>NC_073247.2:69242500-69867500 GCF_029281585.2 Gorilla gorilla gorilla
GAGAATCATTCTCAGAATCCACTTTGTGTTGTGTGCATTCCACTCACAGAGTTCAACCTTTCCTGTCATACTTCAGTTTGGAAACACTCTGTTTGTGAAGTCTGCAAGTGGATATTTGGACCTCTTTGAGGATTTCGTTGGAAAAGGGTTTTCTTCATCTAATGCTAGAAGGAAGAATTCTCAGAAACTTCTTTGATTTGTGTGTGTTTAAATAACAGAGTTGAACCAACCTTTAGACAGAGCAGATTGGAAACCCTCTTTTTGAGGAATTTGCTTGTGGAGATTTCAAGCGTTTTGGGGCCAACGGTAGAAAAGGAAATATCCTCGAATGAAAACTAGAGAGAATCATTCTCAGAAACCAATTTGTGATGTGTGCGTTCCACTCACAGAGTTTAACCGTTCTTTTCATAGAACAGTTTGGAAACACTCTGTTTGTAAAGTCTGCAAGTGGATATTTGGACCTCTTTGAGGATTTCGTTGGAAGCGGGATTTCTTCATCTAATGCTACACAGAAGATTTCTCAGTAACTTCGTTGATTTGTGTGTGTTCAACTAACAGAGTTCAACCTTCCCTTAGACATAGTAGATTGGAAACCCTCTTTTTGTGGAATTTGCAAGTGGAGATTTCAAGCGCTTTGGGGCCAACGGTAGAAAAGGAAATATCCTCGTATAAAAACTAGAGAGAATCATTCTCAGAAACCACTTTGTGATGTGTGCGTTCCACTCACAGAGTTTAACCTTTCCTTTCATAGAGCAGTTTGGAAACACTCTGTTTGTGAAGACTGCAAGTGGATATTTGGACCTCTTTGAGGATTTCGTTGGAAACGGGATTTCTTCATCTAATGCTAGAAGGAAGAATTCTCAGAAACTTCTTTGATTTGTGTGTGTTCAACTAACAGAACTGAACCATCCTTTAGACAGAGCAGATTGGAAATCCTCTTTTTGAGGAATTTGCTTGTGGAGATTTCAAGCCTTTTGGGGCCAACGGTAGAAAAGGAAATATCCTCGTATAAAAACTAGAGAGAATCATTCCCAGAAACCACTTTGTGATGTGTGCGTTCCACTCACAGAGTTTAACCTTTCTTCTCATAGAGCAGTTTGGAAACACTCTGTTTGTAAAGTCTGCAAGTGGATATTTGGACCTCTTTGAGGATTTCGTTGGAAACGGGATTTCTTCCTCTAATGCTAGAAGGAAGAATTCTCAGAAACTTCTTTGATTTGTGTGTGTTCAACTAACAGAGCTGAACCATCCTTTAGACAGAGCAGATTGGAAACCCTCTTTTTGAGGAATTTGCTTGTGGAGATTTCAAGCCTTTCGGGGCCAACGGTAGAAAAGGAAATATCCTCGTATATAAACTAGAGAGAATCATTCCAGAAACCACTTTGTGATGTGTGCGTTCCACTCACAGATTTTAACCTTTCTTTTCATAGAGCAGTTTGGAAACACTCTGTTTGTAAAGTCTGCAAGTGGATATTTGGACCTCTTTGAGGATTTCGTTGGAAGCGGGATTTCTTCATCTAATGCTACACAGAAGATTTCTCAGTAACTTCGTTGATTTGTGTGTGTTCAACTAACAGAGTTCAACCTTCCCTTAGACATAGCAGATTGGAAACCCTCTTTTTGTGGAATTTGCAAGTGGAGATTTCAAGCGCTTTCGGGCCGTCGGTAGAAAAGGAAATATCCTCGTATAAAAACTAAAGAGAATCATTCTCAGAAACCACTTTGTGTTGTGTGCGTTCCACTCACAGAGTTCAACCTTTCCTGTCATACGGCAGTTTGGAAACACTCTGTTTGTGAAGTCTGCAAGTGGATATTTGGACCTCTTTGAGGATTTCGTTGGAAACGGGATTTCTTCATCTAATTCTAGAAGGAAGAATTCTCAGAAACTTCTTTGATTTGTGTGTGTTTAACTAACAGAGTTGAACCATCCCTTAGACAGAGCAGATTGGAAACCCTCTTTTTGAGGAATTAGCTTGTGGAGATTTCAAGCGTTTTGGGGCCAACGGTAGAAAAGGAAATATCCTCGAATAAAAACTAGAGAGAATCATTCTCAGAAACCACTTTGTGATGTGTGCGTTCCACTCACAGAGTTTAACCTTTCTTTTCATAGAACAGTTTGGAAACACTCTGTTTGTAAAGTCTGCAAGTGGATATTTGGACCTCTTTGAGGATTTCGTTGGAAGCGGGATTTCTTCATCTAATGCTACACAGAAGATTTCTCAGTAACTTCGTTGATTTGTGTGTGTTCAACTAACAGAGTTCAACCTTCCCTTAGACATAGCAGATTGGAAACCCTCTTTTTGTGGAATTTGCAAGTGGAGATTTCAAGCGCTTTCGGGCCGTCGGTAGAAAAGGAAATATCCTCGTATAAAAACTAGAGAGAATCATTATCAGAAACCACTTTGTGTTGTGTGCGTTCCACTCACAGAGTTCAACCTTTCCTGTCATACGGCAGTTTGGAAACACTCTGTTTGTGAAGTCTGCAAGTGGATATTTGGACCTCTTTTAGGATTTCGTTGGAAACGGGTTTTCTTCATCTAATGCTAGAAGGAAGAATTCTCAGAAACTTCTTTGATTTGTGTGTGTTTAAATAACAGAGTTGAACCATCCTTTAGACAGAGCAGATTGGAAACCCTCTTTTTGAGGAATTTGCTTGTGGAGATTTCAAGCGTTTAGGGGCCAACGGTAGAAAAGGAAATATCCTCGAATGAAAACTAGAGAGAATCATTCTCAGAAACCAACTTGTGATGTGTGCGTTCCACTCACAGAGTTTAACCTTTCTTTTCATAGAACAGTTTGGAAACACTCTGTTTGTAAAGTCTGCAAGTGGATATTTGGACCTCTTTGAGGATTTCGTTGGAAGCGGGATTTCTTCATCTAATGCTACACAGAAGATTTCTCAGTAACTTCGTTGATTTGTGTGTGTTCAACTAACAGAGTTCAACCTTCCCTTAGACATAGCAGATTGGAAACCCTCTTTTTGTGGAATTTGCAAGTGGAGATTTCAAGCGCTTTCGGGCCGTCGGTAGAAAAGGAAATATCCTCGTATAAAAACTAGAGAGAATCATTCTCAGAATCCACTTTGTGTTGTGTGCATTCCACTCACAGAGTTCAACCTTTCCTGTCATACTTCAGTTTGGAAACACTCTGTTTGTGAAGTCTGCAAGTGGATATTTGGACCTCTTTGAGGATTTCGTTGGAAACGGGTTTTCTTCATCTAATGCTAGAAGGAAGAATTCTCAGAAACTTCTTTGATTTGTGTGTGTTTAAATAACAGAGTTGAACCAACCTTTAGACAGAGCAGATTGGAAACCCTCTTTTTGAGGAATTTGCTTGTGGAGATTTCAAGCGTTTTGGGGCCAACGGTAGAAAAGGAAATATCCTCGAATGAAAACTAGAGAGAATCATTCTCAGAAACCAATTTGTGATGTGTGCGTTCCACTCACAGAGTTTAACCGTTCTTTTCATAGAACAGTTTGGAAACACTCTGTTTGTAAAGTCTGCAAGTGGATATTTGGACCTCTTTGAGGATTTCGTTGGAAGCGGGATTTCTTCATCTAATGCTACACAGAAGATTTCTCAGTAACTTCGTTGATTTGTGTGTGTTCAACTAACAGAGTTCAACCTTCCCTTAGACATAGTAGATTGGAAACCCTCTTTTTGTGGAATTTGCAAGTGGAGATTTCAAGCGCTTTGGGGCCAACGGTAGAAAAGGAAATATCCTCGTATAAAAACTAGAGAGAATCATTCTCAGAAACCACTTTGTGATGTGTGCGTTCCACTCACAGAGTTTAACCTTTCCTTTCATAGAGCAGTTTGGAAACACTCTGTTTGTGAAGACTGCAAGTGGATATTTGGACCTCTTTGAGGATTTCGTTGGAAACGGGATTTCTTCATCTAATGCTAGAAGGAAGAATTCTCAGAAACTTCTTTGATTTGTGTGTGTTCAACTAACAGAACTGAACCATCCTTTAGACAGAGCAGATTGGAAATCCTCTTTTTGAGGAATTTGCTTGTGGAGATTTCAAGCCTTTTGGGGCCAACGGTAGAAAAGGAAATATCCTCGTATAAAAACTAGAGAGAATCATTCCCAGAAACCACTTTGTGATGTGTGCGTTCCACTCACAGAGTTTAACCTTTCTTCTCATAGAGCAGTTTGGAAACACTCTGTTTGTAAAGTCTGCAAGTGGATATTTGGACCTCTTTGAGGATTTCGTTGGAAACGGGATTTCTTCCTCTAATGCTAGAAGGAAGAATTCTCAGAAACTTCTTTGATTTGTGTGTGTTCAACTAACAGAGCTGAACCATCCTTTAGACAGAGCAGATTGGAAACCCTCTTTTTGAGGAATTTGCTTGTGGAGATTTCAAGCCTTTCGGGGCCAACGGTAGAAAAGGAAATATCCTCGTATATAAACTAGAGAGAATCATTCCAGAAACCACTTTGTGATGTGTGCGTTCCACTCACAGATTTTAACCTTTCTTTTCATAGAGCAGTTTGGAATCACTCTGTTTGTAAAGTCTGCAAGTGGATATTTGGACCTCTTTGAGGATTTCGTTGGAAGCGGGATTTCTTCATCTAATGCTACACAGAAGATTTCTCAGTAACTTCGTTGATTTGTGTGTGTTCAACTAACAGAGTTCAACCTTCCCTTAGACATAGCAGATTGGAAACCCTCTTTTTGTGGAATTTGCAAGTGGAGATTTCAAGCGCTTTCGGGCCGTCGGTAGAAAAGGAAATATCCTCGTATAAAAACTAAAGAGAATCATTCTCAGAAACCACTTTGTGTTGTGTGCGTTCCACTCACAGAGTTCAACCTTTCCTGTCATACGGCAGTTTGGAAACACTCTGTTTGTGAAGTCTGCAAGTGGATATTTGGACCTCTTTGAGGATTTCGTTGGAAACGGGATTTCTTCATCTAATTCTAGAAGGAAGAATTCTCAGAAACTTCTTTGATTTGTGTGTGTTTAACTAACAGAGTTGAACCATCCCTTAGACAGAGCAGATTGGAAACCCTCTTTTTGAGGAATTAGCTTGTGGAGATTTCAAGCGTTTTGGGGCCAACGGTAGAAAAGGAAATATCCTCGAATAAAAACTAGAGAGAATCATTCTCAGAAACCACTTTGTGATGTGTGCGTTCCACTCACAGAGTTTAACCTTTCTTTTCATAGAACAGTTTGGAAACACTCTGTTTGTAAAGTCTGCAAGTGGATATTTGGACCTCTTTGAGGATTTCGTTGGAAGCGGGATTTCTTCATCTAATGCTACACAGAAGATTTCTCAGTAACTTCGTTGATTTGTGTGTGTTCAACTAACAGAGTTCAACCTTCCCTTAGACATAGCAGATTGGAAACCCTCTTTTTGTGGAATTTGCAAGTGGAGATTTCAAGCGCTTTCGGGCCGTCGGTAGAAAAGGAAATATCCTCGTATAAAAACTAGAGAGAATCATTATCAGAAACCACTTTGTGTTGTGTGCGTTCCACTCACAGAGTTCAACCTTTCCTGTCATACGGCAGTTTGGAAACACTCTGTTTGTGAAGTCTGCAAGTGGATATTTGGACCTCTTTTAGGATTTCGTTGGAAACGGGTTTTCTTCATCTAATGCTAGAAGGAAGAATTCTCAGAAACTTCTTTGATTTGTGTGTGTTTAAATAACAGAGTTGAACCATCCTTTAGACAGAGCAGATTGGAAACCCTCTTTTTGAGGAATTTGCTTGTGGAGATTTCAAGCGTTTAGGGGCCAACGGTAGAAAAGGAAATATCCTCGAATGAAAACTAGAGAGAATCATTCTCAGAAACCAACTTGTGATGTGTGCGTTCCACTCACAGAGTTTAACCTTTCTTTTCATAGAACAGTTTGGAAACACTCTGTTTGTAAAGTCTGCAAGTGGATATTTGGACCTCTTTGAGGATTTCGTTGGAAGCGGGATTTCTTCATCTAATGCTACACAGAAGATTTCTCAGTAACTTCGTTGATTTGTGTGTGTTCAACTAACAGAGTTCAACCTTCCCTTAGACATAGCAGATTGGAAACCCTCTTTTTGTGGAATTTGCAAGTGGTGATTTCAAGCGTTTTAGGGCCAACGATAGAAAAGGAAATATCCTCGTATAAAAACTAGAGAGAATCATTCTCAGAAACCACTTTGTGATGTGTGCGTTCCCCTCACAGAGTTTAACCTTTCTTTTCATAGAACAGTTAGGAAACACTCTGTTTGTGAAGTCTGCAAGTGGATATTTTGACCTCTTTGAGGATTTCGTTGGAAGCGGGATTTCTTCATCTAATGCTACACAGAAGATTTCTCAGTAACTTCGTTGATTTGTGTGTGTTCAACTAACAGAGTTCAACCTTCCCTTAGACATAGCAGATTGGAAACCCTCTTTTTGTGGAATTTGCAAGTGGAGATTTCAAGCGATTTGGGGCCAACAGTAGAAAAGGAAATATCCTCGTATAAAAACTGGAGAGAATCATTCTCAGAAACCACTTTGTGATGTGTGCGTTCCACTCACAGAGTTTAACCTTTCCTTTCATAGAGCAGTTTGGAAACACTCTGTTTGTAAAGACTGCAAGTGGATATTTGGACCTCTTTGAGGATTTCGTTGTAAACGGGATTTCTTCATCTAATGCTAGAAGGAAGAATTCTCAGAAACTTCTTTGCTTTGTGTGTGTTCAACTAACAGAGCTGAACCATCCTTTAGACAGAGCAGATTGGAAACCCTCTTTTTGAGGAATTTGCTTGCTGAGATTTCAAGCGTTTTGGGGCCAAAGGTAGAAAAGGAAATATCCTCGTATAAAAACTAGAGAGAATCATTCTCAGAAACCACTTTGTGATGTGTGCGTTCCCCTCACAGAGTTTAACATTTCTTTTCATAGAACGGTTTGGAAACACTCTGTTTGTAAAGTCTGCAAGTGGATATTTGGACCTCTTTGAGGATTTCGTTGGAAGCGGGATTTCTTCATCTAATGCTACACAGAAGATTTCTCAGTAACTTCGTTGATTTGTGTGTGTTCAACTAACAGAGTTCAACCTTCCCTTAGACATAGCAGATTGGAAACCCTCTTTTTGTGGAATTTGCAAGTGGTGATTTCAAGCGTTTTAGGGCCAACGATAGAAAAGGAAATATCCTCGTATAAAAACTAGAGAGAATCATTCTCGGAAACCACTTTGTGATGTGTGCGTTCCCCTCACAGAGTTTAACCTTTCTTTTCATAGAACAGTTAGGAAACACTCTGTTTGTGAAGTCTGCAAGTGGATATTTTGACCTCTTTGAGGATTTCGTTGGAAGCGGGATTTCTTCATCTAATGCTACACAGAAGATTTCTCAGTAACTTCGTTGATTTGTGTGTGTTCAACTAACAGAGTTCAACCTTCCCTTAGACATAGCAGATTGGAAACCCTCTTTTTGTGGAATTTGCAAGTGGAGATTTCAAGCGATTTGGGGCCAACAGTAGAAAAGGAAATATCCTCGTATAAAAACTGGAGAGAATCATTCTCAGAAACCACTTTGTGATGTGTGCGTTCCACTCACAGAGTTTAACCTTTCCTTTCATAGAGCAGTTTGGAAACACTCTGTTTGTAAAGACTGCAAGTGGATATTTGGACCTCTTTGAGGATTTCGTTGTAAACGGGATTTCTTCATCTAATGCTAGAAGGAAGAATTCTCAGAAACTTCTTTGATTTGTGTGTGTTCAACTAACAGAGCTGAAGCATCCTTTAGACAGAGCAGATTGGAAACCCTCTTTTTGAGGAATTTGCTTGTGGAGATTTCAAGCGTTTTGGGGCCAACGGTAGAAAAGGAAATATCCTCGTATAAAAACTAGAGAGAATCATTCTCAGAAACCACTTTGTGATGTGTGCGTTCCCCTCACAGAGTTTAACATTTCTTTTCATAGAACGGTTTGGAAACACTCTGTTTGTAAAGTCTGCAAGTGGATATTTGGACCTCTTTGAGGATTTCGTTGGAAGCGGGATTTCTTCATCTAATGCTACACAGAAGATTTCTCAGTAACTTCGTTGATTTGTGTGTGTTCAACTAACAGAGTTCAACCTTCCCTTAGACATAGCAGATTGGAAACCCTCTTTTTGTGGAATTTGCAAGTGGTGATTTCAAGCGTTTTAGGGCCAACGATAGAAAAGGAAATATCCTCGTATAAAAACTAGAGAGAATCATTCTCGGAAACCACTTTGTGATGTGTGCGTTCCCCTCACAGAGTTTAACCTTTCTTTTCATAGAACAGTTAGGAAACACTCTGTTTGTGAAGTCTGCAAGTGGATATTTTGACCTCTTTGAGGATTTCGTTGGAAGCGGGATTTCTTCATCTAATGCTACACAGAAGATTTCTCAGTAACTTCGTTGATTTGTGTGTGTTCAACTAACAGAGTTCAACCTTCCCTTAGACATAGCAGATTGGAAACCCTCTTTTTGTGGAATTTGCAAGTGGAGATTTCAAGCGATTTGGGGCCAACAGTAGAAAAGGAAATATCCTCGTATAAAAACTGGAGAGAATCATTCTCAGAAACCACTTTGTGATGTGTGCGTTCCACTCACAGAGTTTAACCTTTCCTTTCATAGAGCAGTTTGGAAACACTCTGTTTGTAAAGACTGCAAGTGGATATTTGGACCTCTTTGAGGATTTCGTTGTAAACGGGATTTCTTCATCTAATGCTAGAAGGAAGAATTCTCAGAAACTTCTTTGATTTGTGTGTGTTCAACTAACAGAGCTGAAGCATCCTTTAGACAGAGCAGATTGGAAACCCTCTTTTTGAGGAATTTGCTTGTGGAGATTTCAAGCGTTTTGGGGCCAACGGTAGAAAAGGAAATATCCTCGTATAAAAACTAGAGAGAATCATTCTCAGAAACCACTTTGTGATGTGTGCGTTCCCCTCACAGAGTTTAACATTTCTTTTCATAGAACGGTTTGGAAACACTCTGTTTGTAAAGTCTGCAAGTGGATATTTGGACCTCTTTGAGGATTTCGTTGGAAGCGGGATTTCTTCATCTAATGCTACACAGAAGATTTCTCAGTAACTTCGTTGATTTGTGTGTGTTCAACTAACAGAGTTCAACCTTCACTTAGAGATAGCAGATTGGAAATCCTCTTTTTGTGGAATTTGCAAGTGGAGATTTCAAGCGCTGTTGGGCCAACGGAAGAAAAGGAAATATCCTCGTATAAAAACTAGAGAGAATCATTCTCAGAAACCACTTTGTGATGTGTGCGTTCCCCTCACAGAGTTTAACCTTTGTTTTCATAGAACAGTTTGGAAACACTCTGTTTGTAAAGTCTGCATGTGGATATTTGGACCTCTTTGAGGATTTCGTTGGAAGGGGGATTTCTTCATCTAATGATACACAGAAGATTTCTCAGTAACTTCGTTGATTTGTGTGTGTTCACCTAACAGAGTTCAACCTTCCCTTAGACATAGCAGATTGGATACCCTCTTTTTGTGGAATTTGCAAGTGGAGATTTCAAGCGTTTTGTGGCCAACGGTAGAAAAGGAAATATCCTCGTATAAAAACTGGAGAGAATCATTCTCAGAAACCACTTTGTGATGTGTGCGTTCCACTCACAGAGTTTAACCTTTCCTTTCATACAGCAGTTTGGAAACACTCTGTTTGTAAAGACTGCAAGTGGATATTTGGACCTCTTTGAGGATTTCGTTGGAAACGGGATTTCTTCATCTAATGCTAGAAGGAATAATTCTCAGAAACTTCTTTGATTTGTGTGTGTTCAACTAACAGAGCTGAACCATCCTTTAGACAGAGCAGATTGGAAACCCTCTTTTTGAAGAATTTCCTTGTGGAGATTTCAAGGGTTTTGGGGCCAACGGTAGAAAAGGAAATATCCTCGTATAAAAACTAGAGAGAATCATTCTCAGAAACCACTTTGTGATGTGTGCGTTCCCCTCACAGAGTTTAACATTTCTTTTCATAGAACGGTTTGGAAACACTCTGTTTGTAAAGTCTGCAAGTGGATATTTGGACCTCTTTGAGGATATCCTTGGAAGCGGGATTTCTTCATCTAATGCTACACAGAAGATTTCTCAGTAACTTCGTTGATTTGTGTGTGTTCAACTAACAGAGTTCAACCTTCCCTTAGAGATAGCAGATTGGAAATCCTCTTTTTGTGGAATTTGCAAGTGGAGATTTCAAGCGCTGTTGGGCCAACGGAAGAAAAGGAAATATCCACGTATAAAAACTAGAGAGAATCATTCCCAGAAACCACTTTGTGATGTGTGCGTTCCCCTCACAGAGTTTAACCTTTCTTTTGATAGAGCAGTTTGGAAACACTCTGTTTGTAAAGTCTGCAAGTGGATATTTGGACCTCTTTGAGGATTTGGATGGAAGCGGGATTTCTTCATCTAATGCTACACAGAAGATTTCTCAGTAACTTCGTTGATTTGTGTGTGTTCAACTAACAGAGTTCAACCTTCCCTTAGACATACCAGATTGGAAACCCTCTTTTTGTGGAATTTGCAAGTGGAGATTTCAAGCGCTTTTGGGCCAAGGGTAGTAAAGGAAATATCCTCGTATAAAAACTAGAGAGAATCATTCTCAGAAACCACTTTGTGATGTGTGCGTTCCACTGACAGAGTTTAACCTTTCTTTTCATAGAACAGTTTTTACACACTCTGTTTTTGAAGTCTGCAAGTGGATATTTGGACCTCTTTGAGGATTTCGTTGGAAGCGGGATTTCATCATCTAATGCTACACAGAAGATTTCTCAGTAACTTCGTTGATTTCCCTGTGTTCAACTAACAGAGTTCAACCTTCCCTTAGACATAGCAGATTGGAAACCCTATTTTTGTGGAATTTGCAAGTGGAGATTTCAAGCGATTGAGGCCAACGGTAGAAAAGGAAATATCCTCGTATAAAAACTAGAGAGAATCATTCTCAGAAACAACTTTGTGTTGTGTGCGTTCCACTCACAGAGTTCAAACTTTCCTTTCATACGGCAGTTTGGAAACACTCTGCTTGTGAAGTCTGCAAGTGGATATTTGGACCTCTTTGAGGATTTCGTTGGAAACGGGATTTCTTCATCTAATGCAAGAAGGAAGAATTATCAGAAACTTCTTTGATTTGTGTGTGTTCAACTAACAGAGCTGAACCATCCTTTAGACAGAGCAGATTGGAAACCCTCTTTTTGAGGAATTTGCTTGCTGAGATTTCAAGCGTTTTGGGGCCAACGGTAGAAAACGAAATATCCTCGTATAAAAACTAGAGAGAATCATTCTCAGAAACCACTTTGTGATGCGAGAGTTCCACTCACAGAGTTTAACCTTTCTTTTCATACAGCAGTTTGGAAACACTCTGTTTGTAAAGTCTGCAAGTGGATATTTGGACCTCTTTGAGGATTTCGTTGGAAGCGGGATTTCTTCATCTAATGCTACACAGAAGATTTCTCAGTAACTTCGTTGATTTGTGTGTGTTCAACTAACAGAGTTCAACCTTCCCTTAGACATAGCAGATTGGAAACCCTCTTTTTGTGGAATTTGCAAGTGGAGATTTCAAGCGCTTTCTGGCCAACGGTAGAAAAGGAAATATCCTCGTATAAAAACTAGAGAGAATCATTCTCAGAAACCACTTTGTGATGTGTGCGTTCCACTCACAGAGTTTAACCTTTCTTTTCATAGAACAGTTAGGAAACACTCTGTTTGTGAAGTCTGCAAGTGGATATTTTGACCTCTTTGAGGATTTCGTTGGAAGCGGGATTTCTTCATCTAATGCTACACAGAAGATTTCTCAGTAACTTCGTTGATTTGTGTGTGTTCAACTAACAGAGTTCAACCTTCCCTTAGACATAGCAGATTGGAAACCCTCTTTTTGTGGAATTTGCAAGTGGAGATTTCAAGCGCTTTGGGGCCAACAGTAGAAAAGGAAATATCCTCGTATAAAAACTGGAGAGAATCATTCTCAGAAACCACTTTGTGATGTGTGCATTCCACTCACAGAGTTTAACCTTTCCTTTCATAGAGCAGTTTGGAAACACTCTGTTTGTAAAGACTGCAAGTGGATATTTGGACCTCTTTGAGGATTTCGTTGTAAACGGGATTTCTTCATCTAATGCTAGAAGGAAGAATTCTCAGAAACTTCTTTGATTTGTGTGTGTTCAACTAACAGAGCTGAACCATCCTTTAGACAGAGCAGATTGGAAACCCTCTTTTTGAGGAATTTGCTTGTGGAGATTTCAAGCGTTTTGGGGCCAACGGTAGAAAAGGAAATATCCTCGTATAAAAACTAGAGAGAATCATTCTCAGAAACCACTTTGTGATGTGTGCGTTCCCCTCACAGAGTTTAACATTTCTTTTCATAGAACGGTTTGGAAACACTCTGTTTGTAAAGTCTGCAAGTGGATATTTGGACCTCTTTGAGGATTTCGTTGGAAGCGGGATTTCTTCATCTAATGCTACACAGAAGATTTCTCAGTAACTTCGTTGATTTGTGTGTGTTCAACTAACAGAGTTCAACCTTCCCTTAGAGATAGCAGATTGGAAATCCTCTTTTTGTGGAATTTGCAAGTGGAGATTTCAAGCGCTGTTGGGCCAATGGAAGAAAAGGAAATATCCTCGTATAAAAACTAGAGAGAATCATTCTCAGAAACCACTTTGTGATGTGTGCGTTCCCCTCACAGAGTTTAACCTTTGTTTTCATAGAACAGTTTGGAAAAACTCTGTTTGTAAAGTCTGCAAGTGGATATTTGGACCTCTTTGAGGATTTGGATGGAAGCGGGATTTCTTCATCTAATGCTACACAGAAGATTTCTCAGTAACTTCGTTGATTTGTGTGTGTTCAACTAACAGAGTTCAACCTTCCCTTAGACATACCAGATTGGAAACCCTCTTTTTGTGGAATTTGCAAGTGGAGATTTCAAGCGCTTTTGGGCCAAGGGTAGTAAAGGAAATATCCTCGTATAAAAACTAGAGAGAATCATTCTCAGAAACCACTTTGTGATGTGTGCGTTCCCCTCACAGAGTTTAACCTTTCTTTTCATAGAACAGTTTTTACACACTCTGTTTGTGAAGTCTGCAAGTGGATATTTGGACCTCTTTGAGGATTTCGTTGGAAGCGGGATTTCTTCACCTTATGCTACACAGAAGATTTCTCAGTAACTTCGTTGATTTCTCTGTGTTCAACTAACAGAGTTCAACCTTCCCTTAGACATAGCAGATTGGAAACCCTATTTTTGTGGAATTTGCAAGTGGAGATTTCAAGCGCTTGGGGCCAACGGTTGAAAAGGAAATATCCTCGTATAAAAACTAGAGAGAATCATTCTAAGAAACCACTTTGTGTTGTGTGCGTTCCACTCACAGAGTTCAACCTTTCCTTTCATACGGCAGTTTGGAAACACTCTGCTTGTGAAGTCTGCAAGTGGATATTTGGACCTCTTTGAGGATTTCGTTGGAAACGGGATTTCTTCATCTAATGCTACACAGAAGATTTCTCAGTAACTTCGTTGATTTGTGTGTGTTCAACTAACAGAGTTCAACCTTCCCTTAGACATAGTAGATTTGAAACCCTCTTTTTGTGGAATTTGCAAGTGGAGATTTCAAGCGCTTTCGGGCCAACGGTAGAAAAGGAAATATCCTCGTATAAAAACTAGAGAGAATCATTCTCAAAAACCACTTTGTGATGTGTGCGTTCCACTCACAGAGTTTAACCTTTCCTTTCATAGAGCAGTTTGGAAACACTCTGTTTGTGAAGACTGGAAGTGGATATTTGGACCTCTTTGAGGATTTCGTTGGAAACGGGATTTCTTCATCTAATGCTAGAAGGAAGAATTCTCAGAAACTTCTTTGATTTGTGTGTGTTCAACTAACAGAACTGAACCATCCTTTAGACAGAGCAGATTGGAAATCCTCTTTTTGAGGAATTTGCTTGTGGAGATTTCAAGCCTTTTGGGGCCAAAGGTAGAAAAGGAAATATCCTCGTATAAAAACTAGAGAAAATCATTCCCAGAAACCACTTTGTGATGTGTGCGTTCCACTCACAGAGTTTAACCTTTCTTCTCATAGAGCAGTTTGGAAACACTCTGTTTGTAAAGTCTGCAAGTGGATATTTGGACCTCTTTGAGGATTTCGTTGGAAACGGGATTTCTTCATCTAATGCTAGAAGGAAGAATTCTCAGAAACTTCTTTGATTTGTGTGTGTTCAACTAACAGAGCTGAACCATCCTTTAGACAGAGCAGATTGGAAACCCTCTTTTTGTGGAATTTGCTTGTGGAGATTTCAACCCTTTTGGGGCCAACGGTAGAAAAGGAAATATCCTCGTATAAAAACTAGAGAGAATCATTCCAGAAACCACTTTGTGATGTGTGCGTTCCACTCACAGATTTTAACCTTTCTTTTCATAGAGCAGTTTGGAAACACTCTGTTTGTAAAGTCTGCAAGTGGATATTTGGACCTCTTTGAGGATTTCGTTGGAAGCGGGATTTCTTCATCTAATGCTACACAGAAGATTTCTCAGTAACTTCGTTGATTTGTGTGTGTTCAACTAACAGAGTTCAACCTTCCCTTAGACATAGCAGATTGGAAACCCTCTTTTTGTGGAATTTGCAAGTGGAGATTTCAAGCGCTTTCGGGCCGTCGGTAGAAAAGGAAATATCCTCGTATAAAAACTAGAGAGAATCATTCTCAGAATCCACTTTGTGTTGTGTGCATTCCACTCACAGAGTTCAACCTTTCCTGTCATACTTCAGTTTGGAAACACTCTGTTTGTGAAGTCTGCAAGTGGATATTTGGACCTCTTTGAGGATTTCGTTGGAAACGGGTTTTCTTCATCTAATGCTAGAAGGAAGAATTCTCAGAAACTTCTTTGATTTGTGTGTGTTTAAATAACAGAGTTGAACCAACCTTTAGACAGAGCAGATTGGAAACCCTCTTTTTGAGGAATTTGCTTGTGGAGATTTCAAGCGTTTTGGGGCCAATGGTAGAAAAGGAAATATCCTCGAATGAAAACTAGAGAGAATCATTCTCAGAAACCAATTTGTGATGTGTGCGTTCCACTCACAGAGTTTAACCGTTCTTTTCATAGAACAGTTTGGAAACACTCTGTTTGTAAAGTCTGCAAGTGGATATTTGGACCTCTTTGAGGATTTCGTTGGAAGCGGGATTTCTTCATCTAATGCTACACAGAAGATTTCTCAGTAACTTCGTTGATTTGTGTGTGTTCAACTAACAGAGTTCAACCTTCCCTTAGACATAGTAGATTGGAAACCCTCTTTTTGTGGAATTTGCAAGTGGAGATTTCAAGCGCTTTGGGGCCAACGGTAGAAAAGGAAATATCCTCGTATAAAAACTAGAGAGAATCATTCTCAGAAACCACTTTGTGATGTGTGCGTTCCACTCACAGAGTTTAACCTTTCCTTTCATAGAGCAGTTTGGAAACACTCTGTTTGTGAAGACTGCAAGTGGATATTTGGACCTCTTTGAGGATTTCGTTGGAAACGGGATTTCTTCATCTAATGCTAGAAGGAAGAATTCTCAGAAACTTCTTTGATTTGTGTGTGTTCAACTAACAGAACTGAACCATCCTTTAGACAGAGCAGATTGGAAATCCTCTTTTTGAGGAATTTGCTTGTGGAGATTTCAAGCCTTTTGGGGCCAACGGTAGAAAAGGAAATATCCTCGTATAAAAACTAGAGAGAATCATTCCCAGAAACCACTTTGTGATGTGTGCGTTCCACTCACAGAGTTTAACCTTTCTTCTCATAGAGCAGTTTGGAAACACTCTGTTTGTAAAGTCTGCAAGTGGATATTTGGACCTCTTTGAAGATTTCGTTGGAAACGGGATTTCTTCCTCTAATGCTAGAAGGAAGAATTCTCAGAAACTTCTTTGATTTGTGTGTGTTCAACTAACAGAGCTGAACCATCCTTTAGACAGAGCAGATTGGAAACCCTCTTTTTGAGGAATTTGCTTGTGGAGATTTCAAGCCTTTCGGGGCCAACGGTAGAAAAGGAAATATCCTCGTATATAAACTAGAGAGAATCATTCCAGAAACCACTTTGTGATGTGTGCGTTCCACTCACAGATTTTAACCTTTCTTTTCATAGAGCAGTTTGGAAACACTCTGTTTGTAAAGTCTGCAAGTGGATATTTGGACCTCTTTGAGGATTTCGTTGGAAGCGGGATTTCTTCATCTAATGCTACACAGAAGATTTCTCAGTAACTTCGTTGATTTGTGTGTGTTCAACTAACAGAGTTCAACCTTCCCTTAGACATAGCAGATTGGAAACCCTCTTTTTGTGGAATTTGCAAGTGGAGATTTCAAGCGCTTTCGGGCCGTCGGTAGAAAAGGAAATATCCTCGTATAAAAACTAAAGAGAATCATTCTCAGAAACCACTTTGTGTTGTGTGCGTTCCACTCACAGAGTTCAACCTTTCCTGTCATACGGCAGTTTGGAAACACTCTGTTTGTGAAGTCTGCAAGTGGATATTTGGACCTCTTTGAGGATTTCGTTGGAAACGGGATTTCTTCATCTAATTCTAGAAGGAAGAATTCTCAGAAACTTCTTTGATTTGTGTGTGTTTAACTAACAGAGTTGAACCATCCCTTAGACAGAGCAGATTGGAAACCCTCTTTTTGAGGAATTAGCTTGTGGAGATTTCAAGCGTTTTGGGGCCAACGGTAGAAAAGGAAATATCCTCGAATAAAAACTAGAGAGAATCATTCTCAGAAACCACTTTGTGATGTGTGCGTTCCACTCACAGAGTTTAACCTTTCTTTTCATAGAACAGTTTGGAAACACTCTGTTTGTAAAGTCTGCAAGTGGATATTTGGACCTCTTTGAGGATTTCGTTGGAAGCGGGATTTCTTCATCTAATGCTACACAGAAGATTTCTCAGTAACTTCGTTGATTTGTGTGTGTTCAACTAACAGAATTCAACCTTCCCTTAGACATAGCAGATTGGAAACCCTCTTTTTGTGGAATTTGCAAGTGGAGATTTCAAGCGTTTTAGGGCCAACGATAGAAAAGGAAATATCCTCATATAAAAACTAGAGAGAATCATTCTCAGAAACCACTTTGTGATGTGTGCGTTCCCCTCACAGAGTTTAACCTTTCTTTTCATAGAACAGTTAGGAAACACTCTGTTTGTGAAGTCTGTAAGTGGATATTTGGACCTCTTTGAGGATTTCGTTGGAAGCGGGATTTCTTCATCTAATGCTACACAGAAGATTTCTCAGTAACTTCGTTGATTTGTGTGTGTTCAACTAACAGAGTTCAACCTTCCCTTAGACATAGCAGATTGGAAACCCTCTTTTTGTGGAATTTGCAAGTGGAGATTTCAAGCGCTTTGGGGCCAACAGTAGAAAAGGAAATATCCTCGTATAAAAACTGGAGAGAATCATTCTCAGAAACCACTTTGTGATGTGTGCGTTCCACTCACAGAGTTTAACCTTTCCTTTCATAGAGCAGTTTGGAAACACTCTGTTTGTAAAGACTGCAAGTGGATATTTGGACCTCTTTGAGGATTTCGTTGGAAACGGGATTTCTTCATCTAATGCTAGAAGGAAGAATTCTCAGAAACTTCTTTGATTTGTGTGTGTTCAACTAACAGAGCTGAACCATCCTTTAGACAGAGCAGATTGGAAACCCTCTTTTTGAGGAATTTGCTTGTGGAGATTTCAAGCGTTTTGTGGCCAACGGTAGAAAAGGAAATATCCTCGTATAAAAACTAGGGAGAATCATTCCCAGAAACCACTTTGTGATGTGTGCGTTCCACTCACAGAGTTTAACCTTTCTTCTCATAGAGCAGTTTGGAAACACTCTGTTTGTAAAGTCTGCAAGTGGATATTTGGACCTCTTTGAGGACTTCGTTGGAAACGGGATTTCTTCATCTAATGCTAGAAGGAAGAATTCTCAGAAACTTCTTTGATTTGTGTGTGTTCAACTAACAGAGCTGAACCATCCTTTAGACAGAGCAGATTGGAAACCCTCTTTTTGAGGAATTTGCTTGTGGAGATTTCAAGCCTTTTGGGGCCAACGGTAGTAAAGGAAATATCCTCCTAGAAAAACTAGAGAGAATCATTCCAGAAACCACTTTGTGATGTGTGCGTTCCACTCACAGATTTTAACCTTTCTTTTCATAGAGCAGTTTGGAAACACTCTCTTTGTAAAGTCTGCAAGTGGATATTTGGACCTCTTTGAGGATTTCGTTGGAAGCGGGATTTCTTCATCTAATGCTACACAGAAGATTTCTCAGTAACTTCGTTGATTTGTGTGTGTTCAACTAACAGAGTTCAACCTTCCCTTAGACATAGCAGATTGGAAACCCTCTTTTTGTGGAATTTGCAAGTGGAGATTTCAAGCGCTTTCGGGCCGTCGGTAGAAAAGGAAATATCCTCGTATAAAAACTAGAGAGAATCATTCTCAGAAACCACTTTGTGTTGTGTGCGTTCCACTCACAGAGTTCAACCTTTCCTGTCATACGGCAGTTTGGAAACACTCTGTTTGTGAAGACTGCAAGTGGATATTTGGACCTCTTTGAGGATTTCGTTGGAAACGGGATTTCTTCATCTAATGCTAGAAGGAAGAATTCTCAGAAACTTCTTTGATTTGTGTGTGTTTAACTAACAGAGTTGAACCATCCTTTAGACAGAGCAGATTGGAAACCCTCTTTTTGAGGAATTAGCTTGTGGAGATTTCAAGAGTTTTGGGGCCAATGGTAGAAAAGGAAATATCCTCGAATAAAAACTAGAGAGAATCATTCTCAGAAACCACTTTGTGATGTGTGCGTTCCACTCACAGAGTTTAACCTTTCTTTTCATAGAACTGTTTGGAAACACTCTGTTTGTAAAGTCTGCAAGTGGATATATGGACCTCTTTGAGGATTTCGTTGGAAGCGGGATTTCTTCATCTAATGCTACACAGAAGATTTCTCAGTAACTTCGTTGATTTGTGTGTGTTCAACTAACAGAACTGAACCATCCTTTAGACAGAGCAGATTGGAAATCCTCTTTTTGAGGAATTTGCTTGTGGATATTTCAAGCCTTTTGGGGCCAACGGTAGAAAAGGAAATATCCTCGTATAAAAACTAGAGAGAATCATTCCCAGAAACCACTTTGTGATGTGTGCGTTCCACTCACAGAGTTTAACCTTTCTTCTCATAGAGCAGTTTGGAAAAACTCTGTTTGTAAAGTCTGCAAGTGGATATTTGGGCCTCTTTGAGGATTTCGTTGGAAACGGGATTTCTTCATCTAATTCTAGAAGGAAGAATTCTCAGAAACTTCTTTGATTTGTGTGTGTTTAACTAACAGAGTTGAACCATCCCTTAGACAGAGCAGATTGGAAACCCTCTTTTTGAGGAATTAGCTTGTGGAGATTTCAAGCGTTTTGGGGCCAACGGTAGAAAAGGAAATATCCTCGAATAAAAACTAGAGAGAATCATTCTCAGAAACCACTTTGTGATGTGTGCGTTCCACTCACAGAGTTTAACCTTTCTTTTCATAGAACAGTTTGGAAACACTCTGTTTGTAAAGTCTGCAAGTGGATATTTGGACCTCTTTGAGGATTTCGTTGGAAGCGGGATTTCTTCATCTAATGCTACACAGAAGTTTTCTCAGTAACTTCGTTGATTTGTGTGTGTTCAACTAACAGAATTCAACCTTCCCTTAGACATAGCAGATTGGAAACCCTCTTTTTGTGGAATTTGCAAGTGGAGATTTCAAGCGTTTTAGGGCCAACGATAGAAAAGGAAATATCCTCATATAAAAACTAGAGAGAATCATTCTCAGAAACCACTTTGTGATGTGTGCGTTCCCCTCACAGAGTTTAACCTTTCTTTTCATAGAACAGTTTGGAAACACTCTGTTTGTAAAGACTGCAAGTGGATATTTGGACCTCTTTGAGGATTTCGTTGGAAACGGGATTTCTTCATCTAATGCTAGAAGGAAGAATTCTCAGAAACTTCTTTGATTTGTGTGTGTTCAACTAACAGAGCTGAACCATCCTTTAGACAGAGCAGATTGGAAACCCTCTTTTTGAGGAATTTGCTTGTGGAGATTTCTAGCCTTTTGGGGCCAACGGTAGAAAAGGAAATATCCTCGTATAAAAACTAGGGAGAATCATTCCCAGAAACCACTTTGTGATGTGTGCGTTCCACTCACAGAGTTTAACCTTTCTTCTCATAGAGCAGTTTGGAAACACTCTGTTTGTAAAGTCTGCAAGTGGATATTTGGACCTCTTTGAGGACTTCGTTGGAAACGGGATTTCTTCATCTAATGCTAGAAGGAAGAATTCTCAGAAACTTCTTTGATTTGTGTGTGTTCAACTAACAGAGCTGAACCATCCTTTAGACAGAGCAGATTGGAAACCCTCTTTTTGAGGAATTTGCTTGTGGAGATTTCAAGCCTTTTGGGGCCAACGGTAGTAAAGGAAATATCCTCGTAGAAAAACTAGAGAGAATCATTCCAGAAACCACTTTGTGATGTGTGCGTTCCACTCACAGATTTTAACCTTTCTTTTCATAGAGCAGTTTGGAAACACTCTCTTTGTAAAGTCTGCAAGTGGATATTTGGACCTCTTTGAGGATTTTGTTGGAAGCGGGATTTCTTCATCTAATGCTACACAGAAGATTTCTCAGTAACTTCGTTGATTTGTGTGTGTTCAACTAACAGAGTTCAACCTTCCCTTAGACATAGCAGATTGGAAACCCTCTTTTTGTGGAATTTGCAAGTGGAGATTTCAAGCGCTTTCGGGCCGTCGGTAGAAAAGGAAATATCCTCGTATAAAAACTAGAGAGAATCATTCTCAGAAACCACTTTGTGTTGTGTGCGTTCCACTCACAGAGTTCAACCTTTCCTGTCATACGGCAGTTTGGAAACACTCTGTTTGTGAAGACTGCAAGTGGATATTTGGACCTCATTGTGGATTTCGTTGGAAACGGGATTTCTTCATCTAATGCTAGAAGGAAGAATTCTCAGAAACTTCTTTGATTTGTGTGTGTTTAACTAACAGAGTTGAACCATCCTTTAGACAGAGCAGATTGGAAACCCTCTTTTTGAGGAATTAGCTTGTGGAGATTTCAAGAGTTTTGGGGCCAATGGTAGAAAAGGAAATATCCTCGAATAAAAACTAGAGAGAATCATTCTCAGAAACCACTTTGTGATGTGTGCGTTCCACTCACAGAGTTTAACCTTTCTTTTCATAGAACTGTTTGGAAACACTCTGTTTGTAAAGTCTGCAAGTGGATATATGGACCTCTTTGAGGATTTCGTTGGAAGCGGGATTTCTTCATCTAATGCTACACAGAAGATTTCTCAGTAACTTCGTTGATTTGTGTGTGTTCAACTAACAGAATTCAACCTTCCCTTAGACATAGCAGATTGGAAACCCTCTTTTTGTGGAATTTGCAGGTGGAGATTTCAAGCGTTTTAGGGCCAACGATAGAAAAGGAAATATCCTCGTATAAAAACTAGAGAGAATCATTCTCAGAAACCACTTTGTGATGTGTGCGTTCCCCTCACAGAGTTTAACCTTTCTTTTCATAGAACAGTTAGGAAACACTCTGTTTGTGAAGTCTGCAAGTGGATATTTGGACCTCTTTGAGGATTTCTTTGGAAGCGGGATTTCTTCATCTAATGCTACACAGAAGATTTCTCAGTAACTTCGTTGATTTGTGTGTGTTCAACTAACAGAGTTCAACCTTCCCTTAGACATAGCAGATTGGAAACCCTCTTTTTGTGGAATTTGCAAGTGGAGATTTCAAGCGCTTTGGGGCCAACAGTAGAAAAGGAAATATCCTCGTATAAAAACTGGAGAGAATCATTCTCAGAAACCACTTTGTGATGTGTGCGTTCCACTCACAGAGTTTAACCTTTCCTTTCATAGAGCAGTTTGGAAACACTCTGTTTGTAAAGACTGCAAGTGGATATTTGGACCTCTTTGAGGATTTCGTTGGAAACGGGATTTCTTCATCTAATGCTAGAAGGAAGAATTCTCAGAAACTTCTTTGATTTGTGTGTGTTCAACTAACAGAACTGAACCATCCTTTAGACAGAGCAGATTGGAAATCCTCTTTTTGAGGAATTTGCTTGTGGATATTTCAAGCCTTTTGGGGCCAACGGTAGAAAAGGAAATATCCTCGTATAAAAACTAGAGAGAATCATTCCCAGAAACCACTTTGTGATGTGTGCGTTCCACTCACAGAGTTTAACCTTTCTTCTCATAGAGCAGTTTGGAAACACTCTGTTTGTAAAGTCTGCAAGTGGATATTTGGGCCTCTTTGAGGATTTCGTTGGAAACGGGATTTCTTCATCTAATGCTAGAAGGAAGAATTCTCAGAAACTTCTTTGATTTGTGTGTGTTCAACTAACAGAGCTGAACCATCCTTTAGACAGAGCAGATTGGAAACCCTCTTTTTGAGGAATTTGCTTGTGGAGATTTCAAGCGTTTTGGGGCCAACGGTAGAAAAGGAAATATCCTCGTATATAAACTAGAGAGAATCATTCCAGAAACCACTTTGTGATGTGTGCGTTCCACTCACAGATTTTAACCTTTCTTTTCATAGAGCAGTTTGGAAACACTCTGTTTGTAAAGTCTGCAAGTGGATATTTGGACCTCTTTGAGGATTTCGTTGGAAGCGGGATTTCTTCATCTAATGCTACACAGAAGATTTCTCAGTAACTTCGTTGATTTGTGTGTGTTCAACTAACAGAGTTCAACCTTCCCTTAGACATAGCAGATTGGAAACCCTCTTTTTGTGGAATTTGCAAGTGGAGATTTCAAGCGCTTTCGGGCCGTCGGTAGAAAAGGAAATATCCTCGTATAAAAACTAGAGAGAATCATTCTCAGAAACCACTTTGTGTTGTGTGCGTTCCACTCACAGAGTTCAACCTTTCCTTTCATGGAGCAGTTTGGAAACACTCTGTTTGTAAAGACTGCAAGTGGATATTTGGACCTCTTTGAGGATTTCGTTGGAATCGGGATTTCTTCATCTAATGCTAGAAGGAAGAATTCTCAGAAACTTCTTTGAATTGTGTGTGTTGAACTAACAGAGCTGAACCATCCTTTAGACAGAGCAGATTGGAAACCCTCTTTTTGAGGAATTTGCTTGTGGAGATTTCAAGCGTTTTGTGGCCAACGGTAGAAAAGGAAATATCCTCGTATAAAAACTAGAGAGAATCATTCCCAGAAACCACTTTGTGATGTGTGCGTTCCACTCACAGAGTTTAACTTTTCTTCTCATAGAGCAGTTTGGAAACACTCTGTTTGTAAAGTCTGCAAGTGGATATTTGGACCTCTTTGAGGATTTCGTTGGAAACGGGATTTCTTCATCTCATGCTAGAAGGAAGAATTCTCAGAAACTTCTTTGATTTGTGTGTGTTCAACTAACAGAGCTGAACCATCCTTTAGACAGAGCAGATTGGAAACCCTCTTTTTGAGGAATTTGCTTGTGGAGATTTCAAGCCTTTTGGGGCCAACGGTAGTAAAGGAAATATCCTCCTATAAAAACTAGAGAGAATCATTCCAGAAACCACTTTGTGATGTGTGCGTTCCACTCACAGATTTTAACCTTTCTTTTCATAGAGCAGTTTGGAAACACTCTCTTTGTAAAGTCTGCAAGTGGATATTTGGACCTCTTTGAGGATTTTGTTGGAAGCGGGATTTCTTCATCTAATGCTACACAGAAGATTTCTCAGTAACTTCGTTGATTTGTGTGTGTTCAACTAACAGAGTTCAACCTTCCCTTAGACATAGCAGATTGGAAACCCTCTTTTTGTGGAATTTGCAAGTGGAGATTTCAAGCGCTTTCGGGCCGTCGGTAGAAAAGGAAATATCCTCGTATAAAAACTAGAGAGAATCATTCTCAGAAACCACTTTGTGTTGTGTGCGTTCCACTCACAGAGTTCAACCTTTCCTGTCATACGGCAGTTTGGAAACACTCTGTTTGTGAAGACTGCAAGTGGATATTTGGACCTCTTTGAGGATTTCGTTGGAAACGGGATTTCTTCATCTAATGCTAGAAGGAAGAATTCTCAGAAACTTCTTTGATTTGTGTGTGTTTAACTAACAGAGTTGAACCATCCTTTAGACAGAGCAGATTGGAAACCCTCTTTTTGAGGAATTAGCTTGTGGAGATTTCAAGAGTTTTGGGGCCAATGGTAGAAAAGGAAATATCCTCGAATAAAAACTAGAGAGAATCATTCTCAGAAACCACTTTGTGATGTGTGCATTCCACTCACAGAGTTTAACCTTTCTTTTCATAGAACTGTTTGGAAACACTCTGTTTGTAAAGTCTGCAAGTGGATATATGGACCTCTTTGAGGATTTCGTTGGAAGCGGGATTTCTTCATCTAATGCTACACAGAAGATTTCTCAGTAACTTCGTTGATTTGTGTGTGTTCAACTAACAGAATTCAACCTTCCCTTAGACATAGCAGATTGGAAACCCTCTTTTTGTGGAATTTGCAGGTGGAGATTTCAAGCGTTTTAGGGCCAACGATAGAAAAGGAAATATCCTCGTATAAAAACTAGAGAGAATCATTATCAGAAACCACTTTGTGATGTGTGCGTTCCCCTCACAGAGTTTAACCTTTCTTTTCATAGAACAGTTAGGAAACACTCTGTTTGTGAAGTCTGCAAGTGGATATTTGGACCTCTTTGAGGATTTCTTTGGAAGCGAGATTTCTTCATCTAATGCTACACAGAAGATTTCTCAGTAACTTCGTTGATTTGTGTGTGTTCAACTAACAGAGTTCAACCTTCCCTTAGACATAGCAGATTGGAAACCCTCTTTTTGTGGAATTTGCAAGTGGAGATTTCAAGCGCTTTGGGGCCAACAGTAGAAAAGGAAATATCCTCGTATAAAAACTGGAGAGAATCATTCTCAGAAACCACTTTGTGATGTGTGCGTTCCACTCACAGAGTTTAACCTTTCCTTTCATAGAGCAGTTTGGAAACACTCTGTTTGTAAAGACTGCAAGTGGATATTTGGACCTCTTTGAGGATTTCGTTGGAAACGGGATTTCTTCATCTAATGCTAGAAGGAAGAATTCTCAGAAACTTCTTTGATTTGTGTGTGTTCAACTAACAGAACTGAACCATCCTTTAGACAGAGCAGATTGGAAATCCTCTTTTTGAGGAATTTGCTTGTGGATATTTCAAGCCTTTTGGGGCCAACGGTAGAAAAGGAAATATCCTCGTATAAAAACTAGAGAGAATCATTCCCAGAAACCACTTTGTGATGTGTGCGTTCCACTCACAGAGTTTAACCTTTCTTCTCATAGAGCAGTTTGGAAACACTCTGTTTGTAAAGTCTGCAAGTGGATATTTGGACCTCTTTGAGGATTTCGTTGGAAACGGGATTTCTTCATCTAATGCTAGAAGGAAGAATTCTCAGAAACTTCTTTGATTTGTGTGTGTTCAACTAACAGAGCTGAACCATCCTTTAGACAGAGCAGATTGGAAACCCTCTTTTTGAGGAATTTGCTTGTGGAGATTTCAAGCCTTTTGGGGCCAACGGTAGAAAAGGAAATATCCTCGTATATAAACTAGAGAGAATCATTCCAGAAACCACTTTGTGATGTGTGCGTTCCACTCACAGATTTTAACCTTTCTTTTCATAGAGCAGTTTGGAAACACTCTGTTTGTAAAGTCTGCAAGTGGATATTTGGACCTCTTTGAGGATTTCGTTGGAAGCGGGATTTCTTCATCTAATGCTACACAGAAGATTTCTCAGTAACTTCGTTGATTTGTGTGTGTTCAACTAACAGAGTTCAACCTTCCCTTAGACATAGCAGATTGGAAACCCTCTTTTTGTGGAATTTGCAAGTGGAGATTTCAAGCGCTTTCGGGCCGTCGGTAGAAAAGGAAATATCCTCGTATAAAAACTAGAGAGAATCATTCTCAGAAACCACTTTGTGTTGTGTGCGTTCCACTCACAGAGTTCAACCTTTCCTGTCATACGGCAGTTTGGAAACACTCTGTTTGTGAAGTCTGCAAGTGGATATTTGGACCTCTTTGAGGATTTCGTTGGAAACGGGATTTCTTCATCTAATTCTAGAAGGAAGAATTCTCAGAAACTTCTTTGATTTGTGTGTGTTTAACTAACAGAGTTGAACCATCCTTTAGACAGAGCAGATTGGAAACCCTCTTTTTGAGGAATTAGCTTGTGGAGATTTCAAGCGTTTTGGAGCCAACGGTAGTAAAGGAAATATCCTCGAATAAAAACTAGAGAGAATCATTCTCAGAAACCACTTTGTGATGTGTGCGTTCCACTCACAGAGTTTAACCTTTCTTTTCATAGAACAGTTTGGAAACACTCTGTTTGTAAAGTCTGCAAGTGGATATTTGGACCTCTTTGAGGATTTCGTTGGAAGCGGGATTTCTTCATCTAATGCTACACAGAAGATTTCTCAGTAACTTCGTTGATTTGTGTGTGTTCAACTAACAGAATTCAACCTTCCCTTAGACATAGCAGATTGGAAACCCTCTTTTTGTGGAATTTGCAAGTGGAGATTTCAAGTGTTTTAGGGCCAACGTTAGAAAAGGAAATATCCTCGTATAAAAACTAGAGAGAATCATTCTCAGAAACCACTTTGTGATGTGTGCGTTCCCCTCACAGAGTTTAACCTTTCTTTTCATAGAACAGTTAGGAAACACTCTGTTTGTG
This sequence comes from Gorilla gorilla gorilla, assembly GCF_029281585.2. NCBI lineage: Eukaryota > Metazoa > Chordata > Mammalia > Primates > Hominidae > Gorilla > Gorilla gorilla. The sequence continues at coordinate 69,269,107 of NC_073247.2, forward strand.
AAGTCTGCAAGTGGATATTTGGACCTCTTTTGAGGATTTCGTTGGAAGCGGGATTTCTTCATCTAATGCTACACAGAAGATTTCTCAGTAACTTCGTTGATTTGTGTGTGTTCAACTAAGAGAGTTCAACCTTCCCTTAGACATAGCAGATTGGAAACCCTCTTTTTGTGGAATTTGCAAGTGGAGATTTCAAGCGCTTTGGGGCCAACAGTAGAAAAGGAAATATCCTCGTATAAAAACTGGAGAGAATCATTCTCAGAAACCACTTTGTGATGTGTGCGTTCCACTCACAGAGTTTAACCTTTCCTTTCATAGAGCAGTTTGGAAACACTCTGTTTGTAAAGACTGCAAGTGGATATTTGGACCTCTTTGAGGATTTCGTTGGAAACGGGATTTCTTCATCTAATGCTAGAAGGAAGAATTCTCAGAAACTTCTTTGAATTGTGTGTGTTGAACTAACAGAGCTGAACCATCCTTTAGACAGAGCAGATTGGAAACCCTCTTTTTGAGGAATTTGCTTGTGGAGATTTCAAGCGTTTTGTGGCCAACGGTAGAAAAGGAAATATCCTCGTATAAAAACTAGAGAGAATCATTCCCAGAAACCACTTTGTGATGTGTGCGTTCCACTCACAGAGTTTAACCTTTCTTCTCATAGAGCAGTTTGGAAACACTCTGTTTGTAAAGTCTGCAAGTGGATATTTGGACCTCTTTGAGGATTTCGTTGGAAACGGGATTTCTTCATCTAATGCTAGAAGGAAGAATTCTCAGAAACTTCTTTGATTTGTGTGTGTTCAACTAACAGAGCTGAACCATCCTTTAGACAGAGCAGATTGGAAACCCTCTTTTTGAGGAATTTGCTTGTGCAGATTTCAAGCCTTTTGGGGCCAACGGTAGAAAAGGAAATATCCTCGTATATAAACTAGAGAGAATCATTCCAGAAACCACTTTGTGATGTGTGCGTTCCACTCACAGATTTTAACCTTTCTTTTCATAGAGCAGTTTGGAAACACTCTGTTTGTAAAGTCTGCAAGTGGATATTTGGACCTCTTTGAGGATTTCGTTGGAAGCGGGATTTCTTCATCTAATGCTACACAGAAGATTTCTCAGTAACTTCGTTGATTTGTGTGTGTTCAACTAACAGAGTTCAACCTTCCCTTAGACATAGCAGATTGGAAACCCTCTTTTTGTGGAATTTGCAAGTGGAGATTTCAAGCGCTTTCGGGCCATCGGTAGAAAAGGAAATATCCTCGTATAAAAACTAGAGAGAATCATTCTCAGAAACCACTTTGTGTTGTGTGCGTTCCACTCACAGAGTTCAACCTTTCCTGTCATACGGCAGTTTGGAAACACTCTGTTTGTGAAGTCTGCAAGTGGATATTTGGACCTCTTTGAGGATTTCGTTGGAAACGGGATTTCTTCATCTAATTCTAGAAGGAAGAATTCTCAGAAACTTCTTTGATTTGTGTGTGTTTAACTAACAGAGTTGAACCATCCTTTAGACAGAGCAGATTGGAAACCCTCTTTTTGAGGAATTAGCTTGTGGAGATTTCAAGCGTTTTGGAGCCAACGGTAGAAAAGGAAATATCCTCGAATAAAAACTAGAGAGAATCATTCTCAGAAACCACTTTGTGATGTGTGCGTTCCACTCACAGAGTTTAACCTTTCTTTTCATAGAACAGTTTGGAAACACTCTGTTTGTAAAGTCTGCAAGTGGATATTTGGACCTCTTTGAGGATTTCGTTGGAAGCGGGATTTCTTCATCTAATGCTACACAGAAGATTTCTCAGTAACTTCGTTGATTTGTGTGTGTTCAACTAACAGAATTCAACCTTCCCTTAGACATAGCAGATTTGAAACCCTCTTTTTGTGGAATTTGCAAGTGGAGATTTCAAGTGTTTTAGGGCCAACGATAGAAAAGGAAATATCCTCGTATAAAAACTAGAGAGAATCATTCTCAGAAACCACTTTGTGATGTGTGCGTTCCCCTCACAGAGTTTAACCTTTCTTTTCATAGAACAGTTAGGAAACACTCTGTTTGTGAAGTCTGCAAGTGGATATTTGGACCTCTTTTGAGGATTTCGTTGGAAGCGGGATTTCTTCATCTAATGCTACACAGAAGATTTCTCAGTAACTTCGTTGATTTGTGTGTGTTCAACTAACAGAGTTCAACCTTCCCTTAGACATAGCAGATTGGAAACCCTCTTTTTGTGGAATTTGCAAGTGGAGATTTCAAGCGCTTTGGGGCCAACAGTAGAAAAGGAAATATCCTCGTATAAAAACTGGAGAGAATCATTCTCAGAAACCACTTTGTGATGTGTGCGTTCCACTCACAGAGTTTAACCTTTCCTTTCATAGAGCAGTTTGGAAACACTCTGTTTGTAAAGACTGCAAGTGGATATTTGGACCTCTTTGAGGATTTCGTTGGAAACGGGATTTCTTCATCTAATGCTAGAAGGAAGAATTCTCAGAAACTTCTTTGAATTGTGTGTGTTGAACTAACAGAGCTGAACCATCCTTTAGACAGAGCAGATTGGAAACCCTCTTTTTGAGGAATTTGCTTGTGGAGATTTCAAGCGTTTTGGGGCCAACGGTAGAAAAGGAAATATCCTCGTATAAAAACTAGAGAGAATCATTCCCAGAAACCACTTTGTGATGTGTGCGTTCCACTCACAGAGTTTAACCTTTCTTCTCATAGAGCAGTTTGGAAACACTCTGTTTGTGAAGTCTGCAAGTGGATATTTGGACCTCTTTGAGGATTTCGTTGGAAAGGGGATTTCTTCATCTAATGCTAGAAGGAAGAATTCTCAGAAACTTCTTTGATTTGTGTGTGTTTAACTAACAGAGTTGAACCATCCTTTAGACAGAGCAGATTGGAAACCCTCTTTTTGAGGAATTTGCTTGTGGAGATTTCAAGCGTTTTGGGGCCAACGGTAGAAAAGGAAATATCCTCGAATAAAAACTAGAGAGAATCATTCCCAGAAACCACTTTGTGATGTGTGCGTTCCACTCACAGAGTTTAACCTTTCTTTTCATAGAACAGTTTGGAAACACTCTGTTTGTAAAGTCTGCAAGTGGATATTTGGACCTCTTTGAGGATTTCGTTGGAAGCGGGATTTCTTCATCTAATGCTACACAGAAGATTTCTCAGTAACTTCGTTGATTTGTGTGTGTTCAACTAACAGAATTCAACCTTCCCTTAGACATAGCAGATTGGAAACCCTCTTTTTGTGGAATTTGCAGGTGGAGATTTCAAGCGTTTAGGGCCAACGATAGGAAAGGAAATATCCTCGTATAAAAACTAGAGAGAATCATTCTCAGAAACCACTTTGTGATGTGTGCGTTCCCCTCACAGAGTTTAACCTTTCTTTTCATAGAACAGTTAGGAAACACTCTGTTTGTGAAGTCTGCAAGTGGATATTTGGACCTCTTTGATGATTTCGTTGGAAGCGGGATTTCTTCATCTAATGCTACACGGAAGATTTCTCAGTAACTTCGTTGATTTGTGTGTGTTCAACTAACAGAGTTCAACCTTCCCTTAGACATAGCAGATTGGAAACCCTCTTTTTGTGGAATTTGCAAGTGGAGATTTCAAGCGCTTTGGGGCCAACAGTAGAAAAGGAAATATCCTCGTATAAAAACTGGAGAGAATCATTCTCAGAAACCACTTGGTGATGTGTGCGTTCCACTCACAGAGTTTAACCTTTCCTTTCATAGAGCAGTTTGGAAACACTCTGTTTGTAAAGACTGCAAGTGGATATTTGGACCTCTTTGAGGATTTCGTTGGAAACGGGATTTCTTCATCTAATGCTAGAAGGAAGAATTCTCAGAAACTTCTTTGATTTGTGTGTGTTCAACTAACAGAGCTGAACCATCCTTTAGACAGAGCAGATTGGAAACCCTCTTTTTGAGGAATTTGCTTGTGGAGATTTCAAGCGTTTTGGGGCCAACGGTAGAAAAGGAAATATCCTCGTATAAAAACTAGAGAGAATCATTCTCAGAAACCACTTTGTGATGTGTGCGTTCCCCTCACAGAGTTTAACATTTCTTTTCATAGAACGGTTTGGAAACACTCTGTTTGTAAAGTCTGAAAGTGGATATTTGGACCTCTTTGAGGATTTCGTTGGAAGCGGGATTTCTTCATCTAATGCTACACAGAAGATTTCTCAGTAACTTCGTTGATTTGTGTGTGTTCAACTAACAGAGTTCAACCTTCCCTTAGACATACCAGATTGGAAACCCTCTTTTTGTGGAATTTGCAAGTGGAGATTTCAAGCGCTTTTGGGCCAAGGGTAGTAAAGGAAATATCCTCGTATAAAAACTAGAGAGAATCATTCTCAGAAACCACTTTGTGATGTGTGCGTTCCACTCACAGAGTTTAACCTTTCTTTTCATAGAACAGTTTGGAAACACTCTGTTTGTGAAGTCTGCAAGTGGATATTTGGACCTCTTTGAGGATTTCGTTGGAAGCGGGATTTCTTCACCTAATGCTACACAGAAGATTTCTCAGTAACTTCGTTGATTTCTCTGTGTTCAACTAACAGAGTTCAACCTTCCCTTAGACATAGCAGATTGGAAACCCTATTTTTGTGGAATTTGCATGTGGAGATTTCAAGCGCTTGGGGCCAACGGTAGAAAAGGAAATATCCTCGTATAAAAACTAGAGAGAATCATTCTCAGAAACCACTTTGTGTTGTGTGCGTTCCACTCACAGAGTTCAACCTTTCCTTTCATACGGCAGTTTGGAAACACTCTGTTTGTGAAGTCTGCAAGTGGATATTTGGACCTCTTTGAGGATTTCGTTGGAAACGGGATTTCTTCATCTAATGCAAGAAGGAAGAATTATCAGAAACTTCTTTGATTTGTGTTTGTTCAACTAACAGAGCTGAACCATCCTTTAGACAGAGCAGATTGGAAACCCTCTTTTTGAGGAATTTGCTTGCTGAGATTTCAAGTGTTTTGGGGCCAACGGTAGAAAACGAAATATCCTCGTATAAAAACTAGAGAGAATCATTCTCAGAAACCACTTTGTGATGCGAGCGTCCCACTCACAGAGTTTAACCTTTCTTTTCATAGAACAGTTTGGAAACACTCTGTTTGTAAAGTCTGCAAGTGGATATTTGGACCTCTTTGAGGATTTCGTTGGAAGCGGGATTTCTTCATCTAATGCTACACAGAAGATTTCTCAGTAACTTCGTTGATTTGTGTGTGTTCAACTAACAGAGTTCAACATTCCCTTAGACATAGCAGATTGGAAACCCTCTTTTTGTGGAATTTGCAAGTGGAGATTTCAAGCGCTTTCGGGCCAACGGTAGAAAAGGAAATATCCTCGTATAAAAACTAGAGAGAATCATTCTCAGAAACCACTTTGTGATGTGTGCGTTCCACTCACAGAGTTTAACCTTTCCTTTCATAGAGCAGTTTGGAAACACTCTGTTTGTGAAGACTGGAAGTGGATATTTGGACCTCTTTGAGGATTTCTTTGGAAACGGGATTTCTTCATCTAATGCTAGAAGGAAGAATTCTCAGAAACTTCTTTGATTTGTGTGTGTTCAACTAACAGAACTGAACCATCCTTTAGACAGAGCAGATTGGAAATCCTCTTTTTGAGGAATTTGCTTGTGGAGATTTCAAGCCTTTTGGGGACAACGGTAGAAAAGGAAATATCCTCGTATAAAAACTAGAGAGAATCAATCCCAGAAACCACTTTGTGATCTGTGCGTTCCACTCACAGAGTTTAACCTTTCTTCTCATAGAGCAGTTTGGAAACACTCTGTTTGTAAAGTCTGCAAGTGGATATTTGGACCTCTTTGAGGATTTCGTTGGAAACGGGATTTCTTCATCTAATGCTAGAAGGAAGAATTCTCAGAAACTTCTTTGATTTGTGTGTGTTCAACTAACAGAGCTGAACTATCCTTTAGACAGAGCAGATTGGAAACCCTCTTTTTGAGGAATTTGCTTGTGGAGATTTCAAGCCTTTTGGGGCCGACGGTAGAAAAGGAAATATCCTCGTATAATAACTAGAGAGAATCATTCCAGAAACCACTTTGTGATGTGTGCGTTCCACTCACTGATTTTAACCTTTCTTTTCATAGAGCAGTTTGGAAACACTCTGTTTGTAAAGTCTGCAAGTGGATATTTGGACCTCTTTGAGGATTTCGTTGGAAGCGGGATTTCTTCATCTAATGCTACACAGAAGATTTCTCAGTAACTTCGTTGATTTGTGTGTGTTCAACTAACAGAGTTCAACCTTCCCTTAGACATAGCAGATTGGAAACCCTCTTTTTGTGGAATTTGCAAGTGGAGATTTCAAGCGCTTTCGGGCCGTCGGTAGAAAAGGAAATATCCTCGTATAAAAACTAGAGAGAATCATTCTCAGAAACCACTTTGTGTTGTGTGCGTTCCACTCACAGAGTTCAACCTTTCCTGTCATACGGCAGTTTGGAAACACTCTGTTTGTGAAGACTGGAAGTGGATATTTGGACCTCTTTGAGGATTTCTTTGGAAACGGGATTTCTTCATCTAATGCTAGAAGGAAGAATTCTCAGAAACTTCTTTGATTTGTGTGTGTTCAACTAACAGAACTGAACCATCCTTTAGACAGAGCAGATTGGAAATCCTCTTTTTGAGGAATTTGCTTGTGGAGATTTCAAGCCTTTTGGGGACAACGGTAGAAAAGGAAATATCCTCGTATAAAAACTAGAGAGAATCAATCCCAGAAACCACTTTGTGATCTGTGCGTTCCACTCACAGAGTTTAACCTTTCTTCTCATAGAGCAGTTTGGAAACACTCTGTTTGTAAAGTCTGCAAGTGGATATTTGGACCTCTTTGAGGATTTCGTTGGAAACGGGATTTCTTCATCTAATGCTAGAAGGAAGAATTCTCAGAAACTTCTTTGATTTGTGTGTGTTCAACTAACAGAGCTGAACTATCCTTTAGACAGAGCAGATTGGAAACCCTCTTTTTGAGGAATTTGCTTGTGGAGATTTCAAGCCTTTTGGGGCCGACGGTAGAAAAGGAAATATCCTCGTATAATAACTAGAGAGAATCATTCCAGAAACCACTTTGTGATGTGTGCGTTCCACTCACTGATTTTAACCTTTCTTTTCATAGAGCAGTTTGGAAACACTCTGTTTGTAAAGTCTGCAAGTGGATATTTGGACCTCTTTGAGGATTTCGTTGGAAGCGGGATTTCTTCATCTAATGCTACACAGAAGATTTCTCAGTAACTTCGTTGATTTGTGTGTGTTCAACTAACAGAGTTCAACCTTCCCTTAGACATAGCAGATTGGAAACCCTCTTTTTGTGGAATTTGCAAGTGGAGATTTCAAGCGCTTTCGGGCCGTCGGTAGAAAAGGAAATATCCTCGTATAAAAACTAGAGAGAATCATTCTCAGAAACCACTTTGTGTTGTGTGCGTTCCACTCACAGAGTTCAACCTTTCCTGTCATACGGCAGTTTGGAAACACTCTGTTTGTGAAGTCTGCAAGTGGCTATTTGGAACTCTTTGAGGATTTCGTTGGAAACGGGATTTCTTCATCTAATGCTAGAAGGAAGAATTCTCAGAAACTTCTTTGATTTGTGTGTGTTTAACTAACAGAGTTGAACCATCCTTTAGACAGAGCAGATTGGAAACCCTCTTTTTGAGGAATTTGCCTGTGGAGATTTCAAGCGTTTTGGGGAGAACGGTAGAAAAGGAAATATCCTCCTATAAAAACTAGAGAGAATTATTCTCAGAAACCACTTTGTGATGTGTGCGTTCCACTCACAGAGTTTAACCTTTCTTTTCATAGAACAGTTTGGAAGCACTCTGTTTGTAAAGTGTGCAAGTGGATATTTGGACCTCTTTGAGGATTTCGTTGGAAGCGGGATTTCTTCATCTAATGCTACACAGAAGATTTCTCAGTAACTTCGTTGATTTGTGTGTGTTCAACTAACAGAGTTCAACATTCCCTTAGACATAGCAGATTGGAAACCACTTTTTGTGGAATTTGCAAGTGGAGATTTCAAGCGCTTTAGGGCCAACGGTAGAAAAGGAAATATCCTCGTATAAAAACTAGAGAGAATCATTCTCAGAAACCACTTTGTGATGTGTGCGTTCCCCTCACAGAGTTTAACGTTTCTTTTCATAGAACAGTTAGGAAACACTCTGTTTGTGAAGTCTGCAAGTGGATATTTGGACCTCTTTGAGGATTTCGTTGGAAGCGGGATTTCTTCATCTAATGCTACACAGAAGATTTCTCAGTAACTTCGTTGATTTCTCTGTGTTCAACTAACAGAGTTCAACCTTCCCTTAGACATAGCAGATTGGAATCCTTCTTTTTGTGGAATTTGAAAGTGGAGATTTCAAGCGCTTTGGGGCCAACGGTAGAAAAGGGAATATCCTCGTATAAAAACTGGAGAGAATCATTCTCAGAAACCACTTTGTGTAGTGTGCGTACCACTCACAGAGTTCAACCTTTCCTTTCATATGGCAGTTTGGAAACACTCTGTTTGTGAAGACTGCAAGTGGGTATTTGGACCTCTTTGACGATTTCGTTGGAAACGGGATTTCTTCAACTAATGCGAGAAGGAAGAATTCTCAGAAACTTCTTTGATTTGTGTGTGTTCAGCTAACAGAGCTGAACCATCCTTTAGACAGAGCAGATTGGAAACCCTCTTTTTGAGGAATTTGCTTGTGGAGATTTCAAGCGTTTTGGGGCCAACGGTAGAAAAGGAAATATCCTCGTATAAAAACTAGAGAGAATCATTCTCAGAAACCGCTTTGTGATGTGTGCGTTCCCCTCACGGAGTTTAACCTTTCTTTTCATAGAGCAGTTTGGACACTCTCTGTTTGTGAAGTCTGCAAGTGGATATTTGGACCTCTTTGAGGATTTCGTTGGAAGCGGGATTTCATCATCTAATGCTACACATAAGATTTCTCAGTAACTTCGTTGATTTGTGTGTGTTCAACTAACAGAGTTCAACCTTCCCTTACACATAGCAGATTGGAAATCCTCTTTTTGTGGAATTTGCAAGTGGAGATTTCAAGCGCTTAGGGGCCAACGGTAGAAAAGGAAATATCCTCGTATAAAAACTAGAGAGAATCATTCTCAGAAACCACTTTGTGTTGTGTGCATTCCACACACAGAGTTCAACCTTTCCTTTCATAAGGCAGTTTGGAAACACTCTGTTTGTGAAGTCTGCAAGTGGATAATTGGACCTCTTTGAGGATTTCTTTGGAAACGGAATTTCTTCCTCTAATGCTAGAAGGAAGAATTCTCAGAAACTTCTTTGATTTGTGTGTGTTCAACTAACAGAGCTGAACCATCCTTTAGACAGAGCAGATTGGAAATCCTCTTTTTGAGGAATTTGCTTGTGGAGATTTCAAGCCTTTTGGGGCCAACGGTAGAAAAGGAAATATCCTCGTATAAAAACTAGAGAGAATCACTTCCAGAAACCACTTTGTGATGTGTGCGTTTCACTCACAGAGTTTAACCTTTCTTTTCATAGAACAGTTTGGAAACATTCTGTTTGTAAAGTCTGCAAGTGGATATTTGGACCTCTTTGAGGATTTCGTTGGAAGCGGGATTTCTACATCTAATGCTACACAGAAGATTTCTCAGTAACTTCGTTGATTTCTCTGTGTTCAACTAACAGAGTTCAACCTTCCCTTAGACATAGCAGATTGGAAACCCTCTTTTTGTGGAATTTGCAAGTGGAGATTTCAAGCGCTTTGGGGCCAACGGTAGAAAAGGAAATATCCTCGTTTAAAAACTGGAGAGAATCATTCTCAGAAAACACTGTGTGATGTGTGCGTTCCACTCACAGAGTTTAACCTTTCCTTTCATAGAGCAGTTTGGAAACACTCTGTTTGTAAAGTCTGCAAGTGGATATTTGGACCTCTTTGCGGGTTTCGTTGGAAACGGGATTTCTTCATCTAATGCTAGAAGGAAGAATTCTCAGTAACTTCTTTGATTTCTGTGTGTTCAACTAACAGAGCTGAACCATCCTTTAGACAGAGCAGATTGGAAATCCTCTTTTTGGGAACTTTGCTTGTGGAGATTTCAAGCCTTTTGGGGCCAACGGTAGAAAAGGAAATATCCTCGTATAAAAACTAGAGAGAACCACTCCCAGAAACCACTTTGAGATGTGTGCGTTCCACTCACAGAGTTAAACCTTTCTTTTCATAGAGCCGTTTGGAAACACTCTGTTTGTAAAGTCTGCAAGTGGATATTTGGACCTCTTTGTGGATTTCGCTGGAAGCGGGATTTCTTCATCTAATGCTACACAGAAGATTTCTCAGTAACTTCGTTGATATCTGTGTGTTCAACTAACAGAGTTCAACCTTCCCATAGACATAGCAGATTGGAAACCCTCTTTTTGAGGAATTTGCTGGTGGAGATTTCAGGCGCTATGGGGCCAACGGTAGAAAAGGAAATATCCTCGTATAAAAACTGGAGAGAATCATTCTCAGAAAACACTTTGTGATGTGTGCGTTCCACTCACAGAGTTTAACCTTTCCTTTCATACAGCAGTTTGGAAACACTCTGTTTGTAAAGACTGCAAGTGGATATTTGGACCTCTTTGAGGATTTCGTTGGAAACGGGATTTCTTCATCTAATGCTAGAAGGAAGAATTCTCAGAAACTTCTTTGATATGTGTGTGTTCAACTAACAGAGCTGAACCATCCTTTAGACAGAGCAGATTGGAAAACCTCTTTTTGAGGAATTTGCTTGTGGAGATTTCAAGCGTTTTGGGGCCAACGGTAGAAAAGGTAATATCCTCTTATAAAAAAGAGAGAGAATCATTCTCAGAAACCGCTTTGTGATCTGTGCGTTCCCCTCACGGAGTTTAACCTTTCTTTTCATAGAGCAGTTTGGACACACTCTGTTTGTGAAGTCTGCAAGTGGATATTTGGACCTCTTTGAGGATTTCATTGGAAGCGGGATTTCTTCATCTAATGCTACACAGAAGATTTCTCAGTAACTTCGTTGATTTCTCTGTGTTCAACTAACCGAGTTCAACCTTCCCTTAGACATAGCACATTGGAAACCCTCTTTTTGTGGAATTTGCAAGTGGAGATTTCAAGCGCTTTAGGCCAACGGAAGAAAAGGAAATATCCTCCTATAAAAACTAGAGAGAATCATTCTCAGAAAACACTTTGTGATGTGTGCGTCCACTCACAGAGTTTTACCTTTCCTTTCATAGAGCAGTTTGGAAACACTCTGTTTGTAAAGACTGCAAGTGGATATTTGGACCTCTTTGAGGATTTCGTTGGAAACGGGATTTCTTCATCTAATGCTAGAAGGAAGAATTCTCAGAAATTTCTTTGATATGTGTGTGTTCAACTAACAGAGCTGAACCATCCTTTAGACAGAGCAGATTGGAAACCCTCTTTTTGAGGAATTTGCTTGTGGAGATTTCAAGCGTTTTGGGGCCAACGGTAGAAAAGGAAATATCCTTGTATAAAAACTAGAGAGAATCACTCCCAGAAACCACTTTGTGATGTGTGCATTCCACTCACAGAGTTTAACCTTTCTTTTCATAGAACAGTTTGGAAACACTCTGTTTGTAAAGTCTGCAAGTGGATATTTGGACCTCTTTGAGGATTTCGTTGGAAGCGGGATTTCTTCATCTAATGCTACACAGAAGATTTCTCAGTAATTTCGTTGATTTGTGTGTGTTCAACTAACAGAGTTCAACCTTCCCTTAGACATAGCAGATTGGAAACCCTCTTTTTGTGGAATTTGCAAGTGGAGATTTCAAGCGCTTTGGGGCCAACGTTTGAAAAGGAAATATCCTCCTATAAAAACTAGAGAGAATCATTCTCAGAAACCACTTTGTGTTGTGTGCGTTCCACTCACAGAGTTCAACCTTTCCTTTCATAAGGCAGTTTGGAAACACTCTGTTTGTGAAGTCTGCAAGTGGATAATTGGACCTCTTTGAGGATTTCTTTGGAAACGGGATTTCTTCGGAAACGGGATTTCTTCATCTAATGCTAGAAGGAATAATTCTCAGTAACTTCTTTGATTTGTGTGTGTTCAACTAACAGAGCTGAACCATCCTTTAGACAGAGCAGATTGGAAATCCTCTTTTTGATAAATTTGCTTGTGGAGATTTCAAGCCTTTTGGGGCCAACGGTAGAAAAGGAAATATCCTCGTATAAAAACTAGAGAGAATCACTCCCAGAAACCACTTTGAGATGTGTACGTTCCACTCACAGAGTTAAACCTTTCTTTTCATAGAGCCGTTTGGAAACACTCTGTTTGTAAAGTCTGCAAGTGGATATTTGGACCTCTTTGAGGATTTCGTTGGAAGCGGGATTTCTTCATCTAATGCTACACAGAAGATTTCTCAGTAATTTCGTTGATTTGTGTGTGTTCAACTAACAGAGTTCAACCTTCCCTTAGACATAGCAGATTGGAAACCCTCTTTTTGTGGAATTTGCAAGTGGAGATTTCAAGGGCTTTGGGGCCAACATTAGAAAAGGAAATATCCTCCTATAAAAATTAGAGAGAATCATTCTCAGAAACCACTTTGTATTGTGTGCATTCCACTCACAGAGTTCAACCTTTCCTTTCATAAGGCAGTTTGGAAACACTCTGTTTGTGAAGTCTGCAAGTGGATAATTGGACCTCTTTGAGGATTTCTTTGGAAACGGGATTTCTTCATCTAATGCTAGAAGGAAGAATTCTCAGAAACATCTTTGATTTGTGTGTGTTCAACTAACAGAGCTCAACCATCCTTTAGACAGAGCAGATTGGAAAACCTCTTTTTGAGGAATTTGCTTGTGGAGATTTCAAGCCTTTTGGGGCCAATGGTAGAAAAGGAAATATCCTCGTATAAAAACTAGAGAGAATCACTCCCAGAAACCACTTTGTGATGTGTGCGTTTCACTCACAGAGTTTAACCTTTCTTTACATAGAACAGTTTGGAAACACTCTGTTTGTAAAGTCTGCAAGTGGATATTTGGACCTCTTTGAGGATTTTGTTGGAAGCGGGATTTCTACATCTAATGCTACACAGAAGATTTCTCAGTAACTTGTTTGATTTCTCTGTGTTCAACTAACAGAGTTCAACCTTCCCTTAGACATAGCAGATTGGAAACCCTCTTTTTGTGGAATTTGCAAGTGGAGATTTCCAGCGCTTTGGGGCCAACGGTAGAAAAGGAAATATCCTCGTATAAAAACTGGAGAGAATCATTCTCAGAAAACACTGTGTGATGTGTGCGTTCCACTCACAGAGTTTAACCTTTCCTTTCATAGAGCAGTTTGGAAACACTCTGTTTGTAAAGTCTGCAAGTGGATACTTGGACCTCTTTGCGGGTTTCATTGGAAACGGGATTTCTTCATCTAATGCTAGAAGGAAGAATTCTCAGTAACTTCTTTGATTTCTGTGTGTTCAACTAACAGAGCTGAACCATCCTTTAGACAGAGCAGATTGGAAATCCTCTTTTTGAGAAATTTGCTTGTGGAGATTTCAAGCCTTTTCGGGCCAACGGTAGAAAAGGAAATATCCTCGTATAAAAACTAGAGAGAACCACTCCCAGAAACCACTTTGAGATGTGTGCGTTCCACTCACAGAGTTAAAACTTTCTTTTCATAGAGCCGTTTGGAAACACTCTGTTTGTAAAGTCTGCAAGTGGATATTTGGACCTCTTTGAGGATTTCGTTGGAAGCGGGATTTCTTCATCTAATGCTACACAGAAGATTTCTCAGTAACTTCGCTGATTTCTCTGTGTTCAACTAACCGAGTTCAACCTTCCCTTAGACATAGCACATTGGAAACCCTCTTTTTGAGGAATTTGCAATCGGAGATTTCAGGCGCTATGGGGCCAATGGTAGAAAAGGAAATATCCTCGTATAAAAACTGGAGAGAATCATTCTCAGAAAACACTTTGTGATGTGTGCGTTCCACTCACAGAGTTTAACCTTTCCTTTCATAGAGCAGTTTGGAAACACTCTGTTTGTAAAGACTGCAAGTGGATATTTGGACCTCTTTGAGGATTTCGTTGGAAACGGGATTTCTTCATCTAATGCTAGAAGGAAGAATTCTCAGAGACTTCTTTGATATGTGTGTGTTCAACTAACAGAGCTGAACCATCCTTTAGACAGAGCAGATTGGAAAACCTCTTTTTGAGGAATTTGCTTGTGGAGATTTCAAGCCTTTTGGGGCCAACGGTAGAAAAGGAAATATCCTCTTATAAAAAATAGAGAGAATCATTCTCAGAAACCGCTTTGTGATGTGTGCGTTCCCCTCACGGAGTTTAACATTTCTTTTCATAGAGCAGTTTGGACACACTCTGTTTGTGAAGTCTGCAAGTGGATATTTGGACCTCTTTGAGGATTTCGTTGGAAGCGGGATTTCTTCATCTAATGCTACACAGAAGATTTCTCAGTAACTTCGTTGATTTGTCTGTGTTCAACTAACCGAGTTCAACCTTCCCTTAGACATAGCACATTGGAAACCCTCTTTTTGTGGAATTTGCAAGTGGAGATTTCAAGCGCTTTTGGCCAACGGAAGAAAAGTAAATATCCTCCTATAAAAACTAGAGAGAATCATTCTCAGAAAACACTTTGTGATGTGTGCGTTCCACTCACAGAGTTTTACCTTTCCTTTCATAGAGCAGTTTGGAAACACTCTGTTTGTAAAGACTGCAAGTGGATATTTGGACCTCTTTGAGGATTTCGTTGGAAACGGGATTTCTTCTTCTAATGCTAGAAGGAAGAATTCTCAGAAACTTCTTTGATATGTGTGTGTTCAACTAACAGAGCTGAACCATCCTTTAGACAGAGCAGATTGGAAACCCTCTTTTTGAGGAATTTGCTTGTAGAGATTTCAAGCGTTTTGGGGCCAACGGTAGAAAAGGAAATATCCTCGTATAAAAACTAGAGAGAATCACTCCCAGAAACCACGTTGTGATGTGTGCGTTCCACTCACAGAGTTTAACCTTTCTTTTCATAGAACAGTTTGGAAACACTCTGTTTGTAAAGTCTGCAAGTGGATATTTGGACCTCTTTGAGGATTTCGTTGGAAGCGGGATTTCTTCATCTAATGCTACACAGAAGATTTCTCAGTAATTTCGTTGATTTGTGTGTGTTCAACTAACAGAGTTCAACCTTCCCTTAGACATAGCAGATTGGAAACCCTCTTTTTGTGGAATTTGCAAGTGGAGATTTCAAGGGCTTTGGGGCCAACGTTAGAAAAGGAAATATCCTCCTATAAAAATTAGAGAGAATCATTCTCAGAAACCACTTTGTGTTGTGTGCGTTCCACTCACAGAGTTCAACCTTTCCTTTCATAAGGCAGTTTGGAAACACTCTGTTTGTGAAGTCTGCAAGTGGATAATTGGACCTCTTTGAGGATTTCTTTGGAAACGGGATTTCTTCATCTAATGCTAGAAGGAAGAATTCTCAGAAACTTATTTGATTTGTGTGTTCAACTAACAGAGCTCAACCATCCTTTAGACAGAGCAGATTGGAAAACCTCTTTTTGAGGAAATTGCTTGTGGAGATTTCAAGCCTTTTGGGGACAATGGTAGAAAAGGAAATATCCTCGTATAAAAACTAGAGAGAATCACTCCCAGAAACCACTTTGTGATGTGTGCGTTTCACTCACAGAGTTTAACCTTTCTTTACATAGAACAGTTTGGAAACACTCTGTTTGTAAAGTCTGCAAGTGGATATTTGGACCTCTTTGAGGATTTCGTTGGAAGCGGTATTTCTACATCTAATGCTACACAGAAGATTTCTCAGTAACTTGTTTGATTTCTCTGTGTTCAACTAACAGAGTTCAACCTTCCCTTAGACATAGCAGATTGGAAACCCTCTTTTTGTGGAATTTGCAAGTGGAGATTTCCAGCGCTTTGGGGCCAACGGTAGAAAACGAAATATCCTCGTATAAAAACTGGAGAGAATCATTCTCAGAAAACACTGTGTGATGTGTGCGTTCCACTCACAGAGTTTAACCTTTCCTTTCATAGAGCAGTTTGGAAACACTCTGTTTGTAAAGTCTGCAAGTGGATACTTGGACCTCTTTGCGGGTTTCCTTGGAAACGGGATTTCTTCATCTAATGCTAGAAGGAAGAATTCTCAGTAACTTCTTTGATTTCTGTGTGTTCAACTAACAGAGCTGAACCATCCTTTAGACAGAGCAGATTGGAAATCCTCTTTTTGAGAAATTTGCTTGTGGAGATTTCAAGCCTTTTCGGGCCAACGGTAGAAAAGGAAATATCCTCGTATAAAAACTAGAGAGAACCACTCCCAGAAACCACTTTGAGATGTGTGAGTTCCACTAACAGAGTTAAAACTTTCTTTTCATAGAGCCGTTTGGAAACACTCTGTTTCTAAAGTCTGCAAGTGGATATTTGGACCTCTTTGAGGATTTCGTTGGAAGCGGGATTTCTTCATCTAATGCTACACAGAAGATTTCTCAGTAACTTCGTTGATATCTGTGTGTTCAACTAACAGAGTTCAACCTTCCGTTAGACATAGCAGATTGGAAACCCTCTTTTTGAGGAATTTGCAATCGGAGATTTCAGGCGCTATGGGGCCAACGGTAGAAAAGGAAATATCCTCGTATAAAAACTGGAGAGAATCATTTTCAGAAAACACTTTGTGATGTGTGCGTTCCACTCACAGAGTTTAACCTTTCCTTTCATACAGCAGTTTGGAAACACTCTGTTTGTAAAGACTGCAAGTGGATATTTGGACCTCTTTGAGGATTTCGTTGGAAACGGGATTTCTTCATCTAATGCTAGAAGGAAGAATTCTCAGAGACTTCTTTGATATGTGTGTGTTCAACTAACAGAGCTGAACCATCCTTTAGACAGAGCAGATTGGAAAACCTCTTTTTGAGGAATTTGCTTGTGGAGATTTCAAGCGTTTTGGGGCCAACGGTAGAAAAGGAAATATCCTCTTATAAAAAATAGAGAGAATCATTCTCAGAAACCGCTTTGTGATGTGTGCGTTCCCCTCACGGAGTTTAACCTTTCTTTTCATAGAGCAGTTTGGACACACTCTGTTTGTGAAGTCTGCAAGTGGATATTGGGACCTCTTTGAGGATTTCGTTGGAAGCGGGATTTCTTCATCTAATGCTACACAGAAGATTTCTCAGTAACTTCGTTGATTTGTCTGTGTTCAACTAACCGAGTTCAACCTTCCCTTAGACATAGCACATTGGAAACCCTCTTTTTGTGGAATTTGCAAGTGGAGATTTCAAGCGCTTTTGGCCAACGGAAGAAAAGGAAATATCCACGTATAAAAACTAGAGAGAATCATTCTCAGAAAACACTTTGTGATGTGTGCGTTCCACTCACAGAGTTTTACCTTTCCTTTCATAGAGCAGTTTGGAAACACTCTGTTTGTAAAGACGCCAAGTGGATATTTGGACCTCTTTGAGGATTTCGTTGGAAACGGGATTTCTTCTTCTAATGCTAGAAGGAGGAATTCTCAGAAACTTCTTTGATATGTGTGTGTTCAACTAACAGAGCTGAACCATCCTTTAGACAGAGCAGATTGGAAACCCTCTTTTTGAGGAATTTGCTTGTGGAGATTTCACGCGTTTAGGGGCCAACGGTAGAAAAGGAAAAATCCTCGTATAAAAACTAGAGAGAATCACTCCCAGAAACCACTTTGTGATGTGTGCGTTCCACTCACAGAGTTTAACCTTTCTTTTCATAGAACAGTTTGGAAACACTCTGTTTGTAAAGTCTGCAAGTGGATATTTGGACCTCTTTGAGGATTTCGTTGGAAGCGGGATTTCTTCAACTAATGCTACACAGAAGATTTCTCAGTAATTTCGTTGATTTGTGTGTGTTCAACTAACAGAGTTCAACCTTCCCTTAGACATAGCAGATTGGAAACCCTCTTTTTGTGGAATTTGCAAGTGGAGATTTCAAGGGCTTTGGGGCCAACGTTAGAAAAGGAAATATCCTCGTATAAAAACTAGAGAGAATCATTCTCAGAAACCACTTTGTGTTGTGTGCGTTCCACTCACAGAGTTCAACCTTTCCTTTCATAAGGTAGTTTGGAAACACTCTGTTTGTGAAGTCTGCAAGTGGATAATTGGACCTCTTTGAGGATTTCTTTGGAAACGGGATTTCTTCATCTAATGCTAGAAGGAAGAATTCTCAGAAACTTCTTTGATTTGTGTGTTCAACTAACAGAGCTCAACCATCCTTTAGACAGAGCAGATTGGAAAACCTCTTTTTGAGGAATTTGCTTGTGGAGATTTCAAGCCTTTTGGGGCCAATGGTAGAAAAGGAAATATCCTCGTATAAAAACTAGAGAGAATCACTCCCAGAAACCACTTTGTGATGTGTGCGTTTCACTCACAGAGTTTAACCTTTCTTTACATAGAACAGTTTGGAAACACTCTGTTTGTAAAGTCTGCAAGTGGATATTTGGACCTCTTTGAAGATTTCGTTGGAAGCGGGATTTCTACATCTAATGCTACACAGAAGATTTCTCAGTAATTTCGTTGATTTGTGTGTGTTCAACTAACAGAGTTCAACCTTCCCTTAGACATAGCAGATTGGAAACCCTCTTTTTGTGGAATTTGCAAGTGGAGATTTCAAGGGCTTTGGGGCCAACGTTAGAAAAGGAAATATCCTTCTATAAAAACTAGAGAGAATCATTCTGAGAAACCACTTTGTGTTGTGTGCGTTCCACTCACAGAGTTCAACCTTTCCTTTCATACGGCAGTTTGGAAACACTCTGTTTGTGAAGTCTGCAAGTGGATATTTGGACCTCTTTGAGGATTTCGTTGGAAACGGGATTTCTTCATCTAATGCTAGAAGGAAGAATTCTCAGAAACTTCTTTGATTAGTGTGTGTTCAACTAACAGAGCTCAACCATCCTTTAGACAGAGCAGATTGGAAACCCTCTTTCTGAGGAATTTGCTTGTGGAGATTTCAAGCCTTTTGGGGCCAACAGTAGAAAAGGAAACATCCTCGTATAAAAACTAGAGAGAATCATTCTCAGAAACCACTTTGTGATGTGTGCGTTCCATTCACAGAGTTTAACCTTTCTTTTCATAGAGCCGTTTGGAAACACTCTGTTTGTAAAGTCTGCAAGTGGATATTTCGACCTCTTTGAGGATTTCGTTGGAAGCGGGATTTCTTCATCTAATGCTACACAGAAGATTTCTCAGTAACCTCGTTGATTTCTGAGTGTTCAACTAGCAGAGTTCAACATTCCCTTAGACATAGCAGATTGGAAACCCTCTTTTTGTGGAATTTGCAAGTGGAGATTTCAAGCGCTTTGGGGCCAACGGTAGAAAAGGAAATATCCTCCTATAAAAACTAGAGGGAATCATTCTCAGAAACCACTTTGTGTTGTGTGCGTTCCACTCACAGAGTTCAACCTTTCCTTTCATACGGCAGTTTGGAAACACTCTGTTTGTGAAGTCTGCAAGTGGATATTTGGACCTCTTTGAGGATTTCGATGGAAACGGGATTTCTTCATCTAATGCTAGAATGAAGAATTCTCAGAAACTTCTTTGATTTGTGTGTGTTCAACTAACAGAGCTGAACCATCCTTTAGACATTGCAGATTGGAAACCCTCTTTTTGAGGAATTTGCTTGTGGAGATTTCAAGCGTTTTGGGGCCAACGGTAGAAAAGGAAATATCCTCGTATAAAAACTAGAGGGAATCATTCTCAGAAACCACTTTGTGATGTGTGCGTTCCACTCACAGAGTTTAACCTTTCTTTTCATAGAACAGTTTGGAAACACTCTGTTTGTAAAGTCTGCAAGTGGATATTTGGACCTCTTAGAGGATTTCGTTGGAAGCGGGATTTCTTCATCTAATGCTACACAGAAGATTTCTCAGTAACTTCGTTGATTTGTGTGTGTTCAACTAACAGAGTTGAACCTTCCCTTAGACATAGCAGATTGGAAACCCTCTTTTTGCGGAATTTGCAAGTGGAGATTTCAAGCGCTTTGGGGCCAACGGTAGAAAAGGAAATATCCTCATATAAAAAATAGAGAGAATCATTCTCAGAAACCGCTTTGTGATGTGTGCGTTCCCCTCACGGAGTTTAACCTTTCTTTTCATAGAGCAGTTTGGACACACTCTGTTTGTGAACTCTGCAAGTGGATATTTGGTCCTTTTGAGGATTTCGTTGGAAGCGGGATTTCATCATCTAATGCTACACAGAAGATTTCTCAGTAACTTCTTTGATTTCTGTGTGTTCAACTAACAGAGTTCAACCTTCCCTTACACATAGCAGATTGGAAATCCTCTTTTTGTGGAATTTGCAAGTGGAGATTTCAAGCGCTTAGGGGCCAACGGTAGAAAAGGAAATATCCTCGTATAAAAACTAGAGAGAATCATTCTCAGAAACCACTTTGTGTTGTGTGCATTCCACTCACAGAGTTCAACCTTTCCTTTCATAAGGCAGTTTGGAAACACTCTGTTTGTGAAGTCTGCAAGTGGATAATTGGACCTCTTTGAGGATTTCTTTGGAAACGGGATATCTTCATCTAATGCTAGAAGGAAGAATTCTCAGAAACTTCTTTGATTTGTGTGTGTTCAACTAACAGAGCTCAACCATCCTTTAGACAGAGCAGATTGGAAACCCTCTTTTTGAGGAATTTGCTTGTGGAGATTTCAAGCGTTTTGGGGCCAACGGTAGAAAAGGAAATATCCTTGTATAAAAACTAGAGAGAATCACTCCCAGAAACCACTTTGTGATGTGTGCGTTCCACTCACAGAGTTTAACCTTTCTTTTCATAGAACAGTTTGGAAACACTCTGTTTTTAAAGTCTGCAAGTGGATATTTGGACCTCTTTGAGGATTTCGTTGGAAGCGGGATTTCTACATCTAATGCTACACAGAAGATTTCTCAGTAACTTGTTTGATTTCTCTGTGTTCAACTAACAGAGTTCAACCTTCCCTTAGACATAGCAGATTGGAAACCCTCTTTTTGTGGAATTTGCAAGTGGAGATTTCCAGCGCTTTGGGGCCAACGGTAGAAAAGGAAATATCCTCGTATAAAAACTGGAGAGAATCATTCTCAGAAAACACTGTGTGATGTGTGCGTTCCACTCACAGAGTTTAACCTTTCCTTTCATAGAGCAGTTTGGAAACACTCTGTTTGTAAAGTCTGCAAGTGGATACTTGGACCTCCTTGCGGGTTTCGTTGGAAACGGGATTTCTTCATCTAATGCTAGAAGGAAGAATTCTCAGTAACTTCTTTGATTTCTGTGTGTTCAACTAACAGAGCTGAACCATCCTTTAGACAGAGCAGATTGGAAATCCTCTTTTTGAGAAATTTGCTTGTGGAGATTTCAAGCCTTTTGGGGCCAACGGTAGAAAAGGAAATATCCTCGTATAAAAACTAGAGAGAACCACTCCCAGAAACCACTTTGAGATGTGTGCGTTCCACTCACAGAGTTAAATCTTTCTTTTTCATAGAGCCGTTTGGAAACACTCTGTTTGTGAAGTCTGCAAGTGGATATTTGGACCTCTTTGAGGATTTCGTTGGAAGCGGGATTTCTTCATCTAATGCTACACAGAAGATTTCTCAGTAACTTCGCTGATTTCTCTGTGTTCAGCTAACCGAGTTCAACCTTCCCTTAGACATAGCAGATTGGAAACCCTCTTTTTGTGGAATTTGCAAGTGGAGATTTCAAGCGCTTTGGGGCCAACATTAGAAAAGGAAATATCCTCCTATAAAAACTAGAGAGAATCATTCTCAGAAACCACTTTGTGTTGTGTGCGTTCCACTCACAGAGTTCAACCTTTCCTTTCATAAGGCAGTTTGGAAACACTCTGTTTCTGAAGTCTGCAAGTGGATAATTGGACCTCTTTGAGGATTTCTTTGGAAACGGGATTTCTTCATCTAATGCTAGAAGGAAGAATTCTCAGAAACTTCTTTGATTTGTGTGTGTTCAACTAACAGAGCTCAACCATCCTTTAGACAGAGCAGATTGGAAACCCTCTTTTTGAGGAATTTGCTTGTGGAGATTTCAAGCCTCTTGGGGCCAACGGTAGAAAAGGAAATATCCTCGTATAAAAACTGGAACGAATCATTCTCAGAAACCACTCTGTGATGTGTGCGTTCCACTCACAGAGTTTAACCTTTCTTTTCATAGAACAGTTTGGAAACACTCTGTTTGTAAAGTCTGCAAGTGGATATTTGGACCTCTTTGAGGATTTCGTTGGAAGCGGGATTTCTACATCTAATGCTACACAGAAGATTTCTCAGTAACTTCGTTGATTTCTCTGTGTTCAACTAACAGAGTTCAACCTTCCCTTAGACATAGCAGATTGGAAACCCTCTTTTTGTGGAATTTGCAAGTGGAGATTTCAAGCGCTTTGTGGCCAACGGTAGAAAAGGAAATATCCTCGTATAAAAACTGGAGAGAATCATTCTCAGAAAACACTGTGTGATGTGTGCGTTCCACTCACAGAGTTTAACCTTTCCTTTCATAGAGCAGTTTGGAAACACTCTGTTTGTAAAGTCTGCAAGTGGATACTTGGACCTCTTTGCGGGTTTCGTTGGAAACGGTATTTCTTCATCTAATGCTAGAAGGAAGAATTCTCAGTAACTTCTTTGATTTCTGTGTGTTCAACTAACAGAGCTGAACCATCCTTTAGACAGAGCAGATTGGAAATCCTCTTTTTGAGAAATTTGCTTGTGGAGATTTCAAGCCTTTTGGGGCCAACGGTAGAAAAGGAAATATCCTCGTATAAAAACTAGAGAGAACCACTCCCAGAAACCACTTTGAGATGTGTGCGTTCCACTCGCAGAGTTAAACCTTTCTTTTCATAGAGCCGTTTGGACACACTCTGTTTGTAAAGTCTGCAAGTGGATATTTGGACCTCTTTGAGGATTTCATTGGAAGCGGGATTTCTTCATCTAATGCTACACAGAAGATTTCTCAGTAACTTCGTTGATATCTGTGTGTTCAACTAACAGAGTTCAACCTTCCCTTAGACATAGCAGATTGGAAACCCTCTTTTTGAGGAATTTGCAATCGGAGATTTCAGGCGCTATGGGGCCAACGGTAGAAAAGGAAATATCCTCGTATAAAAACTGGAGAGAATCATTCTCAGAAAACACTTTGTGATGTGTGCGTTCCACTCACAGAGTTTAACCTTTCCTTTCATACAGCAGTTTGGAAACACTCTGTTTGTAAAGACTGCAAGTGGATATTTGGACCTCTTTGAGGATTTCGTTGGAAACGGGATTTCTTCATCTAATGCTAGAAGGAAGAATTCTCAGAAACTTCTTTGATATGTGTGTGTTCAACTAACAGAGCTGAACCATCCTTTAGACAGAGCAGATTGGAAACCCTCTTTTTGAGGAATTTGCTTGTGGAGATTTCAAGCGTTTTGGGGCCAATGGTAGAAAAGGAAATATCCTCTTATAAAAAATAGAGAGAATCATTCTCAGAAACCGCTTTGTGATGTGTGCGTTCCCCTCACGGAGTTTAACCTTTCTTTTCATAGAACAGTTTGGACACACTCTGTTTGTGAAGTCTGCAAGTGGATATGTGGACCTCTTTGAGGATTTCGTTGGAAGCGGGATTTCTTCATCTAATGCTACACAGAAGATTTCTCAGTAACCTCGTTAATTTCTCTGTGTTCAAGTAACCGAGTTCAACCTTCCCTTAGACATAGCAGATTGGAAACCCTCTTTTTGTGGAATTTGCAAGTGGAGATTTCAAGCGCTTTGGGGCCAACGTTAGAAAAGGAAATATCCTCCTATAAAAACTAGAGAGAATCATTCTCAGAAACCACTTTGTGTTGTGTGCGTTCCACTCACAGAGTTCAACCTTTCCTTTCATAAGGCAGTTTGGAAACACTCTGTTTCTGAAGTCTGCAAGTGGATAATTGGACCTCTTTGAGGATTTCTTTGGAAACGGGATTTCTTCATCTAATGCTAGAAGGAAGAATTCTCAGAAACTTCTTTGATTTGTGTGTGTTCAACTAACAGAGCTCAACCATCCTTTAGACAGAGCAGATTGGAAACCCTCTTTTTGAGGAATTTGCTTGTGGAGATTTCAAGCCTTTTGGCGCCAACTGTAGAAAAGGAAATATCCTCGTATAAAAACTAGAGAGAATCATTCTCAGAAACCACTTTGTGATGTGTGCGTTCCACTCACAGAGTTTAACCTTTCTTTTCATAGAACAGTTTGGAAACACTCTGTTTGTAAAGTCTGCAAGTGGATATTTGGACCTCTTTGAGGATTTCTTTGGAAGCGGGATTTCTTCATCTAATGCTACACAGAATATTTCTCAGTAACTTCGTTGATTTGTGTGTGTTCAACTAACAGAGTTCAACCTTCCCTTAGACATAGCAGATTGGAAACCCTCTTTTTGTGGAATTTGCAAGTGGAGATTTCAAGCGCTTTGGGGCCAACGGTAGAAAAGGAAATATCCTCGTATAAAAACTGGAGAGAATCATTCTCAGAAAACACTGTGTGATGTGTGCGTTCCACTCACAGAGTTTAACCTTTCCTTTCATAGAGCAGTTTGGAAACACTCTGTTTGTAAAGTCTGCAAGTGGATACTTGGACCTCTTTGCGGGTTTCGTTGGAAACGGGATTTCTTCATCTAATGCTAGAAGGAAGAATTCTCAGTAACTTCTTTGATTTATGTGTGTTCAACTAACAGAGCTGTACCATCCTTTAGACAGAGCAGATTGGAAATCCTCTTTTTGAGAAATTTGCTTGTGGAGATTTCAAGCCTTTTGGGGCCAACGATAGAAAAGGAAATATCCTCGTACAAAAACTAGAGAGAATCACTCCCAGAAACCACTTTGAGATGTGTACGTTCCACTCACAGAGTTAAACCTTTCTTTTCATAGAGCCGTTTGGAAACACTCTGTTTGTAAATTCTGCAAGTGGATATTTGGACCTCTTTGAGGACTTGGTTGGAAGCGGGATTTCTTCATCTAATGCTACACAGAAGATTTCTCAGTAACCTCGTTGATTTCTGTGTGTTCAACTAGCAGAGTTCAACATTCCCTTAGACATATCACATTGGAAACCCTCTTTTTGTGGAATTTGCAAGTGGAGATTTCAAGCGCTTTGGGGCCAACGGTAGAAAAGGAAATATCCTCGAATAAAAACTGGAGAGAATCATTCTCAGAAAACACTTTGTGATGTGTGCGTTCCACTCACAGAGTTTAACCTTTCCTTTCATAGAGCAGTTTGGAAACACTCTGTTTGTGAAGGCTGCAAGTGGATAATTGGACCTCTTTGAGGATTTCTTTGGAAACGGGATTTCTTCATCTAATGCTAGAAGGAAGAATTCTCAGAAACTTCTTTGATTTGTGTGTGTTCAACTAACAGAGCTCAACCATCCTTTAGACAGAGCAGATTGGAAGCCCTCTTTTTGAGGAATTTGCTTGTGGAGATTTCAAGCCTTTTGGGGCCAACGGTAGAAAAGGAAATATCCTCGTATAAAAACTAGAGAGAATCATTCTCAGAAACCACTTTGTGATGTGTGCGTTCCACTCACAGAGTTTAACCTTTCTTTTCATAGAACAGTTTGGAAACACTCTGTTTGTAAAGTCTGCAAGTGGATATTTGGACCTCTTTGAGGATTTCGTTGGAAGCGGGATTTCTTCATCTAATGCTACACAGAAGATTTCTCAGTAACTTCGTTGATTTGTGTGTGTTCAACTAACAGAGTTCAACCTTCCCTTAGACATAGCAGATTGGAAACCCTCTTTTTGCGGAATTTGCAAGTGGAGATTTCAAGCGCTTTGGGGCCAACGGTAGAAAAGGAAATATCCTCGAATAAAAACTGGAGAGAATCATTCTCAGAAACCACTTTGTGATGTGTGCTTTCCACTCACAGAGTTTAACCTTTCCTTTCATAGAGCAGTTTGGAAACACTCTGTTTGTGAAGACTGCAAGTGGATAATTGGACCTCTTTGAGGATTTCTTTGGAAACGGGATATCTTCATCTAATGCTAGAATTAATAATTCTCAGAAACTTCTTTGATTTGTGTGTGTTCAACTAACAGAGCTGAACCATCCTTTAGACAGAGCAGATTGGAAACCCTCTTTTTGAGGAATTTGCTTGTGGAGATTTCAAGCCTTTTGGGGCCAACGGTAGAAAAGGAAATATCCTCGTATAAAAATTAGAGAGAATCATTCTCAGAAACCACTTTGTGATGTGTGCGTTCCACTCACAGAGATTAACCTTTCTTTTCATAGAACAGTTTGGAAACACTTTGTTTGTAAAGTCTGCAAGTGGATATTTGGACCTCTTTGAGGATTTCTTTGGAAGCGGGATTTCTTCATCTAATGCTACACAGAAGATTTCTCAGTAACCTCGTTGATTTCTGTGTGTTCAACTAGCAGAGTTCAACATTCCCTTAGACACAGCACATTGGAAACCCTCTTTTTGTGGAATTTGCAAGTGGCGATTTCAAGCGCTTTGGGGCCAACGGTAGAAAAGGAAATATCCTCCTATAAAAACTAGAGAGAATCATTCTCAGAAACCACTTTGTGTTGTGTGCATTCCACTCACAGAGTTCAACCTTTCCTTTCATACGGCAGTTTGGAAACACTCTGTTTGTGAAGTCTGCAAGTGGATATTTGGACCTCTTTGAGGATTTCGTTGGAAACGGGATTTCTTCATCTAATGCTAGAAGGAAGAATTCTCAGAAACTTCTTTGATTTGTGTGTGTTCAACTAACAGAGCTGAACCATCCTATAGACAGAACAGATTGGAAACCCTCTTTTTGAGGAATTTGCTTGTGGAGATTTCAAGCGTTTTGGGGCCAACAGTAGAAAAGGAATTATCCTCGTATAAAAACTAGAGAGAATCATTCTCAGAAACCACTTTGTGATGTGTGCGTTCCATTCACAGAGTTTAACCTTTCTTTTCATAGAACAGTTTGGAAACACTCTGTTTGTAAAGTCTGCAAGTGGATATTTGGACCTCTTTGAGGATTTCGTTGGAAGCGGGATTTCTTCATCTAATGCTACACAGAAGATTTCTCAGTAACTTCGTTGATTTGTGTGTGTTCAACTAACAGAGTTCAACCTTCCCTTAGACATAGCAGATTGGAAACCCTCTTTTTGCGGAATTTGCAAGTGGAGATTTCAAGCGCCTTGGGGCCAACGGTAGAAAAGGAAATATCCTCGAATAAAAACTGGAGAGAATCATTCTCAGAAAACACTTTGTGATGTGTGCGTTCCACTCACAGAGTTTAACCTTTCCTTTCATAGAGCAGTTTGGAAACAATCTGTTTGTGAAGACTACAAGTGGATAATTGGACCTCTTTGAGGATTACTTTGGAAACGGGATTTCTTCATCTAATGCTAGAAGGAAGAATTCTCAGAAACTTCTTTCATTTGTGTGTGTTCAACTAACAGAGCTCATCCATCCTTTAGACAGAGCCGATTGGAAACCCTCTTTTTGTGGAATTTGCAAGTGGAGATTTCAAGCGCTTTGGGGCCAACGGTAGAAAAGGAAATATCCTCATATAAAAAATAGAGAGAATCATTCTCAGAAACCGCTTTGTGATGTGTGCGTTCCCCTCACGGAGTTTAACCTTTCTTTTCATAGAGCAGTTTGGACACACTCTGTTTGTGAAGTCTGCAAGTGGATATTTGGACATTTTGAGGATTTCGTTGGAAGCGGGATTTCATCATCTAATGCTACACAGAAGATTTCTCAGTAACTTCGTTGATTTGTGTGTGTTCAACTAACAGAGTTCAACCTTCCCTTAGACATAGCAGATTGGAAACCCTCTTTTTGCGGAATTTGCTAGTGGAGATTTCAAGCGCTTTGGGGCCAACGGTAGAAAAGGAAATATCCTCGTATAAAAAATAGAGAGAATCATTCTCAGAAACCGCTTTGTGATGTGTGCGTTCCCCTCACGGAGTTTAACCTTTCTTTTCATAGAGCAGTTTGGACACACTCTGTTTGTGAAGTCTGCAAGTGGATATTTGGACCTCTTTGAGGATTTCGTTGGAAGCGGGATTTCATCGTCTAATGCTACACAGAAGATTTCTCAGTAACTTCGTTGATTTCTGTGTGTTCAGCTAACAGAGTTCAACCTTCCCTTACACATAGCAGATTGGAAATCCTCTTTTTGTGGAATTTGCAAGTGGAGACTCCAAGCGCTTAGGGGCCAACGTTAGAAAAGGAAATATCCTCGTATAAAAACTAGAGAGAATCATTCTCAGAAACCACTTTGTGTTGTGTGCATTCCACTCACAGAGTGTAACCTTTCCTTTCATAAGGCAGTTTGGAAACACTCTGTTTGTGAAGTCTGCAAGTGGATAATTGGACCTCTTTGAGGATTTTTTTGGAAACGGGATTTCTTCTTCTAATGCTTGAAGGAAGAATTCTCAGAAACTTCTTTGATTTGTGTGTGTTCAACTAACAGAGCTCAACCATCCTTTAGACAGGGCAGATTGGAAACCCTCTTTTTGAGGAATTTGCTTGTGGAGATTTCAAGCCTTTTGGGGCCAACGGTAGAAAAGGAAATATCCTCGTATAAAAACTAGAGAGAATCATTCTCAGAAACCACTTGGTGATGTGTGCGTTCCACTCACAGAGTTTAACCTTTCTTTTCATAGAACAGTTTGGAAACAATCTGTTTGTAAAGTCTGCAAGTGGATATTTGGACCTCTTTGAGGATTTCGTTGGAAGCCTGATTTCTTCATCTAATGCTACACAGAAGATTTCTCAGTAACTTCGTTGATTTGTGTGTGTTCAACTAACAGAGCTGAACCATCCTTTAGACAGAGCAGATTGGAAATCCTCTTTTTGAGAAATTTGCTTGTGGAGATTTCAAGCGCTTTGGGGCCAACGGTAGAAAAGGAAATATCCTCCTATAAAAACTAGAGAGAATCATTCTCAGAAACCACTTTGTGTTGTGTGCGTTCCACTCACAGAGTTCAACCTTTCCTTTCATATGGCAGTTTGGAAACACTCTGTGAAGTCTGCAAGTGGATATTTGGACCTCTTTGAGGATTTCGTTGGAAACGGGATTTCTTCATCTAATGCTAGAAGGAAGAATTCTCAGAAACTTCTTTGATTTGTGTGTGTTCAACTAACAGAACTGAACCATCCTTTAGACAGAGCAGATTGGAAACCCTCTTTTTGAGGAATTTGCTTGTGGAGATTTCAAGCCTTTTGGGGCCAACGGTAGAAAAGGAAATATCCTCGTATAAAAACTAGAGAGAATCATTCTCAGAAACCACTTTGTGATGTGTGCGTTCCACTCACAGAGTTTAACCTTTCTTTTCATAGAACAGTTTGGAAACACTCTGTTTGTAAAGTCTGCAAGTGGATATTTGGACCTCTTTGAGGATTTCGTTGGAAGCGGGATTTCTTCATCTAATGCTACACAGAAGATTTCTCAGTAACTTCGTTGATTTGTGTGTGTTCAATGAACAGAGTTCAACCTTCCCTTAGACATAGCAGATTGGAAACCCTCTTTTTGTGGAATTTGCAAGTGGAGATTTCAAGCGCTTTGGGGCCAACGGTAGAAAAGGAAATATCCTCGTATAAAAACTGGAGAGAATCATTCTCAGAAAACACTTTGTGATGTGTGTGTTCCACTCACAGAGTTTAACCTTTCCTTTCATAGAGCAGTTTGGAAACACTCTGTTTGTGAAGACTGCAAGTAGATACTTGGACCTCTTTGAGGGTTTCGTTGGAAACGGGATTTCTTCATCTAATGCTAGAAGGAAGAATTCTCAGTAACTTCTTTGATTTGTGTGTGTTCAACTAACAGAGCTGAACCATGCTTTAGACAGAGCAGATTGGAAACCCTCTTTTTGAGGAATTTGCTTGTAGAGATTTCAAGCCTTTTGGGGCCAACGGTAGAAAAGGAAATATCGTCATATAAAAACTAGAGAGAATCACTCCCAGAAACCACTTTGTGATGTGTGCGTTCCACTCACAGAGTTTAACCTTTCTTTTCATAGAACAGTTTGGAAACACTCTGTTTGTAAAGTCTGCAAGTGGATATTTGGACCTCTTTGAGGATTTCGTTGGAAGCGGGATTTCTTCATCTAATGCTACACAGAAGATTTCTCAGTAACTTCGTTGATTTGTGTGTGTTCAACTAACAGAGTTCAACCTTCCCTTAGACATAGCAGATTGGAAACCGTCTTTTTGTGGAATTTGCAAGTGGAGATTTCAAGCGCTTTGGGGCCAACGGTAGAAAAGGAAATATCCTCGTATAAAAACTAGAGAGAATCATTCTCAGAAACCACTTTGTGTTGTGTGCGTTCCACTCACAGAGTTCAACCTTTCCTTTCATACGGCAGTTTGGAAACACTCTGTTTGTGAAGACTGCAAATGGATATTTGGACCTCTTTGACGATTTCGTTGGAAACGGGATTTCTTAATCTAATGCTAGAAGGAAGAATTCTCAGAAACTACTTTGATTTGTGTGTGTTCAGCTAACAGACCTGAACAATCCTTTAGACAGAGCAGATTGGAAACCCTCTTTTTGAGGAATTTGCTTGTGGAGATTTCAAGCGTTTTGGGGCCAACAGTAGAAAAGGAAATATCCTCGTATAAAAACTAGAGAGAATCATTCTCAGAAACCACTTTGGATGTGTGCGTTCCACTCACAGAGTTTAACCTTTCTTTTCATTGAACAGTTTGGAAACACTCTGTTTGTAAATCTGCGAGTGGATATTTGGACCTCTTTGAGGATTTCGTTGGAAGCGGGATTTCTTCATCTAATGCTACACAGAAGATTTCTCAGTAACTTCGTTGATTTGTGTGTGTTCAACTAACAGAGTTCAACCTTCCCTTAGACATAGCAGATTGGAAATCCTCTTTTTGTGGAATTTGCAAGTGGAGATTTCAAGCGCTTTGGGGCCAACGGTAGAAAAGGAAATATCCTCGTATAAAAACTGGAGAGAATCATTCTCAGAAAACACTGTGTGATGTGTGCGTTCCACTCACAGAGTTTAACCTTTCCTTTCATAGAGCAGTTTGGAAACACTCTGTTTGTGAAGTCTGCAAGTGGATACTAGGACCTCTTTGAGGGTTTCGTTGGAAACGGGATTTCTTCATCTAATGCTAGAAGGAAGAATTCTCAGTAACTTCTTTGATTTGTGTGTGTTCAACTAACCGAGCTGAACCATCCTTTAGACAGAGCAGATTGGAATCCCTCTTTTTGAGGAATTTGCTTGTGGAGATTTCAAGCGTTTTGGGGCCAGCGGTAGAAAAGGAAATATCCTCGTATAAAGCTAGAGAGAATCATTCTCAGAAACCACTCTGTGATGTGTGCATTCCACTCAAAGAGTTTAACCTTTCTTTTCATAGAACAGTTTGGAAACACTCTGTTTGTAAAGTCTGCAAGTGGATATTTGGACCTCTTTGAGGATTTCGTTGGAAGCGGGATTTCTTCATCTAATGCTACACAGAAGATTTCTCAGTAACTTCGTTGATTTGTGTGTGTTCAACTAACAGAGTTCAACCTTCCCTTAGACATAGCAGATTGGAAACCCTGTTTTTGTGGAATTTGCAAGTGGAGATTTCAAGCGCTTTGGGGCCAACGGTAGAAAAGGAAATATCCTCGTATAAAAACTGGAGAGAATCATTCTCAGAAAACACTTTGTGATGTGTGCGTTCCACTCACAGAGTTTAACCTTTCCTTTCATACAGCAGTTTGGAAACACTCTGTTTGTAAAGACTGCAAGTGGATATTTGGACCTCTTTGAGGATTTCTATGGAAACGGGATTTCTTCATCTAATGCTAGAAGGAAGAATTCTCAGAAACTTCTTTGATTTGTGTGTGTTCAACTAACAGAGCTGAACCATCCTTTAGACAGAGCAGATTGGAAACCCTCTTTTTGAGGAATTTGCTTGTGGAGATTTCAAGCCTTTTGGGGCCAACGGTAGAAAAGGAAATATCCTCTTATAAAAAATAGAGAGAATCATTCTCAGAAACTGCTTTGTGATGTGTGCATTCCCCTCACGGAATTTAACCTTTCTTTTCATAGAGCAGTTAGGAAACACTCTGTTTGTAAAGTCTGCAAGTGGATATTTGGACCTCTTTGAGGATTTCTTTGGAAGCGGGATTTCATCATCTAATGCTACACAGAAGATTTCTCAGTAACTTCGTTGATTTGTGTGTGTTCAACTAACAGAGTTCAACCTTCTCTTAGACATAGCAGATTGGAAACCCTCTTTTTGTGGAATTTGCAAGTGGAGATTTCAAGCGCTTTGGGGCCAACGGTAGAAAAGGTAATATCCTCGTATAAAAACTGGAGAAAATCATTCTCAGAAAACACTTTGTGATGTGTGCGTTCCACTCACAGAGTTTAACCTTTCCTTTCATAGAGCAGTTTGGAAACACTCTGTTTGTGAAGACTGCAAGTGGATATTTGGACCTCTTTGAGGGTTTCGTTGGAAACGGGATTTCTTCATCTAATGCTAGAAGGAAGAATTCTCAGAAACTTCTTTGATTTCTGTGTGTTCAACTAACAAAGCTGTACCATGATTTAGACAGAGCAGATTGGAAACCCTCTTTTTGAGGAATTTGCTTGTGGAGATTTCAAGCCTTTTGGGGCCAACGGTAGAAAAGGAAATATCCTCGTATAAAAACTAGAGAGAATCACTCCCAGAAACCACTTTGTGATGTGTGCGTTCCACTCACAGAGTTCAACCTTTCTTTTCATAGAACAGTTTGGAAACACTCTGTTTGTAAAGTCTGCAAGTGGATATTTGGACCTCTTTGAGGATTTCGTTGGAAGCGGGATTTCTTCATCTAATGCTACACAGAAGATTTCTCAGTAACTTCGTTGATTTCTGTGTGTTCAACTAACAGAGCTGAACCATCCTTTAGACAGAGCAGATTGGAAACCCTCTTTTTGAGAAATTTGCTTGTGGAGATTTCAAGCCTTTTGGGGCCATCGGTAGAAAAGGAAATATCCTCGTATAAAAACTAGAGAGAACCACTCCCAGAAACCACTTTGAGATGTGTGTGTTCCACTCACAGAATTAAACCTTTCTTTTCATAGAGCCGTTTGGAAACACTCTGTTTGTGAAGTCTGCAAGTGGATATTTGGACCTCTTTGAGGATTTCATTGGAAGCGGGATTTCTTCATCTAATGCTACACAGAAGATTTCTCAGTAACTTCGTTGATATCTGTGTGTTCAACTAACAGAGTTCAACCTTCCCTTAGACATAGCAGTTTGGAAACCCTCTTTTTGAGGAATTTGCAATCGGAGATTTCAGGCGCTATGGGGCCAACGGTAGAAAAGGAAATATCCTCGTATAAAAACTGGAGAGAATCATTCTCAGAAAACACTTTGTGATGTGTGCGTTCCACTCACAGAGTTTAACCTTTCCTTTCATACAGCAGTTTGGAAACACTCTGTTTGTGAAGGCTGCAAGTGGATAATTGGACCTCTTTGAGGATTTCTTTGGAAACGGGATTTCTTCATCTAATGCTAGAAGGAAGAATTCTCAGAAACTTCTTTGATTTGTGTGTGTTCAACTAACAGAGCTCAACCATCCTTTAGACAGAGCAGATTGGAAGCCCTCTTTTTGAGGAATTTGCTTGTGGAGATTTCAAGCCTTTTGGGGCCAACGGTAGAAAAGGAAATATCCTCGTATAAAAACTAGAGAGAATCATTCTCAGAAACCACTTTGTGATGTGTGCATTCCACTCACAGAGTTTAACCTTTCTTTTCATAGAACAGTTTGGAAACACTCTGTTTGTAAAGTCTGCAAGTGGATATTTGGACCTCTTTGAGGATTTCGTTGGAAGCGGGATTTCTTCATCTAATGCTACACAGAAGATTTCTCAGTAACTTCGTTGATTTGTGTGTGTTCAACTAACAGAGTTCAACCTTCCCTTAGACATAGCAGATTGGAAACCCTCTTTTTGCGGAATTTGCAAGTGGAGATTTCAAGCGCTTTGGGGCCAACGGTAGAAAAGGAAATATCCTCGTATAAAAACTGGAGAGAATCATTCTCAGAAAACACTGTGTGATGTGTGTGTTCCACTCACAGAGTTTAACCTTTCCTTTCATAGAGCAGTTTGGAAACACTCTGTTTGTGAAGTCTGCAAGTGGATACTTGGACCTCTTTGAGGGTTTCGTTGGAAATGGGATTTCTTCATCTAATGCTAGAAGGAAGAATTCTCAGTAACTTCTTTGATTTGAGTGTGTTCAACTAACAGAGCTGAACAATCCTTTAGACAGAGCAGATTGGAAATCCTCTTTTTGAGAAATTTGCTTGTGGAGATTTCAAGCCTTTTGGGGCCAACAGTAGAAAAGGAAATATCCTCATATAAAAACTAGAGAGAATCACTCCCAGAAACCACTTTGAGATGTGCGCGTTCCACTCACGGAGTTAAACCTTTCTTTTCATAGAGCCGTTTGGAAACACTCTG
The DNA here is from genome assembly GCF_029281585.2 of Gorilla gorilla gorilla. NCBI lineage: Eukaryota > Metazoa > Chordata > Mammalia > Primates > Hominidae > Gorilla > Gorilla gorilla. Next base: position 69,303,438 of record NC_073247.2, read on the forward strand.
TTTTTAAAGTCTGCAAGTGGATATTTGGACCTCTTTGAGGATTTCGTTGGAAGCGGGATTTCTTCATCTAATGCTACACAGAAGATTTCTCAGTAACCTGGTTGATTTCTGTGTGTTCAACTAGCAGAGTTCAACATTCCCTTAGACATAGCAGATTGGAAACCCTCTTTTTGTGGAATTTGCAAGTGGAGATTTCAAGCGCTTTGGGGCCAACGGTAGAAAAGGAAATATCCTCCTATAAAAACTAGAGAGAATCATTCTCAGAAACCACTTTGTGTTGTGTGCGTTCCACTCACAGAGTTCAACCTTTCCTTTCATACGGCAGTTTGGAAACACTCTGTTTGTGATGTCTGCAAGTGGATATTTGGACCTCTTTGAGGATTTCGTTGGAAACGGGATTTCTTCATCTAATGCTAGAAGGAAGAATTCTCAGAAACTTCTTTGATTTGTGTGTGTTCAACTAACAGAGCTGAACCATCCTTTAGACAGAGCAGATTGGAAACCCTCTTTTTGAGGAATTTGCTTGTGGAGATTTCAAGCGTTTTGGGGCCAACAGTAGAAAAGGAAATATCCTCGTATAAAAACTAGAGAGAATCATTCTCAGAAACCACTTTGTGATGTGTGCGTTCCACTCACAGAGTTTAACCTTTCTTTTCATAGAACAGTTTGGAAACACTCTGTTTGTAAAGTCTGCAAGTGGATATTTGGACCTCTTTGAGGATTTCGTTGGAAGCGGGATTTCTTCATCTAATGCTACACAGAAGATTTCTCAGTAACTTCGTTGATTTGTGTGTGTTCAACTAACAGAGTTCAACCTTCCCTTAGACATAGCAGATTGGAAACCCTGTTTTTGTGGAATTTGCAAGTGGAGATTTCAAGCGCTTTGGGGCCAACGGTAGAAAAGGAAATATCCTCGTATAAAAACTGGAGAGAATCATTCTCAGAAAACACTTTGTGATGTGTGCGTTCCACTCACAGAGTTTAACCTTTCCTTTCATACAGCAGTTTGGAAACACTCTGTTTGTAAAGACTGCAAGTGGATATTTGGACCTCTTTGAGGATTTCTATGGAAACGGGATTTCTTCATCTAATGCTAGAAGGAAGAATTCTCAGAAACTTCTTTGATTTGTGTGTGTTCAACTAACAGAGCTGAACCATCCTTTAGACAGAGCAGATTGGAAACCCTCTTTTTGAGGAATTTGCTTGTGGAGATTTCAAGCCTTTTGGGGCCAACGGTAGAAAAGGAAATATCCTCTTATAAAAAATAGAGAGAATCATTCTCAGAAACTGCTTTGTGATGTGTGCATTCCCCTCACGGAATTTAACCTTTCTTTTCATAGAGCAGTTAGGAAACACTCTGTTTGTAAAGTCTGCAAGTGGATATTTGGACCTCTTTGAGGATTTCGTTGGAAGCGGGATTTCATCATCTAATGCTACACAGAAGATTTCTCAGTAACTTCGTTGATTTGTGTGTGTTCAACTAACAGAGTTCAACCTTCTCTTAGACATAGCAGATTGGAAACCCTCTTTTTGTGGAATTTGCAAGTGGAGATTTCAAGCGCTTTGGGGCCAACGGTAGAAAAGGAAATATCCTCGTATAAAAACTGGAGAAAATCATTCTCAGAAAACACTTTGTGATGTGTGCGTTCCACTCACAGAGTTTAACCTTTCCTTTCATAGAGCAGTTTGGAAACACTCTGTTTGTGAAGACTGCAAGTGGATATTTGGACCTCTTTGAGGGTTTCGTTGGAAACGGGATTTCTTCATCTAATGCTAGAAGGAAGAATTCTCAGAAACTTCTTTGATTTGTGTGTGTTCAACTAACAAAGCTGTACCATGATTTAGACAGAGCAGATTGGAAACCCTCTTTTTGAGGAATTTGCTTGTGGAGATTTCAAGCCTTTTGGGGCCAACGGTAGAAAAGGAAATATCCTCGTATAAAAACTAGAGAGAATCACTCCCAGAAACCACTTTGTGATGTGTGCGTTCCACTCACAGAGTTCAACCTTTCTTTTCATAGAACAGTTTGGAAACACTCTGTTTGTAAAGTCTGCAAGTGGATATTTGGACCTCTTTGAGGATTTCGTTGGAAGCGGGATTTCTTCATCTAATGCTACACAGAAGATTTCTCAGTAACTTCGTTGATTTCTGTGTGTTCAACTAACAGAGCTGAACCATCCTTTAGACAGAGCAGATTGGAAACCCTCTTTTTGAGAAATTTGCTTGTGGAGATTTCAAGCCTTTTGGGGCCAACGGTAGAAAAGGAAATATCCTCGTATAAAAACTAGAGAGAACCACTCCCAGAAACCACTTTGAGATGTGTGTGTTCCACTCACAGAATTAAACCTTTCTTTTCATAGAGCCGTTTGGAAACACTCTGTTTGTGAAGTCTGCAAGTGGATATTTGGACCTCTTTGAGGATTTCATTGGAAGCGGGATTTCTTCATCTAATGCTACACAGAAGATTTCTCAGTAACTTCGTTGATATCTGTGTGTTCAACTAACAGAGTTCAACCTTCCCTTAGACATAGCAGTTTGGAAACCCTCTTTTTGAGGAATTTGCAATCGGAGATTTCAGGCGCTATGGGGCCAACGGTAGAAAAGGAAATATCCTCGTATAAAAACTGGAGAGAATCATTCTCAGAAAACACTTTGTGATGTGTGCGTTCCACTCACAGAGTTTAACCTTTCCTTTCATAGAGCAGTTTGGAAACACTCTGTTTGTGAAGGCTGCAAGTGGATAATTGGACCTCTTTGAGGATTTCTTTGGAAACGGGATTTCTTCATCTAATGCTAGAAGGAAGAATTCTCAGAAACTTCTTTGATTTGTGTGTGTTCAACTAACAGAGCTCAACCATCCTTTAGACAGAGCAGATTGGAAGCCCTCTTTTTGAGGAATTTGCTTGTGGAGATTTCAAGCCTTTTGGGGCCAACGGTAGAAAAGGAAATATCCTCGTATAAAAACTAGAGAGAATCATTCTCAGAAACCACTTTGTGATGTGTGCATTCCACTCACAGAGTTTAACCTTTCTTTTCATAGAACAGTTTGGAAACACTCTGTTTGTAAAGTCTGCAAGTGGATATTTGGACCTCTTTGAGGATTTCGTTGGAAGCGGGATTTCTTCATCTAATGCTACACAGAAGATTTCTCAGTAACTTCGTTGATTTGTGTGTGTTCAACTAACAGAGTTCAACCTTCCCTTAGACATAGCAGATTGGAAACCCTCTTTTTGCGGAATTTGCAAGTGGAGATTTCAAGCGCTTTGGGGCCAACGGTAGAAAAGGAAATATCCTCGTATAAAAACTGGAGAGAATAATTCTCAGAAAACACTGTGTGATGTGTGTGTTCCACTCACAGAGTTTAACCTTTCCTTTCATAGAGCAGTTTGGAAACACTCTGTTTGTGAAGTCTGCAAGTGGATACTTGGACCTCTTTGAGGGTTTCGTTGGAAATGGGATTTCTTCATCTAATGCTAGAAGGAAGAATTCTCAGTAACTTCTTTGATTTGAGTGTGTTCAACTAACAGAGCTGAACAATCCTTTAGACAGAGCAGATTGGAAATCCTCTTTTTGAGAAATTTGCTTGTGGAGATTTCAAGCCTTTTGGGGCCAACGGTAGAAAAGGAAATATCCTCATATAAAAACTAGAGAGAATCACTCCCAGAAACCACTTTGAGATGTGCGCGTTCCACTCACGGAGTTAAACCTTTCTTTTCATAGAGCCGTTTGGAAACACTCTGTTTTTAAAGTCTGCAAGTGGATATTTGGACCTCTTTGAGGATTTCGTTGGAAGCGGGATTTCTTCATCTAATGCTACACAGAAGATTTCTCAGTAACCTGGTTGATTTCTGTGTGTTCAACTAGCAGAGTTCAACATTCCCTCAGACATAGCAGATTGGAAACCCTCTTTTTGTGGAATTTGCAAGTGGAGATTTCAAGCGCTTTGGGGCCAACGGTAGAAAAGGAAATATCCTCCTATAAAAACTAGAGAGAATCATTCTCAGAAACCACTTTGTGTTGTGTGCGTTCCACTCACAGAGTTCAACCTTTCCTTTCATACGGCAGTTTGGAAACACTCTGTTTGTGAAGTCTGCAAGTGGATATTTGGACCTCTTTGAGGATTTCGTTGGAAACGGGATTTCTTCATCTAATGCTAGAAGGAAGAATTCTCAGAAACTTCTTTGATTTGTGTGTGTTCAACTAACAGAGCTGAACCATCCTTTAGACAGAGCAGATTGGAAACCCTCTTTTTGAGGAATTTGCTTGTGGAGATTTCAAGCGTTTTGGGGCCAACAGTAGAAAAGGAAATATCCTCGTATAAAAACTAGAGAGAATCATTCTCAGAAACCACTTTGTGATGTGTGCGTTCCACTCACAGAGTTAAACCTTTCTTTTCATAGAACAGTTTGGAAACACTCTGTTTGTAAAGTCTGCAAGTGGATATTTGGACCTCTTTGAGGATTTCGTTGGAAGCCGGATTTCTTCATCTAATACTACACAGAAGATTTCTCAGTAACCTCGTTGATTTCTGTGTGTTCAACTAGCAGAGTTCAACATTCCCTTAGACATAGCAGATTGGAAACCCTCTTTTTGTGGAATTTGCAAGTGGAGTTTTCAAGCGCTTTGGGGCCAACGGTAGAAAAGGAAATATCCTCCTATAAAAAATAGAGAGAAACATTCTCAGAAACCACTTTCTATTGTGTGCGTTCCACTCACAGAGTTCAACCTTTCCTTTCATACGGCAGTTTGGAAACACTCTGTTTGTGAAGTCTGCAAGTGGATATTTGGACCTCTTTGAGGATTTCGTTGGAAACGGGATTTCTTCATCTAATGCTAGAAGGAAGAATTCTCAGAAACTTCTTTGATTTGTGTGTGTTCAACTAACAGAGCTGAACCATCCTTTAGACAGAGCAGATTGGAAACCCTCTTTTTGAGGAATTTGCTTGTGGAGATTTCAAGCCTTTTGGGGCCAACGGTAGAAAAGGATATATCCTCGTATAAAAACTAGAGAGAATCATTCTCAGAAACCACTTTGTGATGTGTGCGTTCCACTCACAGAGTTTAACCTTTCTTTTCATAGAACAGTTTGGAAACACTCTGTTTGTAAAATCTGCAAGTGGATATTTGGACCTCTTTGAGGATTTCGTTGGAAGCGGGATTTGTTCATCTAATGCTACACAGAAGATTTCTCAGTAACTTCGTTGATTTGTGTGTGTTCAACTAACAGAGTTCAACCTTCCCTTAGACATAGCAGATTGGAAACCCTCTTTTTGCGGAATTTGCAAGTGGAGATTTCAAGCGCTTTGGGGCCAACGGTAGAAAAGGAAATATCCTCGTATAAAAAATAGAGAGAATCATTCTCAGAAACCGCTTTGTGATGTGTGCGTTCCCCTCACGGAGTTTAACCTTTCTTTTCATAGAGCAGTTTGGACACACTCTGTTTGTGAAGTCTGCAAGTGGATATTTGGACCTCTTTGAGGATTTCGTTGGAAGCGGGATTTCATCGTCTAATGCTACACAGAAGATTTCTCAGTAACTTCGTTGATTTCTGTGTGTTCAACTAACAGAGTTCAACCTTCCCTTACACATAGCAGATTGGAAATCCTCTTTTTGTGGAATTTGCAAGTGGAGACTCCAAGCGCTTAGGGGCCAACGTTAGAAAAGGAAATATCCTCGTATAAAAACTAGAGAGAATCATTCTCAGAAACCACTTTGTGTTGTGTGCATTCCACTCACAGAGTGTAACCTTTCCTTTCATAAGGCAGTTTGGAAACACTCTGTTTGTGAAGTCTGCAAGTGGATAATTGGACCTCTTTGAGGATTTTTTTGGAAACGGGATTTCTTCTTCTAATGCTTGAAGGAAGAATTCTCAGAAACTTCTTTGATTTGTGTGTGTTCAACTAACAGAGCTCAACCATCCTTTAGACAGAGCAGATTTGAAACCCTCTTTTTGAGGAATTTGCTTGTGGAGATTTCAAGCCTTTTGGGGCCAACGGTAGAAAAGGAAATATCCTCGTATAAAAACTAGAGAGAATCATTCTCAGAAACCACTTTGTGATGTGTGCGTTCCACTCACAGAGTTTAACCTTTCTTTTCATAGAACAGTTTGGAAACAATCTGTTTGTAAAGTCTGCAAGTGGATATTTGGACCTCTTTGAGGATTTCGTTGGAAGCCTGATTTCTTCATCTAATGCTACACAGAAGATTTCTCAGTAACTTCGTTGATTTGTGTGTGTTCAACTAACAGAGCTGAACCATCCCTTAGACAGAGCAGATTGGAAATCCTCTTTTTGAGAAATTTGCTTGTGGAGATTTCAAGCGCTTTGGGGCCAACGGTAGAAAAGGAAATATCCTCCTATAAAAACTAGAGAGAATCATTCTCAGAAACCACTTTGTGTTGTGTGCGTTCCACTCACAGAGTTCAACCTTTCCTTTCATATGGCAGTTTGGAAACACTCTGTGAAGTCTGCAAGTGGATATTTGGACCTCTTTGAGGATTTCGTTGGAAACGGGATTTCTTCATCTAATGCTAGAAGGAAGAATTCTCAGAAACTTCTTTGATTTGTGTGTGTTCAACTAACAGAACTGAACCATCCTTTAGACAGAGCAGATTGGAAACCCTCTTTTTGAGGAATTTGCTTGTGGAGATTTCAAGCCTTTTGGGGCCAACGGTAGAAAAGGAAATATCCTCGTATAAAAACTAGAGAGAATCATTCTCAGAAACCACTTTGTGATGTGTGCGTTCCACTCACAGAGTTTAACCTTTCTTTTCATAGAACAGTTTGGAAACACTCTGTTTGTAAAGTCTGCAAGTGGATATTTGGACCTCTTTGAGGATTTCGTTGGAAGCGGGATTTCTTCATCTAATGCTACACAGAAGATTTCTCAGTAACTTCTTTGATTTGTGTGTGTTCAATGAACAGAGTTCAACCTTCCCTTAGACATAGCAGATTGGAAACCCTCTTTTTGTGGAATTTGCAAGTGGAGATTTCAAGCGCTTTGGGGCCAACGGTAGAAAAGGAAATATCCTCGTATAAAAACTGGAGAGAATCATTCTCAGAAAACACTTTGTGATGTGTGTGTTCCACTCACAGAGTTTAACCTTTCCTTTCATAGAGCAGTTTGGAAACACTCTGTTTGTGAAGACTGCAAGTAGATACTTGGACCTCTTTGAGGGTTTCGTTGGAAACGGGATTTCTTCATCTAATGCTAGAAGGAAGAATTCTCAGTAACTTCTTTGATTTGTGTGTGTTCAACTAACAGAGCTGAACCATGCTTTAGACAGAGCAGATTGGAAACCCTCTTTTTGAGGAATTTGCTTGTAGAGATTTCAAGCCTTTTGGGGCCAACGGTAGAAAAGGAAATATCGTCATATAAAAACTAGAGAGAATCACTCCCAGAAACCACTATGTGATGTGTGCGTTCCACTCAACGAGTTTAACCTTTCTTTTCATAGAACAGTTTGGAAACACTCTGTTTGTAAAGTCTGCAAGTGGATATTTGGACCTCTTTGAGGATTTCGTTGGAAGCGGGATTTCTTCATCTAATGCTACACAGAAGATTTCTCAGTAACTTCGTTGATTTGTGTGTGTTCAACTAACAGAGTTCAACCTTCCCTTAGACATAGCAGATTGGAAACCGTCTTTTTGTGGAATTTGCAAGTGGAGATTTCAAGCGCTTTGGGGCCAACGGTAGAAAAGGAAATATCCTCGTATAAAAACTAGAGAGAATCATTCTCAGAAACCACTTTGTGTAGTGTGCGTTCCACTCCCAGAGTTCAACCTTTCCTTTCATACGGCAGTTTGGAAACACTCTGTTTGTGAAGACTGCAAATGGATATTTGGACCTCTTTGACGATTTCGTTGGAAACGGGATTTCTTAATCTAATGCTAGAAGGTAGAATTCTCAGAAACTTCTTTGATTTGTGTGTGTTCAGCTAACAGACCTGAACAATCCTTTAGACAGAGCAGATTGGAAACCCTCTTTTTGAGGAATTTGCTTGTGGAGATTTCAAGCGTTTTGGGGCCAACAGTAGAAAAGGAAATATCCTCGTATAAAAACTAGAGAGAATCATTCTCAGAAACCACTTTGGATGTGTGCGTTCCACTCACAGAGTTTAACCTTTCTTTTCATTGAACAGTTTGGAAACACTCTGTTTGTAAAGTCTGCGAGTGGATATTTGGACCTCTTTGAGGATTTCGTTGGAAGCGGGATTTCTTCATCTAATGCTACACAAAAGATTTCTCAGTAACTTCGTTGATTTGTGTGTGTTCAACTAACAGAGTTCAACTTTCCCTTAGACATAGCAGATTGGAAATCCTCTTTTTGTGGAATTTGCAAGTGGAGATTTCAAGCGCTTTGGGGCCAACGGTAGAAAAGGAAATATCCTCGTATAAAAACTGGAGAGAATCATTCTCAGAAAACACTGTGTGATGTGTGCGTTCCACTCACAGAGTTTAACCTTTCCTTTCATAGAGCAGTTTGGAAACACTCTGTTTGTGAAGTCTGCAAGTGGATACTTGGACCTCTTTGAGGGTTTCGTTGGAAACGGGATTTCTTCATCTAATGCTAGAAGGAAGAATTCTCAGTAACTTCTTTGATTTGTGTGTGTTCAACTAACCGAGCTGAACCATCCTTTTGACAGAGCAGATTGGAATCCCTCTTTTTGAGGAATTTGCTTGTGGAGATTTCAAGCGTTTTGGGGCCAACGGTAGAAAAGGAAATATCCTCGTATAAAGCTAGAGAGAATCATTCTCAGAAACCACTCTGTGATGTGTGCATTCCACTCAAAGAGTTTAACCTTTCTTTTCATAGAACAGTTTGGAAACACTCTGTTTGTAAAGTCTGCAAGTGGATATTTGGACCTCTTTGAGGATTTCGTTGGAAGCGGGATTTCTTCATCTAATGCTACACAGAAGATTTCTCAGTAACTTCGTTGATTTGTGTGTGTTCAACTAACAGAGTTCAACCTTCCCTTAGACATAGCAGATTGGAAACCCTGTTTTTGTGGAATTTGCAAGTGGAGATTTCAAGCGCTTTGGGGCCAACGGTAGAAAAGGAAATATCCTCGTATAAAAACTGGAGAGAATCATTCTCAGAAAACACTTTGTGATGTGTGCGTTCCACTCACAGAGTTTAACCTTTCCTTTCATACAGCAGTTTGGAAACACTCTGTTTGTAAAGACTGCAAGTGGATATTTGGACCTCTTTGAGGATTTCTATGGAAACGGGATTTCTTCATCTAATGCTAGAAGGAAGAATTCTCAGAAACTTCTTTGATTTGTGTGTGTTCAACTAACAGAGCTGAACCATCCTTTAGACAGAGCAGATTGGAAACCCTCTTTTTGAGGAATTTGCTTGTGGAGATTTCAAGCCTTTTGGGGCCAACGGTAGAAAAGGAAATATCCTCTTATAAAAAATAGAGAGAATCATTCTCAGAAACTGCTTTGTGATGTGTGCATTCCCCTCACGGAATTTAACCTTTCTTTTCATAGAGCAGTTAGGAAACACTCTGTTTGTAAAGTCTGCAAGTGGATATTTGGACCTCTTTGAGGATTTCGTTGGAAGCGGGATTTCATCATCTAATGCTACACAGAAGATTTCTCAGTAACTTCGTTGATTTGTGTGTGTTCAACTAACAGAGTTCAACCTTCTCTTAGACATAGCAGATTGGAAACCCTCTTTTTGTGGAATTTGCAAGTGGAGATTTCAAGCGCTTTGGGGCCAACGGTAGAAAAGGAAATATCCTCGTATAAAAACTGGAGAAAATCATTCTCAGAAAACACTTTGTGATGTGTGCGTTCCACTCACAGAGTTTAACCTTTCCTTTCATAGAGCAGTTTGGAAACACTCTGTTTGTGAAGACTGCAAGTGGATATTTGGACCTCTTTGAGGGTTTCGTTGGAAACGGGATTTCTTCATCTAATGCTAGAAGGAAGAATTCTCAGAAACTTCTTTGATTTGTGTGTGTTCAACTAACAAAGCTGTACCATGATTTAGACAGAGCAGATTGGAAACCCTCTTTTTGAGGAATTTGCTTGTGGAGATTTCAAGCCTTTTGGGGCCAACGGTAGAAAAGGAAATATCCTCGTATAAAAACTAGAGAGAATCACTCCCAGAAACCACTTTGTGATGTGTGCGTTCCACTCACAGAGTTCAACCTTTCTTTTCATAGAACAGTTTGGAAACACTCTGTTTGTAAAGTCTGCAAGTGGATATTTGGACCTCTTTGAGGATTTCGTTGGAAGCGGGATTTCTTCATCTAATGCTACACAGAAGATTTCTCAGTAACTTCGTTGATTTGTGTGTGTTCAACTAACAGAGTTCAACCTTCCCTTAGACATAGCAGATTGGAAACCCTCTTTTTGTGGAATTTGCAAGAGAAGATTTCAAGCGTTTTGGGGCCAACGGTTGAAAAGGAAATATCCTCGTATAAAAAATAGAGAGAATCATTCTCAGAAACCGCTTTGTGATGTGTGCGTTCCCCTCACGGAGTTTAACCTTTCCTTTCATAGAGCAGTTTGGACACACTCTGTTTGTGAAGTCTGCAAGTGGATATTTGGACCTCTTTGAGGATTTCGTTGCAAGCGGGATTTCATCATCTAATCCTACACAGAAGATTTCTCAGTAACTTCGTTGATTTCTGTGTGTTCAACTAACAGAGTTAAACCTTCCCTTACACATAGCAGATTGGAAATCCTCTTTTTGTGGAATTTGCAAGTGGAGATTTCAAGCGCTTAGGGGCCAACGGTAGAAAAGGAAATATCCTCGTATAAAAACTAGTGAGAATCATTCTCAGAAACCACTTTGTGTTGTGTGCGTTCCACTCACAGAGATCAACCTTTCCTTTCATAAGGCAGTTTGGAAACACTCTGTTTGTGAAGTCTGCAAGTGGATAATTGGACCTCTTTGAGGATTACTTTGGAAACGAGATTTCTTCATCTAATGCTAGAAGGAAGAATTCTCAGAAACTTCTTTGATTTGTGTGTGTTCAACCAACAGAACTGAACCATCCTTTAGACAGAGGAGATTGGAAACCCTCTTTTTGAGGAATTTGCTTGTGGAGATTTCAAGCCTTTTGGGGCCAACGGTAGAAAAGGAAATATCCTCGTATAAAAACTAGAGAGAATAACTCCCAGAAACCACTTTGAGATGTGTGCGTTCCACTCACAGAGTTAAACCTTTCTTTTCATAGAGCCGTTTGGAAACACTCTGTTTGTAAAGTCTGCAAGTGGATATTTGGACCCCTTTGAGGATTTCGTTGGAAGCGGGATTTCTTCATCTAATGCTAAACAGAAGATTTCTCAGTAACTTCGTTGATTTCTGTGTGTTCAGCTAACAGAGTTCAACCTTCCCTTAGACATAGCAGATTGGAAACCCTCTTTTTGCGGAATTTGCAATTGGAGATTTCAAGCGCTTTGGGGCCAACGGTAGAAAAGGAAATATCCTCGTATAATAACTGGAGAGAATCATTCTCAGAAAACACATTGTGATGTGTGCGTTCCACTCACGGAGTTTAACCTTTCCTTTCATACAGCAGTTTGGAAACACTCTGTTTGTAAAGACTGCAAGTGGATATTTGGACCTCTTTGAGGATTTCATTGGAAACGGGATTTCTTCATCTAATGCTAGAAGGAAGAATTCTCAGAAACTTCTTTGATATGTGTGTGTTCAACTAACAGAGCTGAACCATCCTTTAGACAGAGCAGATTGGTAACCCTCTTTTTGAGGAATTTGCTTGTGGAGATTTCAAGTGTTTTGGGGCCAACGGTAGAAAAGGAAATATCCTCTTATAAAAAATAGTGAGAATAATTCTCAGAAACCGCTTTGTGATGTGTGCGTTCCCCTCACGGAGTTTAAACTTTCTTTTCATAGAGCAGTTTGGAAACACTCTGTTTGTGAAGTCTGCAAGTGGATATTTGGACCTCTTTGAGGATTTCGTTGGAAGCGGGATTTCATCATATAATGCTACACAGAAGATTTCTCAGTAACTTCGTTGATTTGTGTGTGTTCAACTAACAGAGTTCAACCTTCCCTTAGACATAGCAGATTGGAAACCCTCTTTTTGTGGAATTTGCAAGTGGAGATTTCAAGCGCTTTGGGGCCAACGGTAGAAAAGGAAATATCCTCGTATAAAAACTGGAGAGAATCATTCTCAGAAAACACTTTGTGATGTGTGCGTTCCACTCACAGAGTTTAACCTTTCCTTTCATAGAGCAGTTTGGAAACACTCTGTTTGTGAAGACTGCAAGTGGATATTTGGATCTCTTTGAGGGTTTCGTTGGAAACGGGATTTCTTCATCTAATGCTAGAAGGAAGAATTCTCAGAAACTTCTTTGATTTGTGTGTGTTCAACTAACAGAGCTGAACCATGCTTTAGACAGAGCAGATTGGAAACCCTCTTTTTGAGGAATTTGCTTGTGGAGATTTCAAGCCTTTTGGGGCCAACGGTAGAAAAGGAAATATCCTCGTATAAAAACTAGAGAGAATCACTCCCAGAAACCACTTTGTGATGTGTGCGTTCCACTCACAGAGTTTAACCTTTCTTTTCATAGAACAGTTTGGAAACACTCTGATTGTAAAGTCTGCAAGAGGATATTTGGACCTCTTTGAGGATTTCATTGGAAGCGGGATTTCTTCATCTAATGCTACACAGAAGATTTCTCAGTAACTTCGTTGATTTGTGTGTGTTCAACTAACAGAGTTCAACCTTCCCTTAGACATAGCAGATTGGAAACCCTCTTTTTGTGGAACTTGCAAGTGGAGATTTCAAGCGTTTGGGGCCAACGGTAGAAAAGGAAATATCCTCGTATAAAAAATAGAGAGAATCATTCTCAGAAACCGCTTTGTGATGTGTGCGTTCCCCTCACGGAATTTAACCTTTGTTTTCATAGAGCAGTTTGGACACACTCTGTTTGTGAAGTCTGCAAGTGGATATTTGGACCTCTTTGAGGATTTCGTTGGAAGCGGGATTTCATCATCTAATGCTACACAGAAGATTTCTCAGTAACTTCGTTGATCTCTGTGTGTTCAACTAACAGAGTTCAACCTTCCCTTACACATAGCAGATTGGAAATCCTCTTTTTGTGGAATTTGCAAGTGGAGATTTCAAGATGCTTAGGGGCCAACGGTAGAAAAGGAAATATCCTCGTATTAAAACTTGAGAGAATCATTCTCAGAAACCACTTTGTGTTGTGTGCGTTCCACTCACAGAGTTCAACCTTTCCTTTCATAAGGCAGTTTGGAAACACTCTGTTTGTGAAGTCTGCAAGTGGATATTTGGACCTCTTTGAGGATTTCTTTGGAAACGGGATTTCTTCATCTAATGCTAGAAGGAAGAATTCTCAGAAACTTCTTTGATTTGTGTGTGTTCAACTAACAGAGCTGAACCATGCTTTAGACAGAGCAGATTGGAAACCCTCTTTTTGAGGAATTTGCTTGTGGAGATTTCAAGCCTTTTGGGGCCAACGGTAGAAAAGGAAATATCCTCGTATAAAAACTAGAGAGAATCACTCCCAGAAACCACTTTGTGATGTGTGCGTTCCACTCACAGAGTTTAACCTTTCTTTTCATAGAACAGTTTGGAAACACTCTGTTTGTAAAGTCTGCAAGTGGATATTTGGACCTCTTTGAGGATTTCGTTGGAAGCGGGATTTCTTCATCTAATGCTACACAGAAGATTTCTCAGTAACTTCGTTGATTTGTGTGTGTTCAACTAACAGAGTTCAACCTTCCCTTAGACATAGCAGATTGGAAACCCTCTTTTTGTGGAATTTGCAAGAGAAGATTTCAAGCGTTTTGGGGCCAACGGTAGAAAAGGAAATATCCTCGTATAAAAAATAGAGAGAATCATTCTCAGAAACCGCTTTGTGATGTGTGCGTTCCCCTCACGGAGTTTAACCTTTCTTTTCATAGAGCAGTTTGGACACACTCTGTTTGTGAAGTCTGCAAGTGGATATTTGGACCTCTTTGAGGATTTCGTTGGAAGCGGGATTTCATCATCTAATCCTACACAGAAGATTTCTCAGTAACTTCGTTGATTTCTGTGTGTTCAACTAACAGAGTTCAACCTTCCCTTACACATAGCAGATTGGAAATCCTCTTTTTGTGGAATTTGCAAGTGGAGATTTCAAGCGCTTAGGGGCCAAGGGTAGAAAAGGAAATATCCTCGTATAAAAACTAGTGAGAATCATTCTCAGAAACCACTTTGTGTTGTGTGCGTTCCACTCACAGAGTTCAACCTTTCCTTTCATAAGGCAGTTTGGAAACACTCTGTTTGTGAAGTCTGCAAGTGGATAATTGGACCTCTTTGAGGATTACTTTGGAAACGGGATTTCTTAATCTAATTCTAGAAGGAAGAATTCTCAGAAACTGCTTTGATTTGTGTGTGTTCAACTAACAGAGTTCAACCTTCCCTTAGACATAGCAGATTGGAAACCCTCTTTTTGTGGAATTTGCAAGTGGAGATTTCAAGCGCTTTGGGGCCAACGGTAGAAAAGGAAATATCCTCGTATAAAAACTGGAGAGAATCATTCTCAGAAAACACTGTGTGATGTGTGCGTTCCACTCACAGAGTTTAACCTTTCCTTTCATAGAGCAGTTTGGAAACACTCTGCTTGTAAAGTCTGCAAGTGGATACTTGGACCTCTTTGAGTGTTTCGTTGGAAACGGGATTTCTTCATCTAATGCTAGAAGGAAGAATTCTCAGTAACTTCTTTGATTTGTGTGTGTTCAACTAACAGAGCTGAACCATCCTTTAGACCGAGCAGATTGGAAACCCTCTTTTTGAGAAATTTGCTTGTGGAGATTTCAAGCCTTTTGGGGCCAACGGTAGAAAAGGAAATATCCTCGTATAAAAACTAGAGAGAATCACTCCCAGAAACCACTTTGAGATGTGTGCGTTCCACTCACAGAGTTAAACCTTTCTTTTCATAGAGCCGTTTGGAAACACTCTGTTTGTAAAGTCTGCAAGTGGATATTTGGACCTCTTTGAGGATTTCGTTGGAAGCGGGATTACTTCATCTAATGCTACACAGAAGATTTCTCAGTAACTTCGTTGATTTGTGTGTGTTCAACTAACAGAGTTCAACCTTCCCTTAGACATAGCAGATTGGAAACCCTCTTTTTGCGGAATTTGCAATCGGAGATTTCAAGCGCTTTGGGGCCAACGGTAGAAAAGGAAATATCCTCGTATAAAAACTGGAGAGAATCATTCTCAGAAAACACTTTGTGATGTGTGCGTTCCACTCACAGAGTTTAACCTTTCCTTTCATAGAGCAGTTTGGAAACACTCTGTTTGTAAAGACTGCAAGTGGATATTTGGACCTCTTTGAGGATTTCTTTGGAAACGGGATTTCTTCATCTAATGCTAGAAGGAAGATTTCTCAGAAACTTCTTTGATATGTGTGTGTTCAACTAACAGAGCTGAACCATCCTTTAGACAGAGCAGATTGGAAACCCTCTTTTTGAGGAATTTGCTTGTGGAGATTTCAAGCGTTTTCGGGCCAACGGTAGAAAAGGAAATATCCTCTTATAAAAAAGAGAGAGAATCATTCTCAGAAACCGCTTTGTGATGTGTGCGTTCCCCTCACGGAGTTTAACCTTTCTTTTCATAGAACAGTTAGGAAACACTCTGTTTGTGAAGTCTGCAAGTGGATATTTGGACCTCTTTGAGGATTTCGTTGGAAGTGGGATTTCATCATCTAATGCTACACAGAAGATTTCTCAGTAACTTCGTTGATTTCTGTGTGTTCAACTAACAGAGTTCAACCTTCCCTTAGACATAGCAGATTGGAAGCCCTCTTTTTGTGGAATTTGCAAGTGGAGATTTCAAGCGCTCTGGGGCCAACGGTAGAAAAGGAAATATCCTCGTATAAAAACAGGAGAGAATCATTCTCAGAAAACACTTTGTGATGTGTGCGTTCCACTCACAGAGTTTAACCTTTCCTTTCATAGAGCAGTTTGGAAACACTCTGTTTGTGAAGACTGCAAGTGGATATTTGGATCTCTTTGAGGGTTTCGTTGGAAACGGGATTTCTTCATCTAATGCTAGAAGGAAGAATTCTCAGAAACTTCTTTGATTTGTGTGTGTTCAACTAACAGAGCTGAACCATGCTTTAGACAGAGCAGATTGGAAACCCTCTTTTTGAGGAATTTGCTTGTGGAGATTTCAAGCCTTTTGGGGCCAACGGTAGAAAAGGAAATATCCTCGTATAAAAACTAGAGAGAATCACTCCCAGAAACCACTTCGTGATGTGTGCGTTCCACTCACAGAGTTTAACCTTTCTTTTCATAGAACAGTTTGGAAACACTCTGTTTGTAAAGTCTGCAAGTGGATATTTGGACCTCTTTGAGGATTTCGTTGGAAGCGGGATTTCTTCATCTAATGCTACACAGAAGATTTCTCAGTAACTTCGTTGATTTCTGTGTGTTCAACTAACAGAGTTCAACCTTCCCTTAGACTTAGCAGATTGGAAACCCTCTTTTTGTGGAATTTGCAAGTGGAGATTTCAAGCGTTTTGGGGCCAACGGTAGAAAAGGAAATATCCTCGTATAAAAAATAGAGAGAATCATTTTCAGAAACCGCTTTGTGATGTGTGCGTTCCCCTCATGGAGTTTAACCTTTCTTTTCATAGAGCAGTTTGGACACACTCTGATTGTGAAGTCTGCAAGTGGATATTTGGACCTCTTTGGGGATTTCGTTGGAAGCGGGATTTCATCATCTAATCCTACACAGAAGATTTCTCAGTAACTTCGTTGCTTTCTGTGTGTTCAACTAACATAGTTCAACCTTCCCTTACACATAGCAGATTGGAAACCCTCTTTTTGAAGAATTTGCAAGTGGAGATTTCAAGCGCTTAGGGGCCAACGGTAGAAAAGGAAATATCCTCGTATTAAAACTAGAGAGAATCATTCTCAGAAACCACTTTGTGTTGTGTGCGTTCCACTCACAGAGTTCAACCTTTCCTTTCATAAGGCAGTTTGGAAACACTCTGTTTGTGAAGTCTGCAAGTGGATAATTGGACCTCTTTGAGGATTTCTTTGGAAACGGGATTTCTTCATCTAATGATACACAGAAGATTTCTCAGTAACTTTGTTGATTTCTGTGTGTTCAACTAACAGAGTGCAAACTTCCCTTAGACATAGCAGATTGGAAACCCTCTTTTTGCGGAATTTGCAATCGGAGATTTCAAGCGCTTTGGGGCCAACGATAGAAAAGGAAATATCCTCGTATTAAAACTGGAGAGAATCATTCTCAGAAAACACTTTGTGATGTGTGCGTTCCACTCACAGAGTTTAACCTTTCCTTTTCTACAGCAGTTTGGAAACACTGTGTTTGTAAAGACTGCAAGTGGATATTTGGACCTCTTTGAAGATTTCGTTGGAAACGGGATTTCTTCATCTAATGCTAGAAGGAAGAATTCTCAGAAACTTCTTTGATATGTGTGTGTTCAACTAACAGAGCTGAACCATCCTTTAGACAGAGCAGATTGGAAACCCTCTTTTTGAGGAATTTGCTTGTGGAGATTTCAAGCCTTTTGGGGCCAACGGTAGAAAAGGAAATATCCTCTTATAAAAAATAGAGAGAATCATTCTCAGAAACCGCTTTGTGATGTGTGCGTTCCCCTCACGGAGTTTAACCTTTCTTTTCATAGAGCAGTTAGGCAACACTCTGTTTGTGAAGTCTGCAAGTGGATATTTGGACCTCTTTGAGGATTTCGTTGGAAGCGGGATTTCATCATCTAATGCTACACAGAAGATTTCTCAGTAACTTCGTTGATTTGTGTGTGTTCAACTAACAGAGTTCAACCTTCCCTTAGAAATAGCAGATTGGAAACCCTCTGTTTGTGGAATTTGCAAGTGGAGATTTCAAGCGCTTTGGGGCCAACGGTAGAAAAGGAAATATCCTCGTATAAAAACTGGAGAGACTCATTCTCAGAAAACACTTTGTGATGTGTGCGTTCCACTCACAGAGTTTAACCTTTCCTTTCATAGAGCAGTTTGGAAACACTCTGTTTGTGAAGACTGCTAGTGGATATTTGGACCTCTTTGAGGGTTTAGTTGGAAACGGGATTTCTTCGTCTAATGCTAGAAGGAAGAATTCTCAGAAGCTTCTTTGATTTGTGTGTGTTCAACTAACAGAGCTGAACCATGCTTTAGACAGAGCAGATTGGAAACCCTCTTTTTGAGGAATTTGCTTGTGGAGATTTCAAGCCTTTTGGGGCCAACGGTAGAAAAGGAAATATCCTCGTATAAAAACTAGTGAGAATCATTCTCAGAAACCACTTTGTGTTGTGTGCGTTCCACTCACAGAGTTCAACCTTTCCTTTCATAAGGCAGTTTGGAAACACTCTGTTTGTGAAGTCTGCAAGTGGATAATTGGACCTCTTTGAGAATTACTTTGGAAACGGGATTTCTTCATCCAATGCTAGAAGGAAGAATTCTCAGAAACTTCTTTGATTTGTGTGTGTTCAACTAACAGAGCTCAACCATCCTTTAGACAGAGCAGATTGGAAACCCTCTTTTTGAGGAATTTGCTTGTGGAGATTTCAAGCCTTTTGGCGCCAACGGTAGAAAAGGAAATATCCTCGTATAAAAACTAGAGAGAATCATTCTCAGAAACCACTTTGTGATGTGTGCGTTCCACTCACAGAGTTTAACCTTTCTTTTCATAGAACAGTTTGGAAACACTCTGTTTGTAATGTCTGCAAGTGGATATTTGGACCTCTTTGAGGATTTCGTTGGAAGCGGGATTTCTTCATCTAATGCTACACAGAAGATTTCTCAGTAACTTCGTTGATTTCTCTGTGTTCAACTAACAGAGTTCAACCTTCCCTTAGACATAGCAGATTGGAAACCCTCTTTTTGTGGAATTTGCAAGTGGAGATTTCAAGCGCTTTGGGGCCAACGGTAGAAAAGGAAATATCCTCGTATAAAAACTGGAGAGAATCATTCTCAGAAAACACTGTGTGATGTGTGCGTTCCACTCACAGAGTTTAACCTTTCCTTTCATAGAGCAGTTTGGAAACACTCTGCTTGTAAAGTCTGCAAGTGGATACTTGGACCTCTTTGAGTGTTTCGTTGGAAACGGGATTTCTTCATCTAATGCTAGAAGGAAGAATTCTCAGTAACTTCTTTGATTTGTGTGTGTTCAACTAACAGAGCTGAACCATCCTTTAGACCGAGCAGATTGGAAACCCTCTTTTTGAGGAATTTGCTTGTGGAGATTTCAAGCCTTTTGGGGCCAACGGTAGAAAAGGAAATATCCTCGTATAAAAACTAGAGAGAATCATTCTCAGAAACCACTTTGTGATGTGTGCGTTCCACTCACAGAGTTTAACCTTTCTTTTCATAGAACAGTTTGGAAACACTCTGTTTGTAAAGTCTGCAAGTGGATATTTGGACCTCTTTGAGGATTTCGTTGGAAGCGGGATTTCTTCATCTAATGCTACACAAAAGATTTCTCAGTAACTTCGTTGATTTCTCTGTGTTCAACTAACAGAGTTCAACCTTCCCTTAGACATAGCAGATTGGAAACCCTCTTTTTGTGGAATTTGCAAGTGGAGATTTCAAGCGCTTTGGGGCCAATGGTAGAAAAGGAAATATCCTCGTATAAAAACTGGAGAGAATCATTCTCAGAAAACACTGTGTGATGTGTGCGTTCCACTCACAGAGTTTAACCTTTCCTTTCATAGAGCAGTTTGGAAACACTCTGCTTGTAAAGTCTGCAAGTGGATACTTGGACCTCTTTGAGTGTTTCGTTGGAAGCGGGATTTCTTCATCTAATGCTAGAAGGAAGAATTCTCAGTAACTTCTTTGATTTGTGTGTGTTCAACTAACAGAGGTGAACCATCCTTTAGACCGAGCAGATTGGAAACCCTCTTTTTGAGGAATTTGCTTGTGGAGATTTCAAGCCTTTTGGGGCCAACGGTAGAAAAGGAAATATCCTCGTATAAAAACTAGAGAGAATCACTCCCAGAAACCACTTTGAGATGTGTGCGTTCCACTCACAGAGTTAAACCTTTCTTTTCATAGAGCCGTTTGGAAACACTCTGTTTGTAAAGTCTGCAAGTGGATATTTGGACCTCTTTGAGGATTTCGTTCGAAGCGGGATTTCTTCATCTAATGCTACACAGAAGATTTCTCAGTAACTTCGTTGATTTCTGTGTGTTCAACTAACAGAGTTCAACCTTCCCTTAGACATAGCAGATAGGAAACCCTCTTTTTGCGGAATTTGCAATCGGAGATTTCAAGCGCTTTGGGGCCAACGGTAGAAAAGGAAATATCCTCGTATAAAAACTGGAGAGAATCATTCTCAGAAAACACTTTGTGATGTGTGCGTTCCACTCACAGAGTTTAACCTTTCCTTTCATAGAGCAGTTTGGAAACACTCTGTTTGTAAAGACTGCAAGTGGATATTTGGACCTCTTTGAGGATTTCGTTGGAAACGGGATTTCTTCATCTAATGCTAGAAGGAAGAATTCTCAGAAACTTCTTTGATATGTGTGTGTTCAACTAACAGAGCTGAACCATCCTTTAGACAGAGCAGATTGGAAACCCTCTTTTTGAGGAATTTGCTTGTGGAGATTTCAAGCGTTTTGGGGCCAACGGTAGAAAAGGAAATATCCTCTTATAAAAAAGAGAGAGAATCATTCTCAGAAACCGCTTTGTGATGTGTGCGTTCCCCTCACGGAGTTTAACCTTTCTTTTCATAGAGCAGTTTGGAAACACTCTGTTTGTGAAGTCTGCAAGTGGATATTTGGACCTCTTTGAGGATTTCGTTGGAAGTGGGATTTCATCATCTAATGCTACACAGAAGATTTCTCAGTAACTTCGTTGATTTCTGTGTGTTCAACTAACAGAGTTCAACCTTCCCTTAGACATAGCAGATTGGAAACCCTCTTTTTGCGGAATTTGCAATCGGAGATTTCAAGCGCTTTGGGGCCAACGATAGAAAAGGAAATATCCTCGTATTAAAACTGGAGAGAATCATTCTCAGAAAACACTTTGTGATGTGTGCGTTCCACTCACGGAGTTTAACCTTTCCTTTCATACAGCAGTTTGGAAACACTCTGTTTGTAAAGACAGCAAGTGGATATTTGGACCTCTTTGAGGATTTCGTTGGAAACGGGATTTCTTCATCTAATGCTAGAAGGAAGAATTCTCAGAAACTTCTTTGATATGTGTGTGTTCAACTAACAGAGTTGAACCATCCTTTAGACAGAGCAGATTGGAAACCCTCTTTTTGAGGAATTTGCTTGTGGAGATTTCAAGCCTTTTGGGGCCAACGGTAGAAAAGGAAATATCCTCTTATAAAACATAGAGAGAATCATTCTCAGAAACCGCTTTGTGATGTGTGCGTTCCCCTCACGGAGTTTAACCTTATTTTTCATAGAGCAGTTAGGCAACACTCTGTTTGTGAAGTCTGCAAGTGGATATTTGGACCTCTTTGAGGATTTCGTTGGAAGCGGGATTTCATCATCTAATGCTACACAGAAGATTTCTCAGTAACTTCGCTGATTTGTGTGTGTTCAACTAACAGAGTTCAACCTTCCCTTAGAAATAGCAGATTGGAAACCCTCTGTTTGTGGAATTTGCAAGTGGAGATTTCAAGCGCTTTGGGGCCAACGGTAGAAAAGGAAATATCCTCGTATAAAAACTGGAGAGACTCATTCTCAGAAAACACTTTGTGATGTGTGCGTTCCACTCACAGAGTTTAACCTTTCCTTTCATAGAGCAGTTTGGAAACACTCTGTTTGTGAAGACTGCTAGTGGATATTTGGACCTCTTTGAGGGTTTCGTTGGAAACGGGATTTCTTCATCTAATGCTAGAAGGAAGAATTCTCAGAAACTTCTTTGATTTGTGTGTGTTCAACTAACAGAGCTGAACCATGCTTTAGACAGAGCAGATTGGAAACCCTCTTTTTGAGGAATTTGCTTGTGGAGATTTCAAGCCTTTTGGGACCAACGGTAGAAAAGGAAATATCCTCGTATAAAAACTAGTGAGAATCATTCTCAGAAACCACTTTGTGTTGTGTACGTTCGACACACAGAGTTCAACCTTTCCTTTCATAAGGCAGTTTGGAAACACTCTGTTTGTGAAGTCTGCAAGTGGATAATTGGACCTCTTTGAGGATTACTTTGGAAACGGGATTTCTTCATCCAATGCTAGAAGGAAGAATTCTCAGAAACTTCTTTGATTTGTGTGTGTTCAACTAACAGAGCTCAACCATCCTTTAGACAGAGCAGATTGGAAACCCTCTTTTTGAGGAATTTGCTTGTGGAGATTTCAAGCCTTTTGGCGCCAACGGTAGAAAAGGAAATATCCTCGTATAAAAACTAGAGAGAATCATTCTCAGAAACCACTTTGTGATGTGTGCGTTCCACTCACAGAGTTTAACCTTTCTTTTCATAGAACAGTTTGGAAACATTCTGTTTGTAAAGTCTGCAAGTGGATATTTGGACCTCTTTGAGGATTTCGTTGGAAGCGGGATTTCTTCATCTAATGCTACACAGAAGATTTCTCAGTAACTTCGTTGATTTCTCTGTGTTCAACTAACAGAGTTCAACCTTCCCTTAGACATAGCAGATTGGAAACCCTCTTTTTGTGGAATTTGCAAGGGGAGATTTCAAGCGCTTTGGGGCCAACGGTAGAAAAGGAAATATCCTCGTATAAAAACTGGAGAGAATCATTCTCAGAAAACACTGTGTGATGTGTGCGTTCCACTCACAGAGTTTAACCTTTCCTTTCATAGAGCAGTTTGGAAACACTCTGCTTGTAAAGTCTGCAAGTGGATACTTGGACCTCTTTGAGGGTTTCGTTGGAAACGGGATTTCTTCATCTAATGCTAGAAGGAAGAATTCTCAGTAACTTCTTTGATTTGTGTGTGTTCAACTAACAGAGCTGAACCATCCTTTAGACCGAGCAGATTGGAAACCCTCTTTTTGAGGAATTTGCTTGTGGAGATTTCAAGCCTTTTGGGGCCAACGGTAGAAAAGGAAATATCCTCGTATAAAAACTAGAGAGAATCACTCCCAGAAACCACTTTGAGATGTGTGCGTTCCACTCACAGAGTTCAACCTTTCCTTTCATAAGGCAGTTTGGAAACACTCTGTTTGTGAAGTCTGCAAGTGGATATTTGGACCTCTTTGAGGATTTCGTTGGAAGCGGGATTTCTTCATCTAATGCTACACAGAAGATTTCTCAGTAACTTCGTTGATTTCTGTGTGTTCAACTAACAGAGTTCAACCTTCCCTTAGACATAGCAGATTGGAAACCCTCTTTTTGCGGAATTTGCAATCGGAGATTTCAAGCGCTTTGGGGCCAACGATAGAAAAGGAAATATCCTCGTATTAAAACTGGAGAGAATCATTCTCAGAAAACACTTTGTGATGTGTGCGTTCCACTCACGGAGTTTAACCTTTCCTTTCATACAGCAGTTTGGAAACACTCTGTTTGTAAAGACAGCAAGTGGATATTTGGACCTCTTTGAGGATTTCGTTGGAAACGGGATTTCTTCATCTAATGCTAGAAGGAAGAATTCTCAGAAACTTCTTTGATATGTGTGTGTTCAACTAACAGAGTTGAACCATCCTTTAGACAGAGCAGATTGGAAACCCTCTTTTTGAGGAATTTGCTTGTGGAGATTTCAAGCCTTTTGGGGCCAACGGTAGAAAAGGAAATATCCTCTTATAAAACATAGAGAGAATCATTCTCAGAAACCGCTTTGTGATGTGTGCGTTCCCCTCACGGAGTTTAACCTTATTTTTCATAGAGCAGTTAGGCAACACTCTGTTTGTGAAGTCTGCAAGTGGATATTTGGACCTCTTTGAGGATTTCGTTGGAAGCGGGATTTCATCATCTAATGCTACACAGAAGATTTCTCAGTAACTTCGCTGATTTGTGTGTGTTCAACTAACAGAGTTCAACCTTCCCTTAGAAATAGCAGATTGGAAACCCTCTGTTTGTGGAATTTGCAAGTGGAGATTTCAAGCGCTTTGGGGCCAACGGTAGAAAAGGAAATATCCTCGTATAAAAACTGGAGAGACTCATTCTCAGAAAACACTTTGTGATGTGTGCGTTCCACTCACAGAGTTTAACCTTTCCTTTCATAGAGCAGTTTGGAAACACTCTGTTTGTGAAGACTGCTAGTGGATATTTGGACCTCTTTGAGGGTTTCGTTGGAAACGGGATTTCTTCATCTAATGCTAGAAGGAAGAATTCTCAGAAACTTCTTTGATTTGTGTGTGTTCAACTAACAGAGCTGAACCATGCTTTAGACAGAGCAGATTGGAAACCCTCTTTTTGAGGAATTTGCTTGTGGAGATTTCAAGCCTTTTGGGACCAACGGTAGAAAAGGAAATATCCTCGTATAAAAACTAGTGAGAATCATTCTCAGAAACCACTTTGTGTTGTGTACGTTCGACACACAGAGTTCAACCTTTCCTTTCATAAGGCAGTTTGGAAACACTCTGTTTGTGAAGTCTGCAAGTGGATAATTGGACCTCTTTGAGGATTACTTTGGAAACGGGATTTCTTCATCCAATGCTAGAAGGAAGAATTCTCAGAAACTTCTTTGATTTGTGTGTGTTCAACTAACAGAGCTCAACCATCCTTTAGACAGAGCAGATTGGAAACCCTCTTTTTGAGGAATTTGCTTGTGGAGATTTCAAGCCTTTTGGCGCCAACGGTAGAAAAGGAAATATCCTCGTATAAAAACTAGAGAGAATCATTCTCAGAAACCACTTTGTGATGTGTGCGTTCCACTCACAGAGTTTAACCTTTCTTTTCATAGAACAGTTTGGAAACATTCTGTTTGTAAAGTCTGCAAGTGGATATTTGGACCTCTTTGAGGATTTCGTTGGAAGCGGGATTTCTTCATCTAATGCTACACAGAAGATTTCTCAGTAACTTCGTTGATTTCTCTGTGTTCAACTAACAGAGTTCAACCTTCCCTTAGACATAGCAGATTGGAAACCCTCTTTTTGTGGAATTTGCAAGTGGAGATTTCAAGCGCTTTGGGGCCAACGGTAGAAAAGGAAATATCCTCGTATAAAAACTGGAGAGAATCATTCTCAGAAAACACTGTGTGATGTGTGCGTTCCACTCACAGAGTTTAACCTTTCCTTTCATAGAGCAGTTTGGAAACACTCTGCTTGTAAAGTCTGCAAGTGGATACTTGGACCTCTTTGAGGGTTTCGTTGGAAACGGGATTTCTTCATCTAATGCTAGAAGGAAGAATTCTCAGTAACTTCTTTGATTTGTGTGTGTTCAACTAACAGAGCTGAACCATCCTTTAGACCGAGCAGATTGGAAACCCTCTTTTTGAGGAATTTGCTTGTGGAGATTTCAAGCCTTTTGGGGCCAACGGTAGAAAAGGAAATATCCTCGTATAAAAACTAGAGAGAATCACTCCCAGAAACCACTTTGAGATGTGTGCGTTCCACTCACAGAGTTAAACCTTTCTTTTCATAGAGCCGTTTGGAAACACTCTGTTTGTAAAGTCTGCAAGTGGATATTTGGACCTCTTTGAGGATTTCGTTGGAAGCGGGATTTCTTCATCTAATGCTACACAGAAGATTTCTCAGTAACTTCGTTGATTTCTGTGTGTTCAACTAACAGAGTTCAACCTTCCCTTAGAAATAGCAGATTGGAAACCCTCTGTTTGTGGAATTTGCAAGTGGAGATTTCAAGCGCTTTGGGGCCAACGGTAGAAAAGGAAATATCCTCGTATAAAAACTGGAGAGACTCATTCTCAGAAAACACTTTGTGATGTGTGCGTTCCACTCACAGAGTTTAACCTTTCCTTTCATAGAGCAGTTTGGAAACACTCTGTTTGTGAAGACTGCTAGTGGATATTTGGACCTCTTTGAGGGTTTAGTTGGAAACGGGATTTCTTCGTCTAATGCTAGAAGGAAGAATTCTCAGAAGCTTCTTTGATTTGTGTGTGTTCAACTAACAGAGCTGAACCATGCTTTAGACAGAGCAGATTGGAAACCCTCTTTTTGAGGAATTTGCTTGTGGAGATTTCAAGCCTTTTGGGGCCAACGGTAGAAAAGGAAATATCCTCGTATAAAAACTAGTGAGAATCATTCTCAGAAACCACTTTGTGTTGTGTGCGTTCCACTCACAGAGTTCAACCTTTCCTTTCATAAGGCAGTTTGGAAACACTCTGTTTGTGAAGTCTGCAAGTGGATAATTGGACCTCTTTGAGGATTACTTTGGAAACGGGATTTCTTCATCCAATGCTAGAAGGAAGAATTCTCAGAAACTTCTTTGATTTGTGTGTGTTCAACTAACAGAGCTCAACCATCCTTTAGACAGAGCAGATTGGAAACCCTCTTTTTGAGGAATTTGCTTGTGGAGATTTCAAGCCTTTTGGCGCCAACGGTAGAAAAGGAAATATCCTCGTATAAAAACTAGAGAGAATCATTCTCAGAAACCACTTTGTGATGTGTGCGTTCCACTCACAGAGTTTAACCTTTCTTTTCATAGAACAGTTTGGAAACACTCTGTTTGTAATGTCTGCAAGTGGATATTTGGACCTCTTTGAGGATTTCGTTGGAAGCGGGATTTCTTCATCTAATGCTACACAGAAGATTTCTCAGTAACTTCGTTGATTTCTCTGTGTTCAACTAACAGAGTTCAACCTTCCCTTAGACATAGCAGATTGGAAACCCTCTTTTTGTGGAATTTGCAAGTGGAGATTTCAAGCGCTTTGGGGCCAACGGTAGAAAAGGAAATATCCTCGTATAAAAACTGGAGAGAATCATTCTCAGAAAACACTGTGTGATGTGTGCGTTCCACTCACAGAGTTTAACCTTTCCTTTCATAGAGCAGTTTGGAAACACTCTGCTTGTAAAGTCTGCAAGTGGATACTTGGACCTCTTTGAGTGTTTCGTTGGAAACGGGATTTCTTCATCTAATGCTAGAAGGAAGAATTCTCAGTAACTTCTTTGATTTGTGTGTGTTCAACTAACAGAGCTGAACCATCCTTTAGACCGAGCAGATTGGAAACCCTCTTTTTGAGGAATTTGCTTGTGGAGATTTCAAGCCTTTTGGGGCCAACGGTAGAAAAGGAAATATCCTCGTATAAAAACTAGAGAGAATCATTCTCAGAAACCACTTTGTGATGTGTGCGTTCCACTCACAGAGTTTAACCTTTCTTTTCATAGAACAGTTTGGAAACACTCTGTTTGTAAAGTCTGCAAGTGGATATTTGGACCTCTTTGAGGATTTCGTTGGAAGCGGGATTTCTTCATCTAATGCTACACAAAAGATTTCTCAGTAACTTCGTTGATTTCTCTGTGTTCAACTAACAGAGTTCAACCTTCCCTTAGACATAGCAGATTGGAAACCCTCTTTTTGTGGAATTTGCAAGTGGAGATTTCAAGCGCTTTGGGGCCAATGGTAGAAAAGGAAATATCCTCGTATAAAAACTGGAGAGAATCATTCTCAGAAAACACTGTGTGATGTGTGCGTTCCACTCACAGAGTTTAACCTTTCCTTTCATAGAGCAGTTTGGAAACACTCTGCTTGTAAAGTCTGCAAGTGGATACTTGGACCTCTTTGAGTGTTTCGTTGGAAACGGGATTTCTTCATCTAATGCTAGAAGGAAGAATTCTCAGTAACTTCTTTGATTTGTGTGTGTTCAACTAACAGAGGTGAACCATCCTTTAGACCGAGCAGATTGGAAACCCTCTTTTTGAGGAATTTGCTTGTGGAGATTTCAAGCCTTTTGGGGCCAACGGTAGAAAAGGAAATATCCTCGTATAAAAACTAGAGAGAATCACTCCCAGAAACCACTTTGAGATGTGTGCGTTCCACTCACAGAGTTAAACCTTTCTTTTCATAGAGCCGTTTGGAAACACTCTGTTTGTAAAGTCTGCAAGTGGATATTTGGACCTCTTTGAGGATTTCGTTCGAAGCGGGATTTCTTCATCTAATGCTACACAGAAGATTTCTCAGTAACTTCGTTGATTTCTGTGTGTTCAACTAACAGAGTTCAACCTTCCCTTAGACATAGCAGATAGGAAACCCTCTTTTTGCGGAATTTGCAATCGGAGATTTCAAGCGCTTTTGGGCCAACGGTAGAAAAGGAAATATCCTCGTATAAAAACTGGAGAGAATCATTCTCAGAAAACACTTTGTGATGTGTGCGTTCCACTCACAGAGTTTAACCTTTCCTTTCATAGAGCAGTTTGGAAACACTCTGTTTGTAAAGACTGCAAGTGGATATTTGGACCTCTTTGAGGATTTCGTTGGAAACGGGATTTCTTCATCTAATGCTAGAAGGAAGAATTCTCAGAAACTTCTTTGATATGTGTGTGTTCAACTAACAGAGCTGAACCATCCTTTAGACAGAGCAGATTGGAAACCCTCTTTTTGAGGAATTTGCTTGTGGAGATTTCAAGCGTTTTGGGGCCAACGGTAGAAAAGGAAATATCCTCTTATAAAAAAGAGAGAGAATCATTCTCAGAAACCGCTTTGTGATGTGTGCGTTCCCCTCACGGAGTTTAACCTTTCTTTTCATAGAGCAGTTTGGAAACACTCTGTTTGTGAAGTCTGCAAGTGGATATTTGGACCTCTTTGAGGATTTCGTTGGAAGTGGGATTTCATCATCTAATGCTACACAGAAGATTTCTCAGTAACTTCGTTGATTTCTGTGTGTTCAACTAACAGAGTTCAACCTTCCCTTAGACATAGCAGATTGGAAACCCTCTTTTTGCGGAATTTGCAATCGGAGATTTCAAGCGCTTTGGGGCCAACGATAGAAAAGGAAATATCCTCGTATTAAAACTGGAGAGAATCATTCTCAGAAAACACTTTGTGATGTGTGCGTTCCACTCACGGAGTTTAACCTTTCCTTTCATACAGCAGTTTGGAAACACTCTGTTTGTAAAGACAGCAAGTGGATATTTGGACCTCTTTGAGGATTTCGTTGGAAACGGGATTTCTTCATCTAATGCTAGAAGGAAGAATTCTCAGAAACTTCTTTGATATGTGTGTGTTCAACTAACAGAGTTGAACCATCCTTTAGACAGAGCAGATTGGAAACCCTCTTTTTGAGGAATTTGCTTGTGGAGATTTCAAGCCTTTTGGGGCCAACGGTAGAAAAGGAAATATCCTCTTATAAAACATAGAGAGAATCATTCTCAGAAACCGCTTTGTGATGTGTGCGTTCCCCTCACGGAGTTTAACCTTATTTTTCATAGAGCAGTTAGGCAACACTCTGTTTGTGAAGTCTGCAAGTGGATATTTGGACCTCTTTGAGGATTTCGTTGGAAGCGGGATTTCATCATCTAATGCTACACAGAAGATTTCTCAGTAACTTCGCTGATTTGTGTGTGTTCAACTAACAGAGTTCAACCTTCCCTTAGAAATAGCAGATTGGAAACCCTCTGTTTGTGGAATTTGCAAGTGGAGATTTCAAGCGCTTTGGGGCCAACGGTAGAAAAGGAAATATCCTCGTATAAAAACTGGAGAGACTCATTCTCAGAAAACACTTTGTGATGTGTGCGTTCCACTCACAGAGTTTAACCTTTCCTTTCATAGAGCAGTTTGGAAACACTCTGTTTGTGAAGACTGCTAGTGGATATTTGGACCTCTTTGAGGGTTTCGTTGGAAACGGGATTTCTTCATCTAATGCTAGAAGGAAGAATTCTCAGAAACTTCTTTGATTTGTGTGTGTTCAACTAACAGAGCTGAACCATGCTTTAGACAGAGCAGATTGGAAACCCTCTTTTTGAGGAATTTGCTTGTGGAGATTTCAAGCCTTTTGGGACCAACGGTAGAAAAGGAAATATCCTCGTATAAAAACTAGTGAGAATCATTCTCAGAAACCACTTTGTGTTGTGTACGTTCGACACACAGAGTTCAACCTTTCCTTTCATAAGGCAGTTTGGAAACACTCTGTTTGTGAAGTCTGCAAGTGGATAATTGGACCTCTTTGAGGATTACTTTGGAAACGGGATTTCTTCATCCAATGCTAGAAGGAAGAATTCTCAGAAACTTCTTTGATTTGTGTGTGTTCAACTAACAGAGCTCAACCATCCTTTAGACAGAGCAGATTGGAAACCCTCTTTTTGAGGAATTTGCTTGTGGAGATTTCAAGCCTTTTGGCGCCAACGGTAGAAAAGGAAATATCCTCGTATAAAAACTAGAGAGAATCATTCTCAGAAACCACTTTGTGATGTGTGCGTTCCACTCACAGAGTTTAACCTTTCTTTTCATAGAACAGTTTGGAAACATTCTGTTTGTAAAGTCTGCAAGTGGATATTTGGACCTCTTTGAGGATTTCGTTGGAAGCGGGATTTCTTCATCTAATGCTACACAGAAGATTTCTCAGTAACTTCGTTGATTTCTCTGTGTTCAACTAACAGAGTTCAACCTTCCCTTAGACATAGCAGATTGGAAACCCTCTTTTTGTGGAATTTGCAAGTGGAGATTTCAAGCGCTTTGGGGCCAACGGTAGAAAAGGAAATATCCTCGTATAAAAACTGGAGAGAATCATTCTCAGAAAACACTGTGTGATGTGTGCGTTCCACTCACAGAGTTTAACCTTTCCTTTCATAGAGCAGTTTGGAAACACTCTGCTTGTAAAGTCTGCAAGTGGATACTTGGACCTCTTTGAGGGTTTCGTTGGAAACGGGATTTCTTCATCTAATGCTAGAAGGAAGAATTCTCAGTAACTTCTTTGATTTGTGTGTGTTCAACTAACAGAGCTGAACCATCCTTTAGACCGAGCAGATTGGAAACCCTCTTTTTGAGGAATTTGCTTGTGGAGATTTCAAGCCTTTTGGGGCCAACGGTAGAAAAGGAAATATCCTCGTATAAAAACTAGAGAGAATCACTCCCAGAAACCACTTTGAGATGTGTGCGTTCCACTCACAGAGTTAAACCTTTCTTTTCATAGAGCCGTTTGGAAACACTCTGTTTGTAAAGTCTGCAAGTGGATATTTGGACCTCTTTGAGGATTTCGTTCGAAGCGGGATTTCTTCATCTAATGCTACACAGAAGATTTCTCAGTAACTTCGTTGATTTCTGTGTGTTCAACTAACAGAGTTCAACCTTCCCTTAGACATAGCAGATAGGAAACCCTCTTTTTGCGGAATTTGCAATCGGAGATTTCAAGCGCTTTTGGGCCAACGGTAGAAAAGGAAATATCCTCGTATAAAAACTGGAGAGAATCATTCTCAGAAAACACTTTGTGATGTGTGCGTTCCACTCACAGAGTTTAACCTTTCCTTTCATAGAGCAGTTTGGAAACACTCTGTTTGTAAAGACTGCAAGTGGATATTTGGACCTCTTTGAGGATTTCGTTGGAAACGGGATTTCTTCATCTAATGCTAGAAGGAAGAATTCTCAGAAACTTCTTTGATATGTGTGTGTTCAACTAACAGAGCTGAACCATCCTTTAGACAGAGCAGATTGGAAACCCTCTTTTTGAGGAATTTGCTTGTGGAGATTTCAAGCGTTTTGGGGCCAACGGTAGAAAAGGAAATATCCTCTTATAAAAAAGAGAGAGAATCATTCTCAGAAACCGCTTTGTGATGTGTGCGTTCCCCTCACGGAGTTTAACCTTTCTTTTCATAGAGCAGTTTGGAAACACTCTGTTTGTGAAGTCTGCAAGTGGATATTTGGACCTCTTTGAGGATTTCGTTGGAAGTGGGATTTCATCATCTAATGCTACACAGAAGATTTCTCAGTAACTTCGTTGATTTCTGTGTGTTCAACTAACAGAGTTCAACCTTCCCTTAGACATAGCAGATTGGAAACCCTCTTTTTGCGGAATTTGCAATCGGAGATTTCAAGCGCTTTGGGGCCAACGATAGAAAAGGAAATATCCTCGTATTAAAACTGGAGAGAATCATTCTCAGAAAACACTTTGTGATGTGTGCGTTCCACTCACGGAGTTTAACCTTTCCTTTCATACAGCAGTTTGGAAACACTCTGTTTGTAAAGACAGCAAGTGGATATTTGGACCTCTTTGAGGATTTCGTTGGAAACGGGATTTCTTCATCTAATGCTAGAAGGAAGAATTCTCAGAAACTTCTTTGATATGTGTGTGTTCAACTAACAGAGTTGAACCATCCTTTAGACAGAGCAGATTGGAAACCCTCTTTTTGAGGAATTTGCTTGTGGAGATTTCAAGCCTTTTGGGGCCAACGGTAGAAAAGGAAATATCCTCTTATAAAACATAGAGAGAATCATTCTCAGAAACCGCTTTGTGATGTGTGCGTTCCCCTCACGGAGTTTAACCTTATTTTTCATAGAGCAGTTAGGCAACACTCTGTTTGTGAAGTCTGCAAGTGGATATTTGGACCTCTTTGAGGATTTCGTTGGAAGCGGGATTTCATCATCTAATGCTACACAGAAGATTTCTCAGTAACTTCGCTGATTTGTGTGTGTTCAACTAACAGAGTTCAACCTTCCCTTAGAAATAGCAGATTGGAAACCCTCTGTTTGTGGAATTTGCAAGTGGAGATTTCAAGCGCTTTGGGGCCAACGGTAGAAAAGGAAATATCCTCGTATAAAAACTGGAGAGACTCATTCTCAGAAAACACTTTGTGATGTGTGCGTTCCACTCACAGAGTTTAACCTTTCCTTTCATAGAGCAGTTTGGAAACACTCTGTTTGTGAAGACTGCTAGTGGATATTTGGACCTCTTTGAGGGTTTCGTTGGAAACGGGATTTCTTCATCTAATGCTAGAAGGAAGAATTCTCAGAAAC
Source organism: Gorilla gorilla gorilla (assembly GCF_029281585.2). Lineage (NCBI taxonomy): Eukaryota > Metazoa > Chordata > Mammalia > Primates > Hominidae > Gorilla > Gorilla gorilla. The sequence goes on from NC_073247.2 coordinate 69,336,169, forward strand.
TTCTTTGATTTGTGTGTGTTCAACTAACAGAGCTGAACCATGCTTTAGACAGAGCAGATTGGAAACCCTCTTTTTGAGGAATTTGCTTGTGGAGATTTCAAGCCTTTTGGGACCAACGGTAGAAAAGGAAATATCCTCGTATAAAAACTAGTGAGAATCATTCTCAGAAACCACTTTGTGTTGTGTACGTTCGACACACAGAGTTCAACCTTTCCTTTCATAAGGCAGTTTGGAAACACTCTGTTTGTGAAGTCTGCAAGTGGATAATTGGACCTCTTTGAGGATTACTTTGGAAACGGGATTTCTTCATCCAATGCTAGAAGGAAGAATTCTCAGAAACTTCTTTGATTTGTGTGTGTTCAACTAACAGAGCTCAACCATCCTTTAGACAGAGCAGATTGGAAACCCTCTTTTTGAGGAATTTGCTTGTGGAGATTTCAAGCCTTTTGGCGCCAACGGTAGAAAAGGAAATATCCTCGTATAAAAACTAGAGAGAATCATTCTCAGAAACCACTTTGTGATGTGTGCGTTCCACTCACAGAGTTTAACCTTTCTTTTCATAGAACAGTTTGGAAACATTCTGTTTGTAAAGTCTGCAAGTGGATATTTGGACCTCTTTGAGGATTTCGTTGGAAGCGGGATTTCTTCATCTAATGCTACACAGAAGATTTCTCAGTAACTTCGTTGATTTCTCTGTGTTCAACTAACAGAGTTCAACCTTCCCTTAGACATAGCAGATTGGAAACCCTCTTTTTGTGGAATTTGCAAGTGGAGATTTCAAGCGCTTTGGGGCCAACGGTAGAAAAGGAAATATCCTCGTATAAAAACTGGAGAGAATCATTCTCAGAAAACACTGTGTGATGTGTGCGTTCCACTCACAGAGTTTAACCTTTCCTTTCATAGAGCAGTTTGGAAACACTCTGCTTGTAAAGTCTGCAAGTGGATACTTGGACCTCTTTGAGGGTTTCGTTGGAAACGGGATTTCTTCATCTAATGCTAGAAGGAAGAATTCTCAGTAACTTCTTTGATTTGTGTGTGTTCAACTAACAGAGCTGAACCATCCTTTAGACCGAGCAGATTGGAAACCCTCTTTTTGAGGAATTTGCTTGTGGAGATTTCAAGCCTTTTGGGGCCAACGGTAGAAAAGGAAATATCCTCGTATAAAAACTAGAGAGAATCACTCCCAGAAACCACTTTGAGATGTGTGCGTTCCACTCACAGAGTTAAACCTTTCTTTTCATAGAGCCGTTTGGAAACACTCTGTTTGTAAAGTCTGCAAGTGGATATTTGGACCTCTTTGAGGATTTCGTTGGAAGCGGGATTTCTTCATCTAATGCTACACAGAAGATTTCTCAGTAACTTCGTTGATTTCTGTGTGTTCAACTAACAGAGTTCAACCTTCCCTTAGACATAGCAGATTGGAAACCCTCTTTTTGCGGAATTTGCAATCGGAGATTTCAAGCGCTTTGGGGCCAACGATAGAAAAGGAAATATCCTCGTATTAAAACTGGAGAGAATCATTCTCAGAAAACACTTTGTGATGTGTGCGTTCCACTCACGGAGTTTAACCTTTCCTTTCATACAGCAGTTTGGAAACACTCTGTTTGTAAAGACAGCAAGTGGATATTTGGACCTCTTTGAGGATTTCGTTGGAAACGGGATTTCTTCATCTAATGCTAGAAGGAAGAATTCTCAGAAACTTCTTTGATATGTGTGTGTTCAACTAACAGAGTTGAACCATCCTTTAGACAGAGCAGATTGGAAACCCTCTTTTTGAGGAATTTGCTTGTGGAGATTTCAAGCCTTTTGGGGCCAACGGTAGAAAAGGAAATATCCTCTTATAAAACATAGAGAGAATCATTCTCAGAAACCGCTTTGTGATGTGTGCGTTCCCCTCACGGAGTTTAACCTTATTTTTCATAGAGCAGTTAGGCAACACTCTGTTTGTGAAGTCTGCAAGTGGATATTTGGACCTCTTTGAGGATTTCGTTGGAAGCGGGATTTCATCATCTAATGCTACACAGAAGATTTCTCAGTAACTTCGCTGATTTGTGTGTGTTCAACTAACAGAGTTCAACCTTCCCTTAGAAATAGCAGATTGGAAACCCTCTGTTTGTGGAATTTGCAAGTGGAGATTTCAAGCGCTTTGGGGCCAACGGTAGAAAAGGAAATATCCTCGTATAAAAACTGGAGAGACTCATTCTCAGAAAACACTTTGTGATGTGTGCGTTCCACTCACAGAGTTTAACCTTTCCTTTCATAGAGCAGTTTGGAAACACTCTGTTTGTGAAGACTGCTAGTGGATATTTGGACCTCTTTGAGGGTTTCGTTGGAAACGGGATTTCTTCATCTAATGCTAGAAGGAAGAATTCTCAGAAACTTCTTTGATTTGTGTGTGTTCAACTAACAGAGCTGAACCATGCTTTAGACAGAGCAGATTGGAAACCCTCTTTTTGAGGAATTTGCTTGTGGAGATTTCAAGCCTTTTGGGACCAACGGTAGAAAAGGAAATATCCTCGTATAAAAACTAGTGAGAATCATTCTCAGAAACCACTTTGTGTTGTGTACGTTCGACACACAGAGTTCAACCTTTCCTTTCATAAGGCAGTTTGGAAACACTCTGTTTGTGAAGTCTGCAAGTGGATAATTGGACCTCTTTGAGGATTACTTTGGAAACGGGATTTCTTCATCCAATGCTAGAAGGAAGAATTCTCAGAAACTTCTTTGATTTGTGTGTGTTCAACTAACAGAGCTCAACCATCCTTTAGACAGAGCAGATTGGAAACCCTCTTTTTGAGGAATTTGCTTGTGGAGATTTCAAGCCTTTTGGCGCCAACGGTAGAAAAGGAAATATCCTCGTATAAAAACTAGAGAGAATCATTCTCAGAAACCACTTTGTGATGTGTGCGTTCCACTCACAGAGTTTAACCTTTCTTTTCATAGAACAGTTTGGAAACATTCTGTTTGTAAAGTCTGCAAGTGGATATTTGGACCTCTTTGAGGATTTCGTTGGAAGCGGGATTTCTTCATCTAATGCTACACAGAAGATTTCTCAGTAACTTCGTTGATTTCTCTGTGTTCAACTAACAGAGTTCAACCTTCCCTTAGACATAGCAGATTGGAAACCCTCTTTTTGTGGAATTTGCAAGTGGAGATTTCAAGCGCTTTGGGGCCAACGGTAGAAAAGGAAATATCCTCGTATAAAAACTGGAGAGAATCATTCTCAGAAAACACTGTGTGATGTGTGCGTTCCACTCACAGAGTTTAACCTTTCCTTTCATAGAGCAGTTTGGAAACACTCTGCTTGTAAAGTCTGCAAGTGGATACTTGGACCTCTTTGAGGGTTTCGTTGGAAACGGGATTTCTTCATCTAATGCTAGAAGGAAGAATTCTCAGTAACTTCTTTGATTTGTGTGTGTTCAACTAACAGAGCTGAACCATCCTTTAGACCGAGCAGATTGGAAACCCTCTTTTTGAGGAATTTGCTTGTGGAGATTTCAAGCCTTTTGGGGCCAACGGTAGAAAAGGAAATATCCTTGTATAAAAACTAGAGAGAATCACTCCCAGAAACCACTTTGAGATGTGTGCGTTCCACTCACAGAGTTAAACCTTTCTTTTCATAGAGCCGTTTGGAAACACTCTGTTTGTAAAGTCTGCAAGTGGATATTTGGACCTCTTTGAGGATTTCGTTGGAAGCGGGATTTCTTCATCTAATGCTACACAGAAGATTTCTCAGTAACTTCGTTGTTTTGTGTGTGTTCAACTAACAGAGTTCAACCTTCCCTTAGACATAGCAGATTGGAAACCCTCTTTTTGTGGAATTTGCAAGAGAAGATCTCAAGCGTTATGGGGCCAACGGTTGAAAAGGAAATATCCTCGTATAAAAAATAGAGAGAATCATTCTCAGAAACCGCTTTGTGATGTGTGCGTTTCCCTCACGGAGTTTAACCTTTCTTTTCATAGAGCAGTTTGGACACACTCTGTTTGTGAAGTCTGCAAGTGGATATTTGGACCTCTTTGAGGATTTCGTTGGAAGCGGGATTTCATCATCTAATCCTACACAGAAGATTTCTCAGTAACTTCGTTGATTTCTGTGTGTTCAACTAACAGAGTTCAACCTTCCCTTACACATAGCAGATTGGAAATCCTCTTTTTGTGGAATTTGCAAGTGGAGACTCCAAGCGCTTAGGGGCCAACGTTAGAAAAGGAAATATCCTCGTATAAAAACTAGAGAGAATCATTCTCAGAAACCACTTTGTGTTCTGTGCATTCCACTCACAGAGTGTAACCTTTCCTTTCATAAGGCAGTTTGGAAACACTCTGTTTGTGAAGTCTGCAAGTGGATAATTGGACCTCTTTGAGGATTTTTTTGGAAACGGGATTTCTTCTTCTAATGCTTGAAGGAAGAATTCTCAGAAACTTCTTTGATTTGTGTGTGTTCAACTAACAGAGCTCAACCATCCTTTAGACAGAGCAGATTGGAAACCCTCTTTTTGAGGAATTTGCTTGTGGAGATTTCAAGCCTTTTGGGGCCAACGGTAGAAAAGGAAATATCCTCGTATAAAAACTAGAGAGAATCATTCTCAGAAACCACTTTGTGATGTGTGCATTCCACTCACAGAGTTTAACCTTTCTTTTCATAGAACAGTTTGGAAACAATCTGTTTGTAAAGTCTGCAAGTGGATATTTGGACCTCTTTGAGGATTTCGTTGGAAGCCTGATTTCTTCATCTAATGCTACACAGAAGATTTCTCAGTAACTTCGTTGATTTGTGTGTGTTCAACTAACAGAGCTGAACCATCCTTTAGACAGAGCAGATTGGAAATCCTCTTTTTGAGAAATTTGCTTGTGGAGATTTCAAGCGCTTTGGGGCCAACGGTAGAAAAGGAAATATCCTCCTATAAAAACTAGAGAGAATCATTCTCAGAAACCACTTTGTGTTGTGTGCGTTCCACTCACAGAGTTCAACCTTTCCTTTCATATGGCAGTTTGGAAACACTCTGTGAAGTCTGCAAGTGGATATTTGGACCTCTTTGAGGATTTCATTGGAAACGGGATTTCTTCATCTAATGCTAGAAGGAAGAATTCTCAGAAACTTCTTTGATTTGTGTGTGTTCAACTAACAGAACTGAACCATCCTTTAGACAGAGCAGATTGGCAACCCTCTTTTTGAGGAATTTGCTTGTGGAGATTTCAAGCCTTTTGGGGCCAACGGTAGAAAAGGAAATATCCTCGTATAAAAACTAGAGAGAATCATTCTCAGAAACCACTTTGTGATGTGTGCGTTCCACTCACAGAGTTTAACCTTTCTTTTCATAGAACAGTTTGGAAACACTCTGTTTGTAAAGTCTGCAAGTGGATATTTGGACCTCTTTGAGGATTTCGTTGGAAGCGGGATTTCTTCATCTAATGCTACACAGAAGATTTCTCAGTAACTTCGTTGATTTGTGTGTGTTCAATGAACAGAGTTCAACCTTCCCTTAGACATAGCAGATTGGAAACCCTCTTTTTGTGGAATTTGCAAGTGGAGATTTCAAGCGCTTTGGGGCCAACGGTAGAAAAGGAAATATCCTCGTATAAAAACTGGAGAGAATCATTCTCAGAAAACACTTTGTGATGTGTGTGTTCCACTCACAGAGTTTAACCTTTCCTTTCATAGAGCAGTTTGGAAACACTCTGTTTGTGAAGACTGCAAGTAGATACTTGGACCTCTTTGAGGGTTTCGTTGGAAACGGGATTTCTTCATCTAATGCTAGAAGGAAGAATTCTCAGTAACTTCTTTGATTTGTGTGTGTTCAACTAACAGAGCTGAACCATGCTTTAGACAGAGCAGATTGGAAACCCTCTTTTTGAGGAATTTGCTTGTAGAGATTTCAAGCCTTTTGGGGCCAACGGTAGAAAAGGAAATATCGTCATATAAAAACTAGAGAGAATCACTCCCAGAAACCACTTTGTGATGTGTGCGTTCCACTCACAGAGTTTAACCTTTCTTTTCATAGAACAGTTTGGAAACACTCTGTTTGTAAAGTCTGCAAGTGGATATTTGGACCTCTTTGAGGATTTCGTTGGAAGCGGGATTTCTTCATCTAATGCTACACAGAAGATTTCTCAGTAACTTCGTTGATTTGTGTGTGTTCAACTAACAGAGCTCAACCTTCCCTTAGACATAGCAGATTGGAAACCGTCTTTTTGTGGAATTTGCAAGTGGAGATTTCAAGCGCTTTGGGGCCAACGGTAGAAAAGGAAATATCCTCGTATAAAAACTAGAGAGAATCATTCTCAGAAACCACTTTGTGTAGTGTGCGTTCCACTCCCAGAGTTCAACCTTTCCTTTCATACGGCAGTTTGGAAACACTCTGTTTGTGAAGACTGCAAATGGATATTTGGACCTCTTTGACGATTTCGTTGGAAACGGGATTTCTTAATCTAATGCTAGAAGGAAGAATTCTCAGAAACTTCTTTGATTTGTGTGTGTTCAGCTAACAGACCTGAACAATCCTTTAGACAGAGCAGATTGGAAACCCTCTTTTTGAGGAATTTGCTTGTGGAGATTTCAAGCGTTTTGGGGCCAACAGTAGAAAAGGAAATATCCTCGTATAAAAACTAGAGAGAATCATTCTCAGAAACCACTTTGGATGTGTGCATTCCACTCACAGAGTTTAACCTTTCTTTTCATTGAACAGTTTGGAAACACTCTGTTTGTAAAGTCTGCGAGTGGATATTTGGACCTCTTTGAGGATTTCGTTGGAAGCGGGATTTCTTCATCTAATGCTACACAGAAGATTTCTCAGTAACTTCGTTGATTTGTGTGTGTTCAACTAACAGAGTTCAACCTTCCCTTAGACATAGCAGATTGGAAATCCTCTTTTTGTGGAATTTGCAAGTGGAGATTTCAAGCGCTTTGGGGCCAACGGTTGAAAAGGAAATATCCTCGTATAAAAACTGGAGAGAATCATTCTCAGAAAACACTGTGTGATGTGTGCGTTCCACTCACAGAGTTTAACCTTTCCTTTCATAGAGCAGTTTGGAAACACTCTGTTTGTGAAGTCTGCAAGTGGATACTTGGACCTCTTTGAGGGTTTCGTTGGAAACGGGATTTCTTCATCTAATGCTAGAAGGAAGAATTCTCAGTAACTTCTTTGATTTGTGTGTGTTCAACTAACCGAGCTGAACCATCCTTTAGACAGAGCAGATTGGAATCCCTCTTTTTGAGGAATTTGCTTGTGGAGATTTCAAGCGTTTTGGGGCCAACGGTAGAAAAGGAAATATCCTCGTATAAAGCTAGAGAGAATCATTCTCAGAAACCACTCTGTGATGTGTGCATTCCACTCAAAGAGTTTAACCTTTCTTTTCATAGAACAGTTTGGAAACACTCTGTTTGTAAAGTCTGCAAGTGGATATTTGGACCTCTTTGAGGATTTCGTTGGAAGCGGGATTTCTTCATCTAATGCTACACAGAAGATTTCTCAGTAACTTCGTTGATTTGTGTGTGTTCAACTAACAGAGTTCAACCTTCCCTTAGACATAGCAGATTGGAAACCCTGTTTTTGTGGAATTTGCAAGTGGAGATTTCAAGCGCTTTGGGGCCAACGGTAGAAAAGGAAATATCCTCGTATAAAAACTGGAGAGAATCATTCTCAGAAAACACTTTGTGATGTGTGCGTTCCACTCACAGAGTTTAACCTTTCCTTTCATACAGCAGTTTGGAAACACTCTGTTTGTAAAGACTGCAAGTGGATATTTGGACCTCTTTGAGGATTTCTATGGAAACGGGATTTCTTCATCTAATGCTAGAAGGAAGAATTCTCAGAAACTTCTTTGATTTGTGTGTGTTCAACTAACAGAGCTGAACCATCCTTTAGACAGAGCAGATTGGAAACCCTCTTTTTGAGGAATTTGCTTGTGGAGATTTCAAGCCTTTTGGGGCCAACGGTAGAAAAGGAAATATCCTCTTATAAAAAATAGAGAGAATCATTCTCAGAAACTGCTTTGTGATGTGTGCATTCCCCTCACGGAATTTAACCTTTCTTTTCATAGAGCAGTTAGGAAACACTCTGTTTGTAAAGTCTGCAAGTGGATATTTGGACCTCTTTGAGGATTTCGTTGGAAGCGGGATTTCATCATCTAATGCTACACAGAAGATTTCTCAGTAACTTCGTTGATTTGTGTGTGTTCAACTAACAGAGTTCAACCTTCTCTTAGACATAGCAGATTGGAAACCCTCTTTTTGTGGAATTTGCAAGTGGAGATTTCAAGCGCTTTGGGGCCAACGGTAGAAAAGGAAATATCCTCGTATAAAAACTGGAGAAAATCATTCTCAGAAAACACTTTGTGATGTGTGCGTTCCACTCACAGAGTTTAACCTTTCCTTTCATAGAGCAGTTTGGAAACACTCTGTTTGTGAAGACTGCAAGTGGATATTTGGACCTCTTTGAGGGTTTCGTTGGAAACGGGATTTCTTCATCTAATGCTAGAAGGAAGAATTCTCAGAAACTTCTTTGATTTGTGTGTGTTCAACTAACAAAGCTGTACCATGATTTAGACAGAGCAGATTGGAAACCCTCTTTTTGAGGAATTTGCTTGTGGAGATTTCAAGCCTTTTGGGGCCAACGGTAGAAAAGGAAATATCCTCGTATAAAAATTAGAGAGAATCACTCCCAGAAACCACTTTGTGATGTGTGCGTTCCACTCACAGAGTTCAACCTTTCTTTTCATAGAACAGTTTGGAAACACTCTGTTTGTAAAGTCTGCAAGTGGATATTTGGACCTCTTTGAGGATTTCGTTGGAAGCGGGATTTCTTCATCTAATGCTACACAGAAGATTTCTCAGTAACTTCGTTGATTTGTGTGTGTTCAACTAACAGAGTTCAACCTTCCCTTAGACATAGCAGATTGGAAACCCTCTTTTTGTGGAATTTGCAAGAGAAGATTTCAACCGTTTTGGGGCCAACGGTTGAAAAGGAAATATCCTCGTATAAAAAATAGAGAGAATCATTCTCAGAAACCGCTTTGTGATGTGTGCGTTCCCCTCACGGAGTTTAACCTTTCCTTTCATAGAGCAGTTTGGACACACTCTGTTTGTGAAGTCTGCAAGTGGATATTTGGACCTCTTTGAGGATTTCGTTGCAAGCGGGATTTCATCATCTAATCCTACACAGAAGATTTCTCAGTAACTTCGTTGATTTCTGTGTGTTCAACTAACAGAGTTAAACCTTCCCTTACACATAGCAGATTGGAAATCCTCTTTTTGTGGAATTTGCAAGTGGAGATTTCAAGCGCTTAGGGGCCAACGGTAGAAAAGGAAATATCCTCGTATAAAAACTAGTGAGAATCATTCTCAGAAACCACTTTGTGTTGTGTGCGTTCCACTCACAGAGATCAACCTTTCCTTTCATAAGGCAGTTTGGAAACACTCTGTTTGTGAAGTCTGCAAGTGGATAATTGGACCTCTTTGAGGATTACTTTGGAAACGAGATTTCTTCATCTAATGCTAGAAGGAAGAATTCTCAGAAACTTCTTTGATTTGTGTGTGTTCAACCAACAGAACTGAACCATCCTTTAGACAGAGGAGATTGGAAACCCTCTTTTTGAGGAATTTGCTTGTGGAGATTTCAAGCCTTTTGGGGCCAACGGTAGAAAAGGAAATATCCTCGTATAAAAACTAGAGAGAATCACTCCCAGAAACCACTTTGAGATGTGTGCGTTCCACTCACAGAGTTAAACCTTTCTTTTCATAGAGCCGTTTGGAAACACTCTGTTTGTAAAGTCTGCAAGTGGATATTTGGACCCCTTTGAGGATTTCGTTGGAAGCGGGATTTCTTCATCTAATGCTAAACAGAAGATTTCTCAGTAACTTCGTTGATTTCTGTGTGTTCAGCTAACAGAGTTCAACCTTCCCTTAGACATAGCAGATTGGAAACCCTCTTTTTGCGGAATTTGCAATCGGAGATTTCAAGCGCTTTGGGGCCAACGGTAGAAAAGGAAATATCCTCGTATAATAACTGGAGAGAATCATTCTCAGAAAACACATTGTGATGTGTGCGTTCCACTCACGGAGTTTAACCTTTCCTTTCATACAGCAGTTTGGAAACACTCTGTTTGTAAAGACTGCAAGTGGATATTTGGACCTCTTTGAGGATTTCATTGGAAACGGGATTTCTTCATCTAATGCTAGAAGGAAGAATTCTCAGAAACTTCTTTGATATGTGTGTGTTCAACTAACAGAGCTGAACCATCCTTTAGACAGAGCAGATTGGTAACCCTCTTTTTGAGGAATTTGCTTGTGGAGATTTCAAGTGTTTTGGGGCCAACGGTAGAAAAGGAAATATCCTCTTATAAAAAATAGTGAGAATAATTCTCAGAAACCGCTTTGTGATGTGTGCGTTCCCCTCACGGAGTTTAAACTTTCTTTTCATAGAGCAGTTTGGAAACACTCTGTTTGTGAAGTCTGCAAGTGGATATTTGGACCTCTTTGAGGATTTCGTTGGAAGCGGGATTTCATCATATAATGCTACACAGAAGATTTCTCAGTAACTTCGTTGATTTGTGTGTGTTCAACTAACAGAGTTCAACCTTCCCTTAGACATAGCAGATTGGAAACCCTCTTTTTGTGGAATTTGCAAGTGGAGATTTCAAGCGCTTTGGGGCCAACGGTAGAAAAGGAAATATCCTCGTATAAAAACTGGAGAGAATCATTCTCAGAAAACACTTTGTGATGTGTGCGTTCCACTCACAGAGTTTAACCTTTCCTTTCATAGAGCAGTTTGGAAACACTCTGTTTGTGAAGACTGCAAGTGGATATTTGGATCTCTTTGAGGGTTTCGTTGGAAACGGGATTTCTTCATCTAATGCTAGAAGGAAGAATTCTCAGAAACTTCTTTGATTTGTGTGTGTTCAACTAACAGAGCTGAACCATGCTTTAGACAGAGCAGATTGGAAACCCTCTTTTTGAGGAATTTGCTTGTGGAGATTTCAAGCCTTTTGGGGCCAACGGTAGAAAAGGAAATATCCTCGTATAAAAACTAGAGAGAATCACTCCCAGAAACCACTTTGTGATGTGTGCGTTCCACTCACAGAGTTTAACCTTTCTTTTCATAGAACAGTTTGGAAACACTCTGATTGTAAAGTCTGCAAGAGGATATTTGGACCTCTTTGAGGATTTCGTTGGAAGCGGGATTTCTTCATCTAATGCTACACAGAAGATTTCTCAGTAACTTCGTTGATTTGTGTGTGTTCAACTAACAGAGTTCAACCTTCCCTTAGACATAGCAGATTGGAAACCCTCTTTTTGTGGAACTTGCAAGTGGAGATTTCAAGCGTTTGGGGCCAACGGTAGAAAAGGAAATATCCTCGTATAAAAAATAGAGAGAATCATTCTCAGAAACCGCTTTGTGATGTGTGCGTTCCCCTCACGGAGTTTAACCTTTCTTTTCATAGAGCAGTTTGGACACACTCTGTTTGTGAAGTCTGCAAGTGGATATTTGGACCTCTTTGAGGATTTCGTTGGAAGCGGGATTTCATCATCTAATGCTACACAGAAGATTTCTCAGTAACTTCGTTGATTTCTGTGTGTTCAACTAACAGAGTTCAACCTTCCCTTACACATAGCAGATTGGAAATCCTCTTTTTGTGGAATTTGCAAGTGGAGATTTCAAGATGCTTAGGGGCCAACGGTAGAAAAGGAAATATCCTCGTATTAAAACTTGAGAGAATCATTCTCAGAAACCACTTTGTGTTGTGTGCGTTCCACTCACAGAGTTCAACCTTTCCTTTCATAAGGCAGTTTGGAAACACTCTGTTTGTGAAGTCTGCAAGTGGATATTTGGACCTCTTTGAGGATTTCTTTGGAAACGGGATTTCTTCATCTAATGCTAGAAGGAAGAATTCTCAGAAACTTCTTTGATTTGTGTGTGTTCAACTAACAGAGCTGAACCATGCTTTAGACAGAGCAGATTGGAAACCCTCTTTTTGAGGAATTTGCTTGTGGAGATTTCAAGCCTTCTGGGGCCAACGGTAGAAAAGGAAATATCCTCGTATAAAAACTAGAGAGAATCACTCCCAGAAACCACTTTGAGATGTGTGCGTTCCACTTACAGAGTTAAACCTTTCTTTTCATAGAGCCGTTTGGAAACACTCTGTTTGTAAAGTCTGCAAGTGGATATTTGGACCTCTTTGAGGATTTCGTTGGAAGCGGGATTTCTTCATCTAATGCTACACAGAAGATTTCTCAGTAACTTCGTTGATTTCTGTGTGTTCAACTAACAGAGTTCAACCTTCCCTTAGACATAGCAGATTGGAAACCCTCTTTTTGCGGAATTTGCAATCGGAGATTTCAAGCGCTTTGGGGCCAACGATAGAAAAGGAAATATCCTCGTATAAAAACTGGAGAGAATCATTCTCAGAAAACACTTTGTGATGTGTGCGTTCCACTCACAGAGTTTAACCTTTCCTTTTATACAGCAGTTTGGAAACACTCTGTTTGTAAAGACTGCAAGTGGATATTTGGACCTCTTTGAGGATTTCGTTGGAAACGGGATTTCTTCATCTAATGCTAGAAGGAAGAATTCTCAGAAACTTCTTTGATATGTGTGTGTTCAACTAACAGAGCTGAACCATCCTTTAGACAGAGCAGATTGGAAACCCTCTTTTTGAGGAATTTGCTTGTGGAGATTTCAAGCCTTTTGGGGCCAACGGTAGAAAAGGAAATATCCTCTTATAAAAAATAGAGAGAATCATTCTCAGAAACCGCTTTGTGATGTGTGCGTTCCCCTCACGGAGTTTAACCTTTCTTTTCATAGAGCAGTTAGGCAACACTCTGTTTGTGAAGTCTGCAAGTGGATATTTGGACCTCTTTGAGGATTTCGTTGGAAGCGGGATTTCATCATCTAATGCTACACAGAAGATTTCTCAGTAACTTCGTTGATTTGTGTGTGTTCAACTAACGGAGTTCAGCCTTCCCTTAGACATAGCAGATTGGAAACCCTCTTTTTGTGGAATTTGCAAGTGGAGATTTCAAGCGCTTTGGGGCCAACGGTAGAAAAGGACATATCCTCATATAAAAACTGGAGAGAATCATTCTCAGAAAACACTTTGTGATGTGTGCGTTCCACTCACAGAGTTTAACCTTTCCTTTCATAGAGCAGTTTGGAAACACTCTGTTTGTGAAGACTGCAAGTGGATATTTGGACCTCTTTGAGGGTTTCATTGGAAACGGTATTTCTTCATCTAATGCTAGAAGGAAGAATTCTCAGAAACTTCTTTGATTTGTGTGTGTTCAACTAACAGAGCTGAACCATGCTTTAGACAGAGCAGATTGGAAACCCTCTTTTTGAGGAATTTGCTTGTGGAGATTTCAAGCCTTTTGGGGCCAACGGTAGAAAAGGAAATATCCTCGTATAAAAACTAGAGAGAATCACTCCCAGAAACCACTTTGTGATGTGTGCGTTCCACTCACAGAGTTTAACCTTTCTTTTCATAGAACAGTTTGGAAACACTCTGTTTGTAAAGTCTGCAAGTGGATATTTGGACCTCTTTGAGGATTTCGTTGGAAGCGGGATTTCTTCATCTAATGCTACACAGAAGATTTCTCAGTAACTTCGTTGATTTGTGTGTGTTCAACTAACAGAGTTCAACCTTCCCTTAGACATAGCAGATTGGAAACCCTCTTTTTGTGGAATTTGCAAGAGAAGATTTCAAGCGTTTTGGGGCCAACGGTAGAAAAGGAAATATCCTCGTATAAAAAATAGAGAGAATCATTCTCAGAAACCGCTTTGTGATGTGTGCGTTCCCCTCACGGAGTTTAACCTTTCTTTTCATAGAGCAGTTTGGACACACTCTGTTTGTGAAGTCTGCAAGTGGATATTTGGACCTCTTTGAGGATTTCGTTGGAAGCGGGATTTCATCATCTAATCCTACACAGAAGATTTCTCAGTAACTTCGTTGATTTCTGTGTGTTCAACTAACAGAGTTCAACCTTCCCTTACACATAGCAGATTGGAAATCCTCTTTTTGTGGAATTTGCAAGTGGAGATTTCAAGCGCTTAGGGGCCAACGGTAGAAAAGGAAATATCCTCGTATAAAAACTAGTGAGAATCATTCTCAGAAACCACTTTGTGTTGTGTGCGTTCCACTCACAGAGTTCAACCTTTCCTTTCATAAGGCAGTTTGGAAACACTCTGTTTGTGAAGTCTGCAAGTGGATAATTGGACCTCTTTGAGGATTACTTTGGAAACGGGATTTCTTAATCTAATGCTAGAAGGAAGAATTCTCAGAAACTGCTTTGATTTGTGTGTGTTCAACTAACAGAGTTCAACCTTCCCTTAGACATAGCAGATTGGAAACCCTCTTTTTGTGGAATTTGCAAGTGGAGATTTCAAGCGCTTTGGGGCCAACGGTAGAAAAGGAAATATCCTCGTATAAAAACTGGAGAGAATCATTCTCAGAAAACACTGTGTGATGTGTGCGTTCCACTCACAGAGTTTAACCTTTCCTTTCATAGAGCAGTTTGGAAACACTCTGCTTGTAAAGTCTGCAAGTGGATACTTGGACCTCTTTGAGTGTTTCGTTGGAAACGGGATTTCTTCATCTAATGCTAGAAGGAAGAATTCTCAGTAACTTCTTTGATTTGTGTGTGTTCAACTAACAGAGCTGAACCATCCTTTAGACCGAGCAGATTGGAAACCCTCTTTTTGAGAAATTTGCTTGTGGAGATTTCAAGCCTTTTGGGGCCAACGGTAGAAAAGGAAATATCCTCGTATAAAAACTAGAGAGAATCACTCCCAGAAACCACTTTGAGATGTGTGCGTTCCACTCATAGAGTTAAACCTTTCTTTTCATAGAGCCGTTTGGAAACACTCTGTTTGTAAAGTCTGCAAGTGGATATTTTGACCTCTTTGAGGATTTCGTTGGAAGCGGGATTACTTCATCTAATGCTACACAGAAGATTTCTCAGTAACTTCGTTGATTTGTGTGTGTTCAACTAACAGAGTTCAACCTTCCCTTAGACATAGCAGATTGGAAACCCTCTTTTTGCGGAATTTGCAATCGGAGATTTCAAGCGCTTTGGGGCCAACGGTAGAAAAGGAAATATCCTCGTATAAAAACTGGAGAGAATCATTCTCAGAAAACACTTTGTGATGTGTGCGTTCCACTCACAGAGTTTAACCTTTCCTTTCATAGAGCAGTTTGGAAACACTCTGTTTGTAAAGACTGCAAGTGGATATTTGGACCTCTTTGAGGATTTGTTTGGAAACGGGATTTATTCATATAATGCTAGAAGGAAGATTTCTCAGAAACTTCTTTGATATGTGTGTGTTCAACTAACAGAGCTGAACCATCCTTTAGCCAGAGCAGATTGGAAACCCTCTTTTTGAGGAATTTGCTTGTGGAGATTTCAAGCGTTTTGGGGCCAACGGTAGAAAAGGAAATATCCTCTTATAAAAAAGAGAGAGAATCATTCTCAGAAACCGCTTTGTGATGTGTGCGTTCCCCTCACGGAGTTTAACCTTTCTTTTCATAGAACAGTTTGGAAACACTCTGTTTGTGAAGTCTGCAAGTGGATATTTGGACCTCTTTGAGGATTTCGTTGGAAGAGGGATTTCATCACCTAATGCTACACAGAAGATTTCTCAGTAACTTCGTTGATTTCCGTGTGTTCAACTAACAGAGTTCAACCTTCCCTTAGACATAGCAGATTGGAAGCCCTCTTTTTGAGGAATTTGCTTGTGGAGATTTCAAGCCTTTTGGGGCCAACGGTAGAAAAGGAAATATCCTCGTATAAAAACTAGAGAGAATCACTCCCAGAAACCACTTCGTGATGTGTGCGTTCCACTCACAGAGTTTAACCTTTCTTTTCATAGAACAGTTTGGAAACACTCTGTTTGTAAAGTCTGCAAGTGGATATTTGGACCTCTTTGAGGATTTCGTTGGAAGCGGGATTTCTTCATCTAATGCTACACAGAAGATTTCTCAGTAACTTCGTTGATTTCTGTGTGTTCAACTAACAGAGTTCAACCTTCCCTTAGACTTAGCAGATTGGAAACCCTCTTTTTGTGGAATTTGCAAGTGGAGATTTCAAGCGTTTTGGGGCCAACGGTAGAAAAGGAAATATCCTCGTATAAAAAATAGAGAGAATCATTTTCAGAAACCGCTTTGTGATGTGTGCGTTCCCCTCATGGAGTTTAACCTTTCTTTTCATAGAGCAGTTTGGACACACTCTGTTTGTGAAGTCTGCAAGTGGATATTTGGACCTCTTTGGGGATTTCGTTGGAAGCGGGATTTCATCATCTAATCCTACACAGAAGATTTCTCAGTAACTTCGTTGCTTTCTGTGTGTTCAACAAACATAGTTCAACCTTCCCTTAGACATAGCAGATTGGAAACCCTCTTTTTGAGGAATTTGCAAGTGGAGATTTCAAGCGCTTAGGGGCCAACGGTAGAAAAGGAAATATCCTCGTATTAAAACTAGAGAGAATCATTCTCAGAAACCACTTTGTGTTGTGTGCGTTCCACTCACAGAGTTCAACCTTTCCTTTCATAAGGCAGTTTGGAAACCCTCTGTTTGTGAAGTCTGCAAGTGGATAATTGGACCTCTTTGAGGATTTCTTTGGAAACGGGATTTCTTCATCTAATGCTAGAAGGAAGAATTCTCAGAAACTTCTTTGATTTGTGTGTGTTCAACTAACAGAGCTGAACCATGCTTTAGACAGAGCAGATTGGAAACCCTCTTTTTGAGGAATTTGCTTGTGGAGATTTCAAGCCTTTTGGGGCCAACGGTAGAAAAGGAAATATCCTCGTATAAAAACTAGAGAGAATCACTCCCAGAAACCACTTTGAGATGTGTGCGTTCCACTCACAGAGTTAAACCTTTCTTTTCATAGAGCCGTTTGGAAACACTCTGTTTGTAAAGTCTGCAAGTGGATATTTGGACCTCTTTGAGGATTTCGTTGGAAGCGGGATTTCTTCATCTAATGATACACAGAAGATTTCTCAGTAACTTTGTTGATTTCTGTGTGTTCAACTAACAGAGTGCAAACTTCCCTTAGACATAGCAGATTGGAAACCCTCTTTTTGCGGAATTTGCAATCGGAGATTTCAAGCGCTTTGGGGCCAACGATAGAAAAGGAAATATCCTCGTATTAAAACTGGAGAGAATCATTCTCAGAAAACACTTTGTGATGTGTGCGTTCCACTCACGGAGTTTAACCTTTCTTTTCATAGAACAGTTTGGAAACACTCTGTTTGTAAAGTCTGCAAGTGGATATTTGGACCTCTTTGAGGATTTCGTTGGAAGCGGGATTTCTTCATCTAATGCTACACAAAAGATTTCTCAGTAACTTCGTTGATTTCTCTGTGTTCAACTAACAGAGTTCAACCTTCCCTTAGACATAGCAGATTGGAAACCCTCTTTTTGTGGAATTTGCAAGTGGAGATTTCAAGCGCTTTGGGGCCAATGGTAGAAAAGGAAATATCCTCGTATAAAAACTGGAGAGAATCATTCTCAGAAAACACTGTGTGATGTGTGCGTTCCACTCACAGAGTTTAACCTTTCCTTTCATAGAGCAGTTTGGAAACACTCTGCTTGTAAAGTCTGCAAGTGGATACTTGGACCTCTTTGAGTGTTTCGTTGGAAACGGGATTTCTTCATCTAATGCTAGAAGGAAGAATTCTCAGTAACTTCTTTGATTTGTGTGTGTTCAACTAACAGAGGTGAACCATCCTTTAGACCGAGCAGATTGGAAACCCTCTTTTTGAGGAATTTGCTTGTGGAGATTTCAAGCCTTTTGGGGCCAACGGTAGAAAAGGAAATATCCTCGTATAAAAACTAGAGAGAATCACTCCCAGAAACCACTTTGAGATGTGTGCGTTCCACTCACAGAGTTAAACCTTTCTTTTCATAGAGCCGTTTGGAAACACTCTGTTTGTAAAGTCTGCAAGTGGATATTTGGACCTCTTTGAGGATTTCGTTGGAAGCGGGATTTCTTCATCTAATGCTACACAGAAGATTTCTCAGTAACTTCGTTGATTTCTGTGTGTTCAACTAACAGAGTTCAACCTTCCCTTAGACATAGCAGATAGGAAACCCTCTTTTTGCGGAATTTGCAATCGGAGATTTCAAGCGCTTTGGGGCCAACGGTAGAAAAGGAAATATCCTCGTATAAAAACTGGAGAGAATCATTCTCAGAAAACACTTTGTGATGTGTGCGTTCCACTCACAGAGTTTAACCTTTCCTTTCATAGAGCAGTTTGGAAACACTCTGTTTGTAAAGACTGCAAGTGGATATTTGGACCTCTTTGAGGATTTCGTTGGAAACGGGATTTCTTCATCTAATGATAGAAGGAAGAATTCTCAGAAACTTCTTTGATATGTGTGTGTTCAACTAACAGAGCTGAACCATCCTTTAGACAGAGCAGATTGGAAACCCTCTTTTTGAGGAATTTGCTTGTGGAGATTTCAAGCGTTTTGGGGCCAACGGTAGAAAAGGAAATATCCTCTTATAAAAAAGAGAGAGAATCATTCTCAGAAACCGCTTTGTGATGTGTGCGTTCCCCTCACGGAGTTTAACCTTTCTTTTCATAGAGCAGTTTGGAAACACTCTGTTTGTGAAGTCTGCAAGTGGATATTTGGACCTCTTTGAGGATTTCGTTGGAAGTGGGATTTCATCATCTAATGCTACACAGAAGATTTCTCAGTAACTTCGTTGATTTCTGTGTGTTCAACTAACAGAGTTCAACCTTCCCTTAGACATAGCAGATTGGAAACCCTCTTTTTGCGGAATTTGCAATCGGAGATTTCAAGCGCTTTGGGGCCAACGATAGAAAAGGAAATATCCTCGTATTAAAACTGGAGAGAATCATTCTCAGAAACCACTTTGTGATGTGTGCGTTCCACTCACGGAGTTTAACCTTTCCTTTCATACAGCAGTTTGGAAACACTCTGTTTGTAAAGACAGCAAGTGGATATTTGGACCTCTTTGAGGATTTCGTTGGAAACGGGATTTCTTCATCTAATGCTAGAAGGAAGAATTCTCAGAAACTTCTTTGATATGTGTGTGTTCAACTAACAGAGCTGAACCATCCTTTAGACAGAGCAGATTGGAAACCCTCTTTTTGAGGAATTTGCTTGTGGAGATTTCAAGCCTTTTGGGGCCAACGGTAGAAAAGGAAATATCCTCTTATAAAAAATAGAGAGAATCATTCTCAGAAACCGCTTTGTGATGTGTGCGTTCCCCTCACGGAGTTTAACCTTATTTTTCATAGAGCAGTTAGGCAACACTCTGTTTGTGAAGTCTGCAAGTGGATATTTGGACCTCTTTGAGGATTTCGTTGGAAGCGGGATTTCATCATCTAATGCTACACAGAAGATTTCTCAGTAACTTCGCTGATTTGTGTGTGTTCAACTAACAGAGTTCAACCTTCCCTTAGAAATAGCAGATTGGAAACCCTCTTTTTGTGGAATTTGCAAGTGGAGATTTCAAGCGCTTTGGGGCCAACGGTAGAAAAGGAAATATCCTCGTATAAAAACTGGAGAGACTCATTCTCAGAAAACACTTTGTGATGTGTGCGTTCCACTCACAGAGTTTAACCTTTCCTTTCATAGAGCAGTTTGGAAACACTCTGTTTGTGAAGACTGCAAGTGGATATTTGGACCTCTTTGAGGGTTTCGTTGGAAACGGGATTTCTTCATCTAATGCTAGAAGGAAGAATTCTCAGAAACTTCTTTGACTTGTGTGTGTTCAACTAACAGAGCTGAACCATGCTTTAGACAGAGCAGATTGGAAACCCTCTTTTTGAGGAATTTGCTTGTGGAGATTTCAAGCCTTTTGGGACCAACGGTAGAAAAGGAAATATCCTCGTATAAAAACTAGTGAGAATCATTCTCAGAAACCACTTTGTGTTGTGTACGTTCGACTCACAGAGTTCAACCTTTCCTTTCATAAGGCAGTTTGGAAACACTCTGTTTGTGAAGTCTGCAAGTGGATAATTGGACCTCTTTGAGGATTACTTTGGAAACGGGATTTCTTCATCCAATGCTAGAAGGAAGAATTCTCAGAAACTTCTTTGATTTGTGTGTGTTCAACTAACAGAGCTCAACCATCCTTTAGACAGAGCAGATTGGAAACCCTCTTTTTGAGGAATTTGCTTGTGGAGATTTCAAGCCTTTTGGCGCCAACGGTAGAAAAGGAAATATCCTCGTATAAAAACTAGAGAGAATCATTCTCAGAAACCACTTTGTGATGTGTGCGTTCCACTCACAGAGTTTAACCTTTCTTTTCATAGAACAGTTTGGAAACATTCTGTTTGTAAAGTCTGCAAGTGGATATTTGGACCTCTTTGAGGATTTCGTTGGAAGCGGGATTTCTTCATCTAATGCTACACAGAAGATTTCTCAGTAACTTCGTTGATTTCTGTGTGTTCAATTAACAGAGTTCAACCTTACCTTAGACATAGCAGATTGGAAACCCTCTTTTTGCGGAATTTGCAAGTGGAGATTTCAAGCGCTTTGGGGCCAACGGTAGAAAAGGAAATATCCTCGTATAAAAACTGGAGAGAATCATTCTCAGAAAACACTGTGTGATGTGTGCGTTCCACTCACAGAGTTTAACCTTTCCTTTCATAGAGCAGTTTGGAAACACTCTGCTTGTAAAGTCTGCAAGTGGATACTTGGAACTCTTTGAGGGTTTCGTTGGAAACGGGATTTCTTCATCTAATGCTAGAAGGAAGAATTCTCAGTAACTTCTTTGATTTGTGTGTGTTCAACTAACAGAGCTGAACCATCCTTTAGACCGAGCAGATTGGAAACCCTCTTTTTGAGGAATTTGCTTGTGGAGATTTCAAGCCTTTTGGGGCCAACGGTAGAAAAGGAAATATCCTCGTATAAAAACTAGAGAGAATCACTCCCAGAAACCACTTTGAGATGTGTGCGTTCCACTCACAGAGTTAAACCTTTCTTTTCATAGAGCCGTTTGGAAACACTCTGTTTGTAAAGTCTGCAAGTGGATATTTGGACCTCTTTGAGGATTTCGTTGGAAGCGGGATTTCTTCATCTAATGCTACACAGAAGATTTCTCAGTAACTTCGTTGATTTCTGTGTGTTCAACTAACAGAGTTCAACCTTCCCTTAGACATAGCAGATTGGAAACCCTCTTTTTGCGGAATTTGCAATCGGAGATTTCAAGCGCTTTGGGGCCAACGGTAGAAAAGGAAATATCCTCGTATAAAAACTGGAGAGAATCATTCTCAGAAAACACTTTGTGATGTGTGCGTTCCACTCACGGAGTTTAACCTTTCCTTTCATAGAGCAGTTTGGAAACACTCTGTTTGTAAAGACTGCAAGTGGATATTTGGATCTCTTTGAGGGTTTCGTTGGAAACGGGATTTCTTCATCTAATGCTAGAAGGAAGAATTCTCAGAAACTTCTTTGATTTGTGTGTGTTCAACTAACAGAGCTGAACCATGCTTTAGACAGAGCAGATTGGAAACCCTCTTTTTGAGGAATTTGCTTGTGGAGATTTCAAGCCTTTTGGGGCCAACGGTAGAAAAGGAAATATCCTCGTATAAAAACTAGAGAGAAACACTCCCAGAAACCACTTCGTGATGTGTGCGTTCCACTCACAGAGTTTAACCTTTCTTTTCATAGAACAGTTTGGAAACACTCTGTTTGTAAAGTCTGCAAGTGGATATTTGGACCTCTTTGAGGATTTCGTTGGAAGCGGGATTTCTTCATCTAATGCTACACAGAATATTTCTCAGTAACTTCGTTGATTTCTGTGTGTTCAACTAACAGAGTTCAACCTTCCCTTAGACTTAGCAGATTGGAAACCCTCTTTTTGTGGAATTTGCAAGTGGAGATTTCAAGCGTTTTGGGGCCAACGGCAGAAAAGGAAATATCCTCGTATAAAAAATAGAGAGAATCATTCTCAGAAACCGCTTTGTGATGTGTGCATTCCCCTCATGGAGTTTAACCTTTCTTTTCATAGAGCAGTTTGGACACACTCTGTTTGTGAAGTCTGCAAGTGGATATTTGGACCTCTTTGAGGATTTCGTTGGAAGCGGGATTTCATCATCTAATCCTACACAGAAGATTTCTCAGTAACTTCGTTGATTTCTGTGTGTTCAACTAACATAGTTCAACCTTCCCTTACACATAGCAGATTGGAAATCCTCTTTTTGTGGAATTTGCAAGTGGAGATTTCAAGCGCTTATGGGCCAACGGTAGAAAAGGAAATATCCTCGTATAAAAACTAGAGAGAATCATTCTCAGAAACCACTTTGTGTTGTGTGCGTTCCACTCACAGAGTTCAACCTTTCCTTTCATAAGGCAGTTTGGAAACACTCTGTTTGTGAAGTCTGCAAGTGGATATTTGGACCTCTTTGAGGATTAATTTGGAAACGGGATTTCTTCATCTAATGCTAGAAGGAAGAATTCTCAGAAACTTCTTTGATTTGTGTGTGTTCAACTAACAGAGCTGAACAATGCTTTAGACAGAGCAGATTGGAAACCCTCTTTTTGAGGAATTTGCTTGTGGAGATTTCAAGCCTTTTGGGGCCAACGGTAGAAAAGGAAATATCCTAGTATAAAAACTAGAGAGAATCACTCCCAGAAACCACTTTGAGATGTGTGCATTCCACTCACAGAGTTAAACCTTTCTTTTCATAGAGCCGTTTGGAAACACTCTGTTTGTAAAGTCTGCAAGTGGATATTTGGACCTCTTTGAGGATTTCGTTGGAAGCGGGATTTCTTCATCTAATGCTACACAGAAGATTTCTCAGTAACTTCGTTGATTTGTGTGTGTTCAACTAACAGAGTTCAACCTTCCCTTAGACATAGCAGATTGGAAAACCTCTTTTTGTGGAATTTGCAAGTGGAGATTTCAAGCGATTTGGGGCCAAAGGTAGAAAAGGAAATATCGTCGTATAAAAACTGGAGAGAATCATTCTCAGAAAACACTTTGTGATGTGTGCGTTCCACTCACAGAGTTTAACCTTTCCTTTCATAGAGCAGTTTGGAAACACTCTGTTTGTGAAGACTGCAAGTGGATATTTGGACCTCTTTGAGGGTTTCGTTGGAAAAGGGATTTCTTCATCTAATGCTAGAAGGAAGAATTCTCAGAAACTTCTTTTATTTGTGTGTGTTCAACTAACAGAGCTGAACCATCCTTTAGACAGAGCAGATTGGAAACCCTCTTTTTGAGTAATTTTCTTGTGGAGATTTCAAGCCTTTTGGGGCCTACGGTAGAAAAGGAAATATCCTCGTATAAAAACTAGAGAGAATCACTCCCAGAAACCACTTTGTGATGTGTGCGTTCCACTCACAGAGTTTAACCTTTCTTTTCATAGAACCGTTTGGAAACACTCTGTTTGTAAAGTCTGCAAGTGGATATTTGGACCTCTTTGAGGATTTCGTTGGAAGCGGGATTTCTTCATCTAATGCTAGAAGGAAGAATTCTCAGAAACTTCTTTGATTTGTGTGTGTTCAACTAACCGAGCTGAACCATCCTTTAAACAGAGCAGATTGGAGACCCTCTTTTTGAGAAATTTTCTTGTGGAGATTTCAAGCCTTTTGGGGCCAACGGTAGAAAAGGAAATATCCTCGTATAAAAACTAGAGAGAATCACTCCCAGAAACCACTTTGTGATGTGTGCGTTCCACTCACAGAGTTTAACCTTTCCTTTCTTAGAGCAGTTTGGAAACACTCTGTTTGTGAAGACTGCAAGTGGATATTTGGACCTCTTTGAGGGTTTCGTTGGAAACGGGATTTCTTCATCTAATGCTAGAAGGAAGAATTCTCAGAAACTTCTTTGATTTGTGTGTGTTCAACTAACCGAGCTGAACCATCCTTTAAACAGAGCAGATTGGAGACCCTCTTTTTGAGAAATTTTCTTGTGGAGATTTCAAGCCTTTTGGGGCCAACGGTAGAAAAGGAAATATCCTCGTATAAAAACTAGAGAGAATCACTCCCAGAAACCACTTTGTGATGTGTGCTTTCCACTCACAGAGTTTAACCTTTCTTTCTGTAGAGCAGTTTGGAAACACTCTGTTTGTAAAGTCTGCAAGTGGATATTTGGACCTCTTTGAGGATTTCGTTGGAAGCGGGATTTCTTCATCTAATGCTACACAGAAGATTTCTCAGTAACTTCGTTGATTTCTGTGTGTTCAACTAACAGAGTTCAACATTCCCTTAGACATAGCAGATTGGAAACCCTCTTTTTGTGGAATTTGCAAGTGGAGATTTCAAGCGCTTTGGGGCCAACGGTAGAAAAGGAAATATCCTCGTATAAGAACTGGAGAGAATCATTCTCAGAAAACACTTTGTGATGTGTGCGTTCCATTCACAGAGTTTAACCTTTCCTTTCATAGAGCAGTTTGGAAACACTCTGTTTGTGAAGACTTCAAGCGGATATTTGGACGTCTTTGAGGATTTCTATGGAAACGGGATTTCTTCATCTAATGCTAGAAGGAAGAATTCTCAGAAACTTCTTTGATATGTGTGTGTTCAACTAACAGAGCTGAACCATCCTTTAGACAGAGCAGATTGGAAACCCTCTTTTTGAGGAATTTGCTTGTGGAGATTTCAAGCCTTTTGGGGCCAACGGTAGAAAAGGAAATATCCTCGTATAAAAACTAGAGAGAATCATTCTCAGAAACCACTTTGTGATGTGTGCATTCCACTCACAGAGTTTAACCTTTCTTTTCATAGAACAGTTTGGAAACACTCTGATTGTAAAGTCTGCAAGTGGATATTTGGACCTCTTTGGGGATTTCGTTGGAAGCGGGATTTCTACATCTAATGCTACACAGAAGATTTCTCAGTAACTTCGTTGATTTGTGTGTGTTCAACTAACAGAGTTCAACTTTCCCTTAGACATAGCAGATTGGAAACCCTCTTTTTGTGGAATTTGCAAGTGGAGATTTCAAGCGCTTTGGGGCCAACGGTAGAAAAGGAAATATCCTCGTATAAAAACTGGAGAGAATCATTCTCAGAAAACACTTTGTGATGTGTGCGTTCCACTCACAGTGTTTAACCTTTCCTTTCATAGAGCAGTTTGGAAACACTCTGTTTGTAAAGACTTCAAGCGGATATTTGGACCTCTTTGAGGATTTCTATGGAAACGGGATTTCTTCATCTAATGCTAGAAGGAAGAATTCTCAGAAACTTCTTTGATATGTGTGTGTTCAACTAACAGAGCTGAACCATCCTTTAGACAGAGCAGATTGGAAACCCTCTTTTTGAGGAATTTGCTTGTGGAGATTTCAAGCCTTTTGGGTCCAACGGTAGAAAAGGAAATATCCTCGTATAAAAACTAGAGAGAATCACTCCCAGAAACCACTTTGTGATGTGTGCGTTCCACTCACAGGGTTTAACCTTTCTTTTCATAGAGCAGTTTGGACACACTCTGTTTGTGAAGTCTGCAAGTGGATATTTGGACCTCTTTGAGGATTTCTTTGGAAGCGGGATTTCATCATCTAATGCTACACAGAAGATTTCTCAGTAACTTCGTTGATTTCTGTGTGTTCAACTAACAGAGTTCAACCTTCCCTTACACATAGCAGATTGGAAATCCTCTTTTTGTGGAATTTGCAAGTGGAGATTTCAAGCGCATAGGGGCCAACGGTAGAAAAGGAAATATCCTCGTATAAAAACTAGAGAGAATCATTCTCAGAAACCACTTTGTGTTGTGTACGTTCCACTCACAGAGTTCAACCTTTGCTTTCATAAGGCAGTATGGAAACACTCTGTTTGTGAAGTCTGCAAGTGGATAATTGGACCTCTTTGAGGATTTCTTTGGAAACGGGATTTCTTCATCTAACGCTAGAAGGAAGAATTCTCAGAAACTTCTTTGATATGTGTTTGTTCAACTAACAGAGCTGAACCATCCTTTAGACAGAGCAGATTGGAAACCCTCTTTTTGAGGAATTTGCTTGTGGAGATTTCAAGCCTTTTGGGGCCAACGGTAGAAAAGGAAATATCCTCGTATAAAAAATAGAGAGAATCATTCTCAGAAACCACTTTGTGATGTGTGCATTCCACTCACAGAGTTTAACCTTTCTTTTCATAGAACAGTATGGAAACACTCTGATTGTAAAGTCTACAAGTGGATATTTGGACCTCTTTGGGGATTTCGTTGGAAGCGGGATTTCTACATCTAATGCTACACAGAAGATTTCTCAGTAACTTCGTTGATTTGTGTGTGTTCAACTAACAGAGTTCAACTTTCCCTTAGACATAGCAGATTGGAAACCCTCTTTTTGTGGAATTTGCAAGTGGAGATTTCAAGCGCTTTGGGGCCAACGGTAGAAAAGGTAATATCCTCGTATAAAAACTGGAGAGAATCATTCTCAGAAAACACTTTGTGATGTGTGCGTTCCACTCACAGAGTTTAACCTTTCCTTTCATAGAGCAGTTTGGAAACACTCTGTTTGTAAAGACTTCAAGCGGATATTTGGACCTCTTTGAGGATTTCTATGGAAACGGGATTTCTTCATCTAATGCTAGAAGGAAGAATTCTCAGAAACTTCTTTGATATGTGTGTGTTCAACTAACAGAGCTGAACCATCCTTTAGACAGAGCAGATTGGAAACCCTCTTTTTGAGGAATTTGCTTGTGGAGATTTCAATCCTTTTGGGTCCAACAGTAGAAAAGGAAATATCCTCGTATAAAAACTAGAGAGAATCACTCCCAGAAACCACTTTGTGATGTGTGCGTTCCACTCACAGGGTTTAACCTTTCTTTTCATAGAGCAGTTTGGACACACTCTGTTTGTGAAGTCTGCAAGTGGATATTTGGACCTCTTTGAGGATTTCGTTGGAAGCGGGATTTCATCATCTAATGCTACACAGAAGATTTCTCAGTAACTTCGTTGATTTCTGTGTGTTCAACTAACAGAGTTCAACCTTCCCTTACACATAGCAGATTGGAAATCCTCTTTTTGTGGAATTTGCAAGTGGAGATTTCAAGCGCTTAGGGGCCAACGGTAGAAAAGGAAATATCCTCGTATAAAAACTAGAGAGAATCATTCTCAGAAACCACTTTGTGTTGTGTACGTTCCACTCACAGAATTCAACATTTGCTTTCATAAGGCAGTATGGAAACACTCTGTTTGTGAAGTCTGCAAGTGGATAATTGGACCTCTTTGAGGATTTCTTTGGAAACGGGATTTCTACATCTAATGCTAGAAGGAAGAATTCTCACAAACTTCTTTGATTTGTGTGTGTTCAACTAACAGAGCTCAACCATCCTTTAGACAGAGCAGATTGGAAACCCTCTTTTTGAGAAATTTTCTTGTGGAGATTTCAAGCCTTTTGGGGCCAACGGTAGAAAAGGAAATATCCTCGTATAAAAACTAGAGAGAATCACTCCCAGAAACCACTTTGTGATGTGTGCGTTCCACTCACAGAGTTTAACCTTTCCTTTCTTAGAGCAGTTTGGAAACACTCTGTTTGTGAAGACTGCAAGTGGATATTTGGACCTCTTTGAGGGTTTCGTTGGAAACGGGATTTCTTCATCTAATGCTAGAAGGAAGAATTCTCAGAAACTTCTTTGATTTGTGTGTGTTCAACTAACCGAGCTGAACCATCCTTTAAACAGAGCAGATTGGAGACCCTCTTTTTGAGAAATTTTCTTGTGGAGATTTCAAGCCTTTTGGGGCCAACGGTAGAAAAGGAAATATCCTCGTATAAAAACTAGAGAGAATCACTCCCAGAAACCACTTTGTGATGTGTGCTTTCCACTCACAGAGTTTAACCTTTCTTTCTGTAGAGCAGTTTGGAAACACTCTGTTTGTAAAGTCTGCAAGTGGATATTTGGACCTCTTTGAGGATTTCGTTGGAAGCGGGATTTCTTCATCTAATGCTACACAGAAGATTTCTCAGTAACTTCGTTGATTTCTGTGTGTTCAACTAACAGAGTTCAACATTCCCTTAGACATAGCAGATTGGAAACCCTCTTTTTGTGGAATTTGCAAGTGGAGATTTCAAGCGCTTTGGGGCCAACGGTAGAAAAGGAAATATCCTCGTATAAGAACTGGAGAGAATCATTCTCAGAAAACACTTTGTGATGTGTGCGTTCCATTCACAGAGTTTAACCTTTCCTTTCATAGAGCAGTTTGGAAACACTCTGTTTGTGAAGACTTCAAGCGGATATTTGGACGTCTTTGAGGATTTCTATGGAAACGGGATTTCTTCATCTAATGCTAGAAGGAAGAATTCTCAGAAACTTCTTTGATATGTGTGTGTTCAACTAACAGAGCTGAACCATCCTTTAGACAGAGCAGATTGGAAACCCTCTTTTTGAGGAATTTGCTTGTGGAGATTTCAAGCCTTTTGGGGCCAACGGTAGAAAAGGAAATATCCTCGTATAAAAACTAGAGAGAATCATTCTCAGAAACCACTTTGTGATGTGTGCATTCCACTCACAGAGTTTAACCTTTCTTTTCATAGAACAGTTTGGAAACACTCTGATTGTAAAGTCTGCAAGTGGATATTTGGACCTCTTTGGGGATTTCGTTGGAAGCGGGATTTCTACATCTAATGCTACACAGAAGATTTCTCAGTAACTTCGTTGATTTGTGTGTGTTCAACTAACAGAGTTCAACTTTCCCTTAGACATAGCAGATTGGAAACCCTCTTTTTGTGGAATTTGCAAGTGGAGATTTCAAGCGCTTTGGGGCCAACGGTAGAAAAGGAAATATCCTCGTATAAAAACTGGAGAGAATCATTCTCAGAAAACACTTTGTGATGTGTGCGTTCCACTCACAGTGTTTAACCTTTCCTTTCATAGAGCAGTTTGGAAACACTCTGTTTGTAAAGACTTCAAGCGGATATTTGGACCTCTTTGAGGATTTCTATGGAAACGGGATTTCTTCATCTAATGCTAGAAGGAAGAATTCTCAGAAACTTCTTTGATATGTGTGTGTTCAACTAACAGAGCTGAACCATCCTTTAGACAGAGCAGATTGGAAACCCTCTTTTTGAGGAATTTGCTTGTGGAGATTTCAAGCCTTTTGGGTCCAACGGTAGAAAAGGAAATATCCTCGTATAAAAACTAGAGAGAATCACTCCCAGAAACCACTTTGTGATGTGTGCGTTCCACTCACAGGGTTTAACCTTTCTTTTCATAGAGCAGTTTGGACACACTCTGTTTGTGAAGTCTGCAAGTGGATATTTGGACCTCTTTGAGGATTTCTTTGGAAGCGGGATTTCATCATCTAATGCTACACAGAAGATTTCTCAGTAACTTCGTTGATTTCTGTGTGTTCAACTAACAGAGTTCAACCTTCCCTTACACATAGCAGATTGGAAATCCTCTTTTTGTGGAATTTGCAAGTGGAGATTTCAAGCGCTTAGGGGCCAACGGTAGAAAAGGAAATATCCTCGTATAAAAACTAGAGAGAATCATTCTCAGAAACCACTTTGTGTTGTGTACGTTCCACTCACAGAGTTCAACCTTTGCTTTCATAAGGCAGTATGGAAACACTCTGTTTGTGAAGTCTGCAAGTGGATAATTGGACCTCTTTGAGGATTTCTTTGGAAACGGGATTTCTTCATCTAACGCTAGAAGGAAGAATTCTCAGAAACTTCTTTGATATGTGTTTGTTCAACTAACAGAGCTGAACCATCCTTTAGACAGAGCAGATTGGAAACCCTCTTTTTGAGGAATTTGCTTGTGGAGATTTCAAGCCTTTTGGGGCCAACGGTAGAAAAGGAAATATCCTCGTATAAAAAATAGAGAGAATCATTCTCAGAAACCACTTTGTGATGTGTGCATTCCACTCACAGAGTTTAACCTTTCTTTTCATAGAACAGTATGGAAACACTCTGATTGTAAAGTCTACAAGTGGATATTTGGACCTCTTTGGGGATTTCGTTGGAAGCGGGATTTCTACATCTAATGCTACACAGAAGATTTCTCAGTAACTTCGTTGATTTGTGTGTGTTCAACTAACAGAGTTCAACTTTCCCTTAGACATAGCAGATTGGAAACCCTCTTTTTGTGGAATTTGCAAGTGGAGATTTCAAGCGCTTTGGGGCCAACGGTAGAAAAGGTAATATCCTCGTATAAAAACTGGAGAGAATCATTCTCAGAAAACACTTTGTGATGTGTGCGTTCCACTCACAGAGTTTAACCTTTCCTTTCATAGAGCAGTTTGGAAACACTCTGTTTGTAAAGACTTCAAGCGGATATTTGGACCTCTTTGAGGATTTCTATGGAAACGGGATTTCTTCATCTAATGCTAGAAGGAAGAATTCTCAGAAACTTCTTTGATATGTGTGTGTTCAACTAACAGAGCTGAACCATCCTTTAGACAGAGCAGATTGGAAACCCTCTTTTTGAGGAATTTGCTTGTGGAGATTTCAATCCTTTTGGGTCCAACAGTAGAAAAGGAAATATCCTCGTATAAAAACTAGAGAGAATCACTCCCAGAAACCACTTTGTGATGTGTGCGTTCCACTCACAGGGTTTAACCTTTCTTTTCATAGAGCAGTTTGGACACACTCTGTTTGTGAAGTCTGCAAGTGGATATTTGGACCTCTTTGAGGATTTCGTTGGAAGCGGGATTTCATCATCTAATGCTACACAGAAGATTTCTCAGTAACTTCGTTGATTTCTGTGTGTTCAACTAACAGAGTTCAACCTTCCCTTACACATAGCAGATTGGAAATCCTCTTTTTGTGGAATTTGCAAGTGGAGATTTCAAGCGCTTAGGGGCCAACGGTAGAAAAGGAAATATCCTCGTATAAAAACTAGAGAGAATCATTCTCAGAAACCACTTTGTGTTGTGTACGTTCCACTCACAGAATTCAACATTTGCTTTCATAAGGCAGTATGGAAACACTCTGTTTGTGAAGTCTGCAAGTGGATAATTGGACCTCTTTGAGGATTTCTTTGGAAACGGGATTTCTACATCTAATGCTAGAAGGAAGAATTCTCACAAACTTCTTTGATTTGTGTGTGTTCAACTAACAGAGCTCAACCATCCTTTAGACAGAGCAGATTGGAAACCCTCTTTTTGAGAAATTTTCTTGTGGAGATTTCAAGCCTTTTGGGGCCAACGGTAGAAAAGGAAATATCCTCGTATAAAAACTAGAGAGAATCACTCCCAGAAACCACTTTGTGATGTGTGCGTTCCTCTCACAGAGTTTAACCTTTCTTTTCATAGAGCCGTTTGGAAACATTCTGTTTGTAAAGTCTGCAAGTGGATATTTGGACCTCTTTGGGGATTTCGTTGGAAGCGGGATTTCTACATCTAAATCTACACAGAAGATTTCTCAGTAACTTCGTTGATTTGTGTGCGTTCAACTAACAGAGTTCAACCTTCCCTTAGACATAGCAGATTGGAAACCCTCTTTTTGTGGAATTTGCAAGTGGAGATTTCAAGCGCTTTTGGCCAACGGAAGAAAAGGAAATATCCACGTATAAAAACTAGAGAGAATCATTCTCAGAAAACACTTTGTGATGTGTGCGTTCCACTCACAGAGTTTTACCTTTCCTTTCATAGAGCAGTTTGGAAACACTCTGTTTGTAAAGTCTGCAAGTGGATATTTGGACCTCTTTGAGGATTTCGTAGGAAACGGGATTTCTTCATCTAATGCTAGAAGGAAGAATTCTCAGAAACTTCTTTGATATGTGTGTGTTCAACTAACAGAGCTGAGCCATCCTTTAGACAGAGCAGATTGGAAACCCTCTTTTTGAGGAATTTGCTTGTGGAGATTTCAAGCCTTTTGGCGACAACGGTAGAAAAGGAAATATCCTCGTATAAAAACTAGAGAGAATCATTCTCAGAAACCACTTTGTGATGTGTGCGTTCCACTCACAGAGTTTAACCTTTCTTTTCATAGAACAGTTTGGAAACACTCTGTTTGTAAAGTCTGCAAGTGGATATTTGGACCTCTTTGAGGATTTCGTTGGAAGCGGGATTTCTTCATCTAATGCTACACAGAATATTTCTCAGTAACTTCGTTGATTTCTGTGTGTTCAACAAACAGAGTTCAACCTTCCCTTAGAGATAGCAGATTGGAAACCCTCTTTTTGTGGAATTTGCAAGTGGAGATTTCAAGAGCTTTGGGGCCAACGGTAGAAAAGGAAATATCCTCGTATAAAAACTGGAGAGAATCATTCTCAGAAAACACTGTGTGATGTGTGCGTTCCACTCACAGAGTTTAACCTTTCCTTTCATAGAGCAGTTTGGAAACACTCTGTTTGTAAAGTCTGCAAGTGGATACTTGGACCTCTTTGCGGTTTTCGTTGGAAACGGGATTTCTTCATCTAATGCTAGAAAGAAGAATTCTCAGTAACTTCTTTGATTTATGTGTGTTCAACTAACAGAGCTGTACCATCCTTTAGACAGAGCTGATTGGAAATCCTCTTTTTGAGAAATTTGCTTGTGGAGATTTCAAGCCTTTTGGGGCCAACGATAGAAAAGGAAATATCCTCATATAAAAACTAGAGAGAATCACTCCCAGAAACCACTTTGAGATGTGTACGTTCCACTCACAGAGTTAAACCTTTCTTTTCATAGAGCCGTTTGGAAACACTCTGTTTGTAAAGTCTGCAAGTGGATATTTGGACCTCTTTGAGGATTTGGTTGGAAGCGGGATTTCTTCATCTAATGCTACACAGAAGATTTCTCAGTAACCTCGTTGATTTCTGTGTGTTCAACTAGCAGAGTTCAACATTCCCTTAGACATAGCACATTGGAAACCCTCTTTTTGTGGAATTTGCAAGTGGAGATTTCAAGCGCTTTGGGGCCAAAGGTAGAAAAGGAAATATCCTCGAATAAAAACTGGAGAGAATCATTCTCAGAAAACACTTTGTGATGTGTGCGTTCCACTCACAGAGTTTAACCTTTCCTTTCATAGAGCAGTTTGGAAACACTCTGTTTGTGAAGGCTGCAAGTGGATAATTGGACCTCTTTGAGGATTTCTTTGGAAACGGGATTTCTTCATCTAATGCTAGAAGGAAGAATTCTCAGAAACTTCTTTGATTTGTGTGTGTTCAACTAACAGAGCTCAACCATCCTTTAGACAGAGCAGATTGGAAGCCCTCTTTTTGAGGAATTTGCTTGTGGAGATTTCAAGCCTTTTGGGGCCAACGGTAGAAAAGGAAATATCCTCGTATAAAAACTGGAGAGAATCATTCTCAGAAACCACTTTGTGATGTGTGCGTTCCACTCACAGAGTTTAACCTTTCTTTTCATAGAACAGTTTGGAAACACTCTGTTTGAAAAGTCTGCAAGTGGATATTTGGACCTCTTTGAGGATTTCGTTGGAAGCGGGATTTCTTCATCTAATGCTACACAGAAGATTTCTCAGTAACTTCGTTGATTTGTGTGTGTTCAACTAACAGAGTTCAACCTTCCCTTAGACATAGCAGATTGGAAACCCTCTTTTTGCGGAATTTGCAAGTGGAGATTTCAAGCGCTTTGGGGCCAACGGTAGAAAAGGAAATATCCTCGAATAAAAACTGGAGAGAATCATTCTCAGAAAACACTTTGTGATGTGTGCTTTCCACTCACAGAGTTTAACCTTTCCTTTCATAGAGCAGTTTGGAAACACTCTGTTTGTGAAGACTGCAAGTGGATAATTGGACCTCTTTGAGGATTTCTTTGGAAACGGGATATCTTCATCTAATGCTAGAATTAAGAATTCTCAGAAACTTATTTGATTTGTGTGTGTTCAACTAACAGAGCTGAACCATCCTTTAGACAGAGCAGATTGGAAACCCTCTTTTTGAGGAATTTGCTTGTGGAGATTTCAAGCCTTTTGGGGCCAACGGTAGAAAAGGAAATATCCTCGTATAAAAACTAGAGAGAATCATTCTCAGAAACCACTTTGTGATGTGTGCGTTCCACTCACAGAAATTAACCTTTCTTTTCATAGAACAGTTTGGAAACACTCTGTTTGTAAAGTCTGCAAGTGGATATTTGGACCTCTTTGAGGATTTCGTTGGAAGCGGGATTTCTTCATCTAATGCTACACAGAAGATTTCTCAGTAACCTCGTTGATTTCTGTGTGTTCAACTAGCAGAGTTCAACATTCCCTTTGACATAGCACATTGGAAACCCTCTTTTTGTGGAATTTGCAAGTGGCGATTTCAAGCGCTTAGGGGCCAACGGTAGAAAAGGAAATATCCTCGTATAAAAACTAGAGAGAATCATTCTCAGAAACCACTTTGTGTTGTGTACGTTCCACTCACAGAATTCAACATTTGCTTTCATAAGGCAGTATGGAAACACTCTGTTTGTGAAGTCTGCAAGTGGATAATTGGACCTCTTTGAGGATTTCTTTGGAAACGGGATTTCTACATCTAATGCTAGAAGGAAGAATTCTCACAAACTTCTTTGATTTGTGTGTGTTCAACTAACAGAGCTCAACCATCCTTTAGACAGAGCAGATTGGAAACCCTCTTTTTGAGAAATTTTCTTGTGGAGATTTCAAGCCTTTTGGGGCCAACGGTAGAAAAGGAAATATCCTCGTATAAAAACTAGAGAGAATCACTCCCAGAAACCACTTTGTGATGTGTGCGTTCCACTCACAGAGTTTAACCTTTCCTTTCTTAGAGCAGTTTGGAAACACTCTGTTTGTGAAGACTGCAAGTGGATATTTGGACCTCTTTGAGGGTTTCGTTGGAAACGGGATTTCTTCATCTAATGCTAGAAGGAAGAATTCTCAGAAACTTCTTTGATTTGTGTGTGTTCAACTAACCGAGCTGAACCATCCTTTAAACAGAGCAGATTGGAGACCCTCTTTTTGAGAAATTTTCTTGTGGAGATTTCAAGCCTTTTGGGGCCAACGTTAGAAAAGGAAATATCCTCGTATAAAAACTAGAGAGAATCACTCCCAGAAACCACTTTGTGATGTGTGCTTTCCACTCACAGAGTTTAACCTTTCTTTCTGTAGAGCAGTTTGGAAACACTCTGTTTGTAAAGTCTGCAAGTGGATATTTGGACCTCTTTGAGGATTTCGTTGGAAGCGGGATTTCTTCATCTAATGCTACACAGAAGATTTCTCAGTAACTTCGTTGATTTCTGTGTGTTCAACTAACAGAGTTCAACATTCCCTTAGACATAGCAGATTGGAAACCCTCTTTTTGTGGAATTTGCAAGTGGAGATTTCAAGCGCTTTGGGGCCAACGGTAGAAAAGGAAATATCCTCGTATAAGAACTGGAGAGAATCATTCTCAGAAAACACTTTGTGATGTGTGCGTTCCATTCACAGAGTTTAACCTTTCCTTTCATAGAGCAGTTTGGAAACACTCTGTTTGTGAAGACTTCAAGCGGATATTTGGACGTCTTTGAGGATTTCTATGGAAACGGGATTTCTTCATCTAATGCTAGAAGGAAGAATTCTCAGAAACTTCTTTGATATGTGTGTGTTCAACTAACAGAGCTGAACCATCCTTTAGACAGAGCAGATTGGAAACCCTCTTTTTGAGGAATTTGCTTGTGGAGATTTCAAGCCTTTTGGGGCCAACGGTAGAAAAGGAAATATCCTCGTATAAAAACTAGAGAGAATCATTCTCAGAAACCACTTTGTGATGTGTGCATTCCACTCACAGAGTTTAACCTTTCTTTTCATAGAACAGTTTGGAAACACTCTGATTGTAAAGTCTGCAAGTGGATATTTGGACCTCTTTGGGGATTTCGTTGGAAGCGGGATTTCTACATCTAATGCTACACAGAAGATTTCTCAGTAACTTCGTTGATTTGTGTGTGTTCAACTAACAGAGTTCAACTTTCCCTTAGACATAGCAGATTGGAAACCCTCTTTTTGTGGAATTTGCAAGTGGAGATTTCAAGCGCTTTGGGGCCAACGGTAGAAAAGGAAATATCCTCGTATAAAAACTGGAGAGAATCATTCTCAGAAAACACTTTGTGATGTGTGCGTTCCACTCACAGTGTTTAACCTTTCCTTTCATAGAGCAGTTTGGAAACACTCTGTTTGTAAAGACTTCAAGCGGATATTTGGACCTCTTTGAGGATTTCTATGGAAACGGGATTTCTTCATCTAATGCTAGAAGGAAGAATTCTCAGAAACTTCTTTGATATGTGTGTGTTCAACTAACAGAGCTGAACCATCCTTTAGACAGAGCAGATTGGAAACCCTCTTTTTGAGGAATTTGCTTGTGGAGATTTCAAGCCTTTTGGGTCCAACGGTAGAAAAGGAAATATCCTCGTATAAAAACTAGAGAGAATCACTCCCAGAAACCACTTTGTGATGTGTGCGTTCCACTCACAGGGTTTAACCTTTCTTTTCATAGAGCAGTTTGGACACACTCTGTTTGTGAAGTCTGCAAGTGGATATTTGGACCTCTTTGAGGATTTCTTTGGAAGCGGGATTTCATCATCTAATGCTACACAGAAGATTTCTCAGTAACTTCGTTGATTTCTGTGTGTTCAACTAACAGAGTTCAACCTTCCCTTACACATAGCAGATTGGAAATCCTCTTTTTGTGGAATTTGCAAGTGGAGATTTCAAGCGCTTAGGGGCCAACGGTAGAAAAGGAAATATCCTCGTATAAAAACTAGAGAGAATCATTCTCAGAAACCACTTTGTGTTGTGTACGTTCCACTCACAGAGTTCAACCTTTGCTTTCATAAGGCAGTATGGAAACACTCTGTTTGTGAAGTCTGCAAGTGGATAATTGGACCTCTTTGAGGATTTCTTTGGAAACGGGATTTCTTCATCTAACGCTAGAAGGAAGAATTCTCAGAAACTTCTTTGATATGTGTTTGTTCAACTAACAGAGCTGAACCATCCTTTAGACAGAGCAGATTGGAAACCCTCTTTTTGAGGAATTTGCTTGTGGAGATTTCAAGCCTTTTGGGGCCAACGGTAGAAAAGGAAATATCCTCGTATAAAAAATAGAGAGAATCATTCTCAGAAACCACTTTGTGATGTGTGCATTCCACTCACAGAGTTTAACCTTTCTTTTCATAGAACAGTATGGAAACACTCTGATTGTAAAGCCTACAAGTGGATATTTGGACCTCTTTGGGGATTTCGTTGGAAGCGGGATTTCTACATCTAATGATACACAGAAGATTTCTCAGTAACTTCGTTGATTTGTGTGTGTTCAACTAACAGAGTTCAACTTTCCCTTAGACATAGCAGATTGGAAACCCTCTTTTTGTGGAATTTGCAAGTGGAGATTTCAAGCGCTTTGGGGCCAACGGTAGAAAAGGTAATATCCTCGTATAAAAACTGGAGAGAATCATTCTCAGAAAACACTTTGTGATGTGTGCGTTCCACTCACAGAGTTTAACCTTTCCTTTCATAGAGCAGTTTGGAAACACTCTGTTTGTAAAGACTTCAAGCGGATATTTGGACCTCTTTGAGGATTTCTATGGAAACGGGATTTCTTCATCTAATGCTAGAAGGAAGAATTCTCAGAAACTTCTTTGATATGTGTGTGTTCAACTAACAGAGCTGAACCATCCTTTAGACAGAGCAGATTGGAAACCCTCTTTTTGAGGAATTTGCTTGTGGAGATTTCAATCCTTTTGGGTCCAACAGTAGAAAAGGAAATATCCTCGTATAAAAACTAGAGAGAATCACTCCCAGAAACCACTTTGTGATGTGTGCGTTCCACTCACAGGGTTTAACCTTTCTTTTCATAGAGCAGTTTGGACACACTCTGTTTGTGAAGTCTGCAAGTGGATATTTGGACCTCTTTGAGGATTTCGTTGGAAGCGGGATTTCATCATCTAATGCTACACAGAAGATTTCTCAGTAACTTCGTTGATTTCTGTGTGTTCAACTAACAGAGTTCAACCTTCCCTTACACATAGCAGATTGGAAATCCTCTTTTTGTGGAATTTGCAAGTGGAGATTTCAAGCGCTTAGGGGCCAACGGTAGAAAAGGAAATATCCTCGTATAAAAACTAGAGAGAATCATTCTCAGAAACCACTTTGTGTTGTGTACGTTCCACTCACAGAATTCAACATTTGCTTTCATAAGGCAGTATGGAAACACTCTGTTTGTGAAGTCTGCAAGTGGATAATTGGACCTCTTTGAGGATTTCTTTGGAAACGGGATTTCTACATCTAATGCTAGAAGGAAGAATTCTCACAAACTTCTTTGATTTGTGTGTGTTCAACTAACAGAGCTCAACCATCCTTTAGACAGAGCAGATTGGAAACCCTCTTTTTGAGAAATTTTCTTGTGGAGATTTCAAGCCTTTTGGGGCCAACGGTAGAAAAGGAAATATCCTCGTATAAAAACTAGAGAGAATCACTCCCAGAAACCACTTTGTGATGTGTGCGTTCCTCTCACAGAGTTTAACCTTTCTTTTCATAGAGCCGTTTGGAAACATTCTGTTTGTAAAGTCTGCAAGTGGATATTTGGACCTCTTTGGGGATTTCGTTGGAAGCGGGATTTCTACATCTAAATCTACACAGAAGATTTCTCAGTAACTTCGTTGATTTGTGTGCGTTCAACTAACAGAGTTCAACCTTCCCTTAGACATAGCAGATTGGAAACCCTCTTTTTGTGGAATTTGCAAGTGGAGATTTCAAGCGCTTTTGGCCAACGGAAGAAAAGGAAATATCCACGTATAAAAACTAGAGAGAATCATTCTCAGAAAACACTTTGTGATGTGTGCGTTCCACTCACAGAGTTTTACCTTTCCTTTCATAGAGCAGTTTGGAAACACTCTGTTTGTAAAGTCTGCAAGTGGATATTTGGACCTCTTTGAGGATTTCGTAGGAAACGGGATTTCTTCATCTAATGCTAGAAGGAAGAATTCTCAGAAACTTCTTTGATATGTGTGTGTTCAACTAACAGAGCTGAGCCATCCTTTAGACAGAGCAGATTGGAAACCCTCTTTTTGAGGAATTTGCTTGTGGAGATTTCAAGCCTTTTGGCGACAACGGTAGAAAAGGAAATATCCTCGTATAAAAACTAGAGAGAATCATTCTCAGAAACCACTTTGTGATGTGTGCGTTCCACTCACAGAGTTTAACCTTTCTTTTCATAGAACAGTTTGGAAACACTCTGTTTGTAAAGTCTACAAGTGGATATTTGGACCTCTTTGAGGATTTCGTTGGAAGCGGGATTTCTTCATCTAATGCTACACAGAATATTTCTCAGTAACTTCG
This sequence comes from Gorilla gorilla gorilla, assembly GCF_029281585.2. Lineage (NCBI taxonomy): Eukaryota > Metazoa > Chordata > Mammalia > Primates > Hominidae > Gorilla > Gorilla gorilla. The sequence goes on from NC_073247.2 coordinate 69,375,265, forward strand.
TTGATTTCTGTGTGTTCAACAAACAGAGTTCAACCTTCCCTTAGAGATAGCAGATTGGAAACCCTCTTTTTGTGGAATTTGCAAGTGGAGATTTCAAGAGCTTTGGGGCCAACGGTAGAAAAGGAAATATCCTCGTATAAAAACTGGAGAGAATCATTCTCAGAAAACACTGTGTGATGTGTGCGTTCCACTCACAGAGTTTAACCTTTCCTTTCATAGAGCAGTTTGGAAACACTCTGTTTGTAAAGTCTGCAAGTGGATACTTGGACCTCTTTGCGGTTTTCGTTGGAAACGGGATTTCTTCATCTAATGCTAGAAAGAAGAATTCTCAGTAACTTCTTTGATTTATGTGTGTTCAACTAACAGAGCTGTACCATCCTTTAGACAGAGCAGATTGGAAATCCTCTTTTTGAGAAATTTGCTTGTGGAGATTTCAAGCCTTTTGGGGCCAACGATAGAAAAGGAAATATCCTCATATAAAAACTAGAGAGAATCACTCCCAGAAACCACTTTGAGATGTGTACGTTCCACTCACAGAGTTAAACCTTTCTTTTCATAGAGCCGTTTGGAAACACTCTGTTTGTAAAGTCTGCAAGTGGATATTTGGACCTCTTTGAGGATTTGGTTGGAAGCGGGATTTCTTCATCTAATGCTACACAGAAGATTTCTCAGTAACCTCGTTGATTTCTGTGTGTTCAACTAGCAGAGTTCAACATTCCCTTAGACATAGCACATTGGAAACCCTCTTTTTGTGGAATTTGCAAGTGGAGATTTCAAGCGCTTTGGGGCCAAAGGTAGAAAAGGAAATATCCTCGAATAAAAACTGGAGAGAATCATTCTCAGAAAACACTTTGTGATGTCTGCGTTCCACTCACAGAGTTTAACCTTTCCTTTCATAGAGCAGTTTGGAAACACTCTGTTTGTGAAGGCTGCAAGTGGATAATTGGACCTCTTTGAGGATTTCTTTGGAAACGGGATTTCTTCATCTAATGCTAGAAGGAAGAATTCTCAGAAACTTCTTTGATTTGTGTGTGTTCAACTAACAGAGCTCAACCATCCTTTAGACAGAGCAGATTGGAAGCCCTCTTTTTGAGGAATTTGCTTGTGGAGATTTCAAGCCTTTTGGGGCCAACGGTAGAAAAGGAAATATCCTCGTATAAAAACTGGAGAGAATCATTCTCAGAAACCACTTTGTGATGTGTGCGTTCCACTCACAGAGTTTAACCTTTCTTTTCATAGAACAGTTTGGAAACACTCTGTTTGAAAAGTCTGCAAGTGGATATTTGGACCTCTTTGAGGATTTCGTTGGAAGCGGGATTTCTTCATCTAATGCTACACAGAAGATTTCTCAGTAACTTCGTTGATTTGTGTGTGTTCAACTAACAGAGTTCAACCTTCCCTTAGACATAGCAGATTGGAAACCCTCTTTTTGCGGAATTTGCAAGTGGAGATTTCAAGCGCTTTGGGGCCAACGGTAGAAAAGGAAATATCCTCGAATAAAAACTGGAGAGAATCATTCTCAGAAAACACTTTGTGATGTGTGCTTTCCACTCACAGAGTTTAACCTTTCCTTTCATAGAGCAGTTTGGAAACACTCTGTTTGTGAAGACTGCAAGTGGATAATTGGACCTCTTTGAGGATTTCTTTGGAAACGGGATATCTTCATCTAATGCTAGAATTAAGAATTCTCAGAAACTTCTTTGATTTGTGTGTGTTCAACTAACAGAGCTGAACCATCCTTTAGACAGAGCAGATTGGAAACCCTCTTTTTGAGGAATTTGCTTGTGGAGATTTCAAGCCTTTTGGGGCCAACGGTAGAAAAGGAAATATCCTCGTATAAAAACTAGAGAGAATCATTCTCAGAAACCACTTTGTGATGTGTGCGTTCCACTCACAGAAATTAACCTTTCTTTTCATAGAACAGTTTGGAAACACTCTGTTTGTAAAGTCTGCAAGTGGATATTTGGACCTCTTTGAGGATTTCGTTGGAAGCGGGATTTCTTCATCTAATGCTACACAGAAGATTTCTCAGTAACCTCGTTGATTTCTGTGTGTTCAACTAGCAGAGTTCAACATTCCCTTTGACATAGCACATTGGAAACCCTCTTTTTGTGGAATTTGCAAGTGGCGATTTCAAGCGCTTTGGGGCCAACGGTAGAAAAGGAAATATCCTCCTATAAAAACTAGAGAGAATCATTCTCAGAAACCACTTTGTGTTGTGTGCGTTCCACTCACAGAGTTCAACCTTTCCTTTCATACGGCAGTTTGGAAACACTCTGTTTGTGAAGTCTGCAAGTGGATATTTGGACCTCTTTGAGGATTTCGTTGGAAACGGGATTTCTTCATCTAATGCTAGAAGGAAGAATTCTCAGAAACTTCTTTGATTTGTGTGTGTTCAACTAACAGAGCTGAACCATCCTTTAGACAGAGCAGATTGGAAACCCTCTTTTTGAGGAATTTGCTTGTGGAGATTTCAAGCCTTTTGGGGCCAACGGTAGAAAAGGAAATATCCTCGTATAAAAACTAGAGAGAATCACTCCCAGAAACCACTTTGTGATGTGTGCGTTCCACTCACAGAGTTTAACCTTTCTTTTCATAGAGCAGTTTGGACACACTCTGTTTGTGAAGTCTGCAAGTGGATATTTGGACCTCTTTGAGGATTTCGTTGGAAGCGGGATTTCATCATCTAATGCTACACAGAAGATTTCTCAGTAACTTCGTTGATTTCTGTGTGTTCAACTAGCAGAGTTCAAGATTCCTTTAGACATAGCAGATTGGAAACCCTCTTTTTGTGGAATTTGCAAGTGGAGATTTCAAGCGCTTTGGGGCCAACGGTAGAAAAGGAAATATCCTCCTATCAAAACTAGAGAGAATCATTCTCAGAAAGCACTTTGTGTTGTGTGCGTTCCACATACAGAATTCAACCTTTCCTTTCATACGGCAGTTTGGAAACACTCTGTTTGTGAAGTCTGCAAGTGGATATTTGGACCTCTTTGAGGATTTCGTTGGAAACGGGATTTCTTCATCTAATGCTAGAAGGAAGAATTCTCAGAAACTTCTTTGATTTGTGTGTGTTCAACTAACAGAGCTGAACCATCCTTTAGACAGAGCAGATTGGAAACCCTCTTTTTGAGGAATTTGCTTGTGGAGATTTCAAGCGTTTTGGGGCCAACGGTAGAAAAGGAAATATCCTCGTATAAAAACTAGAGAGAATCATTCTCAGAAACCACTTAGTGATGTGTGCGTTCCACTCACAGAGTTTAACCTTTCTTTTCATAGAACAGTTTGGAAACACTCTGTTTGTAAAGTCTGCAAGTGGATATTTGGACCTCTTTTAGGATGTCGTTGGAAGCAGGATTTCTTCATCTAATGCTACACAGAAGATTTCTCAGTAACTTCGTTGATTTCTGTGTGTTCAACTAACAGAGCTGAACCATCCTTTAGACAGAGCAGATTGGAAACCCTCTTTTTGAGGAATTTGCTTGTGGAGATTTCAAGCCTTTTGGGGCCAACGGTAGAAAAGGAAATATCCTCGTATACAAGCTAGAGAGAATCACTCCCAGAAACCACTTTGTGATGTGTGCGTTCCACTCACGGAGTTTAACCTTTCTTTTCATAGAACAGTTTGGAAACATTCTGTTTGTAAAGTCTGCAAGTGGATATTTGGACTTCTTTGAGTATTTCGTTGGAAGCGGGATTTCTTCATCTAATGCTACACAGAAGATTTCTCAGTAACTTCGTTGATTTGTGTGTGTTCAACTAACAGAGTTCAACCTTCCCTTAGACATAGCATATTGGAAACCCTCTTTTTGTGGAATTTGCAAGTGGAGATTTCAAGCGTTTTGGGGCCAATGGTATAAAAGGAAATATCCTCGTATAAAAAATAGAGAGAATCATTCTCAGAAACCGCTTTGTGATGTGTCCGTTCCCCTCACGGAGTTTAACCTTTCTTTTCATAGAGTAGTTTGGACACACTCTGTTTGTGAAGTCTGCAAGTGGATATTTGGACCTCTTTGAGGATTTCATTGGAAGCGGGATTTCATCATCTAATGATACACAGAAGATTTCTCAGTAACTTCGTTGATTTCTGTGTGTTCAACTAACAGAGTTCAACCTTCCCTTAGACATAGAAGATTGGAAACCCTCTTTTTGTGGAATTTGCAAGTGGAGATTTCAAGCGCTTAGGGGCCAATGGTAGAAAAGCAAATATCCTCGTATAAAAACTAGAGAGAATCATTCTCAGAAACCACTTTGTGTTGTGTGCGTTCCACTCACAGAGTTCAACCTTTCCTTTCATAAGGCAGTTTGGAAACACTCTGTTTGTGAAGTCTGCAAGTGGATAATTTGACCTCTTTGAAGATTTCTTTGGAAAAGGGATTTCTTCATCTAATGCTAGAAGGAAGAATTCTCAGTAACTTCTTTGATTTGTGTGTGTTCAACTAACAGAGCTGAACCATCCTTTAGACAGAGCAGATTGGAAATCCTCTTTTTGAGAAATTTGCTTGTGGAGATTTCAAGACTCTTGGGGCCAACGGTAGAAAAGGAAATATCCTCGTATAAAAACTAGAGAGAATCATTCTCAGAAACCACTTTGTGTTGTGTGCGTTCCACTCACAGAGTTCAAACTTTCCTTTCATACGGCAGTTTGGAAACACTCTGTTTGTGAAGTCTGCAAGTGGATATTTGGACTTCTTTGAGGATTTCGTTGGAAACGGGATTTCTTCATCTAATGCTAGAAGGAAGAATTCTCAGAAACTTCTTTGATTTGTGTGTGTTCAACTAACAGAACTGAACCATCCTTTAGACAGAGCAGATTGGAAACCCTCTTTTTGAGGAATTTGCTTGTGGAGATTTCAAGCGTTTTGGGGCCAACGGTAGAAAAGGAAATATCCTCGTATAAGAACTAGAGAGAATCATTCTCAGAAACCACTTAGTGATGTGTGCGTTCCACTCACAGAGTTTAAACTTTCCTTTCATAGAGCAGTTTGGAAACACTCTGTTTGTGAAGACTGCAAGTGGATATTTGGATCTCTTTGAGGGTTTCGTTGGAAACGGGATTTCTTCATCTAATGCTAGAAGGAAGAATTCTCAGAAACTTCTTTGATTTGTGTGTGTTCAACTAACAGAGCTGAACCATCCTTTAGACAGAGCAGATTGGAAACCCTCTTTTTGGGAAATTTGCTTGTGGAGATTTCAAGCCTTTTGGGGCCAACGGTAGAAAAGGAAATATCCTCGTATAAAAAATAGAGAGAATCACTCCCCGAAACCACTTTGTGATGTGTGCGTTCCACTCACAGAGTTTAACCTTTCTTTTCATAGAGCAGTTTGGACACACTCTGTTTGTGAAGTCTGCAAGTGGATATTTGGACCTCTTTGAGGATTTCGTTGGAAGCGGGATTTCATCATCTAATGCTACACAGAAGATTTCTCAGTAACTTCGTTGATTTCTGTGTGTTCAACTAGCAGAGTTCAACATTCCTTTAGACATAGCAGATTGGAAACCCTCTTTTTGTGGAATTTGCAAGTGGAGATTTCAAGCGCTTTGGGGCCAACGGTAGAAAAGGAAATATCCTCCTATCAAAACTAGAGAGAATCATTCTCAGAAAGCACTTTGTGTTGTGTGCGTTCCACATACAGAATTCAACCTTTCCTTTCATACGGCAGTTTGGAAACACTCTGTTTGTGAAGTCTGCAAGTGGATATTTGGACCTCTTTGAGGATTTCGTTGGAAACGGGATTTCTTCATCTAATGCTAGAAAAGAAGAATTCTCAGAAACTTCTTTGATTTGTGTGTGTTCAACTAACAGAGCTGAACCATCCTTTAGACAGAGCAGATTGGAAACCCTCTTTTTGAGGAATTTGCTTGTGGAGATTTCAAGCCTTTTGGGGCCAACGGTAGAAAAGGAAATATCCTCGTATAAAAGCTAGAGAGAATCACTCCCAGAAACCACTTTGTGATGTGTGCGTTCCACTCACAGAGTTTAACCTTTCTTTTCATAGAACAGTTTGGAAACATTCTGTTTGTAAAGTCTGCAAGTGGATATTTGGACTTCTTTGAGGATTTCGTTGGAAGCGGGATTTCTTCATCTAATGCTACACAGAAGATTTCTCAGTAACTTCGTTGATTTGTGTGTGTTCAACTAACAGAGTTCAACCTTCCCTTAGACATAGCATATTGGAAACCCTCTTTTTGTGGAATTTGCAAGTGGAGATTTCAAGCGTTTTGGGGCCAACGGTAGAAAAGGAAATATCCTCGTATAAAAAATAGAGAGAATCATTCTCAGAAACCGCTTTGTGATGTGTCCGTTCCCCTCACGGAGTTTAACCTTTCTTTTCATAGAGTAGTTTGGACACACTCTGTTTGTGAAGTCTGCAAGTGGATATTTGGACCTCTTTGAGGATTTCGTTGGAAGCGGGATTTCATCATCTAATGCTACACAGAAGATTTCTCAGTAACTTCGTTGATTTCTGTGTGTTCAACTAACAGAGTTCAACCTTCCCTTAGACATAGCAGATTGGAAACCCTCTTTTTGTGGAATTTGCAAGTGGAGATTTCAAGCGCTTTGGGGCCAACGGTAGAAAAGGAAATATCCTCGTATAAAAACTGGAGAGAATCATTCTCAGAAAACACTTTGTGATGTGTGCGTTCCATTCACAGAGTTTAACCTTTCCTTTCATAGAGCAGTTTGGAAACACTGTGTTTGTGAAGACTTCAAGCGGATATTTGGACCTCTTTGTGGATTTCTATGGAAACGGGATTTCTTCATCTAATGCTAGAAGGAAGAATTCTCAGAAACTTCTTTGATATGTGTGTGTTCAACTAACAGAGCTGAACCATCCTTTAGACAGAGCAGATTGGAAACCCTCTTTTTGAGGAATTTGCTTGTGGAGACTTCAAGCCTTTTGGGGCCAACGGTAGAAAAGGAAATATCCTCGTATAAAAATTAGAGAGAATCATTCTCAGAAACCACTTTGTGATGTGTGCATTCCACTCACAGAGTTTAACCTTTCTTTTCATAGAACAGTTTGGAAACACTCTGTTTGTAAAGTCTGCAAGTGGATATTTGGACCTCTTTGGGGATTTCGTTGGAAGCGGGATTTCTACATCTAAAGCTACACAGAAGATTTCTCAGTAACTTCGTTGATTTGTGTGTGTTCAACTAACAGAGTTCAACCTTCCCTTAGACATAGCAGATTGGAAACCCTCTTTTTGTGGAATTTGCAAGTGGAGATTTCAAGCGCTTTGGGGCCAACGGTAGAAAAGGAAATATCCTCGTATAAAAACTGGAGAGAATCATTCTCAGAAAACACTTTGTGATGTGTGCGTTCCACTAACAGAGTTTAACCTTTCCTTTCTTAGAGCAGTTTGGAAACACTCTGTTTGTGAAGACTGCAAGTGGATATTTGGACCTCTTTGGGGGTTTCGTTGGAAACGGGATTTCTTCATCTAATGCTAGAAGGAAGAATTCTCAGAAACTTCTTTGATATGTGTGTGTTCAACTAACAGAGCTGAACCATCCTTTAGACAGAGCAGATTGGAAACCCTCTTTTTGAGGAATTTGCTTGTGGAGATTTCAAGCCTTTTGGGGCCAACGGTAGAAAAGGAAATATCCTCGTATAAAAACTAGAGAGAATCATTCTCAGAAACCACTTTGTGATGTGTGCATTCCACTCTCAGAGTTTAACCTTTCTTTTCATAGAACAGTATGGAAACACTCTGTTTGTAAAGTCTGCAAGTGGATATTTGGACCTCTTTGGGGATTTCGTTGGAAGCGGGATTTCTACATCTAATGCTACACAGAAGATTTCTCAGTAACTTCGTTGATTTGTGTGTGTTCAACTAACAGAGTTCAACCTTCCCTTAGACATAGCAGATTGGAAACCCTCTTTTTGTGGAATTTGCAAGTGGAGATTTCAAGCGCTTTGGGGCCGACGGTAGAAAAGGAAATATCCTCGTATAAAAACTGGAGAGAATCATTGTCAGAAAACACTTTGTGATGTGTGCGTTCCACTCACAGAGTTTAACCTTTCCTTTCATAGAGCAGTTTGGAAACACTCTGTTTGTAGAGACTTCAAGCGGATATTTGGACCTCTTTTAGGATTTCTATGGAAACGGGATTTCTTCATCTAATGCTAGAAGGAAGAATTCTCAGAAACTTCTTTGATATGTGTGTGTTCAACTAACAGAGCTGAACCATCCTTTAGACAGAGCAGATTGGAAACCCTCTTTTTGAGGAATTTGCTTGTGGAGATTTCAAGCCTTTTGGGGCCAACGGTAGAAAAGGAAATATCCTCGTTTAAAAACTAGAGAGAATCACTCCCAGAAACCACTTTGTGATGTGTGCGTTCCACTCACAGGGTTTAACCTTTCTTTTCATAGAACAGTTTGGAAACACTCTGTTTGTAAAGTCTGCAAGTGGATATTTGGACCTCTTTGAGGATTTCGTTGGAAGCGGGATTTCTTCATCTAATGCTACACAGAAGATTTCTCAGTAACTTCATTGATTTGTGTGTGTTCAACTAACAGAGTTCAACCTTCCCTTAGACATAGCAGATTGGAAACCCACTTTTTGTGGAATTTGCAAGTGGAGATTTCAAGCGTTTTGGGGCCAACGGTAGAAAAGGAAATATCCTCGTATAAAAGCTAGAGAGAATCACTCCCAGAAACCACTTTGTGATGTGTGCGTTCCACTCACAGAGTTTAACCTTTCTTTTCATAGAACAGTTTGGAAACATTCTGTTTGTAAAGTCTGCAAGTGGATATTTGGACTTCTTTGAGGATTTCGTTGGAAGCGGGATTTCTTCATCTAATGCTACACAGAAGATTTCTCAGTAACTTCGTTGATTTGTGTGTGTTCAACTAACAGAGTTCAACCTTCCCTTAGACATAGCAGATTGGAAACCCTCTTTTTGTGGAATTTGCAAGTGGAGATTTCAAGCGTTTTGGGGCCTACGGTAGAAAAGGAAATATCCTCGTATAAAAAATAGAGAGAATCATTCTCAGAAACCGCTTTGTGATGTGTCCGTTCCCCTCACGGAGTTTAACCTTTCTTTTCATAGAGTAGTTTGGACACACTCGGTTTGTGAAGTCTGCAAGTGGATATTTGGACCTCTTTGAGGATTTCGTTGGAAGCGGGATTTCATCATCTAATGCTACACAGAAGATTTCTCAGTAACTTCGTTGATTTCTGTGTGTTCAACTAACAGAGTTCAACCTTCCCTTAGACATAGCAGATTGGAAACCCTCTTTTTGTGGAATTTGCAAGTGGAGATTTCAAGCGCTTTGGGGCCAACGGTAGAAAAGGAAATATCCTCGTATAAAAACTGGAGAGAATCATTCTCAGAAAACACTTTGTGATGTGTGCGTTCCATTCACAGAGTTTAACCTTTCCTTTCATAGAGCAGTTTGGAAACACTCTGTTTGTGAAGACGTCAAGCGGATATTTGGACCTCTTTGAGGATTTCTATGGAAACGGGATTTCTTCATCTAATGCTAGAAGGAAGAATTCTCAGAAACTTCTTTGATATGCGTGTGTTCAACTAACAGAGCTGAACCATCCTTTAGACAGAGCAGATTGGAAACCCTCTTTTTGAGGAATTTGCTTGTGGAGATTTCAAGCCTTTTGGGGCCAACGGTAGAAAAGGAAATATCCTCGTATAAAAATTAGAGAGAATCATTCTCAGAAACCACTTTGTGATGTGTGCATTCCACTCACAGAGTTTAACCTTTCTTTTCATAGAACAGTTTGGAAACACTCTGTTTGTAAAGTCTGCAAGTGGATATTTGGACCTCTTTGGGGATTTCGTTGGAAGCGGGATTTCTACATCTAAAGCTACACAGAAGATTTCTCAGTAACTTCGTTGATTTGTGTGTGTTCAACTAACAGAGTTCAACCTTCCCTTAGACATAGCAGATTGGAAACCCTCTTTTTGTGGAATTTGCAAGTGGAGATTTCAAGCGCTTTGGGGCCAACGGTAGAAAAGGAAATATCCTCGTATAAAAACTGGAGAGAATCATTCTCAGAAAACACTTTGTGATGTGTGCGTTCCACTCACAGAGTTTAACCTTTCCTTTCTTAGAGCAGTTTGGAAACACTCTGTTTGTGAAGACTGCAAGTGGATATTTGGACCTCTTTGAGGGTTTCGTTGGAAACGGGATTTCTTCATCTAATGCTAGAAGGAAGAATTCTCAGAAACTTCTTTGATATGTGTGTGTTCAACTAACACAGCTGAACCATCCTTTAGACAGAGCAGATTGGAAACCCTCTTTTTGAGGAATTTGCTTGTGGAGATTTCAAGCCTTTTGGGGCCAACGGTAGAAAAGGAAATATCCTCGTATAAAAACTAGAGAGAATCATTCTCAGAAACCACTTTGTGATGTGTGCATTCCACTCACAGAGTTTAACCTTTCTTTTCATAGAACAGTATGGAAACACTCTGTTTGTAGAGTCTGCAAGTGGATATTTGGACCACTTTGGGGATTTCGTTGGAAGCGGGATTTCTACATCTAATGCTACACAGAAGATTTCTCAGTAACTTCGTTGATTTGTGTGTGTTCAACTAACAGAGTTCAACCTTCCCTTAGACATAGCAGATTGGAAACCCTCTTTTTGTGGAATTTGCAAGTGGAGATTTCAAGCGCTTTGGGGCCAACGGTAGAAAAGGAAATATCCTCGTATAAAAACTAGAGAGAATCATTCTCAGAAACCACTTTGTGTTGTGTACGTTCCACTCACAGAGTTCAACCTTTGCTTTCATAAGGCAGTATGGAAACACTCTGTTTGTGAAGTCTGCAAGTGAATAATTGGACCTCTTTGAGGATTTCTTTGGAAACGGGATTTCTTCATCTACTGCTAGAAGGAAGAATTCTCAGAAACTTCTTTGATTTGTGTGTGTTCAACTAACAGAGCTGAACCATCCTTTAGACAGAGCAGATTGGAAACCCTCTTTTTGAGGAATTTGCTTGTGGAGATTTCAAGCCTTTTGGGGCCAACGGTAGAAAAGGAAATATCCTCGTATAAAAGCTAGAGAGAATCACTCCCAGAAACCACTTTGTGATGTGTGCGTTCCACTCACAGAGTTTAACCTTTCTTTTCATAGAACAGTTTGGAAACATTCTGTTTGTAAAGTCTGCAAGTGGATATTTGGACTTCTTTGAGGATTTCGTTGGAAGCGGGATTTCTTCATCTAATGCTACACAGAAGATTTCTCAGTAACTTCGTTGATTTGTGTGTGTTCAACTAACAGAGTTCAACCTTCCCTTAGACATAGCATATTGGAAACCCTCTTTTTGTGGAATTTGCAAGTGGAGATTTCCAGCGCTTTGGGGCCAACGGTAGAAAAGGAAATATCCTCGTATAAAAAATAGAGAGAATCATTCTCAGAAACCGCTTTGTGATGTGTCCGTTCCCCTCACGGAGTTTAACCTTTCTTTTCATAGAGTAGTTTGGACACACTCTGTTTGTGAAGTCTGCAAGTGGATATTTGGACCTCTTTGAGGATTTCGTTGGAAGCGGGATTTCATCATCTAATGCTACACAGAAGATTTCTCAGTAACTTCGATGATTTCTGTGTGTTCAACTAACAGAGTTCAACCTTCCCTTAGACATAGCAGATTGGAAACCCTCTTTTTGTGGAATTTGCAAGTGGAGATTTCAAGTGCTTTGGGGCCAACGGTAGAAAAGGAAATATCCTCGTATAAAAACTGGAGAGAATCATTCTCAGAAAACACTTTGTGATGTGTGCGTTCCATTCACAGAGTTTAACCTTTCCTTTCATAGAGCAGTTTGGAAACACTGTGTTTGTGAAGACTTCAAGCGGATATTTGGACCTCTTTGTGGATTTCTATGGAAACGGGATTTCTTCATCTAATGCTAGAAGGAAGAATTCTCAGAAACTTCTTTGATATGTGTGTGTTCAACTAACAGAGCTGAACCATCCTTTAGACAGAGCAGATTGGAAACCCTCTTTTTGAGGAATTTGCTTGTGGAGATTTCAAGCCTTTTGGGGCCAACGGTAGAAAAGGAAATATCCTCGTATAAAAATTAGAGAGAATCATTCTCAGAAACCACTTTGTGATGTGTGCATTCCACTCACAGAGTTTAACCTTTCTTTTCATAGAACAGTTTGGAAACACTCTGTTTGTAAAGTCTGCAAGTGGATATTTGGACCTCTTTGGGGATTTCGTTGGAAGCGGGATTTCTACATCTAAAGCTACACAGAAGATTTCTCAGTAACTTCGTTGATTTGTGTGTGTTCAACTAACAGAGTTCAACCTTCCCTTAGACATAGCAGATTGGAAACCCTCTTTTTGTGGAATTTGCAAGTGGAGATTTCAAGCGCTTTGGGGCCAACGGTAGAAAAGGAAATATCCTCGTATAAAAACTGGAGAGAATCATTCTCAGAAAACACTTTGTGATGTGTGCGTTCCACTAACAGAGTTTAACCTTTCCTTTCTTAGAGCAGTTTGGAAACACTCTGTTTGTGAAGACTGCAAGTGGATATTTGGACCTCTTTGGGGGTTTCGTTGGAAACGGGATTTCTTCATCTAATGCTAGAAGGAAGAATTCTCAGAAACTTCTTTGATATGTGTGTGTTCAACTAACAGAGCTGAACCATCCTTTAGACAGAGCAGATTGGAAACCCTCTTTTTGAGGAATTTGCTTGTGGAGATTTCAAGCCTTTTGGGGCCAACGGTAGAAAAGGAAATATCCTCGTATAAAAACTAGAGAGAATCATTCTCAGAAACCACTTTGGGATGTGTGCATTCCACTCTCAGAGTTTAACCTTTCTTTTCATAGAACAGTATGGAAACACTCTGTTTGTAAAGTCTGCAAGTGGATATTTGGACCTCTTTGGGGATTTCGTTGGAAGCGGGATTTCTACATCTAATGCTACACAGAAGATTTCTCAGTAACTTCGTTGATTTGTGTGTGTTCAACTAACAGAGTTCAACCTTCCCTTAGACATAGCAGATTGGAAACCCTCTTTTTGTGGAACTTGCAAGTGGAGATTTCAAGCGCTTTGGGGCCGACGGTAGAAAAGGAAATATCCTCGTATAAAAACTGGAGAGAATCATTCTCAGAAAACACTTTGTGATGTGTGCGTTCCACTCACAGAGTTTAACCTTTCCTTTCATAGAGCAGTTTGGAAACACTCTGTTTGTAGAGACTTCAAGCGGATATTTGGACCTCTTTTAGGATTTCTATGGAAACGGGATTTCTTCATCTAATGCTAGAAGGAAGAATTCTCAGAAACTTCTTTGATATGTGTGTGTTCAACTAACAGAGCTGAACCATCCTTTAGACAGAGCAGATTGGAAACCCTCTTTTTGAGGAATTTGCTTATGGAGATTTCAAGCCTTTTGGGGCCAACGGTAGAAAAGGAAATATCCTCGTTTAAAAACTAGAGAGAATCACTCCCAGAAACCACTTTGTGATGTGTGCGTTCCACTCACAGGGTTTAACCTTTCTTTTCATAGAACAGTTTGGAAACACTCTGTTTGTAAAGTCTGCAAGTGGATATTTGGACCTCTTTGAGGATTTCGTTGGAAGCGGGATTTCTTCATCTAATGCTACACAGAAGATTTCTCAGTAACTTCATTGATTTGTGTGTGTTCAACTAACAGAGTTCAACCTTCCCTTAGACATAGCAGATTGGAAACCCTCTTTTTGTGGAATTTGCAAGTGGAGATTTCAAGCGTTTTGGGGCCAACGGTAGAAAAGGAAATATCCTCGTATAAAAGCTAGAGAGAATCACTCCCAGAAACCACTTTGTGATGTGTGCGTTCCACTCACAGAGTTTAACCTTTCTTTTCATAGAACAGTTTGGAAACATTCTGTTTGTAAAGTCTGCAAGTGGATATTTGGACTTCTTTGAGGATTTCGTTTTAAGCGGGATTTCTTCATCTAATGCTACACAGAAGATTTCTCAGTAACTTCGTTGATTTGTGTGTGTTCAACTAACAGAGTTCAACCTTCCCTTAGACATAGCAGATTGGAAACCCTCTTTTTGTGGAATTTGCAAGTGGAGATTTCAAGCGTTTTGGGGCCTACGGTAGAAAAGGAAATATCCTCGTATAAAAAATAGAGAGAATCATTCTCAGAAACCGCTTTGTGATGTGTCCGTTCCCCTCACGGAGTTTAACCTTTCTTTTCATAGAGTAGTTTGGACACACTCGGTTTGTGAAGTCTGCAAGTGGATATTTGGACCTCTTTGAGGATTTCGTTGGAAGCGGGATTTCATCATCTAATGCTACACAGAAGATTTCTCAGTAACTTCGTTGATTTCTGTGTGTTCAACTAACAGAGTTCAACCTTCCCTTAGACATAGCAGATTGGAAACCCTCTTTTTGTGGAATTTGCAAGTGGAGATTTCAAGCGCTTTGGGGCCAACGGTAGAAAAGGAAATATCCTCGTATAAAAACTGGAGAGAATCATTCTCAGAAAACACTTTGTGATGTGTGCGTTCCACTCACAGAGTTTAACCTTTCCTTTCTTAGAGCAGTTTGGAAACACTCTGTTTGTGAAGACTGCAAGTGGATATTTGGACCTCTTTGAGGGTTTCGTTGGAAACGGGATTTCTTCATCTAATGCTAGAAGGAAGAATTCTCAGAAACTTCTTTGATATGTGTGTGTTCAACTAACAGAGCTGAACCATCCTTTAGACAGAGCAGATTGGAAACCCTCTTTTTGAGGAATTTGCTTGTGGAGATTTCAAGCCTTTTGGGGCCAACGGTAGAAAAGGAAATATCCTCGTATAAAAACTAGAGAGAATCATTCTCAGAAACCACTTTGTGATGTGTGCATTCCACTCACAGAGTTTAACCTTTCTTTTCATAGAACAGTATGGAAACACTCTGTTTGTAGAGTCTGCAAGTGGATATTTGGACCTCTTTGGGGATTTCGTTGGAAGCGGGATTTCTACATCTAATGCTACACAGAAGATTTCTCAGTAACTTCGTTGATTTGTGTGTGTTCAACTAACAGAGTTCAACCTTCCCTTAGACATAGCAGATTGGAAACCCTCTTTTTGTGGAATTTGCAAGTGGAGATTTCAAGCGCTTTGGGGCCAACGGTAGAAAAGGAAATATCCTCGTATAAAAACTAGAGAGAATCATTCTCAGAAACCACTTTGTGTTGTGTACGTTCCACTCACAGAGTTCAACCTTTGCTTTCATAAGGCAGTATGGAAACACTCTGTTTGTGAAGTCTGCAAGTGAATAATTGGACCTCTTTGAGGATTTCTTTGGAAACGGGATTTCTTCATCTACTGCTAGAAGGAAGAATTCTCAGAAACTTCTTTGATTTGTGTGTGTTCAACTAACAGAGCTGAACCATCCTTTAGACAGAGCAGATTGGAAACCCTCTTTTTGAGGAATTTGCTTGTGGAGATTTCAAGCCTTTTGGGGCCAACGGTAGAAAAGGAAATATCCTCGTATAAAAACTAGAGAGAATCATTCTCAGAAACCACTTAGTGATGTGTGCGTTCCACTCACAGAGTTTAAACTTTCCTTTCATAGAGCAGTTTGGAAACACTCTGTTTGTGAAGACTGCAAGTGGATATTTGGATCTCTTTGAGGGTTTCGTTGGAAACGGGATTTCTTCATCTAATGCTAGAAGGAAGAATTCTCAGAAACTTCTTTGATATGTGTGTGTTCAACTAACAGAGCTGAACCATCCTTTAGACAGAGCAGATTGGAAACCCTCTTTTTGAGGAATTTGCTTGTGGAGATTTCAAGCCTTTTGGGGCCAACGGTAGAAAAGGAAATATCCTCGTATAAAAGCTAGAGAGAATCACTCCCAGAAACCACTTTGTGATGTGTGCGTTCCACTCACAGAGTTTAACCTTTCTTTTCATAGAACAGTTTGGAAACATTCTGTTTGTAAAGTCTGCAAGTGGATATTTGGACCTCTTTGAGGATTTCGTTGGAAGCGGGATTTCTTCATCTAATGCTACACAGAAGATTTCTCAGTAACTTCGTTGATTTGTGTGTGTTCAACTAACAGAGTTCAACCTTCCCTTAGACATAGCATATTGGAAACCCTCTTTTTGTGGAATTTGCAAGTGGAGATTTCAAGCGTTTTGGGGCCAACGGTAGAAAAGGAAATATCCTCGTATAAAAAATAGAGAGAATCATTCTCAGAAACCGCTTTGTGATGTGTCCGTTCCCCTCACGAAGTTTAACCTTTCTTTTCATAGAGTAGTTTGGACACACTCTGTTTGTGAAGTCTGCAAGTGGATATTTGGACCTCTTTGAGGATTTCGTTGGAAGCGGGATTTCATCATCTAATGCTACACAGAAGATTTCTCAGTAACTTCGTTGATTTCTGTGTGTTCAACTAACAGAGTTCAACCTTCCCTTAGACATAGCAGATTGGAAAACCTCTTTTTGTGGAATTTGCAAGTGGAGATTTCAAGCGCTTTGGGGCCAACGGTAGAAAAGGAAATATCCTCGTATAAAAACTGGAGAGAATCATTCTCAGAAAACACTTTGTGATGTGTGCGTTCCATTCACAGAGTTTAACCTTTCCTTTCATAGAGCAGTTTGGAAACACTCTGTTTGTGAAGACTTCAAGCGGATATTTGGACCTCTTTGAGGATTTCTATGGAAACGGGATTTCTTCATCTAATGCTAGAAGGAAGAATTCTCAGAAACTTCTTTGATATGTGTGTGTTCAACTAACAGAGCTGAACCATCCTTTAGACAGAGCAGATTGGAAACCCTCTTTTTGAGGAATTTGCTTGTGGAGATTTCAAGCCTTTTGGGGCCAACGGTAGAAAAGGAAATATCCTCGTATAAAAACTAGAGAGAATCATTCTCAGAAACCACTTTGTGATGTGTGCATTCCACTCACAGAGTTTAACCTTTCTTTTCATAGAACAGTTTGGAAACACTCTGTTTGTAAAGTCTGCAAGTGGATATTTGGACCTCTTTGGGGATTTCGTTGGAAGCGGGATTTCTATATCTAAAGCTACACAGAAGATTTCTCAGTAACTTCGTTGATTTGTGTGTGTTCAACTAACAGAGTTCAACCTTCCCTTAGACATAGCAGATTGGAAACCCTCTTTTTGTGGAATTTGCAAGTGGAGATTTCAAGCGCTTTGGGGCCAACGGTAGAAAAGGAAATATCCTCGTATAAAAACTGGAGAGAATCATTCTCAGAAAACACTTTGTGTTGTGTACGTTCCACTCACAGAGTTCAACCTTTGCTTTCATAAGGCAGTATGGAAACACTCTGTTTGTGAAGTCTGCAAGTGAATAATTGGACCTCTTTGAGGATTTCTTTGGAAACGGGATTTCTTCATCTACTGCTAGAAGGAAGAATTCTCAGAAACTTCTTTGATTTGTGTGTGTTCAACTAACAGAGCTGAACCATCCTTTAGACAGAGCAGATTGGAAACCCTCTTTTTGAGGAATTTGCTTGTGGAGATTTCAAGCCTTTTGGGGCCAACGGTAGAAAAGGAAATATCCTCGTATAAAAACTAGAGAGAATCATTCTCAGAAACCACTTAGTGATGTGTGCGTTCCACTCACAGAGTTTAAACTTTCCTTTCATAGAGCAGTTTGGAAACACTCTGTTTGTGAAGACTGCAAGTGGATATTTGGATCTCTTTGAGGGTTTCGTTGGAAACGGGATTTCTTCATCTAATGCTAGAAGGAAGAATTCTCAGAAACTTCTTTGATATGTGTGTGTTCAACTAACAGAGCTGAACCATCCTTTAGACAGAGCAGATAGGAAACCCTCTTTTTGAGGAATTTGCTTGTGGAGATTTCAAGCCTTTTGGGGCCAACGGTAGAAAAGGAAATATCCTCGTATAAAAGCTAGAGAGAATCACTCCCAGAAACCACTTTGTGATGTGTGCGTTCCACTCACAGAGTTTAACCTTTCTTTTCATAGAACAGTTTGGAAACATTCTGTTTGTAAAGTCTGCAAGTGGATATTTGTACGTCTTTGAGGATTTCGTTGGAAGCGGGATTTCTTCATCTAATGCTACACAGAAGATTTCTCAGTAACTTCGTTGATTTGTGTGTGTTCAACTAACAGAGTTCAACCTTCCCTTAGACATAGCATATTGGAAACCCTCTTTTTGTGGAATTTGCAAGTGGAGATTTCAAGCGTTTTGGGGCCAACGGTAGAAAAGGAAATATCCTCGTATAAAAAATAGAGAGAATCATTCTCAGAAACCGCTTTGTGATGTGTCCGTTCCCCTCACGGAGTTTAACCTTTCTTTTCATAGAGTAGTTTGGACACACTCTGTTTGTGAAGTCTGCAAGTGGATATTTGGACCTCTTTGAGGATTTCGTTGGAAGCGGGATTTCATCATCTAATGCTACACAGAAGATTTCTCAGTAACTTCGTTGATTTCTGTGTGTTCAACTAACAGAGTTCAACCTTCCCTTAGACATAGCAGATTGGAAACCCTCTTTTTGTGGAATTTGCAAGTGGAGATTTCAAGCGCTTTGGGGCCAACGGTAGAAAAGGAAATATCCTCGTATAAAAACTGGAGAGAATCATTCTCAGAAAACACTTTGTGATGTGTGCGTTCCATTCACAGAGTTTAACCTTTCCTTTCATAGAGCAGTTTGGAAACACTCTGTTTGTGAAGACTTCAAGCGGATATTTGGACCTCTTTGAGGATTTCTATGGAAACGGGATTTCTTCATCTAATGCTAGAAGGAAGAATTCTCAGAAACTTCTTTGATATGTGTGTGTTCAACTAACAGAGCTGAACCATCCTTTAGACAGAGCAGATTGGAAACCCTCTTTTTGAGGAATTTGCTTGTGGAGATTTCAAGCCTTTTGGGGCCAACGGTAGAAAAGGAAATATCCTCGTATAAAAACTAGAGAGAATCATTCTCAGAAACCACTTTGTGATGTGTGCATTCCACTCACAGAGTTTAACCTTTCTTTTCATAGAACAGTTTGGAAACACTCTGTTTGTAAAGTCTGCAAGTGGATATTTGGACCTCTTTGGGGATTTCGTTGGAAGCGGGATTTCTCCATCTAAAGCTACACAGAAGATTTCTCAGTAACTTCGTTGATTTGTGTGTGTTCAACTAACAGAGTTCAACCTTCCCTTAGACATAGCAGATTGGAAACCCTCTTTTTGTGGAATTTGCAAGTGGAGATTTCAAGCGCTTTGGGGCCAACGGTAGAAAAGGAAATATCCTCGTATAAAAACTAGAGAGAATCATTCTCAGAAAACACTTTGTGTTGTGTACGTTCCACTCACAGAGTTCAACCTTTGCTTTCATAAGGCAGTATGGAAACACTCTGTTTGTGAAGTCTGCAAGTGAATAATTGGACCTCTTTGAGGATTTCTTTGGAAACGGGATTTCTTCATCTAATGCTAGAAGGAAGAATTCTCAGAAACTTCTTTGATTTGTGTGTGTTCAACTAACAGAGCTGAACCATCCTTTAGACAGAGCAGATTGGAAACCCTCTTTTTGAGGAATTTGCTTGTGGAGATTTCAAGCCTTTTGGGGCCAATGGTAGAAAAGGAAATATCCTCGTATAAAAACTAGAGAGAATCATTCTCAGAAACCACTTAGTGATGTGTGCGTTCCACTCACAGAGTTTAAAATTTCCTTTCATAGAGCAGTTTGGAAACACTCTGTTTGTGAAGACTGCAAGTGGATATTTGGATCTCTTTGAGGGTTTCGTTGGAAACGGGATTTCTTCATCTAATGCTAGAAGGAAGAATTCTCAGAAACTTCTTTGATATGTGTGTGTTCAACTAACAGAGCTGAACCATCCTTTAGACATAGCAGATTGGAAACCCTCTTTTTGTGGAATTTGCAAGTGGAGATTTCAAGGGCTTTGGGGCCAACGTTAGAAAAGGAAATATCCTCCTATAAAAACTAGAGAGAATCATTCTCAGAAACCACTTTGTGTTGTGTGCGTTCCACTCACAGAGTTCAACCTTTCCTTTCATAAGGCAGTTTGGAAACACTCTGTTTGTGAAGTCTGCATGTGGATAATTGGACCTCTTTGAGGATTTCTTTGGAAACGGGATTTCTTCGGAAACGGGAGTTCTTCATCTAATGCTAGAAGGAAGAATTCTCAGTAACTTCTTTGATTTGTGTGTGTTCAACTAACAGAGCTGAACCATCCTTTAGACAGAGCAGATTGGAAATCCTCTTTTTGAGAAATTTGCTTGTGGAGATTTCAAGCCTTTTTGGGCCGACGATAGAAAAGGAAATATCCTCGTATAAAAACTAGAGAGAATCACTCCCAGAAACCACTTTGAGATGTGTACGTTCCACTCACAGAGTTAAACCTTTCTTTTCATAGAGCCGTTTGGAAACACTCTGTTTGTAAAGTCTGCAAGTGGATATTTGGACCTCTTTGAGGATTTGGTTGGAAGCGGGATTTCTACATCTAATGCTACACAGAAGATTTCTCAGTAACCTCGTTGATTTCTGTGTCTTCAACTAGCAGAGTTCAACATTCCCTTAGACATAGCACATTGGAAACCCTCTTTTTGTGGAATTTGCAAGTGGAGATTTCAAGCGCTTTGGGGCCAATGGTAGAAAAGGAAATATCCTCCTATAAAAACTAGAGAGAATCATTCTCAGAAACCACTTTGTGTTGTGTGCGTTCCACTCACAGAGTTCAACCTTTCCTTTCATACAGCAGTTTGGAAACACTCTGTTTGTGAAGTCTGCAAGTGGATATTTGGACCTCTTTGAGGATTTCGTTGGAAACGGGATTTCTTCATCTAATGCTAGAAGGAAGAATTCTCAGAAACTTCTTTGATTTTTGTGTGTTCAACTAACAGAGCTCAACCATCCTTTAGACAGAGCAGATTGGAAACCCTCTTTTTGAGGAATTTGCTTGTGGAGATTTCAAGCGTTTTGGGGCCTACAGTAGAAAAGGAAATATCCTCGTATAAAAACTAGAGAGAATCATTCTCAGAAACCACTTTGTGATGTGTGCATTCCATTCACAGAGTTTAACCTTTCTTTTCATAGAGCCGTTTGGAAACACTCTGTTTGTAAAGTCTGCAAGTGGATATTTGGACCTCTTTGAGGATTTGGTTGGAAGCGGGATTTCTTCATCTAATGCTACACAGAAGATTTCTCAGTAACCTTGTTGATTTCTGAGTGTTCAACTAGCAGAGTTCAACATTCCCTTAGACATAGCAGATTGGAAACCCTCTTTTTGTGGAATTTGCAAGTGGAGATTTCAAGCGCTTTGGGGCCAACGGTAGAAAAGGAAATATCCTCCTATAAAAACTAGAGAGAATCATTCTCAGAAACCACTTTGTGTTGTGTGCGTTCCACTCACAGAGTTCAACCTTTCCTTTCATACGGCAGTTTGGAAACACTCTGTTTGTGAAGTCTGCAAGTGGATATGTGGACCTCTTTGAGGATTTCGTTGGAAACGGGATTTCTTCATCTAATGCTAGAAGGAAGAATTCTCAGAAACTTCTTTGATTAGTGTGTGTTCAACTAACAGAGCTGAACCATCCATTAGACAGAGCAGATTGGAAACCCTCTTTTTGAGGAATTTGCTTGTGGAGATTTCAAGCGTTTTGGGGCCAACAGTAGAAAAGGAAATATCCTCGTATAAAAACTAGAGGGAATCATTCTCAGAAACCACTTTGTGATGTGTGCGTTCCACTCACAGAGTTTAACCTTTCTTTTCATAGAACAGTTAGGAAACCCTCTGTAAAGTCTGCAAGTGGATATTTGGACTTCTTTGAGGATTTCGTTGGAAGCGGGATTTCTTCATCTAATGCTACACAGAAGATTTCTCAGTAACTTCGTTGATTTGTGTGTGTTCAACTAACAGAGTTCAACCTTCCCTTAGACATAGCAGATTGGAAACCCTCTTTTTGCGGAATTTGCAAGTGGAGATTTCAAGCGCTTTGGGGCCAACGGTAGAAAAGGAAATATCCTCATATAAAAAATAGAGAGAATCACTCTCAGAAACCGCTTTGTGATGTTTGCGTTCCCCTCACGGAGTTTAACCTTTCTTTTCATAGAGCAGTTTGGACACACTCTGTTTGTGAAGTCTGCAAGTGGATATTTGGACCTCTTTGAGGATTTCGTTGGAAGCGGGATTTCATCATCTTATGCTACACAGAAGATTTCTCAGTAACTTCGTTGATTTCTGTGTGTTCAACTAACAGAGTTCAACCTTCCCTTACACATAGCAGATTGGAAATCCTCTTTTTGTGGAATTTGCAAGTGGAGATTTCAAGCGCTTAGGGGCCAACGGTAGAAAAGGAAATATCCTCGTATAAAAACTAGAGAGAATCATTCTCAGAAACCACTTTGTGTTGTGTGCATTCCACTCACAGAGTTCAACCTTTCCTTTCATAAGGCAGTTTGGAAACACTCTGTTTGTGAAGTCTGCAAGTGGATAATTGGACCTCTTTGAGGATTTCCTTGGAAACGGGATTTCTTCATCTAATGCTAGAAGGAAGAATTCTCAGAAACTTCTTTGATTTGTGTGTGTTCAACTAACAGAGCTCAACCATCCTTTAGACAGAGCAGATTGGAAAACCTCTTTTTGAGGAATTTGCTTGTGGAGATTTCAAGTGTTTTGGGGCCAACGGCAGAAAAGGAAATATCCTCGTATAAAAACTAGAGAGAATCACTCCCAGAAACCACTTTGTGATGTGTGCGTTCCACTCACAGAGTTTAACCTTTCTTTTCATAGAACAGTTTGGAAACACTCTGTTTGTAAAGTCTGCAAGTGGATACTTGGACCTCTTTGCGGGTTTCGTTGGAAACGGGATTTCTTCATCTAATGCTAGAAGGAAGAATTCTCAGTAACTTCTTTGATTTCTGTGTGTTCAACTAACAGAGCTGAACCATCCTTTAGACAGAGCAGATTGGAAATCCTCTTTTTGAGAAATTTGCTTGTGGAGATTTCAAGCCTTTTGGGGCCAACAGTAGAAAAGGAAATATCCTCGTATAAAAACTAGAGAGAACCACTCCCAGAAACCACTTTGAGATGTGTGCGTTCCACTCACAGAGTTAAATCTTTCTTTTCATAGAGCCGTTTGGAAACACTCTGTTTGTAAAGTCTGCAAGTGGATATTTGGACCTCTTTGAGGATTTCGTTGGAAGCGGGATTTCTTCATCTAATGCTACACAGAAGATTTCTCAGTAACTTCGTTGATATCTGTGTGTTCAACTAACAGAGTTCAACCTTCCCTTAGACATAGCAGATTGGAAACCCTCTTTTTGAGGAATTTGCAATCGGAGATTTCAGGCACTATGGGGCCAACGGTAGAAAAGGAAATATCCTCGTATAAAAACTGGAGAGAATCATTCTCAGAAAACACTTTGTGATGTGTGCGTTCCACTCACAGAGTTTAACCTTTCCTTTCATACAGCAGTTTGGAAACACTCTGTTTGTAAAGATTGCAAGTGGATATTTGGACCTCTTTGAGGATTTCGTTGGAAACGGGATTTCTTCATCTAATGCTAGAAGGAAGAGTTCTCAGAGACTTCTTTGATATGTGTGTGTTCAACTAACAGAGCTGAACCATCCTTTAGACAGAGCAGATTGGAAAACCTCTTTTTGAGGAATTTGCTTGTGGAGATTTCAAGCGTTTTGGGGCCAACGGTAGAAAAGGAAATATCCTCTTATAAAAAATAGAGAGAATCGTTCTCAGAAACCGCTTTGTGATGTGTGCGTTCCCCGCACGGAGTTTAAACTTTCTTTTCATAGAGCAGTTTGGACACACTCTGTTTGTGAAGTCTGCAAGTGGATATTTGGACCTCTTTGAGGATTTCGTTGGAAGCGGGATTTCTTCATCTAATGCTACACAGAAGATTTCTCAGTAACTTCGCTGATTTCTCTGTGTTCAAATAACCGAGTTCAACCTTCCCTTAGACATAGCACATTGGAAACCCTCTTTTTGTGGAATTTGCAAGTGGAGATTTCAAGCGCTTTAGGCCAACGGAAGAAAAGGAAATATCCTCGTATAAAAACTAGAGAGAATCATTCTCAGAAAACACTTTGTGATGTGTGCGTTCCACTCACAGACTTTTACCTTTCCTTTCATAGAGCAGTTTGGAAACACTCTGTTTGTAAAGACTGCAAGTGGATATTTGGACCTCTTTGAGGATTTCGTTGGAAACGGGATTTCTTCTTCTAATGCTAGAAGGAAGAATTCTCAGAAACTTCTTTGATATGTGTGTGTTCAACTAACAGAGCTGAACCATCCTTTAGACAGAGCAGAGTGGAAACCCTCTTTTTGAGGAATTTGCTTGTGGAGACTTCAAGCGTTTTGGGGCCAACGGTAGAAAAGGAAATATCCTCGTATAAAAACTAGAGAGAATCACTCCCAGAAACCACTTTGTGATGTGTGCGTTCCACTCACAGAGTTTAACCTTTCTTTTCATAGAACAGTTTGGAAACACTCTGTTTGTAAAGTCTGCAAGTGGATATTTGGACCTCTTTGAGGATTTCGTTGGAAGCGGGATTTCTTCATCTAATGCTACACAGAAGATTTCTCAGTAATTTCGTTGACTTGTGTGTGTTCAACTAACAGAGTTCAACCTTCCCTTAGACATAGCAGATTGGAAACCCTCTTTTTGTGGAATTTGCAAGTGGAGATTTCAAGGGCTTTGGGGCCAACGTTAGAAAAGGAAATATCCTCCTATAAAAACTAGAGAGAATCATTCTCAGAAACCACTTTGTGTTGTGTGTGTTCCACTCACAGAGTTCAACCTTTCCTTTCATAAGGCAGTTTGGAAACACTCTGTTTGTGAAGTCTGCAAGTGGATAATTGGACCTCTTTGAGGATTTCTTTGGAAACGGGATTTCTTCGGAAACGGGATTTCTTCATCTAATGCTAGAAGGAAGAATTCTCAGAAACTTCTTTGATTTGTGTGTGTTCAACTAACAGAGCTGAACCATCCTTTAGACAGAGCAGATTGGAAACCCTCTTTTTGAGGAATTTGCTTGTGGAGATTTCAAGCGTTTTGGGGCCAACAGTAGAAAAGGAAATATCCTTGTATAAAAACTAGAGAGAATCATTCTCAGAAACCACTTTGTGATGTGTGCGTTCCATTCACAGAGTTTAACCTTTCTTTTCATAGAACAGTTAGGAAACACTCTGTTTGTAAAGTCTGCAAGTGGATATTTGGACCTCTTTGAGGATTTGGTTGGAAGCGGGATTTCTTCATCTAATGCTACACAGAAGATTTCTCAGTAACCTCGTTGATTTCTGTGTGTTCAACTAGCAGAGTTCAACATTCCCTTAGACATAGCACATTGGAAACCCTCTTTTTGTGGAATTTGCAAGTGGAGATTTCAAGCGCTTTGGGGCCAACGGTAGAAAAGGAAATATCCTCCTATAAAAACTAGAGAGAATCATTCTCAGAAACCACTTTGTGTTGTGTGCGTTCCACTCACAGAGTTCAACCTTTCCTTTCATACGGCAGTTTGGAAACACTCTGTTTGTGAAGTCTGCAAGTGGATATTTGGACCTCTTTGAGGATTTCCTTGGAAACGGGATTTCTTCATCTAATGCTAGAAGGAAGAATTCTCAGAAACTTCTTTGATTTGTGTGTGTTCAACTAACAGAGCTGAACCATCCTTTAGACAGAGCAGATTGGAAACCCTCTTTTTGAGGAATTTGCTTGTGGAGATTTCAAGCGTTTTGGGGCCAACAGTAGAAAAGGAAATATCCTTGTATAAAAACTAGAGAGAATCATTCTCAGAAACCACTTTGTGATGTGTGCGTTCCATTCACAGAGTTTAACCTTTCTTTTCATAGAACAGTTAGGAAACACTCTGTTTGTGAAGTCTGCAAGTGGATATTTGGACCTCTTTGAGGATTTCGTTGGAAGCGGGATTTCTTCATCTAATGCTACACAGAAGATTTCTCAGTAACTTCGTTGATTTCTGTGTGTTCAACTAACAGAGTTCAACCTTCCCTTAGACATAGCAGATTGGAAACCCTCTTTTTGCGGAATTTGCAAGTGGAGATTTCAAGCGCTTTGGGGCCAACGGTAGAAAAGGAAATATCCTCGAATAAAAACTGGAGAGAATCATTCTCAGAAAACACTTTGTGATGTGTGAGTTCCACTCACAGAGTTTAACCTTTCCTTTCATAGAGCAGTTTGGAAACACTCTGTTTGTGAAGACTGCAAGTGGATAATTGGACCTCTTTGAGGATTTCTTTGGAAACGGGATTTCTTCATCTAATGCTAGAAGGAAGAATTCTCAGAAACTTCTTTGATTTGTGTGTGTTCAACTAACAGAGCTCAACCATCCTTTAGACAGAGCAGATTGGAAACCCTCTTTTTGAGGAATTTGCTTGTGGAGATTTCAAGCCTTTTGGGGCCAACGGTAGAAAAGGAAATATCCTCGTATAAAAACTAGAGAGAATCATTCTCAGAAACCACTTTGTGATGTGTGCGTTCCACTCACAGAGTTTAACCTTTCTTTTAATAGAACAGTTTGGAAACACTCTGTTTGTAAAGTCTGCAAATGGATATTTGGACCTCTTTGAGGATTTCGTTGGAAGCGGGATTTCTTCATCTAATGCTACACAGAATATTTCTCAGTAACTTCGTTGATTTCTGTGGGTTCAACTAACAGAGTTCAACCTTCCCTTAGACATAGCAGATTGGAAACCCTCTTTTTGTGGAATTTGCAAGTGGAGATTTCAAGCGCTTTGGGGCCAACGGTAGAAAAGGAAATATCCTCGTATAAAAACTGGAGAGAATCATTCTCAGAAAACACTGTGTGATGTGTGCGTTCCACTCACAGAGTTTAACCTTTCCTTTCATAGAGCAGTTTGGAAACACTCTGTTTGTAAAGTCTGCAAGTGGATACTTGGACCTCTTTGCGGGTTTCGTTGGAAACGGGATTTCTTCATCTAATGCTAGAAGGAAGAATTCTCAGTAACTTCTTTGATTTGTGTGTGTTCAACTAACAGAGCTGAACCATCCTTTAGACAGAGCAGATTGGAAATCCTCTTTTTGAGAAATTTGCTTGTGGAGATTTCAAGCCTTTTGGGGCCAACGATAGAAAAGGAAATATCCTCGTATAAAAACTAGAGAGAATCACTCCCAGAAACCACTTTGAGATGTGTACGTTCCACTCACAGAGTTAAACCTTTCTTTTCATAGAGCCGTTTGGAAACACTCTGTTTGTAAAGTCTGCAAGTGGATATTTGGACCTCTTTGAGGATTTGGTTGGAAGCGGGATTTCTTCATCTAATGCTACACAGAAGATTTCTCAGTAACCTCGTTGATTTCTGTGTGTTCAACTAGCAGAGTTCAACATTCCCTTAGACATAGCACATTGGAAACCCTCTTTTTGTGGAATTTGCAAGTGGAGATTTCAAGCGCTTTGGGGCCAACGGTAGAAAAGGAAATATCCTCCTATAAAAACTAGAGAGAATCATTCTCAGAAACCACTTTGTGTTGTGTGCGTTCCACTCACAGAGTTCAACCTTTCCTTTCATACGGCAGTTTGGAAACACTCTGTTTGTGAAGTCTGCAAGTGGATATTTGGACCTCTTTGAGGATTTCGTTGGAAACGGGATTTCTTCATCTAATGCTAGAAGGAAGAATTCTCAGAAACTTCTTTGATTTGTGTGTGTTCAACTAACAGAGCTGAACCATCCTTTAGACAGAGCAGATTGGAAACCCTCTTTTTGAGGAATTTGCTTGTGGAGATTTCAAGCGTTTTGGGGCCAACAGTAGAAAAGGAAATATCCTTGTATAAAAACTAGAGAGAATCATTCTCAGAAACCACTTTGTGATGTGTGCGTTCCATTCACAGAGTTTAACCTTTCTTTTCATAGAACAGTTAGGAAACACTCTGTTTGTAAAGTCTGCAAGTGGATATTTGGACCTCTTTGAGGATTTCGTTGGAAGCGGGATTTCTTCATCTAATGCTACACAGAAGATTTCTCAGTAACTTCGTTGATTTGTGTGTGTTCAACTAACAGAGTTCAACCTTCCCTTAGACATAGCAGATTGGAAACCCTCTTTTTGCGGAATTTGCAAGTGGAGATTTCAAGCGCTTTGGGGCCAAAGGTAGAAAAGGAAATATCCTCGAATAAAAACTGGAGAGAATCATTCTCAGAAAACACTTTGTGATGTGTGCGTTCCACTCACAGAGTTTAACCTTTCCTTTCATAGAGCAGTTTGGAAACACTCTGTTTGTGAAGACTGCAAGTGGATAATTGGACCTCTTTGAGGATTTCTTTGGAAACGGGATTTCTTCATCTAATGCTAGAAGGAAGAATTCTCAGTAACTTCTTTGATTTGTGTGTGTTCAACTAACAGAGCTGAACCATCCTTTAGACAGAGCAGATTGGAAATCCTCTTTTTGAGAAATTTGCTTGTGGAGATTTCAAGCCTTTTGGGGCCGACGATAGAAAAGGAAATATCCTCGTATAAAAACTAGAGAGAATCACTCCCAGAAACCACTTTGAGATGTGTACGTTCCACTCACAGAGTTAAACCTTTCTTTTCATAGAGCCGTTTGGAAACACTCTGTTTGTAAAGTCTGCAAGTGGATATTTGGACCTCTTTGAGGATTTGGTTGGAAGCGGGATTTCTACATCTAATGCTACACAGAAGATTTCTCAGTAACCTCGTTGATTTCTGTGTGTTCAACTAGCAGAGTTCAACATTCCCTTAGACATAGCACATTGGAAACCCTCTTTTTGTGGAATTTGCAAGTGGAGATTTCAAGCGCTTTGGGGCCAATGGTAGAAAAGGAAATATCCTCCTATAAAAACTAGAGAGAATCATTCTCAGAAACCACTTTGTGTTGTGTGCGTTCCACTCACAGAGTTCAACCTTTCCTTTCATACAGCAGTTTGGAAACACTCTGTTTGTGAAGTCTGCAAGTGGATATTTGGACCTCTTTGAGGATTTCGTTGGAAACGGGATTTCTTCATCTAATGCTAGAAGGAAGAATTCTCAGAAACTTCTTTGATTTTTGTGTGTTCAACTAACAGAGCTCAACCATCCTTTAGACAGAGCAGATTGGAAACCCTCTTTTTGAGGAATTTGCTTGTGGAGATTTCAAGCGTTTTGGGGCCAACAGTAGAAAAGGAAATATCCTCGTATAAAAACTAGAGAGAATCATTCTCAGAAACCACTTTGTGATGTGTGCGTTCCATTCACAGAGTTTAACCTTTCTTTTCATAGAGCCGTTTGGAAACACTCTGTTTGTAAAGTCTGCAAGTGGATATTTGGACCTCTTTGAGGATTTGGTTTGAAGCGGGATTTCTTCATCTAATGCTACACAGAAGATTTCTCAGTAACCTTGTTGATTTCTGAGTGTTCAACTAGCAGAGTTCAACATTCCCTTAGACATAGCAGATGGGAAACCCTCTTTTTGTGGAATTTGCAAGTGGAGATTTCAAGCGCTTTGGGGCCAACGGTAGAAAAGGAAATATCCTCCTATAAAAACTAGAGAGAATCATTCTCAGAAACCACTTTGTGTTGTGTGCGTTCCACTCACAGAGTTCAACCTTTCCTTTCATACGGCAGTTTGGAAACACTCTGTTTGTGAAGTCTGCAAGTGGATATGTGGACCTCTTTGAGGATTTCGTTGGAAACGGGATTTCTTCATCTAATGCTAGAAGGAAGAATTCTCAGAAACTTCTTTGATTAGTGTGTGTTCAACTAACAGAGCTGAACCATCCTTTAGACAGAGCAGATTGGAAACCCTCTTTTTGAGGAATTTGCTTGTGGAGATTTCAAGCGTTTTGGGGCCAACGGTAGAAAAGGAAATATCCTCGTATAAAAACTAGAGGGAATCATTCTCAGAAACCACTTTGTGATGTGTGCGTTCCACTCACAGAGTTTAACCTTTCTTTTCATAGAACAGTTAGGAAACCCTCTGTAAAGTCTGCAAGTGGATATTTGGACTTCTTTGAGGATTTCGTTGGAAGCGGGATTTCTTCATCTAATGCTACACAGAAGATTTCTCAGTAACTTCGTTGATTTGTGTGTGTTCAACTAACAGAGTTCAACCTTCCCTTAGACATAGCAGATTGGAAACCCTCTTTTTGCGGAATTTGCAAGTGGAGATTTCAAGCGCTTTGGGGCCAACGGTAGAAAAGGAAATATCCTCATATAAAAAATAGAGAGAATCACTCTCAGAAACCGCTTTGTGATGTGTGCGTTCCCCTCACGGAGTTTAACCTTTCTTTTCATAGAGCAGTTTGGACACACTCTGTTTGTGAAGTCTGCAAGTGGATATTTGGACCTCTTTGAGGATTTCGTTGGAAGCGGGATTTCATCATCTTATGCTACACAGAAGATTTCTCAGTAACTTCGTTGATTTCTGTGTGTTCAACTAACAGAGTTCAACCTTCCCTTACACATAGCAGATTGGAAATCCTCTTTTTGTGGAATTTGCAAGTGGAGATTTCAAGCGCTTAGGGGCCAACGGTAGAAAAGGAAATATCCTCGTATAAAAACTAGAGAGAATCATTCTCAGAAACCACTTTGTGTTGTGTGCATTCCACTCACAGAGTTCAACCTTTCCTTTCATAAGGCAGTTTGGAAACACTCTGTTTGTGAAGTCTGCAAGTGGATAATTGGACCTCTTTGAGGATTTCCTTGGAAACGGGATTTCTTCATCTAATGCTAGAAGGAAGAATTCTCAGAAACTTCTTTGATTTGTGTGTGTTCAACTAACAGAGCTCAACCATCCTTTAGACAGAGCAGATTGGAAAACCTCTTTTTGAGGAATTTGCTTGTGGAGATTTCAAGCGTTTTGGGGCCAACGGCAGAAAAGGAAATATCCTCGTATAAAAACTAGAGAGAATCACTCCCAGAAACCACTTTGTGATGTGTGCGTTCCACTCACAGAGTTTAACCTTTCTTTTCATAGAACAGTTTGGAAACACTCTGTTTGTAAAGTCTGCAAGTGGATACTTGGACCTCTTTGCGGGTTTCGTTGGAAACGGGATTTCTTCATCTAATGCTAGAAGGAAGAATTCTCAGTAACTTCTTTGATTTCTGTGTGTTCAACTAACAGAGCTGAATCATCCTTTAGACAGAGCAGATTGGAAATCCTCTTTTTGAGAAATTTGCTTGTGGAGATTTCAAGCCTTTTGGGGCCAACAGTAGAAAAGGAAATATCCTCGTATAAAAACTAGAGAGAACCACTCCCAGAAACCACTTTGAGATGTGTGCGTTCCACTCACAGAGTTAAATCTTTCTTTTCATAGAGCCGTTTGGAAACACTCTGTTTGTAAAGTCTGCAAGTGGATATTTGGACCTCTTTGAGGATTTCGTTGGAAGCGGGATTTCTTCATCTAATGCTACACAGAAGATTTCTCAGTAACTTCGTTGATATCTGTGTGTTCAACTAACAGAGTTCAACCTTCCCTTAGACATAGCAGATTGGAAACCCTCTTTTTGAGGAATTTGCAATCGGAGATTTCAGGCACTATGGGGCCAACGGTAGAAAAGGAAATATCCTCGTATAAAAACTGGAGAGAATCATTCTCAGAAAACACTTTGTGATGTGTGCGTTCCACTCACAGAGTTTAACCTTTCCTTTCATACAGCAGTTTGGAAACACTCTGTTTGTAAACACTGCAAGTGGATATTTGGACCTCTTTGAGGATTTCGTTGGAAACGGGATTTCTTCATCTAATGCTAGAAGGAAGAGTTCTCAGAGACTTCTTTGATATGTGTGTGTTCAACTAACAGAGCTGAACCATCCTTTAGACAGAGCAGATTGGAAAACCTCTTTTTGAGGAATTTGCTTGTGGAGATTTCAAGCGTTTTGGGGCCAACGGTAGAAAAGGAAATATCCACTTATAAAAAATAGAGAGAATCGTTCTCAGAAACCGCTTTGTGATGTGTGCGTTCCCCGCACGGAGTTTAAACTTTCTTTTCATAGAGCAGTTTGGACACACTCTGTTTGTGAAGTCTGCAAGTGGATATTTGGACCTCTTTGAGGATTTCGTTGGAAGCGGGATTTCTTCATCTAATGCTACACAGAAGATTTCTCAGTAACTTCGCTGATTTCTCTGTGTTCAAATAACCGAGTTCAACCTTCCCTTAGACATAGCACATTGGAAACCCTCTTTTTGTGGAATTTGCAAGTGGAGATTTCAAGCGCTTTAGGCCAACGGAAGAAAAGGAAATATCCACGTATAAAAACTAGAGAGAATCATTCTCAGAAAACACTTTGTGATGTGTGCGTTCCACTCACAGACTTTTACCTTTCCTTTCATAGAGCAGTTTGGAAACACTCTGTTTGTAAAGACTGCAAGTGGATATTTGGACCTCTTTGAGGATTTCGTTGGAAACGGGATTTCTTCTTCTAATGCTAGAAGGAAGAATTCTCAGAAACTTCTTTGATATGTGTGTGTTCAACTAACAGAGCTGAACCATCCTTTAGACAGAGCAGATTGGAAACCCTCTTTTTGAGGAATTTGCTTGTGGAGACTTCAAGCGTTTTGGGGCCAACGGTAGAAAAGGAAATATCCTCGTATAAAAACTAGAGAGAATCACTCCCAGAAACCACTTTGTGATGTGTGCGTTCCACTCACAGAGTTTAACCTTTCTTTTCATAGAACAGTTTGGAAACACTCTGTTTGTAAAGTCTGCAAGTGGATATTTGGACCTCTTTGAGGATTTCGTTGGAAGCGGGATTTCTTCATCTAATGCTACACAGAAGATTTCTCAGTAATTTCGTTGACTTGTGTGTGTTCAACTAACAGAGTTCAACCTTCCCTTAGACATAGCAGATTGGAAACCCTCTTTTTGTGGAATTTGCAAGTGGAGATTTCAAGGGCTTTGGGGCCAACGTTAGAAAAGGAAATATCCTCCTATAAAAACTAGAGAGAATCATTCTCAGAAACCACTTTGTGTTGTGTGTGTTCCACTCACAGAGTTCAACCTTTCCTTTCATAAGGCAGTTTGGAAACACTCTGTTTGTGAAGTCTGCAAGTGGATAATTGGACCTCTTTGAGGATTTCTTTGGAAACGGGATTTCTTCGGAAACGGGATTTCTTCATCTAATGCTAGAAGGAAGAATTCTCAGTAACTTCTTTGATTTGTGTGTGTTCAACTAACAGAGCTGAACCATCCTTTAGACAGAGCAGATTGGAAATCCTCTTTTTGAGAAATTTGCTTGTGGAGATTTCAAGCCTTTTGGGGCCGACGATAGAAAAGGAAATATCCTCGTATAAAAACTAGAGAGAATCACTCCCAGAAACAACTTTGAGATGTGTACGTTCCACTCACAGAGTTAAACCTTTCTTTTCATAGAGCCGTTTGGAAACACTCTGTTTGTAAAGTCTGCAAGTGGATATTTGGACCTCTTTGAGGATTTGGTTGGAAGCGGGATTTCTACATCTAATGCTACACAGAAGATTTCTCAGTAACCTCGTTGATTTCTGTGTGTTCAACTAGCAGAGTTCAACATTCCCATAGACATATCACATTGGAAACCCTCTTTTTGTGGAATTTGCAAGTGGAGATTTAAAGCGCTTTGGGGCAAACGGTAGAAAAGGAAATATCCTCCTATAAAAACTAGAGAGAATCATTCTCAGAAACCACTTTGTGTTGTGTGCGTTCCACTCACAGAGTTCAACCTTTCCTTTCATACGGCAGTTTGGAAACACTCTGTTTGTGAAGTCTGCAAGTGGATATTTGGACCTCTTTGAGGATTTCGTTGGAAACGGGATTTCTTCATCTAATGCTAGAAGGAAGAATTCTCAGAAACTTCTTTGATTTGTGTGTGTTCAACTAACAGAGCTCAACCATCCTTTAGACAGAGCAGATTGGAAACCCTCTTTTTGAGGAATTTGCTTGTGGAGATTTCAAGCGTTTTGGGGCCAACAGTAGAAAAGGAAATATCCTCGTATAAAAACTAGAGAGAATCATTCTCAGAAACCACTTTGTGATGTGTGCGTTCCATTCACAGAGTTTAACCTTTCTTTTCATAGAGCCGTTTGGAAACACTCTGTTTGTAAAGTCTGCAAGTGGATATATGGACCTCTTTGAGGATTTCGTTGGAAGCGGGATTTCTTCATCTAATGCTACACAGAAGATTTCTCAGTAACCTCGTTGATTTCTGAGTGTTCAACTAGCAGAGTTCAACATTCCCTTAGACATAGCACATTGGAAACCCTCTTTTTGTGGAATTTGCAAGTGGAGATTTCAAGCGCTTTGGGGCCAACGGTAGAAAAGGAAATATCCTCCTATAAAAACTAGAGAGAATCATTCTCAGAAACCACTTTGTGTTGTGTGCGTTCCACTCACAGAGTTCAACCTTTCCTTTCATACGGCAGTTTGGAAACACTCTGTTTGTGAAGTCTGCAAGTGGATATTTGGACCTCTTTGAGGATTTCGTTGGAAACGGGATTTCTTCATCTA
Organism: Gorilla gorilla gorilla; assembly: GCF_029281585.2. Classification (NCBI taxonomy): domain Eukaryota; kingdom Metazoa; phylum Chordata; class Mammalia; order Primates; family Hominidae; genus Gorilla; species Gorilla gorilla. The sequence continues at coordinate 69,409,616 of NC_073247.2, forward strand.
ATGCTAGAAGGAAGAATTCTCAGAAACTTCTTTGATTTGTGTGTGTTCAACTAACAGAGCTGAACCATCCTTTAGACAGAGCAGATTGGAAACCCTCTTTTTGAGGAATTTGCTTGTGGAGATTTCAAGCGTTTTGGGGCCAACAGTAGAAAAGGAAATATCCTTGTATAAAAACTAGAGAGAATCATTCTCAGAAACCACTTTGTGATGTGTGCGTTCCATTCACAGAGTTTAACCTTTCTTTTCATAGAACAGTTAGGAAACACTCTGTTTGTAAAGTCTGCAAGTGGATATTTGGACCTCTTTGAGGATTTGGTTGGAAGCGGGATTTCTTCATCTAATGCTACACAGAAGATTTCTCAGTAACCTCGTTGATTTCTGTGTGTTCAACTAGCAGGGTTCAACATTCCCTTAGACATAGCACATTGGAAACCCTCTTTTTGTGGAATTTGCAAGTGGAGATTTCAAGCGCTTTGGGGCCAACGGTAGAAAAGGAAATATCCTCCTATAAAAACTAGAGAGAATCATTCTCAGAAACCACTTTGTGTTGTGTGCGTTCCACTCACAGAGTTCAACCTTTCCTTTCATACGGCAGTTTGGAAACACTCTGTTTGTGAAGTCTGCAAGTGGATATTTGGACCTCTTTGAGGATTTCCTTGGAAACGGGATTTCTTCATCTAATGCTAGAAGGAAGAATTCTCAGAAACTTCTTTGATTTGTGTGTGTTCAACTAACAGAGCTGAACCATCCTTTAGACAGAGCAGATTGGAAACCCTCTTTTTGAGGAATTTGCTTGTGGAGATTTCAAGCGTTTTGGGGCCAACAGTAGAAAAGGAAATATCCTTGTATAAAAACTAGAGAGAATCATTCTCAGAAACCACTTTGTGATGTGTGCGTTCCATTCACAGAGTTTAACCTTTCTTTTCATAGAACAGTTAGGAAACACTCTATTTGTAAAGTCTGCAAGTGGATATTTGGACCTCTTTGAGGATTTCGTTGGAAGCGGGATTTCTTCATCTAATGCTACACAGAAGATTTCTCAGTAACTTCGTTGATTTCTGTGTGTTCAACTAACAGAGTTCAACCTTCCCTTAGACATAGCAGATTGGAAACCCTCTTTTTGCGGAATTTGCAAGTGGAGATTTCAAGCGCTTTGGGGCCAACGGTAGAAAAGGAAATATCCTCGAATAAAAACTGGAGAGAATCATTCTCAGAAAACACTTTGTGATGTGTGCGTTCCACTCACAGAGTTTAACCTTTCCTTTCATAGAGCAGTTTGGAAACACTCTGTTTGTGAAGACTGCAAGTGGATAATTGGACCTCTTTGAGGATTTCTTTGGAAACGGGATTTCTTCATCTAATGCTAGAAGGAAGAATTCTCAGTAACTTCTTTGATTTGTGTGTGTTCAACTAACAGAGCTGAACCATCCTTTAGACAGAGCAGATTGGAAATCCTCTTTTTGAGAAATTTGCTTGTGGAGATTTCAAGCCTTTTGGGGCCAACGATAGAAAAGGAAATATCCTCGTATAAAAACTAGAGAGAATCACTCCCAGAAACCACTTTGAGATGTGTACGTTCCACTCACAGAGTTAAACCTTTCTTTTCATAGAGCCGTTTGGAAACACTCTGTTTGTAAAGTCTGCAAGTGGATATTTGGACCTCTTTGAGGATTTGGTTGGAAGCGGGATTTCTTCATCTAATGCTACACAGAAGATTTCTCAGTAACGTCGTTGATTTCTGTGTGTTCAACTAGCAGAGTTCAACATTCCCTTAGACATAGCACATTGGAAACCCTCTTTTTGTGGAATTTGCAAGTGGAGATTTCAAGCGCTTTGGGGCCAACGGTAGAAAAGGAAATATCCTCCTATAAAAACTAGAGAGAATCATTCTCAGAAACCACTTTGTGTTGTGTGCGTTCCACTCACAGAGTTCAACCTTTCCTTTCATACGGCAGTTTGGAAACACTCTGTTTGTGAAGTCTGCAAGTGGATATTTGGACCTCTTTGAGGATTTCGTTGGAAACGGGATTTCTTCATCTAATGCTAGAAGGAAGAATTCTCTGAAACTTCTTTGATTTGTGTGTGTTCAACTAACAGAGCTGAACCATCCTTTAGACAGAGCAGATTGGAAACCCTCTTTTTGAGGAATTTGCTTGTGGAGATTTCAAGCGTTTTGGGGCCAACAGTAGAAAAGGAATTATCCTTGTATAAAAACTAGAGAGAATCATTCTCAGAAACCACTTTGTGATGTGTGCGTTCCATTCACAGAGTTTAACCTTTCTTTTCATAGAACAGTTAGGAAACACTCTGTTTGTAAAGTCTGCAAGTGGATATTTGGACCTCTTTGAGGATTTCGTTGGAAGCGGGATTTCTTCATCTAATGCTACACAGAAGATTTCTCAGTAACTTCGTTGATTTCTGTGTGTTCAACTAACAGAGTTCAACCTTCCCTTAGACATAGCAGATTGGAAACCCTCTTTTTGCGGAATTTGCAAGTGGAGATTTCAAGCGCTTTGGGGCCAACGGTAGAAAAGGAAATATCCTCGAATAAAAACTGGAGAGAATCATTCTCAGAAAACACTTTGTGATGTGTGCGTTCCACTCACAGAGTTTAACCTTTCCTTTCATAGAGCAGTTTGGAAACACTCTGTTTGTGAAGACTGCAAGTGGATAATTGGACCTCTTTGAGGATTTCTTTGGAAACGGGATTTCTTCATCTAATGCTAGAAGGAAGAATTCTCAGTAACTTCTTTGATTTGTGTGTGTTCAACTAACAGAGCTGAACCATCCTTTAGACAGAGCAGATTGGAAATCCTCTTTTTGAGAAATTTGCTTGTGGAGATTTCAAGCCTTTTGGGGCCAACGATAGAAAAGGAAATATCCTCGTATAAAAACTAGAGAGAATCACTCCCAGAAACCACTTTGAGATGTGTACGTTCCACTCACAGAGTTAAACCTTTCTTTTCATAGAGCCGTTTGGAAACACTCTGTTTGTAAAGTCTGCAAGTGGATATTTGGACCTCTTTGAGGATTTGGTTGGAAGCGGGATTTCTTCATCTAATGCTACACAGAAGATTTCTCAGTAACCTCGTTGATTTCTGTGTGTTCAACTAGCAGAGTTCAACATTCCCTTAGACATAGCACATTGGAAACCCTCTTTTTGTGGAATTTGCAAGTGGAGATTTCAAGCGCTTTGGGGCCAACGGTAGAAAAGGAAATATCCTCCTATAAAAACTAGAGAGAATCATTCTCAGAAACCACTTTGTGTTGTGTGCGTTCCACTCACAGAGTTCAACCTTTCCTTTCATACGGCAGTTTGGAAACACTCTGTTTGTGAAGTCTGCAAGTGGATATTTGGACCTCTTTGAGGATTTCGTTGGAAACGGGATTTCTTCATCTAATGCTAGAAGGAAGAATTCTCAGAAACTTCTTTGATTTGTGTGTGTTCAACTAACAGAGCTGAACCATCCTTTAGACAGAGCAGATTGGAAACCCTCTTTTTGAGGAATTTGCTTGTGGAGATTTCAAGCGTTTTGGGGCCAACAGTAGAAAAGGAAATATCCTTGTATAAAAACTAGAGAGAATCATTCTCAGAAACCACTTTGTGATGTGTGCGTTCCATTCACTGAGTTTAACCTTTCTTTTCATAGAACAGTTAGGAAACACTCTGTTTGTAAAGTCTGCAAGTGGATATTTGGACCTCTTTGAGGATTTGGTTGGAAGCGGGATTTCTTCATCTAATGCTACACAGAAGATTTCTCAGTAACCTCGTTGATTTCTGTGTGTTCAACTAGCAGAGTTCAACATTCCCTTAGACATAGCAGATTGGAAACCCTCTTTTTGTGGAATTTGCAAGTGGAGATTTCAAGCGCTTTGGGGCCAACGGTAGAAAAGGAAATATCCTCCTATAAAAACTAGAGAGAATCATTCTCAGAAACCACTTTGTGTTGTGTGCGTTCCACTCACAGAGTTCAACCTTTCCTTTCATACGGCAGTTTGGAAACACTCTGTTTGTGAAGTCTGCAAGTGGATATTTGGACCTCTTTGAGGATTTCGTTGGAAACGGGATTTCTTCATCTAATGCTAGAAGGAAGAATTCTCAGAAACTTCTTTGATTTGTGTGTGTTCAACTAACAGAGCTGAACCATCCTTTAGACAGAGCAGATTGGAAACCCTCTTTTTGAGGAATTTGCTTGTGGAGATTTCAAGCGTTTTGGGGCCAACAGTAGAAAAGGAAATATCCTTGTATAAAAACTAGAGAGAATCATTCTCAGAAACCACTTTGTGATGTGTGCGTTCCATTCACAGAGTTTAACCTTTCTTTTCATAGAACAGTTAGGAAACACTCTGTTTGTAAAGTCTGCAAGTGGATATTTGGACCTCTTTGAGGATTTGGTTGGAAGCGGGATTTCTTCATCTAATGCTACACAGAAGATTTCTCAGTAACCTCGTTGATTTCTGTGTGTTCAACTAGCAGGGTTCAACATTCCCTTAGACATAGCACATTGGAAACCCTCTTTTTGTGGAATTTGCAAGTGGAGATTTCAAGCGCTTTGGGGCCAACGGTAGAAAAGGAAATATCCTCCTATAAAAACTAGAGAGAATCATTCTCAGAAACCACTTTGTGTTGTGTGCGTTCCACTCACAGAGTTCAACCTTTCCTTTCATACGGCAGTTTGGAAACACTCTGTTTGTGAAGTCTGCAAGTGGATATTTGGACCTCTTTGAGGATTTCCTTGGAAACGGGATTTCTTCATCTAATGCTAGAAGGAAGAATTCTCAGAAACTTCTTTGATTTGTGTGTGTTCAACTAACAGAGCTGAACCATCCTTTAGACAGAGCAGATTGGAAACCCTCTTTTTGAGGAATTTGCTTGTGGAGATTTCAAGCGTTTTGGGGCCAACAGTAGAAAAGGAAATATCCTTGTATAAAAACTAGAGAGAATCATTCTCAGAAACCACTTTGTGATGTGTGCATTCCATTCACAGAGTTTAACCTTTCTTTTCATAGAACAGTTAGGAAACACTCTATTTGTAAAGTCTGCAAGTGGATATTTGGACCTCTTTGAGGATTTCGTTGGAAGCGGGATTTCTTCATCTAATGCTACACAGAAGATTTCTCAGTAACTTCGTTGATTTCTGTGTGTTCAACTAACAGAGTTCAACCTTCCCTTAGACATAGCAGATTGGAAACCCTCTTTTTGCGGAATTTGCAAGTGGAGATTTCAAGCGCTTTGGGGCCAACGGTAGAAAAGGAAATATTCTCGAATAAAAACTGGAGAGAATCATTCTCAGAAAACACTTTGTGATGTGTGAGTTCCACTCACAGAGTTTAACCTTTCCTTTCATAGAGCAGTTTGGAAACACTCTGTTTGTGAAGACTGCAAGTGGATAATTGGACCTCTTTGAGGATTTCTTTGGAAACGGGATTTCTTCATCTAATGCTAGAAGGAAGAATTCTCAGAAACTTCTTTGATTTGTGTGTGTTCAACTAACAGAGCTCAACCATCCTTTAGACAGAGCAGATTGGAAACCCTCTTTTTGAGGAATTTGCTTGTGGAGATTTCAAGCCTTTTGGGGCCAACGGTAGAAAAGGAAATATCCTCGTATAAAAACTAGAGAGAATCATTCTCAGAAACCACTTTGTGATGTGTGCGTTCCACTCACAGAGTTTAACCTTTCTTTTAATAGAACAGTTTGGAAACACTCTGTTTGTAAAGTCTGCAAATGGATATTTGGACCTCTTTGAGGATTTCGTTGGAAGCGGGATTTCTTCATCTAATGCTACACAGAATATTTCTCAGTAACTTCGTTGATTTCTGTGGGTTCAACTAACAGAGTTCAACCTTCCCTTAGACATAGCAGATTGGAAACCCTCTTTTTGTGGAATTTGCAAGTGGAGATTTCAAGCGCTTTGGGGCCAACGGTAGAAAAGGAAATATCCTCGTATAAAAACTGGAGAGAATCATTCTCAGAAAACACTGTGTGATGTGTGCGTTCCACTCACAGAGTTTAACCTTTCCTTTCATAGAGCAGTTTGGAAACACTCTGTTTGTAAAGTCTGCAAGTGGATACTTGGACCTCTTTGCGGGTTTCGTTGGAAACGGGATTTCTTCATCTAATGCTAGAAGGAAGAATTCTCAGTAACTTCTTTGATTTGTGTGTGTTCAACTAACAGAGCTGAACCATCCTTTAGACAGAGCAGATTGGAAATCCTCTTTTTGAGAAATTTGCTTGTGGAGATTTCAAGCCTTTTGGGGCCAACGATAGAAAAGGAAATATCCTCGTATAAAAACTAGAGAGAATCACTCCCAGAAACCACTTTGAGATGTGTACGTTCCACTCACAGAGTTAAACCTTTCTTTTCATAGAGCCGTTTGGAAACACTCTGTTTGTAAAGTCTGCAAGTGGATATTTGGACCTCTTTGAGGATTTGGTTGGAAGCGGGATTTCTTCATCTAATGCTACACAGAAGATTTCTCAGTAACCTCGTTGATTTCTGTGTGTTCAACTAGCAGAGTTCAACATTCCCTTAGACATAGCACATTGGAAACCCTCTTTTTGTGGAATTTGCAAGTGGAGATTTCAAGCGCTTTGGGGCCAACGGTAGAAAAGGAAATATCCTCCTATAAAAACTAGAGAGAATCATTCTCAGAAACCACTTTGTGTTGTGTGCGTTCCACTCACAGAGTTCAACCTTTCCTTTCATACGGCAGTTTGGAAACACTCTGTTTGTGAAGTCTGCAAGTGGATATTTGGACCTCTTTGAGGATTTCGTTGGAAACGGGATTTCTTCATCTAATGCTAGAAGGAAGAATTCTCTGAAACTTCTTTGATTTGTGTGTGTTCAACTAACAGAGCTGAACCATCCTTTAGACAGAGCAGATTGGAAACCCTCTTTTTGAGGAATTTGCTTGTGGAGATTTCAAGCGTTTTGGGGCCAACAGTAGAAAAGGAATTATCCTTGTATAAAAACTAGAGAGAATCATTCTCAGAAACCACTTTGTGATGTGTGCGTTCCATTCACAGAGTTTAACCTTTCTTTTCATAGAACAGTTAGGAAACACTCTGTTTGTAAAGTCTGCAAGTGGATATTTGGACCTCTTTGAGGATTTCGTTGGAAGCGGGATTTCTTCATCTAATGCTACACAGAAGATTTCTCAGTAACTTCGTTGATTTCTGTGTGTTCAACTAACAGAGTTCAACCTTCCCTTAGACATAGCAGATTGGAAACCCTCTTTTTGCGGAATTTGCAAGTGGAGATTTCAAGCGCTTTGGGGCCAACGGTAGAAAAGGAAATATCCTCGAATAAAAACTGGAGAGAATCATTCTCAGAAAACACTTTGTGATGTGTGCGTTCCACTCACAGAGTTTAACCTTTCCTTTCATAGAGCAGTTTGGAAACACTCTGTTTGTGAAGACTGCAAGTGGATAATTGGACCTCTTTGAGGATTTCTTTGGAAACGGGATTTCTTCATCTAATGCTAGAAGGAAGAATTCTCAGTAACTTCTTTGATTTGTGTGTGTTCAACTAACAGAGCTGAACCATCCTTTAGACAGAGCAGATTGGAAATCCTCTTTTTGAGAAATTTGCTTGTGGAGATTTCAAGCCTTTTGGGGCCAACGATAGAAAAGGAAATATCCTCGTATAAAAACTAGAGAGAATCACTCCCAGAAACCACTTTGAGATGTGTACGTTCCACTCACAGAGTTAAACCTTTCTTTTCATAGAGCCGTTTGGAAACACTCTGTTTGTAAAGTCTGCAAGTGGATATTTGGACCTCTTTGAGGATTTGGTTGGAAGCGGGATTTCTTCATCTAATGCTACACAGAAGATTTCTCAGTAACCTCGTTGATTTCTGTGTGTTCAACTAGCAGAGTTCAACATTCCCTTAGACATAGCACATTGGAAACCCTCTTTTTGTGGAATTTGCAAGTGGAGATTTCAAGCGCTTTGGGGCCAACGGTAGAAAAGGAAATATCCTCCTATAAAAACTAGAGAGAATCATTCTCAGAAACCACTTTGTGTTGTGTGCGTTCCACTCACAGAGTTCAACCTTTCCTTTCATACGGCAGTTTGGAAACACTCTGTTTGTGAAGTCTGCAAGTGGATATTTGGACCTCTTTGAGGATTTCGTTGGAAACGGGATTTCTTCATCTAATGCTAGAAGGAAGAATTCTCAGAAACTTCTTTGATTTGTGTGTGTTCAACTAACAGAGCTGAACCATCCTTTAGACAGAGCAGATTGGAAACCCTCTTTTTGAGGAATTTGCTTGTGGAGATTTCAAGCGTTTTGGGGCCAACAGTAGAAAAGGAAATATCCTTGTATAAAAACTAGAGAGAATCATTCTCAGAAACCACTTTGTGATGTGTGCGTTCCATTCACTGAGTTTAACCTTTCTTTTCATAGAACAGTTAGGAAACACTCTGTTTGTAAAGTCTGCAAGTGGATATTTGGACCTCTTTGAGGATTTGGTTGGAAGCGGGATTTCTTCATCTAATGCTACACAGAAGATTTCTCAGTAACCTCGTTGATTTCTGTGTGTTCAACTAGCAGAGTTCAACATTCCCTTAGACATAGCACATTGGAAACCCTCTTTTTGTGGAATTTGCAAGTGGAGATTTCAAGCGCTTTGGGGCCAACGGTAGAAAAGGAAATATCCTCCTATAAAAACTAGAGAGAATCATTCTCAGAAACCACTTTGTGTTGTGTGCGTTCCACTCACAGAGTTCAACCTTTCCTTTCATACGGCAGTTTGGAAACACTCTGTTTGTGAAGTCTGCAAGTGGATATTTGGACCTCTTTGAGGATTTCGTTGGAAACGGGATTTCTTCATCTAATGCTAGAAGGAAGAATTCTCAGAAACTTCTTTGATTTGTGTGTGTTCAACTAACAGAGCTGAACCATCCTTTAGACAGAGCAGATTGGAAACCCTCTTTTTGAGGAATTTGCTTGTGGAGATTTCAAGCGTTTTGGGGCCAACAGTAGAAAAGGAAATATCCTTGTATAAAAACTAGAGAGAATCATTCTCAGAAACCACTTTGTGATGTGTGCGTTCCATTCACAGAGTTTAACCTTTCTTTTCATAGAACAGTTAGGAAACACTCTGTTTGTAAAGTCTGCAAGTGGATATTTGGACCTCTTTGAGGATTTCGTTGGAAGCGGGATTTCTTCATCTAATGCTACACAGAAGATTTCTCAGTAACTTCGTTGATTTCTGTGTGTTCAACTAACAGAGTTCAACCTTCCCTTAGACATAGCAGATTGGAAACCCTCTTTTTGCGGAATTTGCAAGTGGAGATTTCTAGCGCTTTGGGGCCAACGGTAGAAAAGGAAATATCCTCGAATAAAAACTGGAGAGAATCATTCTCAGAAAACACTTTGTGATGTGTGAGTTCCACTCACAGAGTTTAACCTTTCCTTTCATAGAGCAGTTTGGAAACACTCTGTTTGTGAAGACTGCAAGTGGATAATTGGACCTCTTTGAGGATTTCTTTGGAAACGGGATTTCTTCATCTAATGCTAGAAGGAAGAATTCTCAGAAACTTCTTTGATTTGTGTGTGTTCAACTAACAGAGCTCAACCATCCTTTAGACAGAGCAGATTGGAAACCCTCTTTTTGAGGAATTTGCTTGTGGAGATTTCAAGCCTTTTGGGGCCAACGGTAGAAAAGGAAATATCCTCGTATAAAAACTAGAGAGAATCATTCTCAGAAACCACTTTGTGATGTGTGCGTTCCACTCACAGAGTTTAACCTTTCTTTTAATAGAACAGTTTGGAAACACTCTGTTTGTAAAGTCTGCAAATGGATATTTGGACCTCTTTGAGGATTTCGTTGGAAGCGGGATTTCTTCATCTAATGCTACACAGAATATTTCTCAGTAACTTCGTTGATTTCTGTGGGTTCAACTAACAGAGTTCAACCTTCCCTTAGACATAGCAGATTGGAAACCCTCTTTTTGTGGAATTTGCAAGTGGAGATTTCAAGCGCTTTGGGGCCAACGGTAGAAAAGGAAATATCCTCGTATAAAAACTGGAGAGAATCATTCTCAGAAAACACTGTGTGATGTGTGCGTTCCACTCACAGAGTTTAACCTTTCCTTTCATAGAGCAGTTTGGAAACACTCTGTTTGTAAAGTCTGCAAGTGGATACTTGGACCTCTTTGCGGGTTTCGTTGGAAACGGGATTTCTTCATCTAATGCTAGAAGGAAGAATTCTCAGTAACTTCTTTGATTTGTGTGTGTTCAACTAACAGAGCTGAACCATCCTTTAGACAGAGCAGATTGGAAATCCTCTTTTTGAGAAATTTGCTTGTGGAGATTTCAAGCCTTTTGGGGCCAACGATAGAAAAGGAAATATCCTCGTATAAAAACTAGAGAGAATCACTCCCAGAAACCACTTTGAGATGTGTACGTTCCACTCACAGAGTTAAACCTTTCTTTTCATAGAGCCGTTTGGAAACACTCTGTTTGTAAAGTCTGCAAGTGGATATTTGGACCTCTTTGAGGATTTGGTTGGAAGCGGGATTTCTTCATCTAATGCTACACAGAAGATTTCTCAGTAACCTCGTTGATTTCTGTGTGTTCAACTAGCAGAGTTCAACATTCCCTTAGACATAGCACATTGGAAACCCTCTTTTTGTGGAATTTGCAAGTGGAGATTTCAAGCGCTTTGGGGCCAACGGTAGAAAAGGAAATATCCTCCTATAAAAACTAGAGAGAATCATTCTCAGAAACCACTTTGTGTTGTGTGCGTTCCACTCACAGAGTTCAACCTTTCCTTTCATACGGCAGTTTGGAAACACTCTGTTTGTGAAGTCTGCAAGTGGATATTTGGACCTCTTTGAGGATTTCGTTGGAAACGGGATTTCTTCATCTAATGCTAGAAGGAAGAATTCTCAGAAACTTCTTTGATTTGTGTGTGTTCAACTAACAGAGCTGAACCATCCTTTAGACAGAGCAGATTGGAAACCCTCTTTTTGAGGAATTTGCTTGTGGAGATTTCAAGCGTTTTGGGGCCAACAGTAGAAAAGGAAATATCCTTGTATAAAAACTAGAGAGAATCATTCTCAGAAACCACTTTGTGATGTGTGCGTTCCATTCACAGAGTTTAACCTTTCTTTTCATAGAACAGTTAGGAAACACTCTGTTTGTAAAGTCTGCAAGTGGATATTTGGACCTCTTTGAGGATTTCGTTGGAAGCGGGATTTCTTCATCTAATGCTACACAGAAGATTTCTCAGTAACTTCGTTGATTTCTGTGTGTTCAACTAACAGAGTTCAACCTTCCCTTAGACATAGCAGATTGGAAACCCTCTTTTTGCGGAATTTGCAAGTGGAGATTTCAAGCGCTTTGGGGCCAACGGTAGAAAAGGAAATATCCTCGAATAAAAACTGGAGAGAATCATTCTCAGAAAACACTTTGTGATGTGTGCGTTCCACTCACAGAGTTTAACCTTTCCTTTCATAGAGCAGTTTGGAAACACTCTGTTTGTGAAGACTGCAAGTGGATAATTGGACCTCTTTGAGGATTTCTTTGGAAACGGGATTTCTTCATCTAATGCTAGAAGGAAGAATTCTCAGAAACTTCTTTGATTTGTGTGTGTTCAACTAACAGAGCTCAACCATCCTTTAGACAGAGCAGATTGGAAACCCTCTTTTTGAGGAATTTGCTTGTGGAGATTTCAAGCCTTTTGGGGCCAACGGTAGAAAAGGAAATATCCTCGTATAAAAACTAGAAAGAATCATTCTCAGAAACCACTTTGTGATGTGTGCGTTCCACTCACAGAGTTTAACCTTTCTTTTAATAGAACAGTTTGGAAACACTCTGTTTGTAAAGTCTGCAAGTGGATATTTGGACCTCTTTGAGGATTTCATTGGAAGCGGGATTTCTTCATCTAATGCTACACAGAAGATTTCTCAGTAACCTCGTTGATTTCTGTGTGTTCAACTAGCAGAGTTCAACATTCCCTTAGACATAGCACATTGGAAACCCTCTTTTTGTGGAATTTGCAAGTGGAGATTTCAAGCGCTTTGGGGCCAACGGTAGAAAAGGAAATATCCTCCTATAAAAACTAGAGAGAATCATTCTCAGAAACCACTTTGTGTTGTGTGCGTTCCACTCACAGAGTTCAACCTTTCCTTTCATACGGCAGTTTGGAAACACTCTGTTTGTGAAGTCTGCAAGTGGATATTTGGACCTCTTTGAGGATTTCGTTGGAAACGGGATTTCTTCATCTAATGCTAGAAGGAAGAATTCTCAGAAACTTCTTTGATTTGTGTGTGTTCAACTAACAGAGCTGAACCATCCTTTAGACAGAGCAGATTGGAAACCCTCTTTTTGAGGAATTTGCTTGTGGAGATTTCAAGCGTTTTGGGGCCAACAGTAGAAAAGGAAATATCCTTGAATAAAAACTAGAGAGAATCATTCTCAGAAACCACTTTGTGATGTGTGCGTTCCATTCACAGAGTTTAACCTTTCTTTTCATAGAACAGTTAGGAAACACTCTGTTTGTAAAGTCTGCAAGTGGATATTTGGACCTCTTTGAGGATTTCGTTGGAAGCGGGATTTCTTCATCTAATGCTACACAGAAGATTTCTCAGTAACTTCGTTGATTTCTGTGTGTTCAACTAACAGAGTTCAACCTTCCCTTAGACATAGCAGATTGGAAACCCTCTTTTTGCGGAATTTGCAAGTGGAGATTTCAAGCGCTTTGGGGCCAACGGTAGAAAAGGAAATATCCTCGAATAAAAACTGGAGAGAATCATTCTCAGAAAACACTTTGTGATGTGTGAGTTCCACTCACAGAGTTTAACCTTTCCTTTCATAGAGCAGTTTGGAAACACTCTGTTTGTGAAGACTGCAAGTGGATAATTGGACCTCTTTGAGGATTTCTTTGGAAACGGGATTTCTTCATCTAATGCTAGAAGGAAGAATTCTCAGAAACTTCTTTGATTTGTGTGTGTTCAACTAACAGAGCTCAACCATCCTTTAGACAGAGCAGATTGGAAACCCTCTTTTTGAGGAATTTGCTTGTGGAGATTTCAAGCCTTTTGGGGCCAACGGTAGAAAAGGAAATATCCTCGTATAAAAACTAGAGAGAATCATTCTCAGAAACCACTTTGTGATGTGTGCGTTCCACTCACAGAGTTTAACCTTTCTTTTAATAGAACAGTTTGGAAACACTCTGTTTGTAAAGTCTGCAAATGGATATTTGGACCTCTTTGAGGATTTCGTTGGAAGCGGGATTTCTTCATCTAATGCTACACAGAATATTTCTCAGTAACTTCGTTGATTTCTGTGGGTTCAACTAACAGAGTTCAACCTTCCCTTAGACATAGCAGATTGGAAACCCTCTTTTTGTGGAATTTGCAAGTGGAGATTTCAAGCGCTTTGGGGCCAACGGTAGAAAAGGAAATATCCTCGTATAAAAACTGGAGAGAATCATTCTCAGAAAACACTGTGTGATGTGTGCGTTCCACTCACAGAGTTTAACCTTTCCTTTCATAGAGCAGTTTGGAAACACTCTGTTTGTAAAGTCTGCAAGTGGATACTTGGACCTCTTTGCGGGTTTCGTTGGAAACGGGATTTCTTCATCTAATGCTAGAAGGAAGAATTCTCAGTAACTTCTTTGATTTGTGTGTGTTCAACTAACAGAGCTGAACCATCCTTTAGACAGAGCAGATTGGAAATCCTCTTTTTGAGAAATTTGCTTGTGGAGATTTCAAGCCTTTTGGGGCCAACGATAGAAAAGGAAATATCCTCGTATAAAAACTAGAGAGAATCACTCCCAGAAACCACTTTGAGATGTGTACGTTCCACTCACAGAGTTAAACCTTTCTTTTCATAGAGCCGTTTGGAAACACTCTGTTTGTAAAGTCTGCAAGTGGATATTTGGACCTCTTTGAGGATTTGGTTGGAAGCGGGATTTCTTCATCTAATGCTACACAGAAGATTTCTCAGTAACCTCGTTGATTTCTGTGTGTTCAACTAGCAGAGTTCAACATTCCCTTAGACATAGCACATTGGAAACCCTCTTTTTGTGGAATTTGCAAGTGGAGATTTCAAGCGCTTTGGGGCCAACGGTAGAAAAGGAAATATCCTCCTATAAAAACTAGAGAGAATCATTCTCAGAAACCACTTTGTGTTGTGTGCGTTCCACTCACAGAGTTCAACCTTTCCTTTCATACGGCAGTTTGGAAACACTCTGTTTGTGAAGTCTGCAAGTGGATATTTGGACCTCTTTGAGGATTTCGTTGGAAACGGGATTTCTTCATCTAATGCTAGAAGGAAGAATTCTCAGAAACTTCTTTGATTTGTGTGTGTTCAACTAACAGAGCTGAACCATCCTTTAGACAGAGCAGATTGGAAACCCTCTTTTTGAGGAATTTGCTTGTGGAGATTTCAAGCGTTTTGGGGCCAACAGTAGAAAAGGAAATATCCTTGTATAAAAACTAGAGAGAATCATTCTCAGAAACCACTTTGTGATGTGTGCGTTCCATTCACAGAGTTTAACCTTTCTTTTCATAGAACAGTTAGGAAACACTCTGTTTGTAAAGTCTGCAAGTGGATATTTGGACCTCTTTGAGGATTTCGTTGGAAGCGGGATTTCTTCATCTAATGCTACACAGAAGATTTCTCAGTAACTTCGTTGATTTCTGTGTGTTCAACTAACAGAGTTCAACCTTCCCTTAGACATAGCAGATTGGAAACCCTCTTTTTGCGGAATTTGCAAGTGGAGATTTCAAGCGCTTTGGGGCCAACGGTAGAAAAGGAAATATCCTCGAATAAAAACTGGAGAGAATCATTCTCAGAAAACACTTTGTGATGTGTGCGTTCCACTCACAGAGTTTAACCTTTCCTTTCATAGAGCAGTTTGGAAACACTCTGTTTGTGAAGACTGCAAGTGGATAATTGGACCTCTTTGAGGATTTCTTTGGAAACGGGATTTCTTCATCTAATGCTAGAAGGAAGAATTCTCAGAAACTTCTTTGATTTGTGTGTGTTCAACTAACAGAGCTCAACCATCCTTTAGACAGAGCAGATTGGAAACCCTCTTTTTGAGGAATTTGCTTGTGGAGATTTCAAGCCTTTTGGGGCCAACGGTAGAAAAGGAAATATCCTCGTATAAAAACTAGAAAGAATCATTCTCAGAAACCACTTTGTGATGTGTGCGTTCCACTCACAGAGTTTAACCTTTCTTTTAATAGAACAGTTTGGAAACACTCTGTTTGTAAAGTCTGCAAGTGGATATTTGGACCTCTTTGAGGATTTCATTGGAAGCGGGATTTCTTCATCTAATGCTACACAGAATATTTCTCAGTAACTTCGTTGATTTCTGTGTGTTCAACTAACAGAGTTCAACCTTCCCTTAGACATAGCAGATTGGAAACCCTCTTTTTGTGGAATTTGCAAGTGGAGATTTCAAGCGCTTTGGGGCCAACGGTAGAAAAGGAAATATCCTCGTATAAAAACTGGAGAGAATCATTCTCAGAAAACACTGTGTGATGTGTGCGTTCCACTCACAGAGTTTAACCTTTCCTTTCATAGAGCAGTTTGGAAACACTCTGTTTGTAAAGTCTGCAAGTGGATACTTGGACCTCTTTGCGGGTTTCGTTGGAAACGGGATTTCTTCATCTAATGCTAGAAGGAAGAATTCTCAGTAACTTCTTTGATTTGTGTGTGTTCAACTAACAGAGCTGAACCATCCTTTAGACAGAGCAGATTGGAAATCCTCTTTTTGAGAAATTTGCTTGTGGAGATTTCAAGCTTTTTGGGGCCAACGATAGAAAAGGAAATATCCTCGTATAAAAACTAGAGAGAATCACTCCCAGAAACCACTTTGAGATGTGTACGTTCCACTCACAGAGTTAAACCTTTCTTTTCATAGAGCCGTTTGGAAACACTCTGTTTGTAAAGTCTGCAAGTGGATATTTGGACCTCTTTGAGGATTTGGTTGGAAGCGGGATTTCTTCATCTAATGCTACACAGAAGATTTCTCAGTAACCTCGTTGATTTCTGTGTGTTCAACTAGCAGAGTTCAACATTCCCTTAGACATAGCACATTGGAAACCCTCTTTTTGTGGAATTTGCAAGTGGAGATTTCAAGCGCTTTGGGGCCAACGGTAGAAAAGGAAATATCCTCCTATAAAAACTAGAGAGAATCATTCTCAGAAACCACTTTGTGTTGTGTGCGTTCCACTCACAGAGTTCAAACTTTCCTTTCATACGGCAGTTTGGAAACACTCTGTTTGTGAAGTCTGCAAGTGGATATTTGGACCTCTTTGAGGATTTCGTTGGAAACGGGATTTCTTCATCTAATGCTAGAAGGAAGAATTCTCAGAAACTTCTTTGATTTGTGTGTGTTCAACTAACGGAGCTGAACCATCCTTTAGACAGAGCAGATTGGAAACCCTCTTTTTGAGGAATTTGCTTGTGGAGATTTCAAGCGTTTTGGGGCCAACAGTAGAAAAGGAAATATCCTTGTATAAAAACTAGAGAGAATCATTCTCAGAAACCACTTTGTGATGTGTGCGTTCCATTCACAGAGTTTGACCTTTCTTTTCATAGAACAGTTAGGAAACACTCTGTTTGTAAAGTCTGCAAGTGGATATTTGGACCTCTTTGAGGATTTCGTTGGAAGCGGGATTTCTTCATCTAATGCTACACAGAAGATTTCTCAGTAACTTCGTTGATTTGTGTGTGTTCAACTAACAGAGTTCAACCTTCCCTTAGACATAGCAGATTGGAAACCCTCTTTTTGCGGAATTTGCAAGTGGAGATTTCAAGGGCTTTGGGGCCAACGGTAGAAAAGGAAATATCCTCGAATAAAAACTGGAGAGAATCATTCTCAGAAAACACTTTGTGATGTGTGCGTTCCACTCACAGAGTTTAACCTTTCCTTTCATAGAGCAGTTTGGAAACACTCTGTTTGTGAAGACTGCAAGTGGATAATTGGACCTCTTTGAGGATTTCTTTGGAACGGGATTTCTTCATCTAATGCTAGAAGGAAGAATTCTCAGAAACTACTTTGATTTGTGTGTGTTCAACTAACAGAGCTCAACCATCCTTTAGACAGAGCAGATTGGAAACCCTCTTTTTGAGGAATTTGCTTGTGGAGATTTCAAGCGTTTTGGGGCCAACGGTAGAAAAGGAAATATCCTCGTATAAAAACTAGAGAGAATCATTCTCAGAAACCACTTTGTGATGTGTGCGTTCCACTCACAGAGTTTAACCTTTCTTTTCATAGAACAGTTTGGAAACACTCTGTTTGTAAAGTCTGCAAGTGGATATTTGGACCTCTTTGAGGATTTCGTTGGAAGCGGGATTTCTTCATCTAATGCTAGAAGGAAGAATTCTCAGAAACTTCTTTGATTTGTGTGTGTTCAACTAACAGAGCTGAACCATCCTTTAGACAGAGCAGATTGGAAACCCTCTTTTTGAGGAATTTGCTTGTGGAGATTTCAAGCGTTTTGGGGCCGACGATAGAAAAGGAAATATCCTCGTATAAAAACTAGAGAGAATCATTCTCAGAAACCACTTTGTGATGTGTGCGTTCCACTCACAGAGTTCAACCTTTCCTTTCATAAGGCAGTTTGGAAACACTCTGTTTGTAAGTCTGCAAGTGGATATTTGGACCTCTTTGAGGATTTCCTTGGAAGCGGGATTTCTTCATCTAATGCTACACAGAAGATTTCTCAGTAACTTCGTAGATTTGTGTGTGTTCAACTAACAGAGTTCAACCTTCCCTTAGATATAGCAGATTGGAAACCCTCTTTTTGTGGAATTTGGAGGTGGAGATTTCAAGCGCTTTGGGGCCAACATTAGAAAAGGAAATATCCTCCTATAAAAACTAGAGAGAATCATTCTCAGAAACCACTTTGTGTTGTGTGCGTTCCACTCACAGAGTTCAACCTTTCCTTTCATAAGGCAGTTTGGAAAAACTCTGTTTGTGAAGTCTGCAAGTGGATAATTGGACCTCTTTGAGGATTTCTTTGGAAACGGGATTTCTTCATCTAATGCTAGAAGGAAGAATTCTCGGAAAATTCTTTGATTTGTGTGTGTTCAACTAACAGAGCTCAACCATCCTTTAGACAGAGCAGATTGGAAACCCTCTTTTTGAGGAATTTGCTTGTGGAGATTTCAAGACTTTTGGCGCCAACGGTAGAAAAGGAAATATCCTCGTATAAAAACTAGAGAGAATCATTCTCAGAAACCACTTTGTGATGTGTGCGTTCCACTCACAGAGTTTAACCTTTCTTTTCATAGAACAGTTTGGAAACACTCTGTTTGTAAAGTCTGCAAGTGGATATTTGGACCTCTTTGAGGATTTCGTTGGAAGCGGGATTTCTTCATCTAATGCTACACAGAATATTTCTCAGTAACTTCGTTGATTTCTGTGTGTTCAACTAACAGAGTTCAACATTCCCTTAGACATAGCAGATTGGAAACCCTCTTTTTGTGGAATTTGCAAGTGGAGATTTCAAGCGCTTTGGGGCCAACGGTAGAAAAGGAAATATCCTCGTATAAAAACTGGAGAGAATCATTCTCAGAAACCACTTTGTGTTGTGTGCGTTCC
This sequence comes from Gorilla gorilla gorilla, assembly GCF_029281585.2. Lineage (NCBI taxonomy): Eukaryota > Metazoa > Chordata > Mammalia > Primates > Hominidae > Gorilla > Gorilla gorilla. The sequence continues at coordinate 69,428,194 of NC_073247.2, forward strand.
ACTCACAGAGTTCAACCTTTCCTTTCATACGGCAGTTTGGAAACACTCTGTTTGTGAAGTCTGCAAGTGGATATTTGGACCTCTTTGAGGATTTCGTTGGAAACGGGATTTCTTCATCTAATGCTAGAAGGAAGAATTCTCAGAAACTTCTTTGATTTGTGTGTGTTCAACTAACAGAGCTGAACCATCCTTTAGACAGAGCAGATTGGAAACCCTCTTTTTGAGGATTTTGCTTGTGGAGATTTCAAGCGTTTTGGGGCCAACAGTAGAAAAGGAAATATCCTTGTATAAAAACTAGAGAGAATCATTCTCAGAAACCACTCTGTGATGTGTGCGTTCCATTCACAGAGTTTGACCTTTCTTTTCATAGAACAGTTAGGAAACACTCTGTTTGTAAAGTCTGCAAGTGGATATTTGGACCTCTTTGAGGATTTCGTTGGAAGCGGGATTTCTTCATCTAATGCTACACAGAAGATTTCTCAGTAACTTCGTTGATTTCTGTGTGTTCAAATAACAGAGTTCAACCTTCCCTTAGACATAGCAGATTGGAAACCCTCTTTTTGCGGAATTTGCAAGTGGAGATTTCAAGCGCTTTGGGGCCAACGGTAGAAAAGGGAATATCCTCGAATAAAAACTGGAGAGAATCATTCTCAGAAAACACTTTGTGATGTGTGCGTTCCACTCACAGAGTTTAACCTTTCCTTTCATAGAGCAGTTTGGAAACACTCTGTTTGTGAAGACTGCAAGTGGATAATTGGACCTCTTTGAGGATTTCTTTGGAACGGGATTTCTTCATCTAATGCTAGAAGGAAGAATTCTCAGAAACTTCTTTGATTTGTGTGTGTTCAACTAGCAGAGCTCAACCATCCTTTAGACAGAGCAGATTGGAAACCCTCTTTTTGAGGAATTTGCTTGTGGAGATTTCAAGCCTTTTGGGGCCAACGGTAGAAAAGGAAATATCCTCGTATAAAAACTAGAGAGAATCATTCTCAGAAACCACTTTGTGATGTGTGCGTTCCACTCACAGAGTTTAACCTTTCTTTTCATAGAACAGTTTGGAAACACTCTGTTTGTAAAGTCTGCAAGTGGATATTTGGACCTCTTTGAGGATTTCGTTGGAAGCGGGATTTCTTCATCTAATGCTACACAGAATATTTCTCAGTAACTTCGTTGATTTCTGTGTGTTCAACTAACAGAGTTCAACCTTCCCTTAGACATAGCAGATTGGAAACCCTCTTTTTGTGGAATTTGCAAGTGGAGATTTCAAGCGCTTTGGGGCCAACGGTAGAAAAGGAAATATCCTCGTATAAAAACTGGAGAGAATCATTCTCAGAAAACACTGTGTGATGTGTGCGTTCCACTCACAGAGTTTAACCTTTCCTTTCATAGAGCAGTTTGGAAACACTCTGTTTGTAAAGTCTGCAAGTGGATACTTGGACCTCTTTGCGGGTTTCGTTGGAAACGGGATTTCTTCATCTAATGCTTGAAGGAAGAATTCTCAGTAACTTCTTTGATTTGTGTGTGTTCAACTAACAGAGCTGAACCATCCTTTAGACAGAGCAGATTGGAAACCCTCTTTTTGAGGAATTTGCTTGTGGAGATTTCAAGCGTTTTGGCGCCAACCGTAGAAAAGGAAATATCCTTGTATAAAAACTAGAGAGAATCATTCTCAGAAACCACTTTGTGATGTGTGCGTTCCATTCACAGAGTTTGACCTTTCTTTTCATAGAACAGTTAGGAAACACTCTGTTTGTAAAGTCTGCAAGTGGATATTTGGACCTCTTTGAGGATTTCGTTGGAAGCGGGATTTCTTCATCTAATGCTACACAGAATATTTCTCAGTAACTTCGTTGATTTCTGTGTGTTCAACTAACAGAGTTCAACATTCCCTTAGACATAGCAGATTGGAAACCCTCTTTTTGTGGAATTTGCAAGTGGAGATTTCAAGCGCTTTGGGGCCAACGGTAGAAAAGGAAATATCCTCGTATAAAAACTGGAGAGAATCATTCTCAGAAACCACTTTGTGTTGTGTGCGTTCCACTCACAGAGTTCAACCTTTCCTTTCATACGGCAGTTTGGAAACACTCTGTTTGTGAAGTCTGCAAGTGGATATTTGGACCTCTTTGAGGATTTCGTTGGAAACGGGATTTCTTCATCTAATGCTAGAAGGAAGAATTCTCAGAAACTTCTTTGATTTGTGTGTGTTCAACTAACAGAGCTGAACCATCCTTTAGACAGAGCAGATTGGAAACCCTCTTTTTGAGGATTTTGCTTGTGGAGATTTCAAGCGTTTTGGGGCCAACAGTAGAAAAGGAAATATCCTTGTATAAAAACTAGAGAGAATCATTCTCAGAAACCACTCTGTGATGTGTGCGTTCCATTCACAGAGTTTGACCTTTCTTTTCATAGAACAGTTAGGAAACACTCTGTTTGTAAAGTCTGCAAGTGGATATTTGGACCTCTTTGAGGATTTCGTTGGAAGCGGGATTTCTTCATCTAATGCTACACAGAAGATTTCTCAGTAACTTCGTTGATTTCTGTGTGTTCAAATAACAGAGTTCAACCTTCCCTTAGACATAGCAGATTGGAAACCCTCTTTTTGCGGAATTTGCAAGTGGAGATTTCAAGCGCTTTGGGGCCAACGGTAGAAAAGGGAATATCCTCGAATAAAAACTGGAGAGAATCATTCTCAGAAAACACTTTGTGATGTGTGCGTTCCACTCACAGAGTTTAACCTTTCCTTTCATAGAGCAGTTTGGAAACACTCTGTTTGTGAAGACTGCAAGTGGATAATTGGACCTCTTTGAGGATTTCTTTGGAACGGGATTTCTTCATCTAATGCTAGAAGGAAGAATTCTCAGAAACTTCTTTGATTTGTGTGTGTTCAACTAGCAGAGCTCAACCATCCTTTAGACAGAGCAGATTGGAAACCCTCTTTTTGAGGAATTTGCTTGTGGAGATTTCAAGCCTTTTGGGGCCAACGGTAGAAAAGGAAATATCCTCGTATAAAAACTAGAGAGAATCATTCTCAGAAACCACTTTGTGATGTGTGCGTTCCACTCACAGAGTTTAACCTTTCTTTTCATAGAACAGTTTGGAAACACTCTGTTTGTAAAGTCTGCAAGTGGATATTTGGACCTCTTTGAGGATTTCGTTGGAAGCGGGATTTCTTCATCTAATGCTACACAGAATATTTCTCAGTAACTTCGTTGATTTCTGTGTGTTCAACTAACAGAGTTCAACCTTCCCTTAGACATAGCAGATTGGAAACCCTCTTTTTGTGGAATTTGCAAGTGGAGATTTCAAGCGCTTTGGGGCCAACGGTAGAAAAGGAAATATCCTCGTATAAAAACTGGAGAGAATCATTCTCAGAAAACACTGTGTGATGTGTGCGTTCCACTCACAGAGTTTAACCTTTCCTTTCATAGAGCAGTTTGGAAACACTCTGTTTGTAAAGTCTGCAAGTGGATACTTGGACCTCTTTGCGGGTTTCGTTGGAAACGGGATTTCTTCATCTAATGCTTGAAGGAAGAATTCTCAGTAACTTCTTTGATTTGTGTGTGTTCAACTAACAGAGCTGAACCATCCTTTAGACAGAGCAGATTGGAAACCCTCTTTTTGAGGAATTTGCTTGTGGAGATTTCAAGCGTTTTGGCGCCAACCGTAGAAAAGGAAATATCCTTGTATAAAAACTAGAGAGAATCATTCTCAGAAACCACTTTGTGATGTGTGCGTTCCATTCACAGAGTTTGACCTTTCTTTTCATAGAACAGTTAGGAAACACTCTGTTTGTAAAGTCTGCAAGTGGATATTTGGACCTCTTTGAGGATTTCGTTGGAAGCGGGGTTTCTTCATCTAATGCTACACAGAAGATTTCTCAGTAACTTCGTTGATTTGTGTGTGTTCAACTAACAGAGTTCAACCTTCCCTTAGACATAGCAGATTGGAAACCCTCTTTTTGCGGAATTTGCAAGTGGAGATTTCAAGCGCTTTGGGGCCAACGGTAGAAAAGGAAATATCCTCGAATAAAAACTGGAGAGAATCATTCTCAGAAAACACTTTGTGATGTGTGCGTTCCAATCACAGAGTTTCACCTTTCCTTTCATAGAGCAGTTTGGAAACACTCTGTTTGTGAAGACTGCAAGTGGATAATTGGACCTCTTTGAGGATTTCTTTGGAAACGGGATTTCTTCATCTAATGCTAGAAGGAAGAATTCTCAGAAACTTCTTTGATTTGTGTGTGTTCAACTAACAGAGCTCAACCATCCTTTAGACAGAGCAGATTGGAAACCCTCTTTTTGAGGAATTTGCTTGTGGAGATTTCAAGCCTTTTGGGGCCAACGGTAGAAAAGGAAATATCCTCGTATAAAAACTAGAGAGAATCATTCTCAGAAACCACTTTGTGATGTGTGCGTTCCACTCACAGAGTTTAACCTTTCTTTTCATAGAACAGTTTGGAAACACTCTGTTTGTAAAGTCTGCAAGTGGATATTTGGACCTCTTTTAGGATTTCGTTGGAAGCGGGATTTCTTCATCTAATGCTACACAGAAGATTTCTCAGTAACTTCGTTGATTTCTGTGTGTTCAACTAACAGAGTTCAACCTTCCCTTAGACATAGCAGATTGGAAACCCTCTTTTTGTGGAATTTGCAAGTGGAGATTTCAAGCGCTTTGGGGCCAACGGTAGAAAAGGAAATATCCTCGTATAAAAACTGGAGAGAATCATTCTCAGAAAACACTGTGTGATGTGTGCGTTCCACTCACAGAGTTTAACCTTTCCTTTCATAGAGCAGTTTGGAAACACTCTGTTTGTAAAGTCTGCAAGTGGATACTTGGACCTCTTTGCGGGTTTCGTTGGAAACGGGATTTCTTCATCTAATGCTAGAAGGAAGAATTCTCAGTAACTTCTTTGATTTGTGTGTGTTCAACTAACAGAGCTGAACCATCCTTTAGACAGAGCAGATTGGAAATCCTCTTTTTGAGAAATTTGCTTGTGGAGATTTCAAGCCTTTTGGGGCCAACGATAGAAAAGGAAATATCCTCGTATAAAAACTAGAGAGAATCACTCCCAGAAACCACTTTGAGATGTGTACGTTCCACTCACAGAGTTAAACCTTTCTTTTCATAGAGCCGTTTGGAAACACTCTGTTTGTAAAGTCTGCAAGTGGATATTTGGACCTCTTTGAGGATTTGGTTGGAAGCGGGATTTCTTCATCTAATGCTACACAGAAGATTTCTCAGTAACCTCGTTGATTTCTGTGTGTTCAACTAGCAGAGTTCAACATTCCCTTAGACATAGCACATTGGAAACCCTCTTTTTGTGGAATTTGCAAGTGGAGATTTCAAGCGCTTTGGGGCCAACGGTAGAAAAGGAAATATCCTCCTATAAAAACTAGAGAGAATCATTCTCAGAAACCACTTTGTGTTGTGTGCGTTCCACTCACAGAGTTCAACCTTTCCTTTCATACGGCAGTTTGGAAACACTCTGTTTGTGAAGTCTGCAAGTGGATATTTGGACCTCTTTGAGGATTTCGTTGGAAGCGGGATTTCTTCATCTAATGCTACACAGAAGATTTCTCAGTAACTTCGTTGATTTCTGTGTGTTCAACTAACAGAATTCAACCTTCCCTTAGACATAGCAGATTGGAAACCCTCTTTTTGCGGAATTTGCAAGTGGAGATTTCAAGCGCTTTGGGGCCAACGGTAGAAAAGGAAATATCCTCGAATAAAAACTGGAGAGAATCATTCTCAGAAAACACTTTGTGATGTGTGCGTTCCACTCACAGAGTTCAACCTTTCCTTTCATACGGCAGTTTGGAAACACTCTGTTTGTGAAGTCTGCAAGTGGATATTTGGACCTCTTTGAGGATTTCGTTGGAAACGGGATTTCTTCATCTAATGCTAGAAGGAAGAATTCTCAGAAACTTCTTTGATTTGTGTGTGTTCAACTAACAGAGCTGAAACATCCTTTAGACAGAGCAGATTGGAAACCCTCTTTTTGAGGAATTTGCTTGTGGAGATTTCAAGCCTTTTGGGGCCAACAGTAGAAAAGGAAATATCCTCGTATAAAAACTAGAGAGAATCATTCTCAGAAACCACTTTGTGATGTGTGCGTTCCACTCACAGAGTTTAACCTTTCTTTTCATAGAACAGTTTGGAAACACTCTGTTTGTAAAGTCTGTAAGTGGATATTTGGACCTCTTTGAGGATTTCGTTGGAAGCGGGATTTCTTCATCTAATGCTACACAGAAGATTTCTCAGTAACTTCGATGATTTGTGTGTGTTCAACGAACTGAGTTCAACCTTCCCTTAGACATAGCAGATTGGAAACCCTCTTTTTGTGGAATTTGCAAGTGGAGATTTCAAGCGCTTTGTGGCCAACGGTAGAAAAGGAAATATCTTCGTATAAAAACTGCAGAGAATCATTCTCAGAAAACACTTTGTGATGTGTGTGCTCCAATCACAGAGTTTAACCTTTCCTTTCATAGAGCAGTTTGGAAACACTCTGTTTGTGAGGACTGCAAGTGGATACTTGGACCTCTTTGAGGGTTTCGTTGGAAACGGGATTTCTTCATCTAATGCTAGAAGGAAGAATTCTCAGTAACTTCTTTGATTTGTGTGTGTTCAACTAACAGAGCTGAACCATCCTTTAGACAGAGCAGATTGGAAATCCTCTTTTTGAGAAATTTGCTTGTGGAGATTTCATGCGTTTTGGGGAGAACGGTAGAAAAGGAAATATCCTCGTATAAAAACTAGAGAGAATCACTCCCAGAAACCACTTTGAGATGTGTGCATTCCACTCACAGTGTTAAACCTTTCTTTTCATAGAACAGTTTGGAAACACTCTGTTTGTAAAGTCTGCAAGTGGATATTTGGACCTCTTTGAGGATTTCGTTGGAAACGGGATTTCTTCATCTAATGCTAGAAGGAAGAATTCTCAGAAACTTATTTGATTTGTGTGTGTTCAACTAACAGAGCTGAACCATCCTTTAGACAGAGCAGATTGGAAACCCTCTTTTTGAGGAATTTGCTTGTTGAGATTTCAAGCGTTTTGGGGCCAACGGTAGAAAAGGAAATATCCTCGTATAAAAACTGGAGAGAATCATTCTCAGAAAACACATTGTGATGTGTGCGTTCCACTCACGGAGTTTAACCTTTCCTTTCATACAGCAGTTTGGAAACACTCTGTTTGTAAAGACTGCAAGTGGATATTTTGAGCTCTTTGAGGATTTCGTTGGAAACGGGATTTCTTCATCTAATGCTAGAAGGAAGAATTCTCAGAAACTTCTTTGATATGTGTGTGTTCAACTAACAGAGCTGAACCATACTTTAGACAGAGCAGATTGGAAACCCTCTTTTTGAGGAATTTGCTTGTGGAGATTTCAAGTGTTTTGGGGCCAACGGTAGAAAAGGAAATATCCTCTTATAAAAAATAGAGAGAATAATTCTCAGAAACCGCTTTGTGATGTGTGCGTTCCCCTCACGGAGTTTAACCTTTCTTTTCATAGAGCAGTTTGGAAACACTCTGTTTGTGAAGTCTGCAAGTGGATATTTGGACCTCTTTGAGGATTTCGTTGGAAGCGGGATTTCATCATCTAATGCTACACAGAAGATTTCTCAGTAACTTCGTTGATTTGTGTGTGTTCAACTAACAGAGTTCAACCTTCCCTTAGACATAGCAGATTGGAAACCCTCTTTTTGTGGAATTTGCAAGTGGAGATTTCAAGCGATTTGGGGCCAACGGTAGAAGAGGAAATATCCTCGTATAAAAACTGGAGAGAATCATTCTCAGAAATCACTTTGTGATGTGTGCGTTCCACTCACAGAGTTTAACCTTTCCTTTCATAGAGCAGTTTGGAAACACTCTGTTTGTGAAGACTGCAAGTGGATATTTGGATCTCTTTGAGGGTTTCGTTGGAAACGGGATTTCTTCATCTAATGCTAGAAGGAAGAATTCTCAGAAACTTCTTTGATTTGTGTGTGTTCAAGTAACAGAGCTGAACCATCCTTTAGACAGAGCAGATTGGAAACCCTCTTTTTGAGGAATTTGCTTGTGGAGATTTCAAGCCTTTTGGGGCCAACGGTAGAAAAGGAAATATCCTCGTATAAAAACTAGAGAGAATCACTCCCAGAAACAACTTTGTGATGTGTGCGTTCCACTCACAGAGTTAAACCTTTCTTTTCATAGAGCCGTTTGGAAACACTCTGTTTGTAAAGTCTGCAAGAGGATATTTGGACCTCTTTGAGGATTTCGTTGGAAGCGGGATTTCTTCATCTAATGCTACACAGAAGACTTCTCAGTAACTTCGTTGATTTGTGTGTGTTCAACTAACAGAGTTCAACCTTCCCTTAGACATAGCAGATTGGAAACCCTCTTTTTGTGGAATTCGCAAGTGGAGATTTCAAGCGTTTTGGGGCCAACGGTAGAAAAGGAAATATCCTCGTATAAAAAATAGAGAGAATCATTCTCAGAAACCGCTTTGTGATGTGTGCGTTCCCCTCACGGAGTTTAACCTTTGTTTTCATAGAGCAGTTTGGACACACTCTGTTTGTTAAGACTGCAAGTGGATATTTGGACCTCTTTGAGGATTTCGTTGGAAGCGGGATTTCATCATCTAATGCTACACAGAAGATTTCTCAGTAACTTCGTTGATTTCTGTGTGTTCAACTAACAGAGTTCAACCTTCCCTTACACATAGCAGATTGGAAACCCTCTTTTTGCGGAATTTGCAATCGGAGATTTCAAGCGCTTTGGGGCCAACGATAGAAAAGGAAATATCCTCGTATAAAAACTGGAGAGAATCATTCTCAGAAAACACTTTGTGATGTGTGCGTTCCACTCACAGAGTTTAACCTTTCCTTTCATAGAGCTGTTTGGAAACACTCTGTTTGTGAAGACTGCAAGTGGATATTTGGACCTCTTTGAGGGTTTCGTTGGAAACGGGATTTCTTCATCTAATGCTAGAAGGAAGAATTCTCAGAAACTTCTTTGATTTGTGTGTGTTCAACTAACAGAGCTGAACCATGCTTTAGACAGAGCAGATTGGAAATCCTCTTTTTGAGGAATTTGCTTGTGGAGATTTCAAGCCTTTTGGGGCCAACGGTAGAAAAGGAAATATCCTCGTATAAAAACTAGAGAGAATCACTCCCAGAAACCACTTTGTGATGTGTGCGTTCCACTCACAGAGTTTAACCTTTCTTTTCATAGAACAGTTTGGAAACACTCTGTTTGTAAAGTCTGCAAGTGGATATTTGGACCTCTTTGAGGATTTTGTTGGAAGCGGGATTTCTTCATCTAATGCTACACAGAAGATTTCTCAGTAACTTCGTTGATTTGTGTGTGTTCAACTAACAGAGTTCAACCTTCCCTTAGACATAGCAGATTGGAAACCCTCTTTTTGTGGAATTTGCAAGAGAAGATTTCAAGCGTTTTTGGGCCAACGGTAGAAAAGGAAATATCCTCGTATAAAAAATAGAGAGAATCATTCTCAGAAACCGCTTTGTGATGTGTGCGGTCCCCTCACGGAGTTTAACCTTTGTTTTCATAGAGCAGTTTGGACACACTCTGTTTGTGAAGTCTGCAAGTGGATATTTGGACCTCTTTGAGGATTTCGTTGGAAGCGGGATTTCATCATCTAATCCTACACAGAAGATTTCTCAGTAACTTCGTTGATTTCTGTGTGTTCAACTAACAGAGTTCAACCTTCCCTTACACATAGCAGATTGGAAATCCTCTTTTTGTGGAATTTGCAAGTGGAGATTTCAAGCGCTTAGGGGCCAACGGTAGAAAAGGAAATATCCTCGTATAAAAACTAGTGAGAATCATTCTCAGAAACCACTTTGTGATGTGTGCGTTCCACTCACAGAGTTCAACCTTTCCTTTCATAAGGCAGTTTGGAAACACTGTGTTTGTGAAGTCTGCAAGTGGATAATTGGACCTCTTTGAGGATTACTTTGGAAACGGGATTTCTTCATCTAATGCTAGAAGGAAGAATTCTCAGAAACTTCTTTGATTTGTGTGTGTTCAACTAACAGAGCTCAACCATCCTTTAGACAGAGCAGATTGGAAACCCTCTTTTTGTGGAATTTGCAAGTGGAGATTTCAAGCGCTTAGGGGCCAACGGTAGAAAAGGAAATATCCTCGTATAAAAACTAGAGAGAATCATTCTCAGAAACCACTTTGTGATGTGTGCGTTCCACTCACAGAGTTTAACCTTTCTTTTCATAGAGCCGTTTGGAAACACACTGTTTGTAAAGTCTGCAAGTGGATATTTGGACCTCTTTGAGGATTTCGTTGGAAGCGGGATTTCTTCATCTAATGCTACACAGAAGATTTCTCAGTAACTTCGTTGATTTCTGTGTGTTCAACTAACAGAGTTCAACCTTCCCTTAGACATAGCAGATTGGAAACCCTCTTTTTGCGGAATTTGCAATCGGAGATTTCAAGCGCTTTGGGGCCAACGGTAGAAAAGGAAATATCCTCGTATAAAAACTGGAGAGAATCATTCTCAGAAAACACATTGTGATGTGTGCGTTCCACTCACGGAGTTTAACCTTTCCTTTCATACAGCAGTTTGGAAACACTCTGTTTGTAAAGACTGCAAGTGGATATTTGGACCTCTTTGAGGATTTCGTTGGAAACGGGATTTCTTCATCTAATGCTAGAAGGAAGAATTCTCAGAAACTTCTTTGATATGTGTGTGTTCAACTAACAGAGCTGAACCATCCTTTAGACAGAGCAGATTGGAAACCCTCTTTTTGAGGAATTTGCTTGTGGAGATTTCAAGTGTTTTGGGGCCAACGGTAGAAAAGGAAATATCCTCTTATAAAAAATAGAGAGAATAATTCTCAGAAACCGCTTTGTGATGTGTGCGTTCCCCTCACGGAGTTTAACCTTTCTTTTCATAGAGCAGTTTGGAAACACTCTGTTTGTGAAGTCTGCAAGTGGATATTTGGACCTCTTTGAGGATTTCGTTGGAAGCGGGATTTCATCATCTAATGCTACACAGAAGATTTCTCAGTAACTTCGTTGATTTGTGTGTGTTCAACTAACAGAGTTCAACCTTCCCTTAGACATAGCAGATTGGAAACCCTCTTTTTGTGGAATTTGCAAGTGGAGATTTCAAGCGCTTTGGGGCCAACGGTAGAAAAGGAAATATCCTCGTATAAAAACTGGAGAGAATCATTCTCAGAAATCACTTTGTGATGTGTGCGTTCCACTCACACAGTTTAACCTTTCTTTTCATAGAGCAGTTTGGAAACAGTCTGTTTGTAAAGTCTGCAGGTGGATATTTGGACATCTTGGAGGATTTCGTTGGAAACGGGATTTCTGCATATAACGCTAGACAGGAGAAATCTCAGTAACTTCTTTGGGCTGCATGTGTTCAACTCAGAGAGTTGAATCTTCCTGTAGACAGAGCAGATTTGAAACCCTCTATTTGTGGAATTTGCAAGTGGAGATTTCAAGCGCTTTGGGGCCAATGGTAGAAAAGGAAATATCTTCGTATAAAAACTAGAGAGAATCATTCTCAGCAACCACTTTGTGATGTGTGCGATCCACTCACAGAGTTTAACCTTTCTTTTCATAGAGCAGTTTGGAAACACTCTGTTTGTAAAGTCTGCAGGGGCATATTTGGACCTCTTGGAGGATTTCGTTGGACACGGGATTTCTGCATATAACGCTAGACAGAAGAATTCTCAGTAACTTCTTTGGGCAGCGTGTGTTCACCTCAGAGAGTTGAACCTTCCTGTAGACAGAGCATATTTCAAACCCTCTTATTGTGGAATTTGCAAGTGGAGATTTCAAGCGCTTAGGGGCCAATGGTAGAAATGGAAATATCTTCGTATAAAAACTAGAGAGAATCAATCTCATCAACCACTTTGGGATGTGTGCATTCCACTCACAGAGTTTAACCTTTCTTTTCATAGAGCAGTTTGGAAACAGTCTGTTTGTAATGTCTGCAGGTGGATATTTGGACCTCTTGGAGGATTTCGTTGGAAACGGGATTTCTGCAAGTAACTCTAGACAGGAGAATTCTCAGTAACTTCTTTGGGCTGCGTGTGTTCAACTCACAGAGGTGAAGCTTCCTGTAGATAGCGCAGATTTGAAACCCTCTTTTTGTGGAATTTGCAAGTTTAGATTTCAAGCGCTTTGGGGTCAATGGTAGAAAAGGATATATCTTCGTATAAAAACTAGAGAGAATCATTCTCAGCAACCACTTTGTGATGTGTGCGTTCCACTCACAGAGTTTAACCTTTGTTTTCATAGAGCAGTTTGGAAACACTCTGTTTGTAAAGTCTGCAAGTGGATATTTGGACCTCTTTTAGGATATCGTGGGAAACGGGATTTCTGCATATAACGCTAGACAGAAGAATTCTCAGTAACTTCTTTGGGCTGCGTGTGTTCAACTCACACAGTTGAACTTTCCTGTAGACAGAGCAGATTTGAAACCCTCTTTTTGTGGAATTTGCAAGTGGAGATTTCAAGCGCTTTGGGGCCAATGGTAGAAAAGGAAATATCTTCGTATAAAAACTAGAGAGAATCATTCTCAGCAACCACTTTGTGATGTGTGCGTTCCACTCACTGAGTTTAACCTTTCTTTTCATAGATCAGTTTGGAAACACTCTGTTTGTAAAGTCTGCAGGGGCATATTTGGACCTCTTGGAGGATTTCGTTGGACACGGGATTTCTGCATATAACGCTAGACAGAAGAATTCTCAGTAACTTCTTTGGGCAGCGTGTGTTCACCTCAGAGAGTTGAACCTTCCTGTAGACAGAGCATATTTCAAACCCTCTTTTTGTGGAATTTGCAAGTGGAGATTTCAAGCGCTTAGGGGCCAATGGTAGAAATGGAAATATCTTCGTATAAAAACTAGAGAGAATCATTCCCAGCAACCACTTTGTGATGTGTGCGTTCCACTCACAGAGTTTAACCTTTCTTTTCATAGAGTAGTTTGCAAACAGTCTGTTTGTAAAGTCTGCAGGTGGATATTTGGACCTCTTGGAGGATATCGTTGGAAACAGGATTTCTGCATATAAAGGTAGACAGGAGAATTCTCAGTAACTTCTTTGGGCTGCGTGTGTTCAGCTCACAGAGATGAACCTTCCTGTAGACAGAGCACAGCTGAAACCCTCTTTTTGTGGAATTTGCAAGTGGAGATTTCAAGCGCTTTGGGCCAATGGTAGAAAAGGAAATATCTTCGTATAAAAACTAGAGAGAATCAATCTCATCAACCACTTTGGGATGTGTGCATTCCACTCACAGAGTTTAACCTTTCTTTTCATAGAGCAGTTTGGAAACACTCTGTTTGTAAAGTCTGCAAGTGGAGATTTGGACCTCTTTCAGGATTTCGTAGGAAACGGGATTTCTGCATGTAACGCAAGACAGAAGAATTCTCAGTAACTTGTTTGGGCTGCCTGTGTTCAACTGACAGAGTTGAACCTTTCTGTAGACAGAGGAGATTTGAAACCCTCTTTTTGTGGAATTTGCAAGTGGAGATTTCAAGCGCTTTGGGGCCAATGGTAGAAAAGGAAATATCTTCGTTTAAAAACTAGAGAGAATCATTCTCAGCAACCACTTTGTGATGTGTGCGTTCCACTCACAGAGTTTAACCTTTCTTTTCATAGAGCAGTTTGGAAACACTCTGTTTGTAAAGTCTACAAATGCATATTTGGACCTCTAGGAGGATTTCGTTGAACACGGGAATTCTGCATGAAAAGCTAAACAGAAGAATTCTCAGTAACTTCTTTCAGCGGTGTGTGTTCACCTCACAGAGTTGAACCTTCCTGTAGACAGAGCAGATTTGAAACCCTCTTTTTGTGGAATTTGCAAGTGGAGATTTCAAGCCCCTTGGGGACAATGGTAGAAATGGAAATATCTTCGTATAAAAACTAGAGAGAATCATTCTCAGCAACCACTTTGTGATGTGTGCATTCCACTCACAGAGTTTAACCTTTCTTTTCATAGAGCAGTTTGGAAACAGTCTGTTTGTAAAGTCTGCAGGTGGATATTTGGACCTCTTGGAGGATTTCGTTGGAAACAGGATTTCTGCAAGTAACGCTAGACAGGAGAATTCTCAGTAACTTCTTTGGGCTGCGTGTGTTCAACTCACAGAGGTGAAGCTTCCTGTAGATAGAGCAGATTTGAAACCCTCTTTTTGTGGAATTTGCATGTGGAGATTTCAAGCGCTTTGGGGTCAATGGTAGAAAAGGATATATCTTCGTATAAAAACTAGACAGAATCATTCTCAGCAACCGCTTTGTGATGTGTGCGTTCCACTCACAGAGTTTAACCTTTGTTTTCATAGAGCAGTTTGGAAACACTCTGTTTGTAAAGTCTGCAAGTGGAGATTTGGACCTCTTTGAGGATTTCGTTGGAAACGGGATTTCTGCATGTAACGCAAGACAGAAGAATTATCAGTAACTTCTTTCGGCTGCCTGTGTTCAACTCACAGAGTTGAACCTTTCTGTAGACAGAGAAGATTTGAAACCCTCTTTTTGTGGAATTTGCAAGTGGAGATTTCAAGCGCTTTGGGGCCAATGGTAGAAAAGGAAATATCTTCGTATAAAAACTAGAGAGAATCATTCTCAGCAACCACATTGTGATGTGTGCGTTCCACTCACAGAGTTTAACCTTTCTTTTCATAGAGCAGTTTGGAAACACTCTGTTTGTAAACTCTGCAAGTGCATATTTGGACCTCTTGGAGGATTTCTTTGGACATGGGATTTCTGCATTAAACGCTAGACAGAAGAATTCTCAGTAACTGCTTTGGGCAGCGTGTGTTCACCTGACAGACTTGAACCTTCCTGTAGACACAGCAGATTGGAAACCCTCTTTTTGTGGAATTTGCAAGTGGAGATTTCAAGCGCTTTGGGGCCAATGGTAGAAAAGGAAATATCTTCGTATAAAAACTAGAGAGAGTCAATCTCAGCAACCACTTTGTGATGTGTGCGTTCCACTCACAGAGTTTAACCTTTCTTTTCATAGAGCAGTTTGGAAACACTCTGTTTGTAAATTCTGCAAGTGCATATTTGGACCTCTTGGAGGATTTCTTTGGACATGGGATTTCTGCATTAAACGCTAGACAGAAGAATTCTCAGTAACTACTTTGGGCAGCGTGTGTTCACCTCACAGACTTGAACCTTCCTGTAGACACAGCAGATTGGAAACCCTCTTTTTGTGGAATTTGTAAGTGGAGATTTCAAGCGCTTTGGGGCCAATGGTAGAAAAGGAAATATCTTCGTATAAAAACTAGAGAGAGTCAATCTCAGCAACCACTTTGTGATGTGTGCGTTCCACTCACAGAGTTTAACCTTTCTTTTCATAGAGCAGTTTGGAAACACTCTCTTTGTAAAGTCCGCAAGTGCATATTTGGACCTCTTTGAGGATTTCGTTGGAAACGGGATTTCTGTATATAACGCTAGACAGGAGAATTCTCAGTAACTTGTTTGGGCTGCCTGTGTTCAACTCACAGAGGTGAAGCTTCCTGTAGACAGAGGAGATTTGAAACCCTCTTTTTGTGGAATTTCCAAGTGGAGATTTCAAGCGCTTTGGGGTCAATGGTAGAAAAGGATATATCTTCGTATAAAAACTAGAGAGAATCATTCTCAGCAACCACTTTGTGATGTGTGCGTTCCACTCACTGAGTTTAACCTTTCTTTTCATAGAGCAGTTTGGAAACACTCTGTTTGTAAAGTCTGCAAGTGGAGATTTGGACGTCTTGGAGGATATCTTGGGAAACGGTATTTCTGCATATAACGCTAGACAGAAGAATTCTCAGTAACTTCTTTGGGCTGAGTGTGTTCAACTCACAGAGTTGAACCTTCCTGTAGACAGAGCAGATCTGAAACCCTCTTTTTGTGGAATTTGCAAGTGGAGATTTCAAGCGCTTTGGGGCCAATGGTAGAAAAGGAAATATCTTCGTATAAAAACTAGACAGAATCATTCTCAGCAACCACTTTGTGATGTGTGCAATCCACTCCCAGAGTTTAACCTTTGTTTTCATAGAGCAGTTTGGAAACACTCTGTTTGTGAAGTCTGCAAGTGGAGATTTGGACCTCTTTGAGGATTTCGTTGGAAACAGGATTTCTGCATGTAACGCAAGACAGAAGAATTCTCAGTAACTTGTTTGGGCTGCCTGTGTTCAACTCACAGAGTTGAACCTTTCTGTAGACAGAGAAGATTTGAAACCCTCTTTTTGTGGAATTTGCAAGTGGAGATTTCAAGCGCTTTGGGGCCAATGGTATTAAAGGAAATATCTTCGTATAAAAACTAGAGAGAGTCAATCTCAGCAACCACTTTGTGATGTGTGGGTTCCCCTCACAGAATTTAACCTTTCTTTTCATAGAGCAGTTTGGAAACACTCTGTTTGTAAAGTCTGCAAGTGCATATTTGGACTTCTTGGAGGATTTCGTTGGACACGGGATTTCTGCATATAACGCTAGACAGGAGAATTCTCAGTAACTTCTTTGGGCTGCCTGTGTTCAACTCACAGAGATGAAGCTTCCTGTAGACAGAGCAGATTTGAAACCCTCTTTTTGTGGGATTTCCAAGTGGAGATTTCAAGCGCTTTAGGGTCAATGGTAGAAAAGGATATATCTTCGTATAAAAACTAGAGAGAATCATTCTCAGCAACCACTTTGTGATGTGTGCGTTCCACTCACTGAGTTTAACCTTTCTTTTCATAGAGCAGTTTGGAAACACTCTGTTTGTAAAGTCTGCAAGTGGAGATTTGGACCTCTTCGAGGATTGCGTTGGAAACGGGATTTCTGCATATAACGCTAGACAGAAGAATTCTCAGTAACTTCTTTGGGCTGCGTGTGTTCAACTCAGAGAGTTGAATCTTCCTGCAAACAGAGCAGATTTGAAACCCTCTTTTTGTGGAATTTGCAAGTGGAGATTTCAAGCGCTTAGGGGCCAATGGTAGAAAAGGATATATCTTCGTATAAAAACTAGAGAGAATCATTCTCAGAAACCACTTTCTGATGTGTGCGTTCCACTCACAGAGTTTAACCTTTGTTTTCATAGAGCAGTTTGGAAACACTCTGTTTGTAAAGTCTGCAAGTGGAGATTTGGACCTCTTTGAGGATTTCGTAGGAAACGGGATTTCTGCATGTAACGCAAGACAGAAGAATTCTCAGTAACTTGTTTGGGCTGCCTGTGTTCAACTGACAGAGTTGAACCTTTCTGTAGACAGAGGAGATTTGAAACCCTCTTTTTGTGGAATTTGCAAGTGGAGAATTCAAGCGCTTTGGGGCCAATGGTAGAAAAGGAAATATCTTCGTATAAAAACTAGAGAGAGTCAATCTCAGCAACCACTTTGTGATGTCTGCGTTCCACTCACAGAGTTTAACCTTTCTTTTCATAGAGCAGTTTGGAAACACTCTGTTTGTAAAGTCTGCAAGTGGATATTTTGATCTCTTGGAGGATTTCTTTGGAAACGGGATTTCTGCATATAACGCTAGACAGAAGAATTCTCAGTAACTTCTTTGGGCTGCTGGTGTTCAACTCACAGAGATGAAGCCTCCTGTAGAGAGAGCAGATTTGAAACCCTCTTTTTGTGGAATTTGCAAGTTTAGATTTCAAGAGCTTTGAGGTCAATGGTAGAAAAGGATATATCTTCGTATAAAAACTAGAGAGAATCATTCTCAGCAACCACTTTGTGATGTGTGCGTTCCACTCACTGAGTTTAACCTTTCTTTTCATAGAGCAGTTTGGAAACACTCTGTTTGTAAAGTCTGCAAGTGGATATTTGGACCTATTTTAGGATATCTTGGGAAACGGGATTTCTGCATATAACGTTAGACAGAGGAATTCTCAGTAACTTCTTTGGGCTGCGTGTGTTCAACACACAGAGTTGTACATTCCTGTAGACAGAGCAGATTTGAAACCCTCTTTTTGTGGAATTTGCAAGTGGAGATTTCAAGTGCTTTGGGGCCAATGGTAGAAAAGGAAATATCTTCGTATAAAAGCTAGAGAGAATCATTCTCATCAACCACTTTGTGATGTGTGCGTTCCACTCACAGAGTTTAACCTTTCTTTTCATAGAGCAGTTTGGAAACAGTCTGTTTGTAAAGTCTGCAGGGGGATATTAGGACGTCTTGGAGGATTTCGTTCGAAACGGGATTTCTGCATGTAACGCTAGACAGAAGAATTCTCAGTAACTTCTTTGGGCTGCATGTGTTCAACTCAGAGAGTTGAATCTTTCTGTAGACAGAGAAGATTTGAAACCCTCTTTTTGTGGAATTTGTAAGTGGAGATTTCAAGCGCTTTGGGGCCAATGGTAGAAAAGGAAATATCTTCGTATAAAAACTGGAGAGAATCATTCTCAGCAACCACATTGTGATGTGTGCGTTCCACTCACAGAGTTTAACCTTTCTTTTCATAGAGCAGTTTGGAAACACTGTGTTTGTAAACTCTGCAAGTGCATATTTGGACCTCTTGGAGGATTTCTTTGGACATGGGATTTCTGCATGAAACGCTAGACAGAAGAATTCTCAGTAACTACTTTGGGCAGCGTGTGTTCACCTCACAGACTTGAACCTTCCTGTAGACAGAGCAGATTTGAAACCCTCTTTTTGTGGAATTTGCAAGTGGAGATATCAAGCGCTTTGTGGTCAATGGTAGAAAAGGATATATCTTCGTATAAAAACTAGAGAGAATCATTCTCAGCAACCACTTTGTGATGTGTGTGCTCCACTCCCAGATTTTACCCTTTGTTTTCATAGAGCAGTTTGGAAACACTCTGTTTGTGAAGTCTGCAAGTGGAGATTTGGACCTCTTTGAGGATTTCGTTGGAAACGGGATTTCTGCATGTAACGCAAGACAGAAGAATTCTCACTAACTTGTTTGGGCTGCCTGTGTTCAACTCACAGAGTTGAACCTTTCTGTAGACAGAGAAGATTTGAAACCCTCTTTTTGTGGAATTTGCAAGTGGAGATTTCAAGCGCTTTGGGGCCAATGGTAGAAAAGGAAATATCTTCGTATAAAAACTAGAGAGAGTCAATCTCAGCAACCACTTTGTGATGTGTGCGTTCCACTCACAGAGTTTAACCTTTCTTCTCATAGAGCAGTTTGGAAACACTCTGTTTGTAAAGTCTGCAAGTGCATATTTGGACCTCTTGGAGGATTTCTTTGGAAACGGGATTTCTGCATATAACGCTAGACAGGAGAATTCTCAGTAACTTCTTTGGGCTGCGTGTGTTCAACTCACAGAGGAAGCTTCCTGTAGACAGAGGAGATTTGAAACCCTCTTTTTGTGGAATTTCCAAGTGGAGATTTCAAGCGCTTTGGGGTCAATGGTAGAAAAGGATATACCTTCGTATAAAAACTAGAGAGAATCATTCTCAGCAACCACTTTGTGATGTGTGCGTTCCACTCACTGAGTTTAACCTTTCTTTTCATAGAGCAGTTTGGAAACACTCTGTTTGTAAAGTCTGCAAGTGCATATTTGGACTTCTTGGAGGATTTCGTTGGACACGGGATTTCTGCATATAACGCTAGACAGGAGAATTCTCAGTAACTTCTTTGGGCTGCCTGTGTTCAACTCACAGAGATGAAGCTTCCTGTAGACAGAGCAGATTTGAAACCCTCTTTTTGTGGGATTTCCAAGTGGAGATTTCAAGCGCTTTAGGGTCAATGGTAGAAAAGGATATATCTTCGTATAAAAACTAGAGAGAATCATTCTCAGCAACCACTTTGTGATGTGTGCGTTCCACTCACAGAGTTTAACCTTTCTTTTCATAGAGCAGTTTGGAAACACTCTGTTTGTAAAGTCTGCAAGTGGAGATTTGGACCTCTTTTAGGATATCGTGGGAAACGGGATTTCTGCATATAACGCTAGACAGAGGAATCTCAGTAACTTCTTTGGGCTGCGTGTGTTCAACACACAGAGTTGTACATTCCTGTAGACAGAGCAGATTTGAAACCCTCTTTTTGTGGAATTTGCAAGTGGAGATTTCAAGTGCTTTGGGGCCAATGGTAGAAAAGGAAATATCTTCTTATAAAAGCTAGAGAGAATCATTCTCATCAACCACTTTGTGATGTGTGCGTTCCACTCACAGAGTTTAACCTTTCTTTTCATAGGGCAGTTTGGAAACAGTCTGTTTGTAAAGTCTGCAGGGGGATATTTGGACGTCTTGGAGGATTTCGTTCGAAACGGGATTTCTGCATGTAACGCTAGACAGAAGAATTCTCAGTAACTTCTTTGGGCTGCATGTGTTCAACTCAGAGAGTTGAATCTTTCTGTAGACAGAGAAGATTTGAAACCCTCTTTTTGTGGAATTTGTAAGTGGAGATTTCAAGCGCTTTGGGGCCAATGGTAGAAAAGGAAATATCTTCGTATAAAAACTGGAGAGAATCATTCTCAGCAACCACATTGTGATGTGTGCGTTCCACTCACAGAGTTTAACCTTTCTTTTCATAGAGCAGTTTGGAAACACTGTGTTTGTAAACTCTGCAAGTGCATATTTGGACCTCTTGGAGGATTTCTTTGGACATGGGATTTCTGCATGAAACGCTAGACAGAAGAATTCTCAGTAACTACTTTGGGCAGCGTGTGTTCACCTCACAGACTTGAACCTTCCTGTAGACAGAGCAGATTTGAAACCCTCTTTTTGTGGAATTTGCAAGTGGAGATATCAAGCGCTTTGTGGTCAATGGTAGAAAAGGATATATCTTCGTATAAAAACTAGAGAGAATCATTCTCAGCAACCACTTTGTGATGTGTGTGCTCCACTCCTAGATTTTACCCTTTGTTTTCATAGAGAAGTTTGGAAACACTCTGTTTGTGAAGTCTGCAAGTGGAGATTTGGACCTCTTTGAGGATTTCGTTGGAAACGGGATTTCTGCATGTAACGCAAGACAGAAGAATTCTCACTAACTTGTTTGGGCTGCCTGTGTTCAACTCACAGAGTTGAACCTTTCTGTAGACAGAGAAGATTTGAAACCCTCTTTTTGTGGAATTTGCAAGTGGAGATTTCAAGCGCTTTGGGGCCAATGGTAGTAAAGGAAATATCTTCGTATAAAAACTAGAGAGAGTCAATCTCAGCAACCACTTTGTGATGTGTGGGTTCCCCTCACAGAGTTTAACCTTTCTTTTCATAGAGCAGTTTGGAAACACTCTGTTTGTAAAGTCTGCAAGTGCATATTTGGACTTCTTGGAGGATTTCGTTGGACACGGGATTTCTGCATATAACGCTAGACAGGAGAATTCTCAGTAACTTCTTTGGGCTGCCTGTGTTCAACTCACAGAGATGAAGCTTCCTGTAGACAGAGCAGATTTGAAACCCTCTTTTTGTGGGATTTCCAAGTGGAGATTTCAAGCGCTTTAGGGTCAATGGTAGAAAAGGATATATCTTCGTATAAAAACTAGAGAGAATCATTCTCAGCAACCACTTTGTGATGTGTGCGTTCCACTCACTGAGTTTAACCTTTCTTTTCATAGAGCAGTTTGGAAACACTCTGTTTGTAAAGTCTGCAAGTGGAGATTTGGACCTCTTTTAGGATATCGTGGGAAACGGTATTTCTGCATATAACGCTAGACAGAAGAATTCTCAGTAACTTCTTTGGGCTGCGTGTCTTCAACTCACAGAGCTGAACCTTCCTGTAGACAAAGCAGATCTGAAACCCTCTTTTTGTGGAATTTGCAAGTGGAGATTTCAAGCGCTTTGTGGCCAATGGTAGAAAAGGAAATATCTTCGTATCAAAACTAGAGAGAATCATTCTCAGCAACCACTTTGAGATGTGTGCGTTCCACTCACAGAGTTAAACCTTTCTTTTCATAGAGCCGTTTGGAAACACTCTGTTTGTAAAGTCTGCAGGTGGATATTTGGACCTCTTTGAGGATTTCGTTGGAAGCGGGATTTCTTCATCTAATGCTACACAGAAGATTTCTCAGTAACTTCGTTGATTTCTGTGTGTTCAACTAACAGAGTTCAACCTTCCCTTAGACATACCAGATTGGAAACCCTCTTTTTGCGGAATTTGCAATCGGAGATTTCAAGCGCTTTGTGGCCAACGATAGAAAAGGAAATATCCTCGTATAAAAACTGGAGAGAATCATTCTCAGAAAAAACTTTGTGATGTGTGCGTTCCACTCACAGAGTTTAACCTTTCCTTTCATAGAGCAGTTTGGAAACACTCTGTTTGTGAAGACTGCAAGTGGATATTTGGACCTCTTTGAGGGTTTCGTTGGAAACGGGAATTCTTCATCTAATGCTAGAAGGAAGAATTCTCAGAAACTTCTTTGATTTGTGTGTGTTCAACTAACAGAGCTGAACCATGCTTTAGACAGAGCAGATTGGAAATCCTCTTTTTGAGGAATTTGCTTGTGGAGATTTCAAGCCTTTTGGGGCCAACGGTAGAAAAGGAAATATCCTCGTATAAAAACTAGAGAGAATCACTCCCAGAAACCACTTTGTGATGTGTGCGTTCCACTCACAGAGTTTAACCTTTCTTTTCATAGAACAGTTTGGAAACACTCTGTTTGTAAAGTCTGCAAGTGGATATTTGGACCTCTTTGAGGATTTCGTTGGAAGCAGGATTTCTTCATCTAATGCTACACAGAAGATTTCTCAGTAACTTCGTTGATTTCTGTGTGTTCAACTAACAGAGTTCAACCTTCCCTTAGACATAGCAGATTGGAAACCCTCTTTTTGTGGAATTTGCAAGAGAAGATTTCAAGCGTTTTGGGGCCAACGGTAGAAAAGGAAATATCCTCGTATAAAAAATAGAGAGAATCATTCTCAGAAACCGCTTTGTGATGTGTGCGTTCCCGTCACAGAGTTTAACCTTTGTTTTCATAGAGCAGTTTGGACACACTCTGTTTGTGAAGTCTGCAAGTGGATATTTGGACCTCTTTGAGGATTTCGTTGGAAGCGGGATTTCATCATCTAATCCTACACAGAAGATTTCTCAGTAACTTCGTTGATTTCTGTGTGTTCAACTAACAGAGTTCAACCTTCCCTTACACATAGCAGATTGGAAATCCTCTTTTTGTGGAATTTGCAAGTGGAGATTTCAAGCGCTTAGGGGCCAACGTTAGAAAAGGAAATATCCTCGTATAAAAACTAGTGAGAATCTTTCTCAGAAACCACTTTGTGTTGTGTGCGTTCCACTCACAGAGTTCAACCTTTCCTTTCATAAGGCAGTTTGGAAACACTCTGTTTGTGAAGTCTGCAAGTGGATAATTGGACCTCTTTGAGGATTACTTTGGAAATGGGATTTCTTCATCTAATGCTAGAAGGAAGAATTCTCAGAAACTTCTTTGATTTGTGTGTGTTCAACTAACAGAGCTCAACCATCCTTTAGACAGAGCAGATTGGAAACCCTCTTTTTGTGGAATTTGCAAGTGGAGATTTCAAGCGCTTAGGGGCCAACGGTAGAAAAGGAAATATCCTCGTATAAAAACTAGAGAGAATCATTCTCAGAAACCACTTTGTGATGTGTGCGTTCCACTCACAGAGTTTAACCTTTCTTTTCATAGAGCCGTTTGGAAACACTCTGTTTGTGAAGTCTGCAAGTGGATATTTGGACCTCTTTGAGGATTTCGTTGGAAGCGGGATTTCTTCATCTAATGCTACACAGAAGATTTCTCAGTAACTTCGTTGATTTCTGTGTGTTCAACTAACAGAGTTCAACCTTCCCTTAGACATAGCAGATTGGAAACCCTCTTTTTGCGGAATTTGCAATCGGAGATTTCAAGCGCTTTGGGGCCAACGGTAGAAAAGGAAATATCCTCGTATAAAAACTGGAGAGAATCATTCTCAGAAAACACATTGTGATGTGTGCGTTCCACTCACAGAGTTTAACCTTTCCTTTCATACAGCAGTTTGGAAACACTCTGTTTGTAAAGACTGCAAGTGGATATTTGGACCTCTTTGAGGATTTCGTTGGAAACGGGATTTCTTCATCTAATGCTAGAAGGAAGAATTCTCAGAAACTTCTTTGATATGTGTGTGTTCAACTAACAGAGCTGAACCATCCTTTAGACAGAGCAGATTGGAAACCCTCTTTTTGAGGAATTTGCTTGTGGAGATTTCAAGTGTTTTGGGGCCAACGGTAGAAAAGGAATTATCCTCTTATAAAAAATAGAGCGAATAATTCTCAGAAACCGCTTTGTGATGTGTGCGTTCCCCTCACGGAGTTTAACCTTTCTTTTCATAGAGCAGTTTGGAAACACTCTGTTTGTGAAGTCTGCAAGTGGATATTTGGACCTCTTTGAGGATTTCGTTGGAAGCGGGATTACATCATCTAATGCTACACAGAAGATTTCTCAGTAACTTCGTTGATTTGTGTGTGTTCAACTAACAGAGTTCAACCTTCCCTTAGACATAGCAGATTGGAAACCCTCTTTTTGTGGAATTTGCAAGTGGAGATTTCAAGCGCTTTGGGGCCAGTGGTAGAAAAGGAAATATCTTCGTATAAAAAACTAGAGAGAATCATTCTCAGCAACCACTTTGTGATGTGTGCGATCCACTCACAGAGTTTAACCATTCTTTTCATAGAGCAGTTTGGAAACACTCTGTTTGTAAAGTCTGCAAGTGGATATTTTGATCTCTTGGAGTATTTCGTTGGACACGGGACTTCTGCATATAACGCTAGACAGAAGAATTCTCAGTAACTTCTTTGTGCTGCATGTGTTCAACTCAGAGAGTTGAATCTTCTTGTAGACAGAGCAGATTTGAAACCATCTTTTTGTGGAATTTGCAAGTGGAGATTTCAAGCGCTTTGGGGCCAATGGTAGAAAAGGAAATATCTTCGTATAAAAACTAGAGAGAATCATTCTCAGCAACCACTTTGTGATATGTGCGTTCCACTCACAGAGTTTAACCTTTCTTTTCATAGAGCAGTTTGGAAACACTCTGTTTGTAAAGTCTGCAAGTGGATATTTTGATCTCTTGGAGGATTTCGTTGGAAACGGGATTTCTGCATATAACGCTAGACAGAAGAATTCTCAGTAACTTCTTTGGGCTGCGTGTGTTCAACTCACAGAGGTGAAGCTTCCTGTAGACAGAGCAGATTTGAAACCCTCTTTTAGTGGAATTTGCAAGTTTAGATTTCAAGCGCTTTGGGTTCAATGGTAGAAAAGGAAATATATTCGTATAAAAACTAGAGAGAATCATTCTCAGCAACCACTTTGTGATGTGTGCGATCCACTCACAGAGTTTAACCTTTCTTTTCATAGAGCAGTTTGGAAACACTCTGTTTGCAAAGTCTGCAAGGGGATATTTTGATCTCTTGGAGGATTTCGTTGGAAACGGCATTTCTGCATATAAGGCTAGACAGAAGAATTCTCAGTAACTTCTTTGGGCTGCGTGTGTTCAACTCACAGAGGTGAAGCTTCCTGTAGATAGAGCAGATTTGAAACCCTCTTTTTGTGGAATTTGCAAGTTTAGATTTCATGCGCTTTGGGGTCAATGGTAGAAAAGGATATATCTTCGTATAAAAACTAGAGAGAATCATTCTCAGCAACCACTTTGTGATGTGTGCATTCCACTCACAGAGTTTAACCTTTGTTTTCATAGAGCAGTTTGGAAACACTCTGTTTGTAAAGTCTGCAAGTGGAGATTTGGACCTCTTTGAGGATTTCGTTGCAAACGGGATTTCTGCATATAACGCAAGACAGAAGAATTCTCAGTAACTTGTTTGGGCTACCTGTGTTCAACTGACATAGTTGAACCTTTCTGTAGACAGAGGAGATTTGAGACCCTCTTTTTGTGGAATTTGCAAGTGGAGATTTCAAGCGCTTTGGGGCCAATGGTAGAAAAGGAAATATCTTCGTATAAAAACTAGAGAGAGTCAATCTCAGCAACCACTTTGTGATGTGTGCATTCCACTCACAGAGTTTAACCTTTCTTTTCATAGAGCAGTTTGGACACACTCTGTTTGTAAAGTCTGCAAGTGGATATTTTGATCTCTTGGAGGATTTCGTTGGAAACGGGATTTCTGCATATAACGCTAGACAGAAGAATTCTCAGTAACTTCTTTGGGCTGCGGGTGTTCAACTCACAGAGATGAAGCTTCCTGTAGACAGAGCAGATTTGAAACCCTCTTTTTGTGGAATTTGAAAATTTAGATTTCAAGCGCTTTGGGGTCAATGGTAGAAAATGATATATCTTCGTATAAAAACTAGAGAGAATCATTCTCAGCAACCACTTTGTGATGTGTGCGTTCCACTCACTGAGTTTTACCTTTCTTTTCATAGAGCAGTTTGGAAACACTCTGTTTGTAAAGTCTGCAAGTGGATATTTGGACCTCTTTGAGGATATCGTGGGAAACGGGATTTCTGCATATAACGCTATACAGAAGAATTCTCAGTAACTTCTTTGGACTGCGTGTGTTCAACTCACAGAGTTGTACCTTCCTGTAGACAGAGCAGATTTGAAACCCTCTTTTTGTGGAATTTGGAAGTGGAGATTTCAAGCGCTTTGGGGCCAATGGTAGAAAAGGATATATCTTCGTATAAAAACTAGAGAGAATCATTCTCAGCAACCACTTTGTGATGTGTGCGTTCCACTCACTGAGTTTAACCTTTCTTTTCATAGATCAGTTTGGAAACACTCTGTTTGTAAAGTCTGCAAGGGCATATTTGGACCTCTTGGAGGATTTCGTTGGAAACGGGATTTCTGCATATAACGCCAGACAGAAGAATTCTCAGTAACTTCTTTGGGCAGCGTGTGTTCACCTCAGAGAGTTGAACCTTCCTGTAGACAGAGCATATTTCAAACCCTCTTTTTGTGGAATTTGCAAGTGGAGATTTCAAGCGCTGAGGGGCCAATGGTAGAAATGGAAATATCTTCGTATAAAAACTAGAGAGAATCATTCTCAGCAACCACTTTGTGATGTGTGCATTCCACTCACAGAGTTTAACCTTTCTTTTCTTAGAGTAGTTTGGAAACAGTCTGTTTGTAAAGTCTGCAGGTGGATATTTGGACCTCTTGGAGGATATCGTTGGAAACGGGATTTCTGCATATAAAGGTAGACAGGAGAATTCTCAGTAACTTCTTTGGGCTGCGTGTGTTCAGCTCACAGAGATGAACCTTCCTGTAGACAGAGCACATCTGAAACCCTCTTTTTGTGGAATTTGCAAGTGGAGATTTCAAGCGCTTTGGGGCCAATGGTAGAAAAGGAAATATCTTCGTATAAAAACTAGAGAGAATCAATCTCATGAACCACTTTGGGATGTGTGCATTCCACTCACAGAGTTTAACCTTTCTTTTCATAGAGCAGTTTGGAAACAGTCTGTTTGTAATGTCTGCAGGTGGATATTTTGATCTCTTGGAGGATTTCGTTGGAAACGGGATTTCTTCATCTAATGCTAGAAGGAAGAATTCTCAGAAACTTCTTTGATTTGTGTGTGTTCAACTAACAGAGCTGAACCATCCTTTTGACAGAGCAGATTGGAAACCCTCTTTTTGAGGAATTTGCTTGTGGAGATTTCAAGCGTTTTGGGGCCAACGGTAGAAAAGGAAATATCCTCGTATAAAAACTAGAGAGAATCATTCTCAGCAACCACTTTGTGATGTGTGCGTTCCACTCACAGAGTTTAACCTTTCTTTTCATAGATCAGTTTGGAAACACTCTGTTTGTAAAGTCTGCAAGTGGAGACTTGGACCTCTTTGAGGATTTCGTTGGAAACGGGATTTCTGCAAGAAACGCTAGACAGAAGAATTCTCAGTAACTTCTTTGGGCTGCGTGTGTTCAACTCACAGAGTTGAACCTTCCTGTAGACAGAGAAGATTTGAAACCCTCTTTTTGTGGAATTTGCAAGTGGAGATTTCAAGCGCCTTGGGGCCAATGGTAGAAATGGAAATATCTTCGTATAAAAACTAGAGAGAATCATTCTCAGCAACCACTTTGTGATGTGTGCGTTCCACTCACAGAGTTTAACCTTTCTTTTCATAGAGCAGTTTGGAAACAGTCTGTTTGTAAAGTCTGCAGGTGGAGATTTGGACCTCTTTGAGGATTTCCTTGGAAACGGGATTTCCGCATATAACGCTAGACAGAAGAATTCTCAGTCACTTCTTTGGGCTGGGTGTGTTCAACTCAGAGATTTGAATCTTCCTGTAGACAGAGCAGATTTGAAACCCTCTTTTTGTGGAATGTGCAAGTGGAGATTTCAAGCGCTTTGGGGCCAATGGTAGAAAAGGAAATATCTTCGTTTAAAAACTAGAGAGAATCATTCTCAGCAACCACTTTGTGATGTGTGCATTCCACTCACAGAGTTTAACCTTTCTTTTCATAGAGCAGTTTGGAAACACTCTGTTTGTAAAGTCTACAAGTGCATATTTGGACCTCTAGGAGGATTTCGTTGAACACGGGAATTCTGCATGAAACGCTAGACAGAATAATTCTCAGTAACTTCTTTTGGCGGTGTGTGTTCACCTCACAGAGTTGAACCTTCCTGTAAACAGAGCAGATTTGAAACCCTCTTTTTGTGGAATTTGCAAGTGGAGATTTCAAGCCCCTTGGGGACAATGGTAGAAATGGAAATATCTTCGTATAAAAACTAAAGAGAATCATTCTCAGCAACCACTTTGTGATGTGTGCGTTCCACTCACAGAGTTTAACCTTTCTTTTCATAGAGTAGTTTGGAAACCGTCTGTTTGTAAAGTCTGCAGGTGGATATTTGGACCTCTTGGAGGATATCGTTGGAAACGGGATTTCTGCATATAAAGGTAGACATGAGAATTCTCAGTAACTTCTTTGGGCTGCGTGTGTTCAGCTCACAGAGATGAACCTTCCTGTAGACAGAGCACATCTGAAACCCTCTTTTTGTGGAATTTGCAAGTGGAGATTTCAAGCGCTTTGGGGCCAATGGTAGAAAAGGAAATATCTTCGTATAAAAACTAGAGAGAATCATTCTCAGCAACCACTTTGTGATGTGTGTGTTCCACTCACTGAGTTTAACCTTTCTTTTCATAGATCAGTTTGGAAACACTCTGTTTGTAAAATCTGCAAGGGCATATTTGGACCTCTTGGAGGATTTCGTTGGAAACGGGATTTCTGCATATAACGCTAGACAGAAGAATTCTCAGTAACTTCTTTGGGCAGCGTGTGTTCACCTCAGAGAGTTGAACCTTCCTGTAGACAGAGCATATTTCAAACCCTCTTTTTGTGGAATTTGCAAGTGGAGATTTCAAGCGCTTAGTGGCCAATGGTAGAAATGGAAATATCTTCGTATAAAAACTAGAGAGAATCATTCTCAGCAACCACTTTGTGAGGTGTGCGTTCCACTCACAGAGTTTAACCTTTCTTTTCTTAGAGTAGTTTGGAAACAGTCTGTTTGTAAAGTCTGCAGGTGGATATTTGGACCTCTTGGAGGATATCATTGGAAACGGGATTTCTGCATATAAAGGTAGACAGGAGAATTCTCAGTAACTTCTTTGGGCTGCGTGTGTTCAGCTCACAGAGATGAACCTTCCTGTAGACAGAGCACATCTGACACCCTCTTTTTGCGGAATTTGCAAGTGGAGACTTCAAGCGCTTTGGGGCCAATGGTAGAAAAGGAAATATCTTCGTATAAAAACTAGAGAGAATCAATCTCATCAACCACTTTGGGATGTGTGCATTCCACTCACAGAGTTTAACCTTTCTTTTCATAGAGCAGTTTGGAAACAGTCTGTTTGTAATGTCTGCAGGTGGATATTTTGATCTCTTGGAGGATTTCGTTGGAAACGGGATTTCTTCATCTAATGCTAGAAGGAAGAATTCTCAGAAACTTCTTTGATTTGTGTGTGTTCAACTAACAGAGCTGAACCATCCTTTTGACAGAGCAGATTGGAAACCCTCTTTTTGAGGAATTTGCTTTGAAGATTTCAAGCGTTTTGGGGCCAATGGTAGAAAAGGAAATATCCTAGTATAAAAACTAGAGAGAATCATTCTCAGCAACCACTTTGTGATGTTTGCGTTCCACTCACAGAGTTTAACCTTTCTTTTCATAGATCAGTTTGGACACACTCTGTTTGTAAAGTCTGCAAGTGGAGACTTGGACCTCTTTGAGGATTTCGTTGGAAACGGGATTTCTGCATGAAACGCTAGACAGAAGAATTCTCAGTAACTTCTTTGGGCTGCGTGTGTTCAACTCACAGTGTTGAACCTTCCTGTAGACAGGGAAGATTTGAAATCCTCTTTTTGTGGAATTTGCAAGTGGAGATTTCAAGCGCCTTGGGGCCAATGGTAGAAATGGAAATATCTTCGTATAAAAACTAGAGAGAATCATTCTCAGCAACCACTTTGTGATGTGTGCGTTCCACTCACAGAGTTTAACCTTTCTTTTCATAGAGCAGTTTGGAAACAGTCTGTTTGTAAAGTCTGCAGGTGGAGATTTGGACCTCTTTGAGGATTTCCTTGGAAACGGGATTTCTGCATATAACGCTAGACAGAAGAATTCTCAGTCACTTCTTTGGGCTGCGTGTGTTCAACTCAGAGATTTGAATCTTCCTGTAGACAGAGCAGATTTGAAACCCTCTTTTTGTGGAATTTGCAAGTGGAGATTTCAAGCGCTTTCGGGCCAATGGTAGAAATGGAAATATCTTCGTTTAAAAACTAGAGAGAATCATTCTCAGCAACCACTTTGTGATGTGTGCGTTCCACTCACAGAGTTTAACCTTTCTTTTCATAGAGCAGTTTGGAAACACTCTGTTTGTAAAGTCTACAAGTGCATATTTGGACCTCTAGGAGGATTTCGTTGAACACGGGAATTCTGCATGAAACGCTAGACAGAAGAATTCTCAGTAACTTCTTTCGGTGGTGTGTGTTCACCTCACAGAGTTGAACCTTCCTGTAGACAGAGCAGATTTGAAACCCTCTTTTTGTGGAATTTGCAAGTGGAGATTTCAAGCCCCTTGGGGACAATGGTAGAAATGGAAATATCTTCGTATAAAAACTAGAGAGAATCATTCTCAGCAACCACTTTGTGATGTGTGCGTTGCACTCACAGAGTTTAACCTTTCTTTTCATAGGGTAGTTTGGAAACAGTCTGTTTGTAAAGTCTGCAGGTGGATATTTGGACCTCTTGGAGGATATCATTGGAAACGGGATTTCTGCATATAAAGGTAGACAGGAGAATTCTCAGTAACTTCTTTGGGCTGTGTGTGTTCAGCTCACAGAGATGAACCTTCCTGTAGACAGAGCACATCTGAAACCCTCTTTTTGTGGAATTTGCAAGTGGAGATTTCAAGCGCTTTGGGGCCAATGGTAGAAAAGGATATATCTTCGTATAAAAACTAGAGAGAATCATTCTCAGCAACCACTTTGTGATGTGTGCGTTCCACTCACAGAGTTTAACCTTTGTTTTCATAGAGCAGTTTGGAAACACTCTGTTTGTTAAGTCTGCAAGTGGATATTTGGACCTCTTTTAGGATATCGTGGGAAACGGGATTTCTGCATATAACGCTAGACAGAAGAATTCTCAGTAACTTCTTTGGGCTGCTTGTTTTCAACTCACACAGTTGAACTTTCCTGTAGACAGAGCAGATTTGAAACCCTCTTTTTGTGGAATTTGCAAGTGGATTTTTCAAGCGCTTTGGGGCCAATGGTAGAAAAGGAAATATCTTCGTATAAAAACTAGAGAGAATCATTCTCAGCAACCACTTTGTGATGTGTGCGTTCCAATCACTGAGTTTAACCTTTCTTTTCATAGATCAGTTTGGAAACACTCTGTTTGTAAAGTCTGCAGGGGCATATTTGGACCTCTTGGAGGATTTCGTTGGACACGGGATTTCTGCATATAACGCTAGACAGAAGAATTCTCAGTAACTTCTTTGGGCAGCGTGTGTTCACCTCAGAGAGTTGAACCTTCCTGTAGACAGAGCATATTTCAAACCCTCTTTTTGTGGAATTTGCAAGTGGAGATTTCAAGCGCTTAGGGGCCAATGGTAGAAATGGAAATATCTTCGTATAAAAACTAGAGAGAATCAATCTCATCAACCACTTTGGGATGTGTGCATTCCACTCACAGAGTTTAACCTTTCTTTTCATAGAGCAGTTTGGAAACAGTCTGTTTGTAATGTCTGCAGGTGGATATTTGGACCTCTTGGAGGATTTCGTTGGAAACGGGATTTCTGCAAGTAACTCTAGACAGGAGAATTCTCAGTAACTTCTTTGGGCTGCGTGTGTTCAACTCACAGAGGTGAAGCTTCCTGTAGATAGCGCAGATTTGAAACCCTCTTTTTGTGGAATTTGCAAGTTTAGATTTCAAGCGCTTTGGGGTCAATGGTAGAAAAGGATATATCTTCGTATAAAAACTAGAGAGAATCATTCTCAGCAACCACTTTGTGATGTGTGCGTTCCACTCACAGAGTTTAACCTTTGTTTTCATAGAGCAGTTTGGAAACACTCTGTTTGTAAAGTCTGCAAGTGGATATTTGGACCTCTTTTAGGATATCGTGGGAAACGGGATTTCTGCATATAACGCTAGACAGAAGAATTCTCAGTAACTTCTTTGGGCTGCGTGTGTTCAACTCACACAGTTGAACTTTCCTGTAGAGAGAGCAGATTTGAAACCCTCTTTTTGTGGAATTTGCAAGAGGAGATTTCAAGCGCTTTGGGGCCAATGGTAGAAAAGGAAATATCTTCGTATAAAAACTAGAGAGAATCATTCTCAGCAACCACTTTGTGATGTGTGCGTTCCACTCACTGAGTTTAACCTTTCTTTTCATAGATCAGTTTGGAAACACTCTGTTTGTAAAGTCTGCAGGGGCATATTTGGACCTCTTGGAGGATTTCGTTGGACACGGGATTTCTGCATATAACGCTAGACAGAAGAATTCTCAGTAACTTCTTTGGGCAGCGTGTGTTCACCTCAGAGAGTTGAACCTTCCTGTAGACAGAGCATATTTCAAACCCTCTTTTTGTGGAATTTGCAAGTGGAGATTTCAAGCGCTTAGGGGCCAATGGTAGAAATGGAAATATCTTCGTATAAAAACTAGAGAGAATCAATCTCATCAACCACTTTGGGATGTGTGCATTCCACTCACAGAGTTTAACCTTTCTTTTCATAGAGCAGTTTGGAAACAGTCTGTTTGTAATGTCTGCAGGTGGATATTTGGACCTCTTGGAGGATTTCGTTGGAAACGGGATTTCTGCAAGTAACTCTAGACAGGAGAATTCTCAGTAACTTCTTTGGGCTGCGTGTGTTCAACTCACAGAGGTGAAGCTTCCTGTAGATAGCGCAGATTTGAAACCCTCTTTTTGTGGAATTTGCAAGTTTAGATTTCAAGCGCTTTGGGGTCAATGGTAGAAAAGGATATATCTTCGTATAAAAACTAGAGAGAATCATTCTCAGCAACCACTTTGTGATGTGTGCGTTCCACTCACAGAGTTTAACCTTTGTTTTCATAGAGCAGTTTGGAAACACTCTGTTTGTAAAGTCTGCAAGTGGATATTTGGACCTCTTTTAGGATATCGTGGGAAACGGGATTTCTGCATATAACGCTAGACAGAAGAATTCTCAGTAACTTCTTTGGGCTGCGTGTGTTCAACTCACACAGTTGAACTTTCCTGTAGAGAGAGCAGATTTGAAACCCTCTTTTTGTGGAATTTGCAAGTGGAGATTTCAAGCGCTTTGGGGCCAATGGTAGAAAAGGAAATATCTTCGTATAAAAACTAGAGAGAATCATTCTCAGCAACCACTTTGTGATGTGTGCGTTCCACTCACTGAGTTTAACCTTTCTTTTCATAGATCAGTTTGGAAACACTCTGTTTGTAAAGTCTGCAGGGGCATATTTGGACCTCTTGGAGGATTTCGTTGGACACGGGATTTCTGCATATAACGCTAGACAGAAGAATTCTCAGTAACTTCTTTGGGCAGCGTGTGTTCACCTCAGAGAGTTGAACCTTCCTGTAGACAGAGCATATTTCAAACCCTCTTTTTGTGGAATTTGCAAGTGGAGATTTCAAGCGCTTAGGGGCCAATGGTAGAAATGGAAATATCTTCGTATAAAAACTAGAGAGAATCATTCTCAGCAACCACTTTGTGATGTGTGCGTTCCACTCACAGAGTTTAACCTTTCTTTTCATAGAGTAGTTTGCAAACAGTCTGTTTGTAAAGTCTGCAGGTGGATATTTGGACCTCTTGGAGGATATCGTTGGAAACAGGATTTCTGCATATAAAGGTAGACAGGAGAATTCTCAGTAACTTCTTTGGGCTGCGTGTGTTCAGCTCACAGAGATGAACCTTCCTGTAGACAGAGCACATCTGAAACCCTCTTTTTGTGGAATTTGCAAGTGGAGACTTCAAGCGCTTTGGGCCAATGGTAGAAAAGGAAATATCTTCGTATAAAAACTAGAGAGAATCAATCTCATCAACCACTTTGGGATGTGTGCATTCCACTCACAGAGTTTAACCTTTCTTTTCATAGAGCAGTTTGGAAACACTCTGTTTGTAAAGTCTGCAAGTGGAGATTTGGACCTCTTTCAGGATTTCGTAGGAAACGGGATTTCTGCATGTAACGCAAGACAGAAGAATTCTCAGTAACTTGTTTGGGCTGCCTGTGTTCAACTGACAGAGTTGAACCTTTCTGTAGACAGAGGAGGTTTGAAACCCTCTTTTTGTGGAATTTGCAAGTGGAGATTTCAAGCGCTTTGGGGCCAATGGTAGAAAAGGAAATATCTTCGTTTAAAAACTAGAGAGAATCATTCTCAGCAACCACTTTGTGATGTGTGCGTTCCACTCACAGAGTTTAACCTTTCTTTTCATAGAGCAGATTGGAAACACTCTGTTTGTAAAGTCTACAAATGCATATTTGGACCTCTAGGAGGATTTCGTTGAACACGGGAATTCTGCATGAAACGCTAAACAGAAGAATTCTCAGTAACTTCTTTCAGCGGTGTGTGTTCACCTCACAGAGTTGAACCTTCCTGTAGACAGAGCAGATTTGAAACCCTCTTTTTGTGGAATTTGCAAGTGGAGATTTCAAGCCCCTTGGGGACAATGGTAGAAATGGAAATATCTTCGTATAAAAACTAGAGAGAATCATTCTCAGCAACCACTTTGTGATGTGTGCATTCCACTCACAGAGTTTAACCTTTCTTTTCATAGAGCAGTTTGGAAACAGTCTGTTTGTAAAGTCTGCAGGTGGATATTTGGACCTCTTGGAGGATTTCGTTGGAAACAGGATTTCTGCAAGTAACCCTAGACAGGAGAATTCTCAGTAACTTCTTTGGGCTGCGTGTGTTCAACTCACAGAGGTGAAGCTTCCTGTAGATAGAGCAGATTTGAAACCCTCTTTTTGTGGAATTTGCATGTGGAGATTTCAAGCGCTTTGGGGTCAATGGTAGAAAAGGATATATCTTCGTATAAAAACTAGAGAGAATCATTCTCAGCAACCGCTTTGTGATGTGTGCGTTCCACTCACAGAGTTTAACCTTTGTTTTCATAGAGCAGTTTGGAAACACTCTGTTTGTAAAGTCTGCAAGTGGAGATTTGGACCTCTTTGAGGATTTCGTTGGAAACGGGATTTCTGCATGTAACGCAAGACAGAAGAATTCTCAGTAACTTCTTTCGGCTGCCTGTGTTCAACTCACAGAGTTGAACCTTTCTGTAGACAGAGAAGATTTGAAACCCTCTTTTTGTGGAATTTGCAAGTGGAGATTTCAAGCGCTTTGGGGCCAATGGTAGAAAAGGAAATATCTTCGTATAAAAACTAGAGAGAATCATTCTCAGCAACCACATTGTGATGTGTGCGTTCCACTCACAGAGTTTAACCTTTCTTTTCATAGAGCAGTTTGGAAACACTCTGTTTGTAAACTCTGCAAGTGCATATTTGGACCTCTTGGAGGATTTCTTTGGACATGGGATTTCTGCATTAAACGCTAGACAGAAGAATTCTCAGTAACTACTTTGGGCAGCGTGTGTTCACCTCACAGACTTGAACCTTCCTGTAGACACAGCAGATTGGAAACCCTCTTTTTGTGGAATTTGCAAGTGGAGATTTCAAGCGCTTTGGGGCCAATGGTAGAAAAGGAAATATCTTCGTATAAAAACTAGAGAGAGTCAATCTCAGCAACCACTTTGTGATGTGTGCGTTCCACTCACAGAGTTTAACCTTTCTTTTCATAGAGCAGTTTGGAAACACTCTCTTTGTAAAGTCCGCAAGTGCATATTTGGACCGCTTTGAGGATTTCGTTGGAAACGGGATTTCTGCATATAACGCTAGACAGGAGAATTCTCAGTAACTTGTTTGGGCTGCCTGTGTTCAACTCACAGAGGTGAAGCTTCCTGTAGACAGAGGAGATTTGAAACCCTCTTTTTGTGGAATTTCCAAGTGGAGATTTCAAGCGCTTTGGGGTCAATGGTAGAAAAGGATATATCTTCGTATAAAAACTAGAGAGAATCATTCTCAGCAACCACTTTGTGATGTGTGCGTTCCACTCACTGAGTTTAACCTTTCTTTTCATAGAGCAGTTTGGAAACACTCTGTTTGTAAAGTCTGCAAGTGGAGATTTGGACCTCTTGGAGGATATCTTGGGAAACGGTATTTCTGCATATAACGCTAGACAGAAGAATTCTCAGTAACTTCTTTGGGCTGAGTGTGTTCAACTCACAGAGTTGAACCTTCCTGTAGACAGAGCAGATCTGAAACCCTCTTTTTGTGGAATTTGCAAGTGGAGATTTCAAGCGCTTTGGGGCCAATGGTAGAAAAGGAAATATCTTCGTATAAAAACTAGACAGAATCATTCTCAGCAACCACTTTGTGATGTGTGCAATCCACTCCCAGAGTTTAACCTTTGTTTTCATAGAGCAGTTTGGAAACACTCTGTTTGTGAAGTCTGCAAGTGGAGATTTGGACCTCTTTGAGGATTTCGTTGGAAACAGGATTTCTGCATGTAACGCAAGACAGAAGAATTCTCAGTAACTTGTTTGGGCTGCCTGTGTTCAACTCACAGAGTTGAACCTTTCTGTAGACAGAGAAGATTTGAAACCCTCTTTTTGTGGAATTTGCAAGTGGAGATTTCAAGCGCTTTGGGGCCAATGGTAGTAAAGGAAATATCTTCGTATAAAAACTAGAGAGAGTCAATCTCAGCAACCACTTTGTGATGTGTGGGTTCCCCTCACAGAATTTAACCTTTCTTTTCATAGAGCAGTTTGGAAACACTCTGTTTGTAAAGTCTGCAAGTGCATATTTGGACTTCTTGGAGGATTTCGTTGGACACGGGATTTCTGCATATAACGCTAGACAGGAGAATTCTCAGTAACTTCTTTGGGCTGCCTGTGTTCAACTCACAGAGATGAAGCTTCCTGTAGACAGAGCAGATTTGAAACCCTCTTTTTGTGGGATTTCCAAGTGGAGATTTCAAGCGCTTTAGGGTCAATGGTAGAAAAGGATATATCTTCGTATAAAAACTAGAGAGAATCATTCTCAGCAACCACTTTGTGATGTGTGCGTTCCACTCACTGAGTTTAACCTTTCTTTTCATAGAGCAGTTTGGAAACAGTCTGTTTGTAAAGTCTGCAAGTGGAGATTTGGACCTCTTCGAGGATTGCGTTGGAAACGGGATTTCTGCATATAACGCTAGACAGAAGAATTCTCAGTAACTTCTTTGGGCTGCGTGTGTTCAACTCAGAGAGTTGAATCTTCCTGCAAACAGAGCAGATTTGAAACCCTCTTTTTGTGGAATTTGCAAGTGGAGATTTCAAGCGCTTAGGGGCCAATGGTAGAAAAGGATATATCTTCGTATAAAAACTAGAGAGAATCATTCTCAGAAACCACTTTCTGATGTGTGCGTTCCACTCACAGAGTTTAACCTTTGTTTTCATAGAGCAGTTTGGAAACACTCTGTTTGTAAAGTCTGCAAGTGGAGATTTGGACCTCTTTGAGGATTTCGTAGGAAACGGGATTTCTGCATGTAACGCAAGACAGAAGAATTCTCAGTAACTTGTTTGGGCTGCCTGTGTTCAACTGACAGAGTTGAACCTTTCTGTAGACAGAGGAGATTTGAAACCCTCTTTTTGTGGAATTTGCAAGTGGAGAATTCAAGCGCTTTGGGGCCAATGGTAGAAAAGGAAATATCTTCGTATAAAAACTAGAGAGAGTCAATCTCAGCAACCACTTTGTGATGTCTGCGTTCCACTCACAGAGTTTAACCTTTCTTTTCATAGAGCAGTTTGGAAACACTCTGTTTGTAAAGTCTGCAAGTGGATATTTTGATCTCTTGGAGGATTTCTTTGGAAACGGGATTTCTGCATATAACGCTAGACAGAAGAATTCTCAGTAACTTCTTTGGGCTGCTGGTGTTCAACTCACAGAGATGAAGCCTCCTGTAGACAGAGCAGATTTGAAACCCTCTTTTTGTGGAATTTGCAAGTTTAGATTTCAAGAGCTTTGAGGTCAATGGTAGAAAAGGATATATCTTCGTATAAAAACTAGAGAGAATCATTCTCAGCAACCACTTTGTGATGTGTGCGTTCCACTCACTGAGTTTAACCTTTCTTTTCATAGAGCAGTTTGGAAACACTCTGTTTGTAAAGTCTGCAAGTGGATATTTCGACCTATTTTAGGATATCTTGGGAAACGGGATTTCTGCATATAACGTTAGACAGAGGAATTCACAGTAACTTCTTTGGGCTGCGTGTGTTCAACACACAGAGTTGTACATTCGTGTAGACAGAGCAGATTTGAAACCCTCTTTTTGTGGAATTTGCAAGTGGAGATTTCAAGTGCTTTGGGGCCAATGGTAGAAAAGGAAATATCTTCGTATAAAAGCTAGAGAGAATCATTCTCATCAACCACTTTGTGATGTGTGCGTTCCACTCACAGAGTTTAACCTTTCTTTTCATAGAGCAGTTTGGAAACAGTCTGTTTGTAAAGTCTGCAGGGGGATATTAGGACGTCTTGGAGGATTTCGTTCGAAACGGGATTTCTGCATGTAACGCTAGACAGAAGAATTCTCAGTAACTTCTTTGGGCTGCATGTGTTCAACTCAGAGAGTTGAATCTTTCTGTAGACAGAGAAGATTTGAAACCCTCTTTTTGTGGAATTTGTAAGTGGAGATTTCAAGCGCTTTGGGGCCAATGGTAGAAAAGGAAATATCTTCGTATAAAAACTGGAGAGAATCATTCTCAGCAACCACATTGTGATGTGTGCGTTCCACTCACAGAGTTTAACCTTTCTTTTCATAGAGCAGTTTTGAAACACTGTGTTTGTAAACTCTGCAAGTGCATATTTGGACCTCTTGGAGGATTTCTTTGGACATGGGATTTCTGCATGAAACGCTAGACAGAAGAATTCTCAGTAACTACTTTGGGCAGCGTGTGTTCACCTCACAGACTTGAACCTTCCTGTAGACAGAGCAGATTTGAAACCCTCTTTTTGTGGAATTTGCAAGTGGAGATATCAAGCGCTTTGTGGTCAATGGTAGAAAAGGATATATCTTCGTATAAAAACTAGAGAGAATCTTTCTCAGCAACCACTTTGTGATGTGTGTGCTCCACTCCCAGATTTTACCCTTTGTTTTCATAGAGCAGTTTGGAAACACTCTGTTT
This sequence comes from Gorilla gorilla gorilla, assembly GCF_029281585.2. Classification (NCBI taxonomy): domain Eukaryota; kingdom Metazoa; phylum Chordata; class Mammalia; order Primates; family Hominidae; genus Gorilla; species Gorilla gorilla. Next base: position 69,467,680 of record NC_073247.2, read on the forward strand.
GTGAAGTCTGCAAGTGGAGATTTGGACCTCTTTGAGGATTTCGTTGGAAACGGGATTTCTGCATGTAACGCAAGACAGAAGAATTCTCACTAACTTGTTTGGGCTGCCTGTGTTCAACTCACAGAGTTGAACCTTTCTGTAGACAGAGAAGATTTGAAACCCTCTTTTTGTGGAATTTGCAAGTGGAGATTTCAAGCGCTTTGGGGCCAATGGTAGAAAAGGAAATATCTTCGTATAAAAACTAGAGAGAGTCAATCTCAGCAACCACTTTGTGATGTGTGCGTTCCACTCACAGAGTTTAACCTTTCTTCTCATAGAGCAGTTTGGAAACACTCTCTTTGTAAAGTCTGCAAGTGCATATTTGGACCTCTTGGAGGATTTCGTTGGTAACGGGATTTCTGCATATAACGCTAGACAGGAGAATCCTCAGTAACTTCTTTGGGCTGCGTGTGTTCAACTCACAGAGGTGAAGCTTCCTGTAGACAGAGGAGATTTGAAACCCTCTTTTTGTGGAATTTCCAAGTGGAGATTTCAAGCGCTTTGGGGTCAATGGTAGAAAAGGATATATCTTCGTATAAAAACTAGAGAGAATCATTCTCAGCAACCACTTTGTGATGTGTGCGTTCCACTCACTGAGTTTAACCTTTCTTTTCATAGAGCAGTTTGGAAACACTCTGTTTGTAAAGTCTGCAAGTGGAGATTTGGACCTCTAGGAGGATATCGTGGGAAACGGTATTTCTGCATATAACGCTAGACAGAAGAATTCTCAGTAACTTCTTTGGGCTGAGTGTGTTCAACTCACAGAGTTGAACCTTCCTGTAGACAGAGTAGATCTGAAACCCTCTTTTTGTGGAATTTGCAAGTGGAGATTTCAAGCGCTTTGGGGCCAATGGTAGAAAAGGAAATATCTTCGTATAAAAACTAGACAGAATCATTCTCAGCAACCACTTTGTGATGTGTGCAATCCACTCCCAGAGTTTAACCTTTGTTTTCGTGGAGCAGTTTGGAAACACTCTGTTTGTGAAGTCTGCAAGTGGAGATTTGGACCTCTTTGAGGATTTCGTTGGAAACAGGATTTCTGCATGTAACGCAAGACAGAAGAATTCTCAGTAACTTGTTTGGGCTGCCTGTGTTCAACTCACAGAGTTGAACCTTTCTGTAGACAGAGAAGATTTGAAACCCTCTTTTTGTGGAATTTGCAAGTGGAGATTTCAAGCGCTTTGGGGCCAATGGTAGTAAAGGAAATATCTTCGTATAAAAACTAGAGAGAGTCAATCTCAGCAACCACTTTGTGATGTGTGGGTTCCCCTCACAGAGTTTAACCTTTCTTTTCATAGAGCAGTTTGGAAACACTCTGTTTGTAAAGTCTGCAAGTGCATATTTGGACTTCTTGGAGGATTTCGTTGGACACGGGATTTCTGCATATAACACTAGACAGGAGAATTCTCAGTAACTTCTTTGGGCTGCCTGTGTTCAACTCACAGAGATGAAGCTTCCTGTAGACAGAGAAGATTTGAAACCCTCTTTTTGTGGGATTTCCAAGTGGAGATTTCAAGCGCTTTAGGGTCAATGGTAGAAAAGGATATATCTTCGTATAAAAACTAGAGAGAATCATTCTCAGCAACCACTTTGTGATGTGTGCGTTCCACTCACTGAGTTTACCCTTTCTTTTCATAGAGCAGTTTGGAAACACTCTGTTTGTAAAGTCTGCAAGTGGAGATTTGGACCTCTTTTAGGATATCGTGGGAAACGGTATTTCTGCATATAACGCTAGACAGAAGAATTCTCAGTAACTTCTTTGGGCTGCGTGTCTTCAACTCACAGAGTTGAACCTTCCTGTAGACAAAGCAGATCTGAAACCCTCTTTTTGTGGAATTTGCAAGTGGAGATTTCAAGCGCTTTGTGGCCAATGGTAGAAAAGGAAATATCTTCGTATCAAAAGTAGAGAGAATCATTCTCAGCAACCACTTTGTGATGTGTGCTTTCCACTCACAGAGTTTAACCTTTCTTTTCATAGAGCAGTTTGGAAACAGTCAGTTTGTAAAGTCTGCAAGTGGAGATTTGGACCTCTTCGAGGATTGCGTTGGAAACGGGATTTCTGCATATAACGCTAGACAGAAGAATTCTCAGTAACTTCTTTGGGCTGCGTGTGTTCAACTCAGAGAGTTGAATCTTCCTGCAAACAGAGCAGATTTGAAACCCTCTTTTTCTGGAATTTGCAAGTGGAGATTTCAAGCGCTTAGGGGCCAATGGTAGAAAGGGAATTATCTTCGTATAAAAACTAGAGAGAATCATTCTCAGCAACCACTTTGTGATGTGTGCATTCCACTCACAGTGTTTAACCTTTGTTTTCATAGAGCAGTTTGGAAACAGTCTGTTTGTAAGTCTGCAGGTGGAGATTTGGACCTCTTGGAGGATTTCGTTGGAAACGGGATTTCTGCATATAACGCTGGACAGGAGAATTCTCAGTAACTTCTTTGGGCTGCGTGTGTTCAACTCAGAGAGTTGAACCTTCCTGTAGACAGAGCAGATTTGAAACCCTCTTTTTGTGGAATTTGCAAGTTTAGATTTCAAGCGCTTTGGGGTCAATGGTAGAAAAGGATATATCTTCGTATAAAAACTAGAGAGAATCATTCTCAGAAACCACTTTCTGATGTGTGCGTTCCACTCACAGAGTTTAACCTTTGTTTTCATAGAGCAGTTTGGAAACACTCTGTTTGTAAAGTCTGCAAGTGGAGATTTGGACCTCTTTGAGGATTTCGTAGGAAACGGGATTTCTGCATGTAACGCAAGACAGAAGAATTCTCAGTAACTTGTTTGGGCTGCCTGTGTTCAACTGACAGAGTTGAACCTTTCTGTAGACAGAGGAGATTTGAAACCCTCTTTTTGTGGAATTTGCAAGTGGAGAATTCAAGCGCTTTGGGGCCAATGGTAGAAAAGGAAATATCTTCGTATAAAAACTAGAGAGAGTCAATCTCAGCAACCACTTTGTGATGTCTGCGTTCCACTCACAGAGTTTAACCTTTCTTTTCATAGAGCAGTTTGGAAACACTCTGTTTGTAAAGTCTGCAAGTGGATATTTTGATCTCTTGGAGGATTTCTTTGGAAACGGGATTTCTGCATATAACGCTAGACAGAAGAATTCTCAGTAACTTCTTTGGGCTGCGGGTGTTCAACTCACAGAGATGAAGCCTCCTGTAGACAGAGCAGATTTGAAACCCTCTTTTTGTGGAATTTGCAAGTTTAGATTTCAAGCGCTTTGAGGTCAATGGTAGAAAAGGATATATCTTCGTATAAAAACTAGAGAGAATCATTCTCAGCAACCACTTTGTGATGTGTGCGTTCCACTCACTGAGTTTAACCTTTCTTTTCATAGAGCAGTTTGGAAACACTCTGTTTGTAAAGTCTGCAAGTGGATATTTGGACCTATTTTAGGATATCTTGGGAAACGGGATTTCTGCATATAACGCTAGACAGAAGAATTCTTAGTAACTTCTTTGGGCTGCGTGTGTTCAACACACAGAGTTGTACATTCCTGTAGACAGAGCAGATTTGAAACCCTCTTTTTGTGGAATTTGCAAGTGGAGATTTCAAGTGCTTTGGGGCCAATGGTAGAAAAGGAAATATCTTCGTATAAAAGCTAGAGAGAATCATTCTCATCAACCACTTTGTGATGTGTGCGTTCCACTCACAGAGTTTAACCTTTCTTTTCATAGAGCAGTTTGGAAACAGTCTGTTTGTAAAGTCTGCAGGGGGATATTTGGACCTCTTGGAGGATTTCGTTCGAAACGGGATTTCTGCATGTAACGCTAGACAGAAGAATTCTCAGTAACTTCTTTGGGCTGCATGTCTTCAACTCAGAGAGTTGAATCTTTCTGTAGACAGAGAAGATTTGAAACCCTCTTTTTGTGGAATTTGCAAGTGGAGATTTCAAGCGCTTTGGGGCCAATGGTAGAAAAGGAAATACCTTCGTATAAAAACAGGAGAGAATCATTCTCAGCAACCACATTGTGATGTGTGCGTTCCACTCACAGAGTTTAACCTTTCTTTTCATAGAGCAGTTTGGATACACTGTGTTTGTAAACTCTGCAAGTGCATATTTGGACCTCTTGGAGGATTTCTTTGGACATGGGATTTCTGCATGAAATGCTAGACAGAAGAATTCTCAGTAACTACTTTGGGCAGCGTGTGTTCACCTCACAGACTTGAACCTTCCTGTAGACAGAGCAGATTTGAAACCCTCTTTTAGTGGAATTTGCAAGTGGAGATTTCAAGAGCTTTGTTGTCAATGGTAGAAAAGGATATATCTTCGTATAAAAACTAGAGAGAATCATTCTCAGCAACCACTTTGTGATGTGTGTGCTCCACTCCCAGATTTTACCCTTTGTTTTCATAAAGCAGTTTGGAAACACTCTGTTTGTGAAGTCTGCAAGTGGAGATTTGGACCTCTTTGAGGATTTCGTTGGAAACGGGATTTCTGCATGTAACGCAAGACAGAAGAATTCTCACTAACTTGTTTGGGCTGCCTGTGTTCAACTCACAGAGTTGAACCTTAGTGTAGACAGAGAAGATTTGAAACCCTCTTTTTGTGGAATTTGCAAGTGGAGATTTCAAGCGCTTTGGGGCCAATGGTAGAAAAGGAAATATCTTCGTATAAAAACTAGAGAGAGTCAATCTCAGCAACCACTTTGTGATGTGTGCGTTCCACTCACAGACTTTAACCTTTCTTCTCATAGAGCAGTTTGGAAACACTCTCTTTGTAAAGTCTGCAAGTGCATATTTGGACCTCTTGGAGGATTTCGTTGGACACGGGATTTCTGCATATTACGCTAGACAGGAGAATTCTCAGTAACTTCTTTGGGCTGCCTGTGTTCAACTCACAGAGATGAAGCTTCCTGTAGACAGAGCAGATTTGAAACCCTCTTTTTGTGGGATTTCCAAGTGGAGATTTCAAGCGCTTTAGGGTCAATGGTAGAAAAGGATATATCTTCGTATAAAAACTAGAGAGAATCATTCTCAGCAACCACTTTGTGATGTGTGCGTTCCACTCACTGAGTTTAACCTTTCTTTTCATAGAGCAGTTTGGAAACACTCTGTTTGTAAAGTCTGCAAGTGGAGATTTGGACCTCTTTTAGGATATCGTGGGAAACGGTATTTCTGCATATAACGCTAGACAGAAGAATTCTCAGTAACTTCTTTGGGCTGCGTGTCTTCAACTCACAGAGTTGAACCTTCCTGTAGACAAAGCAGATCTGAAACCCTCTTTTTGTGGAATTTGCAAGTGGAGATTTCAAGCGCTTTGTGGCCAATTGTAGAATAGGAAATATCTTCGTATCAAAACTAGAGAGAATCATTCTCAGCAACCACTTTGTGATGTGTGCGTTCCACTCACAGAGTTTAACCTTTCTTTTCATAGAGCAGTTTGGAAACAGTCTGTTTGTAAAGTCTGCAAGTGGAGATTTGGACCTCTTCGAGGATTGCGTTGGAAACGGGATTTCTGCATATAACGCTAGACAGAAGAATTCTCAGTAACTTCTTTGGGCTGCGTGTGTTCAACTCAGAGAGTTGAATCTTCCTGCAAACAGAGCAGATTTGAAACCCTCTTTTTGTGGAATTTGCAAGTGGAGATTTCAAGCGCTTAGAGGCCAATGGTAGAAAGGGAATTATCTTCGTATAAAAACTAGAGAGAATCATTCTCAGCAACCACTTTGTGATGTGTGCATTCCACTCACAGTGTTTAACCTTTGTTTTCATAGAGCAGTTTGGAAACAGTCTGTTTGTAAAGTCTGCAGGTGGAGATTTGGACCTCTTGGAGGATTTCGTTGGAAACGGGATTTCTGCATATAACGCTGGACAGGAGAATTCTCAGTAACTTCTTTGGGCTGCGTGTGTTCAACTCAGAGAGTTGAACCTTCCTGTAGACAGAGCAGATTTGAAACCCTCTTTTTGTGGAATTTGCAAGTTTAGATTTCAAGCGCTTTGGGGTCAATGGTAGAAAAGGATATATCTTCGTATAAAAACTAGAGAGAATCATTCTCAGAAACCACTTTCTGATGTGTGCGTTCCACTCACAGAGTTTAACCTTTGTTTTCATAGAGCAGTTTGGAAACACTCTGTTTGTAAAGTCTGCAAGTGGAGATTTGGACCTCTTTGAGGATTTCGTAGGAAACGGGATTTCTGCATGTAACGCAAGACAGAAGAATTCTCAGTAACTTGTTTGGGCTGCCTGTGTTCAACTGACAGAGTTGAACCTTTCTGTAGACAGAGGAGATTTGAAACCCTCTTTTTGTGGAATTTGCAAGTGGAGAATTCAAGCGCTTTGGGGCCAATGGTAGAAAAGGAAATATCTTCGTATAAAAACTAGAGAGAGTCAATCTCAGCAACCACTTTGTGATGTCTGCGTTCCACTCACAGAGTTTAACCTTTCTTTTCATAGAGCAGTTTGGAAACACTCTGTTTGTAAAGTCTGCAAGTGGATATTTTGATCTCTTGGAGGATTTCTTTGGAAACGGGATTTCTGCATATAACGCTAGACAGAAGAATTCTCAGTAACTTCTTTGGGCTGCGGGTGTTCAACTCACAGAGATGAAGCCTCCTGTAGACAGAGCAGATTTGAAACCCTCTTTTTGTGGAATTTGCAAGTTTAGATTTCAAGCGCTTTGAGGTCAATGGTAGAAAAGGATATATCTTCGTATAAAAACTAGAGAGAATCATTCTCAGCAACCACTTTGTGATGTGTGCGTTCCACTCACTGAGTTTAACCTTTCTTTTCATAGAGCAGTTTGGAAACACTCTGTTTGTAAAGTCTGCAAGTGGATATTTGGACCTATTTTAGGATATCTTGGGAAACGGGATTTCTGCATATAACGCTAGACAGAAGAATTCTTAGTAACTTCTTTGGGCTGCGTGTGTTCAACACACAGAGTTGTACATTCCTGTAGACAGAGCAGATTTGAAACCCTCTTTTTGTGGAATTTGCAAGTGGAGATTTCAAGTGCTTTGGGGCCAATGGTAGAAAAGGAAATATCTTCGTATAAAAGCTAGAGAGAATCATTCTCATCAACCACTTTGTGATGTGTGCGTTCCACTCACAGAGTTTAACCTTTCTTTTCATAGAGCAGTTTGGAAACAGTCTGTTTGTAAAGTCTGCAGGGGGATATTTGGACCTCTTGGAGGATTTCGTTCGAAACGGGATTTCTGCATGTAACGCTAGACAGAAGAATTCTCAGTAACTTCTTTGGGCTGCATGTCTTCAACTCAGAGAGTTGAATCTTTCTGTAGACAGAGAAGATTTGAAACCCTCTTTTTGTGGAATTTGCAAGTGGAGATTTCAAGCGCTTTGGGGCCAATGGTAGAAAAGGAAATACCTTCGTATAAAAACAGGAGAGAATCATTCTCAGCAACCACATTGTGATGTGTGCGTTCCACTCACAGAGTTTAACCTTTCTTTTCATAGAGCAGTTTGGATACACTGTGTTTGTAAACTCTGCAAGTGCATATTTGGACCTCTTGGAGGATTTCTTTGGACATGGGATTTCTGCATGAAATGCTAGACAGAAGAATTCTCAGTAACTACTTTGGGCAGCGTGTGTTCACCTCACAGACTTGAACCTTCCTGTAGACAGAGCAGATTTGAAACCTTCTTTTAGTGGAATTTGCAAGTGGAGATTTCAAGAGCTTTGGGGCCAATGGTAGAAAAGGAAATATCTTCGTATAAAAACTAGACAGAATCATTCTCAGCAACCACTTTGTGATGTGTGCAATCCACTCCCAGAGTTTAACCTTTGTTTTCATAGAGCAGTATGGAAACACTCTGTTTGTGAAGTCCGCAAGTGGAGATTTGAACCTCTTTGAGGATTTCGTTGGAAACAGGATTTCTGCATGTAACGCAAGACAGAAGAATTCTCAGTAACTTGTTTGGGCTGCCTGTGTTCAACTCACAGAGTTGAATCTTTCTGTAGACAGAGAAGATTTGAAACCCTCTTTTTGTGGAATTTGCAAGTGGAGATTTCAAGCGCTTTGGGGCCAATGGTAGAAAAGGAAATACCTTCGTATAAAAACTAGAGAGAATCATTCTCAGCAACCACTTTGTGATGTGTGTGCTCCACTCCCAGATTTTACCCTTTGTTTTCATAAAGCAGTTTGGAAACACTCTGTTTGTGAAGTCTGCAAGTGGAGATTTGGACCTCTTTGAGGATTTCGTTGGAAACGGGATTTCTGCATGTAACGCAAGACAGAAGAATTCTCACTAACTTGTTTGGGCTGCCTGTGTTCAACTCACAGAGTTGAACCTTAGTGTAGACAGAGAAGATTTGAAACCCTCTTTTTGTGGAATTTGCAAGTGGAGATTTCAAGCGCTTTGGGGCCAATGGTAGAAAAGGAAATATCTTCGTATAAAAACTAGAGAGAGTCAATCTCAGCAACCACTTTGTGATGTGTGCGTTCCACTCACAGAGTTTAACCTTTCTTCTCATAGAGCAGTTTGGAAACACTCTCTTTGTAAAGTCTGCAAGTGCATATTTGGACCTCTTGGAGGATTTCGTTGGAAACGGGATTTCTGCATATAACGCTAGACAGGAGAATTCTCAGTAACTTCTTTGGGCTGCCTGTGTTCAACTCACAGAGGTGAAGCTTCCTGTAGACAGAGGAGATTTGAAACCCTCTTTTTGTGGAATTTCCAAGTGGAGATTTCAAGCGCTTTAGGGTCAATGGTAGAAAAGGATATATCTTCGTATAAAAACTAGAGAGAATCATTCTCAGCAACCACTTTGTGATGTGTGCGTTCCACTCACTGAGTTTAACCTTTCTTTTCATAGAGCAGTTTGGAAACACTCTGTTTGTAAAGTCTGCAAGTGGAGATTTGGACCTCTTGGAGGATATCGTGGGAAACGGTATTTCTGCATATAACGCTAGACAGAAGAATTCTCAGTAACTTCTTTGGGCTGAGTGTGTTCAACTCACAGAGTTGAACCTTCCTGTAGACAGAGCAGATCTGAAACCCTCTTTTTGTGGAATTTGCAAGTGGAGATTTCAAGCGCTTTGGGGTCAATGGTAGAAAAGGAAATATCTTCGTATAAAAACTAGACAGAATCATTCTCAGCAACCACTTTGTGATGTGTGCAATCCACTCCCAGAGTTTAACCTTTGTTTTCATAGAGCAGTATGGAAACACTCTGTTTGTGAAGTCCGCAAGTGGAGATTTGAACCTCTTTGAGGATTTCGTTGGAAACAGGATTTCTGCATGTAACGCAAGACAGAAGAATTCTCAGTAACTTGTTTGGGCTGCCTGTGTTCAACTCACAGAGTTGAACCTCTCTGTAGACAGAGAAGATTTGAAACCCTCTTTTTGTGGAATTTGCAAGTGGAGATTTCAAGCGCTTTGTGGCCAATGGTAGAAAAGGAAATATCTTCGTATCAAAACTAGAGAGAATCATTCTCAGCAACCACTTTGTGATGTGTGCGTTCCACTCACAGAGTTTAACCTTTCTTTTCATAGAGCAGTTTGGAAACAGTCTGTTTGTAAAGTCTGCAAGTGGAGATTTGGACCTCTTCGAGGATTGCGTTGGAAACGGGATTTCTGCATATAACGCTAGACAGAAGAATTCTCAGTAACTTCTTTGGGCTGCGTGTGCTCAACTCAGAGAGTTGAATCTTCCTGCAAACAGAGCAGATTTGAAACCCTCTTTTTGTGGAATTTGCAAGTGGAGATTTCAAGCGCTTAGGGGCCAATGGTAGAAAGGGAATTATCTTCGTATTAAAACTAGAGAGAATCATTCTCAGCAACCACTTTGTGATGTGTGCATTCCACTCACAGTGTTTAACCTTTGTTTTCATAGAGCAGTTTGGAAACAGTCTGTTTGTAAAGTCTGCAGGTGGAGATTTGGACCTCTTGGAGGATTTCGTTGGAAACGGGATTTCTGCATATAACGCTGGACAGGAGAATTCTCAGTAACTTCTTTGGGCTGCGTGTGTTCAACTCAGAGAGTTGAACCTTCCTGTAGACAGAGCAGATTTGAAACCCTCTTTTTGTGGAATTTGCAAGTTTAGATTTCAAGCGCTTTGGGGTCAATGGTAGAAAAGGATATATCTTCGTATAAAAACTAGAGAGAATCATTCTCAGAAACCACTTTCTGATGTGTGCGTTCCACTCACAGAGTTTAACCTTTGTTTTCATAGAGCAGTTTGGAAACACTCTGTTTGTAAAGTCTGCAAGTGGAGATTTGGACCTCTTTGAGGATTTCGTAGGAAACGGGATTTCTGCATGTAACGCAAGACAGAAGAATTCTCAGTAACTTGTTTGGGCTGCCTGTGTTCAACTGACAGAGTTGAATCTTTCTGTAGACAGAGGAGATTTGAAACCCTCTTTTTGTGGAATTTGCAAGTGGAGAATTCAAGCGCTTTGGGGCCAATGGTAGAAAAGGAAATATCTTCGTATAAAAACTAGAGAGAGTCAATCTCAGCAACCACTTTGTGATGTCTGCGTTCCATTCACAGAGTTTAACCTTTCTTTTCATAGAGCAGTTTGGAAACACTCTGTTTGTAAAGTCTGCAAGTGGATATTTTGATCTCTTGGAGGATTTATTTGGAAACGGGATTTCTGCATATAACGCTAGACAGAAGAATTCTCAGTAACTTCTTTGGGCTGCGGGTGTTCAACTCACAGAGATGAAGCCTCCTGTAGACAGAGCAGATTTGAAACCCTCTTTTTGTGGAATTTGCAAGTTTAGATTTCAAGCGCTTTGAGGTCAATGGTAGAAAAGGATATATCTTCGTATAAAAACTAGAGAGAATCATTCTCAGCAACCACTTTGTGATGTGTGCGTTCCACTCACTGAGTTTAACCTTTCTTTTCATAGAGCAGTTTGGAAACACTCTGTTTGTAAAGTCTGCGAGTGGATATTTGGACCTATTTTAGGATATCTTGGGAAACGGGATTTCTGCATATTACGCTAGACAGAAGAATTCTCAGTAACTTCTTTGGGCTGCGTGTGTTCAACACACAGAGTTGTACATTCCTGTAGACAGAGCAGATTTGAAACCCTCTTTTTGTGGAATTTGCAAGTGGAGATTTCAAGTGCTTTGGGGCCAATGGTAGAAAAGGAAATATCTTCGTATAAAAGCTAGAGAGAATCATTCTCATCAACCACTTTGCGATGTGTGCGTTCCACTCACAGAGTTTAACCTTTCTTTTCATAGAGCAGTTTGGAAACAGTCTGTTTGTAAAGTCTGCAGGTGGATATTTGGACCTCTTGGAGGATTTCGTTGGAAACGGGATTTCTGCATGTAACGCTAGACAGAAGAATTCTCAGTAACTTCTTTGGGCTGCGGGTGTTCAACTCACAGAGATGAAGCCTCCTGTAGACAGAGCAGATTTGAAACCCTCTTTTTGTGGAATTTGCAAGTTTAGATTTCAAGCGCTTTGAGGTCAATGGTAGAAAAGGATATATCTTCGTATAAAAACTAGAGAGAATCATTCTCAGCAACCACTTTGTGATGTGTGCGTTCCACTCACTGAGTTTAACCTTTCTTTTCATAGAGCAGTTTGGAAACACTCTGTTTGTAAAGTCTGCGAGTGGATATTTGGACCTATTTTAGGATATCTTGGGAAACGGGATTTCTGCATATTACGCTAGACAGAAGAATTCTCAGTAACTTCTTTGGGCTGCGTGTGTTCAACACACAGAGTTGTACATTCCTGTAGACAGAGCAGATTTGAAACCCTCTTTTTGTGGAATTTGCAAGTGGAGATTTCAAGTGCTTTGGGGCCAATGGTAGAAAAGGAAATATCTTCGTATAAAAGCTAGAGAGAATCATTCTCATCAACCACTTTGCGATGTGTGCGTTCCACTCACAGAGTTTAACCTTTCTTTTCATAGAGCAGTTTGGAAACAGTCTGTTTGTAAAGTCTGCAGGTGGATATTTGGACCTCTTGGAGGATTTCGTTGGAAACGGGATTTCTGCATGTAACGCTAGACAGAAGAATTCTCAGTAACTTCTTTGGGCTGCATGTGTTCAACTCAGAGAGTTGAATCTTTCTGTAGACAGAGAAGATTTGAAACCCTCTTTTTGTGGAATTTGCAAGTGGAGATTTCAAGCGCTTTGGGGCCAATGGTAGAAAAGGAAATATCTTCGTATAAAAACTAGAGAGAATCATTCTCAGCAACCACATTGTGATGTGTGCGTTCCACTCACAGAGTTTAACCTTTCTTTTCATAGAGCAGTTTGGAAACACTCTGTTTGTAAACTCTGCAAGTGCATATTTGGACCTCTTGGAGGATTTCTTTGGACATGGGATTTCTGCATGAAACGCTAGACAGAAGAATTCTCAGTAACTACTTTGGGCAGCGTGTGTTCACCTCACAGACTTGAACCTTCCTGTAGACAGAGCAGATTTGAAACCCTCTTTTTGTGGAATTTGCAAGTGGAGATTTCAAGCGCTTTGTGGTCAATGGTAGAAAAGGATATATCTTCGTATAAAAACTAGAGAGAATCATTCTCAGCAACCACTTTGTGATGTGTGTGCTCCACTCCCAGATTTTACCCTTTGTTTTCATAGAGCAGTTTGGAAACACTCTGTTTGTAAAGTCTGCAAGTGGAGATTTGGACCTCTTGGAGGATATCGTGGGAAACGGTATTTCTGCATATAACGCTAGACAGAAGAATTCTCAGTAACTTCTTTGGGCTGAGTGTGTTCAACTCACAGAGTTGAACCTTCCTGTAGACAGAGCAGATCTGAAACCCTCTTTTTGTGGAATTTGCAAGTGGAGATTTCAAGCGCTTTGGGGTCAATGGTAGAAAAGGAAATATCTTCGTATAAAAACTAGACAGAATCATTCTCAGCAACCACTTTGTGATGTGTGCAATCCACTCCCAGAGTTTAACCTTTGTTTTCATAGAGCAGTTTGGAAACACTCTGTTTGTGAAGTCTGCAAGTGGAGATTTGGTCCTCTTTGAGGATTTCTTTGGAAACAGGATTTCTGCATGTAACGCAAGACAGAAGAATTCTCAGTAACTTGTTTGGGCTGCCTGTGTTCAACTCACAGAGTTGAAACTTTCTGTAGTCAGAGAAGATTTGAAACCCTCTTTTTGTGGAATTTGCAAGTGGAGATTTCAAGCGCTTTGGGGCCAATGGTAGTAAAGGAAATATCTTCGTATAAAAACTAGAGAGAGTCAATCTCAGCAACCACTTTGTGATGTGTGCGTTCCCCTCACAGAGTTTAACTTTCTTTTCATAGAGCAGTTTGGAAACACTCTGTTTGTAAAGTCTGCAAGTGCATATTTGGACTTCTTGGAGGATTTCGTTGGACACGGGATTTCTGCATATAACGCTAAACAGGAGAATTCTCAGTAACTTCTTTGGGCTGCCTGTGTTCAACTCACAGAGATGAAGCTTCCTGTAGACAGAGCAGATTTGAAACCCTCTTTTTGTGGGATTTCAAAGTGGAGATTTCAAGCGCTTTAGGGTCAATGGTAGAAAAGGATATATCTTCCTATAAAAACTAGAGAGAATCATTCTCAGCAACCACTTTGTGATGTGTGCGTTCCACTCACTGAGTTTAACCTTTCTTTTCATAGAGCAGTTTGGAAACACTCTGTTTGTAAAGTCTGCAAGTGGAGATTTGCAAATCTTTGAGGATTTCGTTGGAAACGGGATTTCTGCATGTAACGCAAGACAGAAGAATTCTCAGTAACTTGTTTGGGCTGCCTGTGTTCAACTCACAGAATTGAACCTTTCTGTATACAGAGAAGATTTGAAACCCTCTTTTTGTGGAATTTGCAAGTGGAGATTTCAAGCGCTTTGGGGCCAATGGTAGAAAAGGAAATATCTTCGTATAAAAACTAGAGAGAGTCAATCTCAGCAACCACTTTGTGATGTGTGCGTTCCACTCACAGAGTTTAACCTTTCTTTTCATAGAGCAGTTTGGAAACACTCTCTTTGTAAAGTCTGCAAGTGCATATTTGGACCTCTTGGAGGATTTCGTTGGAAACGGGATTTCTGCATATAACCCTAGACAGGAGAATTCTCAGTAACTTCTTTGGGCTGCGTGTGTTCAACTCACAGAGGTGAAGCTTCCTGTAGACAGAGGAGATTTGAAACCCTCTTTTTGTGGAATTTCCAAGTGGAGATTTCAAGCGCTTTGGGGTCAATGGTAGAAAAGGATATATCTTCGTATAAAAACTAGAGAGAATCATTCTCAGCAACCACTTTGTGATGTGTGCGTTCCACTCACTGAGTTTAACCTTTCTTTTCATAGAGCAGTTTGGAAACACTCTGTTTGTAAAGTCTGCAAGTGGAGATTCGGACCTCTTGGAGGATATCGTGGGAAACGGTATTTCTGCATATAACGCTAGACAGAAGAATTCTCAGTAACTTCTTTGGGCTGAGTGTGTTCAACTCACAGAGTTGAACCTTCCTGTAGACAGAGCAGATCTGAAACCCTCTTTTTGTGGAATTTGCAAGTGGAGATTTCAAGCGCTTTGGGGCCAATGGTAGAAAAGGAAATATCTTCGTATAAAAACTAGACAGAATCATTCTCAGCAACCACTTTGTGATGTGTGCAATCCACTCCCAGAGTTTAACCTTTGTTTTCATAGACCAGTTTGGAAACACTCTGTTTGTGAAGTCTGCAAGTGGAGATTTGGACCTCTTTGAGGATTTCGTTGGAAACAGGATTTCTGCATGTAACGCAAGACAGAAGAATTCTCAGTAACTTGTTTGGGCTGCCTGTGTTCAACTCACAGAGTTGAACCTTTCTGTAGACAGAGAAGATTTGAAACCCTCTTTTTGTGGAATTTGCAAGTGGAGATTTCAAGCGCTTTGGGGCCAATGGTAGTAAAGGAAATATCTTCGTATAAAAACTAGAGAGAGTCAATCTCAGCAACCACTTTGTGATGTGTGCGTTCCCCTCACAGAGTTTAACCTTTCTTTTCATAGAGCAGTTTGGAAACACTCTCTTTGTAAAGTCTGCAAGTGCATATTTGGACTTCTTGGAGGATTTCGTTGGACACGGGATTTCTGCATATAACGCTAGACAGGAGAATTCTCAGTAACTTCTTTGGGCTGCCTGTGTTCAACTCACAGAGATGAAGCTTCCTGTAGACAGAGCAGATTTGAAACCCTCTTTTTGTGGGATTTCCAAGTGGAGATTTCAAGTGCTTTAGGGTCAATGGTAGAAAAGGATATATCTTCGTATAAAAACTAGAGAGAATCATTCTCAGCAACCACTTTGTGATGTGTGCATTCCACTCACACAGTTTAACCTTTGTTTTCATAGAGCAGTTTGGAAACAGTCTGTTTGTAAAGTCTGCAGGTGGAGATTTGGACCTCTTGGAGGATTTCGTTGGAAACGGCATTTCTGCATATAACGCTAGACAGGAGAATTCTCAGTAACTTCTTTGGGCTGCGTGTGTTCAACTCAGAGAGTTGAACCTTCCTGTAGACAGAGCAGATTTGAAACCCTCTTTTTCTGGAATTTGCAAGTTTAGATTTCAAGCGCTTTGGGACCAATGGTAGAAAAGGAAATATCTTCGTATAAAAACTAGAGAGAATCATTCTCAGCAACCGCTTTGTGATGTGTGCGTTCCACTCACAGAGTTTAACCTTTGTTTTCATAGAGCAGTTTGGAAACACTCTGTTTGTAAAGTCTGCAAGTGGAGATTTGGACCTCTTTGAGGATTTCGTAGGAAACGGGATTTCTGCATGTAACGCAAGACAGAAGAATTCTCAGTAACTTGTTTGGGCTGCCTGTGTTCAACTCAGAGAGTTGAACCTTTCTGTAGACAGAGGAGATTTGAAACCCTCTTTTTGTGGAATTTGCAAGTGGAGATTTCAAGCGCTTTGGGTCCAATGGTAGAAAAGGAAATATCTTCGTATAAAAACTAGAGAGAGTCAATCTCAGCAACCACTTTGTGATGTCTGCGTTCCACTCACAGAGTTTAACCTTTGTTTTCATATAGCAGTTTGGAAACACTCTGTTTGTAAAGTCTGCAAGTGGATATTTTGATCTCTTGGAGGATTTCTTTGGAAACGGGATTTCTGCATATAACGCTAGACAGAAGAATTCTCAGTAACTTCTTTGGGCTGCGGGTGTTCAACTCACAGAGATGAAGCCTCCTGTAGACAGAGCAGATTTGAAACCCTCTTTTTGTGGAATTTGCAAGTTTAGATTTCAAGCGCTTTGGGGTCAATGGTAGAAAAGGATATATCTTCGTATAAAAACTAGAGAGAATCATTCTCAGCAACCACTTTGTGATGTGTGCGTTCCACTCACTGAGTTTAACCTTTCTTTTCATAGAGCAGTTTGGAAACACTCTGTTTGTAAAGTCTGCAAGTGGATATTTGGACCTATTTTAGGATATCTTGGGAAACGGGATTTCTGCATATAACGCTAGACAGAAGAATTCTCAGTAACTTCTTTGGGCTGCGTGTGTTCAACACACAGAGATGTACATTCCTGTAGACAGAGCAGATTTGAAACCCTCTTTTTGTGGAATTTGCAAGTGGAGATTTCAAGAGCTTTGGGGCCAATGGTAGAAAAGGAAATATCTTCGTATAAAAGCTAGAGAGAATCATTCTCAGCAACCACTTTGTGAAGTGTGCATTCCACTCACTGAGTTTAACCTTTCTTTTCATAGAGCAGTTTGGAAACACTCTGTTTGTAAACTCTGCAAGTGCATATTTGGACCTCTTGGAGGATTTCTTTGGACATGGGATTTCTGCATGTAATGCTAGACAGAAGAATTCTCAGTAACTACTTTGGGCAGCGTGTGTTCACCTCACAGACTTGAACCTTCCTGTAGACAGAGCAGATTTGAAACCCTCTTTTTGTGGAATTTGCAAGTGGAGATTTCAAGCGCTTTGTGGTCAATGGTAGAAAAGGATATATCTTCGTATAAAAACTAGAGAGAATCATTCTCAGCAACCACTTTGTGATGTGTGTGCTCCACTCCCAGATTTTACCCTTTGTTTTCATAGAGCAGTTTGGAAACACTCTGTTTGTAAAGTCTGCAAGTGGAGATTTGGACCTCTTGGAGGATATCGTGGGAAACGGTATTTCTGCATATAACGCTAGACAGAAGAATTCTCAGTAACTTCTTTGGGCTGAGTGTGTTCAACTCACAGAGTTGAACCTTCCTGTAGACAGAGCAGATCTGAAACCCTCTTTTTGTGGAATTTGCAAGTGGAGATTTCAAGCGCTTTGGGGTCAATGGTAGAAAAGGAAATATCTTCGTATAAAAACTAGACAGAATCATTCTCAGCAACCACTTTGTGATGTGTGCAATCCACTCCCAGAGTTTAACCTTTGTTTTCATAGAGCAGTTTGGAAACACTCTGTTTGTGAAGTCTGCAAGTGGAGATTTGGTCCTCTTTGAGGATTTCTTTGGAAACAGGATTTCTGCATGTAACGCAAGACAGAAGAATTCTCAGTAACTTGTTTGGGCTGCCTGTGTTCAACTCACAGAGTTGAAACTTTCTGTAGTCAGAGAAGATTTGAAACCCTCTTTTTGTGGAATTTGCAAGTGGAGATTTCAAGCGCTTTGGGGCCAATGGTAGTAAAGGAAATATCTTCGTATAAAAACTAGAGAGAGTCAATCTCAGCAACCACTTTGTGATGTGTGCGTTCCCCTCACAGAGTTTAACTTTCTTTTCATAGAGCAGTTTGGAAACACTCTGTTTGTAAAGTCTGCAAGTGCATATTTGGACTTCTTGGAGGATTTCGTTGGACACGGGATTTCTGCATATAACGCTAAACAGGAGAATTCTCAGTAACTTCTTTGGGCTGCCTGTGTTCAACTCACAGAGATGAAGCTTCCTGTAGACAGAGCAGATTAGAAACCCTCTTTTTGTGGGATTTCAAAGTGGAGATTTCAAGCGCTTTAGGGTCAATGGTAGAAAAGGATATATCTTCCTATAAAAACTAGAGAGAATCATTCTCAGCAACCACTTTGTGATGTGTGCGTTCCACTCACTGAGTTTAAACTTTCTTTTCATAGAGCAGTTTGGAAACACTCTGTTTGTAAAGTCTGCAAGTGGAGATTTGCAAATCTTTGAGGATTTCGTTGGAAACGGGATTTCTGCATGTAACGCAAGACAGAAGAATTCTCAGTAACTTGTTTGGGCTGCCTGTGTTCAACTCACAGAATTGAACCTTTCTGTATACAGAGAAGATTTGAAACCCTCTTTTTGTGGAATTTGCAAGAGGAAATTTCAAGCGCTTTGGGGCCAATGGTAGAAAAGGAAATATCTTCGTATAAAAACTAGAGAGAGTCAATCTCAGCAACCACTTTGTGATGTGTGCGTTCCACTCACAGAGTTTAACCTTTCTTTTCATAGAGCAGTTTGGAAACACTCTCTTTGTAAAGTCTGCAAGTGCATATTTTGACCTCTTGGAGGATTTCGTTGGAAACGGGATTTCTGCATATAACCCTAGACAGGAGAATTCTCAGTAACTTCTTTGGGCTGCGTGTGTTCAACTCACAGAGGTGAAGCTTCCTGTAGACAGAGGAGATTTGAAACCCTCTTTTTGTGGAATTTCCAAGTGGAGATTTCAAGCGCTTTGGGGTCAATGGTAGAAAAGGATATATCTTCGTATAAAAACTAGAGAGAATCATTCTCAGCAACCACTTTGTGATGTGTGCGTTCCACTCACTGAGTTTAACCTTTCTTTTCATAGAGCAGTTTGGAAACACTCTGTTTGTAAAGTCTGCAAGTGGAGATTCGGACCTCTTGGAGGATATCGTGGGAAACGGTATTTCTGCATATAACGCTAGACAGAAGAATTCTCAGTAACTTCTTTGGGCTGAGTGTGTTCAACTCACAGAGTTGAACCTTCCTGTAGACAGAGCAGATCTGAAACCCTCTTTTTGTGGAATTTGCAAGTGGAGATTTCAAGCGCTTTGGGGCCAATGGTAGAAAAGGAAATATCTTCGTATAAAAACTAGACAGAATCATTCTCAGCAACCACTTTGTGATGTGTGCAATCCACTCCCAGAGTTTAACCTTTGTTTTCATAGACCAGTTTGGAAACACTCTGTTTGTGAAGTCTGCAAGTGGAGATTTGGACCTCTTTGAGGATTTCGTTGGAAACAGGATTTCTGCATGTAACGCAAGACAGAAGAATTCTCAGTAACTTGTTTGGGCTGCCTGTGTTCAACTCACAGAGTTGAACCTTTCTGTAGACAGAGAAGATTTGAAACCCTCTTTTTGTGGAATTTGCAAGTGGAGATTTCAAGCGCTTTGGGGCCAATGGTAGTAAAGGAAATATCTTCGTATAAAAACTAGAGAGAGTCAATCTCAGCAACCACTTTGTGATGTGTGCGTTCCCCTCACAGAGTTTAACCTTTCTTTTCATAGAGCAGTTTGGAAACACTCTCTTTGTAAAGTCTGCAAGTGCATATTTGGACTTCTTGGAGGATTTCGTTGGACACGGGATTTCTGCATATAACGCTAGACAGGAGAATTCTCAGTAACTTCTTTGGGCTGCCTGTGTTCAACTCACAGAGATGAAGCTTCCTGTAGACAGAGCAGATTTGAAACCCTCTTTTTGTGGGATTTCCAAGTGGAGATTTCAAGTGCTTTAGGGTCAATGGTAGAAAAGGATATATCTTCGTATAAAAACTAGAGAGAATCATTCTCAGCAACCACTTTGTGATGTGTGCATTCCACTCACACAGTTTAACCTTTGTTTTCATAGAGCAGTTTGGAAACAGTCTGTTTGTAAAGTCTGCAGGTGGAGATTTGGACCTCTTGGAGGATTTCGTTGGAAACGGCATTTCTGCATATAACGCTAGACAGGAGAATTCTCAGTAACTTCTTTGGGCTGCGTGTGTTCAACTCAGAGAGTTGAACCTTCCTGTAGACAGAGCAGATTTGAAACCCTCTTTTTCTGGAATTTGCAAGTTTAGATTTCAAGCGCTTTGGGACCAATGGTAGAAAAGGAAATATCTTCGTATAAAAACTAGAGAGAATCATTCTCAGCAACCGCTTTGTGATGTGTGCGTTCCACTCACAGAGTTTAACCTTTGTTTTCATAGAGCAGTTTGGAAACACTCTGTTTGTAAAGTCTGCAAGTGGAGATTTGGACCTCTTTGAGGATTTCGTAGGAAACGGGATTTCTGCATGTAACGCAAGACAGAAGAATTCTCAGTAACTTGTTTGGGCTGCCTGTGTTCAACTCAGAGAGTTGAACCTTTCTGTAGACAGAGGAGATTTGAAACCCTCTTTTTGTGGAATTTGCAAGTGGAGATTTCAAGCGCTTTGGGTCCAATGGTAGAAAAGGAAATATCTTCGTATAAAAACTAGAGAGAGTCAATCTCAGCAACCACTTTGTGATGTCTGCGTTCCACTCACAGAGTTTAACCTTTGTTTTCATATAGCAGTTTGGAAACACTCTGTTTGTAAAGTCTGCAAGTGGATATTTTGATCTCTTGGAGGATTTCTTTGGAAACGGGATTTCTGCATATAACGCTAGACAGAAGAATTCTCAGTAACTTCTTTGGGCTGCGGGTGTTCAACTCACAGAGATGAAGCCTCCTGTAGACAGAGCAGATTTGAAACCCTCTTTTTGTGGAATTTGCAAGTTTAGATTTCAAGCGCTTTGGGGTCAATGGTAGAAAAGGATATATCTTCGTATAAAAACTAGAGAGAATCATTCTCAGCAACCACTTTGTGATGTGTGCGTTCCACTCACTGAGCTTAACCTTTCTTTTCATAGAGCAGTTTGGAAACACTCTGTTTGTAAAGTCTGCAAGTGGATATTTGGACCTATTTTAGGATATCTTGGGAAACGGGATTTCTGCATATAACGCTAGACAGAAGAATTCTCAGTAACTTCTTTGGGCTGCGTGTGTTCAACACACAGAGATGTACATTCCTGTAGACAGAGCAGATTTGAAACCCTCTTTTTGTGGAATTTGCAAGTGGAGATTTCAAGTGCTTTGGGGCCAATGGTAGAAAAGGAAATATCTTCGTATAAAAGCTAGAGAGAATCATTCTCAGCAACCACTTTGTGAAGTGTGCATTCCACTCACTGAGTTTAACCTTTCTTTTCATAGATCAGTTTGGAAACACTCTGTTTGTAAAGTCTGCAAGTGCATATTTGGACCTTTTGGAGGATTTCTTTGGACACGGGATTTCTGCATGTAACGCTATACAGAAGAATTCTCAGTAACTTCTTTGGGCAGCGTGTATTCACCTCAGAGAGTTGAACCTTCCTGTAGACAGAGCAGATTTGAAACCCTCTTTTTGTGGAATTTGCAAGTGGAGATTTCAAGCGCTTTGGGGCCAATGGTAGAAATGGAAATATCTTCATATAAAAACTAGAGAGAATCATTCTCATCAACCACTTTGTGACGTGTGCGTTCCACTCACAGAGTTTAACCTTTCTTTTCATAGAGCAGTTTCGAAACAGTCTGTTTGTAAAGTCTGCAGGTGGATATTTGGACCTCTTGGAGGATTTCATTGGAAACGGGATTTCTGCATATAACGCTAGACAGAAGAATTCTCAGTAACTTCTTTGGGCTGCATGTGTTCAACTCAGAGAGTTGAATCTTTCTGTAGACAGAACAGATTTGAAACCCTCTTTTTGTGGAATTTGCAATTGGAGATTTCAAGCGCTTTGCGGTCAATGGTAGAAAAGGATATATCTTCGTATAAAAACTAGAGAGAATCATTCTCAGCAACCACTTTGTGATGTGTGCGTTCCACTCACAGAGTTTAACCTTTGTTTTCATAGAGCAGTTTGGAAACACTCTGTTTGTAAAGTCTGCAAGTGGAGATTTGGACCTCTTTGAGGATTTCGTTGGAAACGGGATTTCTGCATGTAACACAAGACAGAAGAATTCTCAGTAACTTGTTTCGGCTGCCTGTGTTCAACTCAAAGAGTTGAACCTTTCTGTAGACAGAGAGGATTTGAAACCCTCTTTTTGTGGAATTTGCAAGTGGAGATTTCAAGGGCTTTGGGGCCAATGGTAGAAAACGAATTATCTTCGTATAAAAACTAGAGAGAATCATTCACAGCAACCACATTGTGATGTGTGCGTTCCACTCACAGAGTTTAACCTTTCTTTTCATAGAGCAGTTTGGAAACACTCTGTTTGTAAAGTCTGCAAGTGCATATTTGGACCTCTTGGAGGATTTCTTTGGACATGGGATTTCTGCATGAAACGCTAGACAAAAGAATTCTCAGTAACTACTTTGGGCGGCGTGTGTTCACCTCACAGACTTGAACCTTCCTGTAGACAGAGCAGATTTGAAACCCTCTTTTTGTGGAATTTGCAAGTGGAGATTTCAAGCGCTTTGTGGTCAATGGTAGAAAAGGATATATCTTCGTATAAAAACTAGAGAGAATCATTCTCAGCAACCACTTTGTGATGTGTGCGTTCCCCTCACAGAGTTTAACCTTCTTTTCATATAACAGTTTGGACACACTCTGTTTGTGAAGTCTGCCAGTGGATATTTGGACCTCTTTGAGGATTTCGTTGGAAGCGGGATTTCTTCATCTAAGGCTACACAGAAGATTTCTCAGTAACTTCGTTGATTTCTGTGTGTTCATCTAACAGAGTTCAACCTTCTCTTAGACATAGCAGATTGGAAACCCTCTTTTTGTGGAATTTTCAAATGGAGATTTCAAGCGCTTTGGGGCCAACGGTAGAAAAGGAGATATCCTCGTATAAAAACTGGAGAGAATCATTCTCAGAAACCACTTTGTGTTGTGTGCGTGCCACTCACAGAGTTCAACCTTTCCTTTCATACGGCAGTTTGGAAACACTCTGTTTGTGAAGTCTGCAAGTGGATATTTGGACCTCTTTGAGGATTTCGTTGGAAACGGGATTTCTTCATCTAATGCTAGAAGGAAGAATTCTCAGAAACTTCTTTGATTTGTGTGTGTTCAACTAACAGAGCTGAACCGTCCTTTAGACAGAGCAGATAGGAAACCCTCTTTTTGAGGAATTTGCTTGTGGAGATTTCAAGCGTTTTGGGGCCAACGGTAGAAAAGGAAATATCCTCGTATAAAAACTAGAGAGAATCATTCTCAGAAACCACTTTGTGATGTGTGCGTTCCACTCACAGAGTTTAACCTTTCTTTTCATAGAACAGTTTGGAAACACTCTGTTTGTAAAGTCTGCAAGTGGATATTTGGACTTCTTTGAGGATTTCGTTGGAAGCGGGATTTCTTCATCTAATGCTACACAGAAGATTTCTCAGTAACTTCGTTGATTTGTGTGTGTTCAACTAACAGAGTTCAACCTTCCCTTAGACATAGCAGATTGGATACCCTCTTTTTGTGGAATTTGCAAGTGCAGATTTCAAGCGCTTTGGGGCCAACGGTAGAAAACGAAATATCCTCGTATAAAAACTAGAGAGAATCATTCTCAGAAACCACTTTGTGATGTGTGCGTTCCCCTCACAGAGTTTAACCTTTCTTTTCATAGAACAGTTTGGACAAACTCTGTTTGTGAAGTCTGCAAGTGGATATTTGGACCTCTTTGAGGATTTCTTCATCTAATGCTAGAAGGAAGAATTCTCAGAAACTTCTTTGATTTGTGTGTGTTCAACTAACAGAGGTGAACCATCCTTTAGACAGAGCAGATTGGAAACCCTCTTTTTGAGAAATTTGCTTGTGGAGATTTCAAGCCTTTTGGGGCCAACGGTAGAAAAGGAAATATCCTCGTATAAAAACTAGAGAGAATCACTCCCAGAAACCACTTTGTGATGTGTGCGTTCCACTCACAGAGTTTAACCTTTCTTTTCATAGATCCGTTTGGACACACTCTGCTTGTCAAGTCTGCAAGTGGATACTTGGACCTCTTTGAGGATTTCTTCATCTAATGCTAGAAGGAAGAATTCTCAGAAACTTATTTGATTTGTGTGTGTTCAACTAACAGAGCTGAACCATCCTTTAGACAGAGCAGATTGGAAACCCTCTTTTTGAGGAATTTCCTTGTGGAGATTTCAAGCGTTTTGGTGCCAACGTAGAAAAGGAAATATCCTCGTATAAAAACTAGAGAGAATCATTCTCAGAAACCACATTGTGATGTGTGCGTTCCACTACCAGAGTTTAACCTTTCTTTTCATATAACAGTTTGGAAACACTCTGTTTGTAAAGTCTGCAAGTGGATATTTGGACCTCTTTGAGGATTTCGTTGGAAGCGGGATTTCTTCATCGAATGCTACACAGAAGATTTCTCAGTAACTTCGTTGATTTGTGTGTGTTCAACTAACAGAGTTCAACCTTCCCTTAGACACTGCAGATAGTAAACCCTCTTTTTGTGGAATTTGCAAGTGGATATTTCAAGCGCTTTGGGGCCAACGGTAGAAAAGGAAATATCCTCGTATAAAAACTAGAGAGAATCATTTTCAGAAACCACTTTGTGTTGTGTGCATTCCACTCACGGAGTTTAACCTTTCCTTTCATAGAACAGTTTGGAAACACTCTGTTTGAAAAGTCTGCAAGTGGATATTTGGACCTCTTTGAGGATTTCGTTGGAAGCGGGATTTCTTCATCTAATGCTACACAGAAGATTTCTCAGTAACTTCGTTGATTTTCGTGTGTTCAACTAACAGAGCTGAACCATCCTTTAGACAGAGCAGATTGGAAACCCTCTTTTTGAGAAATTTGCTTGTGGAGATTTCAAGCCTTTTGGGGCCAACGGTAGAAAAGGAAATATCCTCGTATAAAAACTAAAGAGAATCACTCC
Source organism: Gorilla gorilla gorilla (assembly GCF_029281585.2). NCBI lineage: Eukaryota > Metazoa > Chordata > Mammalia > Primates > Hominidae > Gorilla > Gorilla gorilla. Next base: position 69,492,379 of record NC_073247.2, read on the forward strand.
CAGAAACCACTTTGTGATGTGTGCGTTCCACTCACAGAGTTTAACCTTTCTTTTCATAGAGCCGTTTGGACACACTCTGTTTGTCAAGTCTGCAAGTGGATACTTGGACCTCTTTGAGGATTTCTTCATCTAATGCTAGAAGGAAGAATTCTCAGAAACTTATTTGATTTGTGTGTGTTCAACTAACAGAGCTGAACCATCCTTTAGACAGAGCAGATTGGAAACCCTCTTTTTGAGGAATTTCCTTGTGGAGATTTCAGGCGTTTTGGGGCCAACGGTAGAAAAGGAAATATCCTCGTATAAAAAGTAGAGAGAATCATTCTCAGAAACCACTTTGTGATGTGTGCGTTCCACTCCCAGAGTTTAACCTTTCTTTTCATATAACAGTTTGGAAACACTCTGTTTGTAAAGTCTGCAAGTGGATATTTGGACCTCTTTGAGGATTTCGTTGGAAGAGGGATTTCTTCATCGAATGCTACACAGAAGATTTCTCAGTAACTTCGTTGATTTGTGTGTGTTCAACTAACAGAGTTCAACCTTCCCTTAGACACTGCAGATAGTAAACCCTCTTTTTGTGGAATTTGCAAGTGGATATTTCAAGCGCTTTGGGGCCAACGGTAGAAAAGGAAATATCCTCGTATAAAAACTAGAGAGAATCATTCTCAGAAACCACTTTGTGATGTGTCCGTTCCACTCACAGAGTTTAACCTTTCCTTTCCTAGAGCAGTTTGGAAACACTCTGTTTGTGAAGACTGCAAGTGGATATTTGGACCTCTTTGAGGATTTCGTTGGAAACGGGATTTCTTCATCTAAGGCTAGAAGGAAGAATTCTCAGAAACTTCTTTGATTTGTGTGTGTTCAACTAACAGAGCTGTACCATCCTTTAGACAGAGCAGATTGGAAACCCTCTTTTTGAGGAATTTGCTTCTGGAGATTTCAAGCGTTTTGGGGCCAACGGTAGAAAAGGAAATATCCTCGTATAAAAACTTGAGAGAATCATTCTCAGAAACCAATTTGTGATGTGTGCGTTCCACTCACAGAGTTTAACCTTTCTTTTTATAGAGCAGTTTGGAAACTCTCTGTTTGAAAAGTCTGCATGTGGATATTTGGACCTCTTTGAGGATTTCGTTGGAAGCGGGATTTCTTCATCTAATGCTACACAGAAGATTTCTCAGTAACTTTGTTGATTTGTGTGTGTTCAACTAACAGAGTTCAACCTTCCCTTAGACATAGCAGATTGGATTCCCTCTTTTTGTGGAATTTGCAAGTGGAGATTTCAAGCGCTTTGGGGCCAACGGTAGAAAACGAAATATCCTCGTATAAAAACTAGAGAGAATCATTCTCAGAAACCACTTTGTGATGTGTGCGTTCCCCTCACAGAGTTTAACCTTTCTTTTCATAGAACAGTTTGGACAAACTCTGTTTGTGAAGTCTGCAAGTGGATATTTGGACCTCTTTGAGGATTTCGTTGGAAGTGGGATTCCTTCATCTAATGCTACACAGAAGATTTCTCAGTAACTTCGTTGATTTCTGTATGTTCAACTAACAGAGTTCAGCCTTAACTTGGACATAGCAGATGGGAAACCCTCTTTTTGTGGAATTTGCAAGTGGAGATTTCAAGCGTTTTGGGGCCAACGGTAGAAAAGGAAATATCCTCGTATAAAAACTAGAGAGAATCATTCTCAGAAACCACTTTGTGTTGTGTGTGTTCCACTCACAGAGTTCAACCTGTCCTTTCATACGGCAGTTTGGAAACACTCTGTTTGTGATGTCTGCAAGTGGATATTTGGACCTCTTTGAGGATTTCGTTGGAAACGGGATTTCTTAATCTAATGCTAGAAGGAAGAATTCTCAGAAACTTCTTTGATTTGTGTGTGTTCAACTAACAGAGCTGAACCATCCTTTAGACAGAGCAGATTGGAAACCCTCTTTTTGAGGAATTTGCAAGTGGAGATTTCAAGCGCTTTGGGGCCAACGGTAGAAAAGGAAATATCCTCGTATAAAAAATAGAGAGAATCATTCTCAGAAACCACTTTGTGTTGTGTGCCTTCCACACACAGAGTTCAACCTTTCTTTTCATACGGCAGTTTGGAAACACTCTCTTTGTGAAGTCTGCAAGTGGATATTTGGACCTCTTTGAGGATTTCGTTGGAAAGGGGATTTCTTCATCTAATGCTAGAAAGAAGAATTCTCAGAAACTTCTTTGATTTGTGTGTGTTCAACTAACAGAGCTGAACCGTCATTTAGACAGAGCAGATTGGAAACCCTTTTTTTGAGGAATTTGCTTGTGGAGATTTCAAGCGTTTTGGGGCCAACGGTAGAAAAGGAAATATCCTCGTATAAAAACTAGAGAGAATCATTCTCTGAAACCACTTTGTGAAGTGTGCGTTCCACTCATAGAGTTTAACCTTTCTTTTCATAGAACAGTTTGGAAACACTCTGTTTGTAAAGTCTGCGAGTGGATATTTGGACCTCTTTGAGGATTTCGTTGGAAGCGGGATTTCTTCATCTAATGCTACACAGAAGATTTCTCAGTAACTTCTTTGATTTGAGTGTGTTCAACTAACAGAGTTCAACCTTCCCTTAGACATAGCAGATTGGAAACCCTCTTTTTGTGGAATTTGCAAGTGGAGATTTCAAGCGCTTTGGGGCCAACGGTAGAAAAGGAAATATCCTCGTATAAAAACTATAGAGAATCATTCTCAGAAACCACTTTGTGTAGTGTGCGTTCCACTCACAGAGTTCAACCTTTCCTTTCATGCGGCAGTTTGGAAACACTCTGTTTGTGAAGACTGCAAGTGGATATTTGGACCTCTTTGAGGATTTCGTTGGAAGCGGGATTTCTTCATCTAATGCTACACAGAAGATTTCTCAGTAACTTCGTTGATTTGTGTGTGTTCAACTAACAGAGTTCAACCTTCCCTTAGACATAGCAGATTGGAAACCCTCTTTTTGTGGAATTTGCAAGTGGAGATTTCAAGAGCTTTGGGGCCAACGGTAGAAAAGGAAATATCCTCGTATAAAAACTAGAGAGAATCATTCTCAGAAACCAATTTGTGTAGTGTGCGTGCCACTCACAGAGTTCAACCTTTCCTTTCATACGGCAGTTTGGAAACACTCTGTTTGTGAAGTCTGCAAGTGGATATATGGACCTCTTTGAGGATTTCCTTGGAAACGGGATTTCTTCATCTAATGCTAGAAGGAAGAATTCTCAGAAACTTCTTTGATTTGTGTGTGTTCAACTAACAGAGCTGAACCGTCCTTTAGACAGAGCAGATAGGAAACCCTCTTTTTGAGGAATTTGCTTGTGGAGATTTCAAGCGTTTTGGGGACAACGGTAGAAAAGGAAATATCCTCGTATAAAAACTAGAGAGAATCATTCTCAGAAACCACTTTGTGATGTGTGCGTTCCACTCACAGAGTTTAACCTTTCTTTTCATAGAACAGTTTGGAAACACTCTGTTTGTAAAGTCTGCAAGTGGATATTTGGACTTCTTTGAGGATTTCGTTGGAAGCGGGATTTCTTCATCTAATGCTACACAGAAGATTTCTCAGTAACTTCGTTGATTTGTGTGTGTTCAACTAACAGAGTTCAACCTTCCCTTAGACATAGCAGATTGGACACCCTCTTTTTGTGGAATTTGCAAGTGGAGATTTCAAGCGCTTTGGGGCCAACGGTAGAAAACGAAATATCCTCGTATAAAAACTAGAGAGAATCATTCTCAGAAACCACTTTGTGATGTGTGCGTTCCCCTCACAGAGTTTTACCTTTCTTTTCATAGAACAGTTTGGACAAACTCTGTTTGTGAAGTCTGCAAGTGGATATTTGGACCTCTTTGAGGATTTCGTTGGAAGTGGGATTCCTTCATCTAATGCTACACAGAAGATTTCTCAGTAACTTCGTTGATTTGTGTGTGTTCAACTAACAGAGCTGAACCATCCTTTAGACAGAGCAGATTGGAAACCCTCTTTTTGAGAAATTTGCTTGTGGAGATTTCAAGCGTTTTGGGGCCAACGGTAGAAAAGGAAATATCCTCGTATAAAAACGAGAGAGAATCATTCTCAGAAACCACTTTGTGATGTGTGCGTTCCACTCACAGAGCTTAACCTTTCTTTTCATAGAACAGTTTGGAAACACTCTGTTTGTAAAGTCTGCAAGTGGATATTTGGACCTCTTTGAGGATTTCGTTGGAAGCGGGATTTCTTCATCTAATGCTACACAGAAGATTTCTCAGTAACTTCGTTGATTTGTGTGAGTTCAACTAACAGAGTTCAACCTTCCCTTAGACACAGCAGATAGGAAACCCTCTTTTTGTGGAATTTGCAAGTGGATATTTCAAGCGCTTTGGGGCAACGGGAGAAAAGGAAATATCCTCGTAAAAACTAGAGAGAATCACTCCCAGAAACCACTTTGTGATGTGTGCGTTCCCCTCACAGAGTTTAACCTTTCTTTTCATAGAGCCGTTTGGACACACTCTGTTTGTAAAGTCTGCAAGTGGATACTTGGACCTCTTTGAGGATTTCGTTGGAAGCGGGATTTCTTCATCTAATGCTAGAAGGAAGAATTCTCAGAAACTTCTTTGATTTGTGTGTGTTCAACTAACAGAGCTGAACCATCCTTTAGACAGAGCAGATTGGAAACCCTCTTTTTGAGGAATTTGCTTGAGGAGATTTCAAGCATTTTGGGGCCAACGGTAGAAAAGGAAATATCCTCGTATAAAAACTAGAGAGAATCATTCTCAGAAACCACTTTGTGATGCGAGCGTTCCACTCACAGAGTTTAACCTTTCTTTTCATAGAGCAGTTTGGAAACACTCTGTTTGTAAAGTCTGCAAGTCGATATTTGGACCTCTTTGTGGATTTCCTTGGAAGCGGGATTTCTTCATCGAATGCTACACAGAAGATTTCTCAGTAACTTCGTTGATTTGTGTGTGTTCAACTAACACAGTTCAACCTTCCCTTAGCCATAGCAGACTGGAAACCCTCTTTTTGTGGAATTTGCAAGTGGAGATTTGAAGCGCTTTGGGGCCTAAGGTAGAAAAGGAAATATCCTTGTATAAAAACTAGAGAGAATCATTCTCTGAAGCCACTTTATGATGTGTGCGTTCCCCTCACAGAGTTTAACCTTTCCTTTCATAGAACAGTTTGCAAACACTCTGTTTGTGAAGTCTGCAAGTGGATATTTGGACCTCTTTGAGGATTTCGTTGGAAGCGGGATTTCTTCATCTAATGCTACACAGAAGATTTCTCAGTAACTTCGTTGATTTGTGTGTGTTCAACTAACAGAGTTCAACCTTCCCTTAGACATAGCAGATTGGAAACCCTCTTTTTGTGGAATTTGCAAGTGGAGATTTCAAGCGCTTTGAGGCCAACGGTAGAAAAGGAAATATCCTCGTATAAAAACTGGAGAGAATCATTCTCAGAAACCACTTTGTGATGTGTGCGTTCCACTCACGGAGTTTAACCTTTCTTTTCATAGAACAGTTTGGAAACACTCTGTTTGTAAAGTCTGCAAGTGGATATTTGGACCTCTTTGAGGATTTCGTTGGAAGCGGGATTTCTTCATCTAATGCTACACAGAAGATTTCTCAGTAACTTCGTTGATTTGTGTGTGTTCAACTAACAGAGCTGAACCATCCTTTAGACAGAGCAGATTGGAAACCCTCTTTTTGAGAAATTTGCTTGTGGAGATTTCAAGCGTTTTGGGGCCAACGGTAGAAAAGGAAATATCCTCGTATAAAAACTAGAGAGAATCACTCCCAGAAACCACTTTGTGATGTGTGCGTTCCACTCACAGAGTTTAACCTTTCTTTTCATAGAGCCGTTTGGACACACTCTGTTTGTCAAGTCTGCAAGTGGATACTTGGACCTCTTTGAGGATTTCTTCATCTAATGCTAGAAGGAAGAATTCTCAGAAACTTATTTGATTTGTGTGTGTTCAACTAACAGAGCTGAACCATCCCTTAGACAGAGCAGATTGGAAACCCTCTTTTTGAGGAATTTCCTTGTGGAGATTTCAAGCGTTTTGGGGCCAACGGTAGAAAAGGAAATATCCTCGTATAAAAACTAGAGAGAATCATTCTCAGAAACCAATTTGTGATGCGAGCGTTCCACTCACAGAGTTTAATCTTTCTTTTCATAGAGCAGTTTGTAAACACTCTGTTTGTAAAGTCTGCAAGTGGATGTTTGGACCTCTTTGAGGATTTCCTTAGAAGCGGGATTTCTTCATCTAATGCTACACAGAAGATTTCTCAGTAACTTCGTTTATTTGTGTGTGCTCAACTAACAGAGTTCAACCTTCCCTTAGCCATTGCAGATTGGAAACCCTCTTTTTGTGGAATTTGCAAGTGGAGATTTCAAGCTCTTTGGGGCCAACGGTAGAAAAGGAAATATCCTCGTATAAAAACTAGAGAGAATCATTCTCTGAAACCACTTTATGATGTGTGTGTTCCACTCACAGAGTTTAACCTTTCCTTTCATAGAGCAGTTTGGAAACACTCTGTTTGTGAAGACTGCAAGTGGATATTTGGACCTCTTTGAGGATTTCGTTGGAAACGGGATTTCTTCATCTAATGCTAGAAGGAAGAATTCTCAGAAACTTCTTTGATTTGCGTGTGTTCGACTAACAGAGCTCAACCATCCTTTAGACAGAGCAGATTGGAAACCCTCTTTTTGAGGAATTTGCAAGTGGAGATTTCAAGCGTTTTCGGGAGAACGGTAGAAAAGGAAATATCCTCGTATAAAAACTGGAGAGAATCATTCTCAGAAACCACTTTGTGATGTGTGCGTTCCACTCACGGAGTTTAACCTTTCCTTTCATAGAACAGTTTGGAAACACTCTGTTTGTAAAGTCTGCAAGTGGATATTTGGACCTCTTTGAGGATTTCGTTGGAAGCGGGATTTCTTCATCTAATGCTACAAAGAAGATTTCTCAGTAACTTCGTTGATTTGCGTGTGTTCAACTAACAGAGCTGAACCATCCTTTAGACAGAGCAGATTGGAAACCCTCTTTTTGAGAAATTTGCTTGTGGAGATTTCAAGCCTTTTGGGGCCAACGGTAGAAAAGGAAATATCCTCGTATAAAAACTAAAGAGAATCACTCCCAGAAACCACTTTGTGATGTGTGCGTTCCACTCACAGAGTTTAACCTTTCTTTTCATAGAGCCGTTTGGACACACTCTGTTTGTCAAGTCTGCAAGTGGATATTTGGACCTCTTTGAGGATTTCTTCATCTAATGCTAGAAGGAAGAATTCTCAGAAACTTATTTGATTTGTGTGTGTTCAACTAACAGAGCTGAACCATCCTTTAGACAGAGCAGATTGGAAACCCTCTTTTTGAGGAATTTCCTTGTGGAGATTTCAAGCGTTTTGGGGCCAACGGTAGAAAAGGAAATATCCTCGTATAAAAACTAGAGAGAATCATTCTCAGAAACCACTTTGTGATGTGTGCGTTCCACTCCCAGAGTTTAACCTTTCTTTTCATATAACAGTTTGGAAACACTCTGTTTGTAAAGTCTGCAAGTGGATATTTGGACCTCTTTGAGGATTTCGTTGGAAGCGGGATTTCTTCATCGAATGCTACACAGAAGATTTCTCAGTAACTTCGTTGATTTCTGTGTGTTCAACTAACAGAGTTCAACCTTCCCTTAGACACTGCAGATAGTAAACCCTCTTTTTGTGGAATTTGCAAGTGGATATTTCAAGCGCATTGGGGCCAACGGTAGAAAAGGAAATATCCTCGTATAAAAACTAGAGAGAATCATTTTCAGAAACCACTTTGTGTTGTGTGCATTCCACTCAGAGAGTTCAACCTTTCCTTTCATACGGCAGTTTGGAAACACTCTGTTTGTGAAGTCTGCAAGTGGATATTTGGACCTCTTTGAGGATTTCGTTGGAAGCGGGATTTCTTCATCTAATGCTAGAAGGAAGAATTCTCAGAAACTTCTTTGATTTGTGTGTGTTCAACGAACGGAGCTGAACCATCCTTTAGACAGAGCAGATTGGAAACCCTCTTTTTGAGGAATTTGCTTGTGGAGATTTCAAGCGTTTTGGGGCCAACGGTAGAAAAGGAAATATCCTCGTATAAAAACTAGAGAGAATTATTCTCAGAAACCACTTTGTGATGCGAGTGTTCCACTCACAGAGTTTAACCTTTCTTTTCATAGAGCAGTTTGTAAACACTCTGTTTGTAAAGTCTGCAAGTGGATGTTTGGACCTCTTTGAGGATTTCCTTGGAAGCGGGATTTCTTCATCTAATGCTACACAGAAGATTTCTCAGTAACTTCGTTTATTTGTGTGTGCTCAACTAACAGAGTTCAACCTTCCCTTATCCATTGCAGATTGGAAACCCTCTTTTTGTGGAATTTGCAAGTGGAGATTTCAAGCTCTTTGGGGCCAACGGTAGAAAAGGAAATATCCTCGTATAAAAACTAGAGGGAATCATTCTCTGAAACCACTTTATGATGTGTGCGTTCCACTCACAGAGTTTAACCTTTCCTTTCATAGAGCTGTTTGGAAACACTCTGTTTGTGAAGTCTGCAAGTGGATATTTGGACCTCTTTGAGGATTTCGTTGTAAACGGGATTTCTTCATCTAATGCTAGAAGGAAGAATTCTCAGAAACTTCTTTGATTTGCGTGTGTTCAACAAACAGAGCTCAACCATCCTTTAGACAGAGGAGATTGGAAAACCTCTTTTTGAGGAATTTGCAAGTGGAGATTTCAAGCGTTTTGGGGAGAACGGTAGAAAAGGAAATATCCTCGTATAAAAACTAGAGAGAATTATTCTCAGAAACCACTTTGTGATGTGTGCGTTCCACTCACGGAGTTTAACCTTTCTTTTCATAGAACAGTTTGGAAACACTCTGTTTGTAAAGTCTGCAAGTGGATATTTGGACCTCTTTGAGGAATTCGTTGGAAGCGGGATTTCTTCATCTAATGCTACATAGAAGATTTCTCAGTAACTTCGTTGATTTGTGTGTGTTCAACTAACAGAGCTGAACCATCCTTTAGACAGAGCAGTTTGGAAACCCTCTTTTTGAGAAATTTGCTTGTGGAGATTTCAAGCCTTTTGGGGCCAACGGTAGAAAAGGAAATATCCTCGTATAAAAACTAGAGAGAATCATTCTCAGAAACCACTTTGTGATGCGAGCGTTCCACTCCCAGAGTTTAACCTTTCTTTTCATAGAGCAGTTTGTAAACACTCTGTTTGTAAAGTCTGCAAGTGGATGTTTGGACCTCTTAGAGGATTTCCTTGGAAGTGGGATTTCTTCATCTAATGCTACACAGAAGATTTCTCAGTAACTTCGTTTATTTGTGTGTGCTCAACTAACAGAGTTCAACCTTCCCTTAGCCATTGCAGATTGGAAACCCTCTTTTTGTGGAATTTGCAAGTGGAGATTTCAAGCTCTTTGGGGCCAACGGTAGAAAAGGAAATATCCTCGTATAAAAACTAGAGAGAATCATTCTCTGAAACCACTTTATGATGTGTGCGTTCCACTCACAGAGTTTAACCTTTCCTTTCATAGAGCTGTTTGGAAACACTCTGTTTGTGAAGTCTGCAAGTGGATATTTGGACCTCTTTGAGGATTTCGTTGTAAACGGGATTTCTTCATCTAATGCTAGAAGGAAGAATTCTCAGAATCTTCCTTGATTTGCGTGTGTTCAACTAACAGAGCTCAACCATCCTTTAGACAGAGCAGATTGGAAACCCTCTTTTTGAGGTATTTGCTAGTGGAGATTTCAAGCGTTTTGGGGAGAACGGTAGAAAAAGAAATATCCTCGTATAAAAACTAGAGAGAATTATTCTCAGAAACCACTTTGTGATGTGTGCGTTCCACTCACAGAGTTTTACCTTTCCATTCATAGATCAGTTTGGAAACACTCTGTTTGTGAAGTCTGCAAGTGGATATTTGGACCTCTTTGAGGATTTCTTTGGAAACGGGATTTCTTCATCTAATGCACGAAGGTAGAATTCTCAGAAACTTCTTTGATTTGTGTGTGTTCAACTAACAGAGCTGAACCATCCTTTAGACAGAGCAGATTGGAAACCCTCTTTTTGAGGAATTTGCTTGTGGAGATTTCAAGCGTTTTGGGGCCAACAGTAGAAAAGGAAATATCCTCGTATAAAAACTAGAGAGAATCATTCTCAGAAACCAATTTGTGATGTGTCCGTTCCACTCACAGAGTTTAACCTTTCTTTTCATAGAGCAGTTTGGAAAGACTCTGTTTGTAAAGTCTGCAAGTGGATATTTGGACCTCTTTGAGGATTTCGTTGGAAGCGGGATTTCTTCACCTAATGCTACACAGAAGATTTCTCAGTAACTTCGTTGATTTGTGTGTGTTCAACTAACAGAGTTCAACATTCCCTTAGACATAGCAGATAGGAAACCCTCTTTTTGTGGAATTTGCAAGTGGAGATTTCAAGCGCTTTGGGGCCAACGGTAGAAAAGGAAATATCCTCGTATAAAAACTAGAGAGAATCATTCTCAGAAACCACTTTGTGATGTGTGCGTTCCACTCACAGAGTTTAACCTTTCCTTTCATAGAGCAGTTTGGAAACACTCTGTTTGTGAAGACTGCAAGTGGATATTTGGACCTCTTTGAGGATTTCGTTGGAAACGGGATTTCTTCATCTAATGCTAGAAGGAAGAATTCTCAGGAACTTCTTTGATTTGTGTGTGTTCAACTAACAGAGCTGAACCATCCTTTAGACAGAGCAGATTGGAAACCCTCTTTTTGAGGAATTTGCTTGTGGAGATTTCAAGCCTTTTGGGGCTAACGGTATAAAAGGAAATATCCTCGTATAAAAACTAGAGATAATCATTCTCAGAAACCACTTTGTGTTGTGTGCATTCCACTCACAGAGTTTAACCTTTCCTTTCATAGAGCAGTTTGGAAACACTCTGTTTGTGAAGACTGCAAGTGGATATTTGGACCTCTTTGAGGATTTCGTTGGAAACGGGATTTCTTCATCTAATGCTAGAAGGAAGAATTCTCAGAAACTTCTTTGATTTGCGTGTGTTCAACTAACAGAGCTCAACCATCCTTTAGACAGAGCAGATTGGAAACCCTCTTTTTGAGGAATTTGCAAGTGGAGATTTCAAGCGTTTTGGGGAGAACGGTAGAAAAGGAAATATCCTCGTATAAAAACTAGAGAGAATTATTCTCAGAAACCACTTTGTGATGTGTGCGTTCCACTCACAGAGTTTTACCTTTCCATTCATAGATCAGTTTGGAAACACTCTGTTTGTGAAGTCTGCAAGTGGATATTTGGACCTCTTTGAGGATTTCTTTGGAAACGGGATTTCTTCATCTAATGCACGAAGGTAGAATTCTCAGAAACTTCTTTGATTTGTGTGTGTTCAACTAACAGAGCTGAACCATTCTTTAGACAGAGCAGATTGGAAACCCTCTTTTTGAGGAATTTGCTTGTGGAGATTTCAAGAGTTTTGGGGCCAACAGTAGAAAAGGAAATATCCTCGTATAAAAACTAGAGAGAATCATTCTCAGAAACCAATTTGTGATGTGTCCGTTCCACTCACAGAGTTTAACCTTTCTTTTCATAGAGCAGTTTGGAAAGACTCTGTTTGTAAAGTCTGCAAGTGGATATTTGGACCTCTTTGAGGATTTCGTTGGAAGCGGGATTTCTTCATCTAATGCTACACAGAAGATTTCTCAGTAACTTCGTTGATTTGTGTGTGTTCAACTAACAGAGTTCAACCTTCCCTTAGACATAGCAGATAGGAAACCCTCTTTTTGTGGAATTTGCAAGTGGAGATTTCAAGCGCTTTGGGGCCAACGGTAGAAAAGGAAATATCCTCGTATAAAAACTAGAGAGAATCATTCTCAGAAACCACTTTGTGATGTGTGCGTTCCACTCACAGAGTTTAACCTTTCCTTTCATAGAGCAGTTTGGAAACACTCTGTTTGTGAAGACTGCAAGTGGATATTTGGACCTCTATGAGGATTTCTTTGGAAACGGGATTTCTTCATCTAATGCTAGAAGGAAGAATTCTCAGGAACTTCTTTGATTTGTGTGTGTTCAACTAACAGAGCTGAACCATCCTTTAGACAGAGCAGATTGGAAACCCTCTTTTTGAGGAATTTGCTTGTGGAGATTTCAAGCCTTTTGGGGCTAACGGTAGAAAAGGAAATATCCTCGTATAAAAACTAGAGATAATCATTCTCAGAAACCACTTTGTGTTGTGTGCGTTCCACTCACAGAGTTTAACCTTTCCTTTCATAGAGCAGTTTGGAAACACTCTGTTTGTGAAGACTGCAAGTGGATATTTGGACCTCTTTGAGGATTTCATTGGAAACGGGATTTCTTCATCTAATGCTAGAAGGAAGAATTCTCAGAAACTTCTTTGATTTGTGTGTGTTCAACTAACAGAGCTGAACCATTCTTTAGACAGAGCAGATTGGAAACCCTCTTTTTGAGGAATTTGCTTGTGGAGATTTCAAGCCTTTTGGGGCAAACGGTAGAAAAGGAAATATCCTCGTATAAAAACTAGAGAGAATCATTCCCAGAAACCACTTTGTGATGTGTGCGTTCCACTCACAGAGTTTAACCTTTCTTTTGATAGAGCAGTTTGGAAACACTCTGTTTGTAAAGTCTGCAAGTGGATATTTGGACCTCTTTGAGGATTTCGTTGGAAACGGGATTTCTTCATCTAATGCTAGAAGGAAGAATTCTCAGAAACTTCTTTGATTTGTGTGTGTTCAACTAACAGAGCTGAACCATCCTTTAGACAGAGGAGATTGGAAACCCTCTTTTTGAGGAATTTGCTTGTGGAGATTTCAAGCCTTTTGGGGCCAACGGTAGAAAAGGAAATATTCTCGTATAAAAACTAGAGAGAATCATTCCAGAAACCACTTTGTGATGTGTGCGTTCCACTCACAGAGTTTAACCTTTCCTTTCATAGAGCAGTTTGGAAACACTCTGTTTGTAATGTCTGCAAGTGGATACTTGGACCTCTTTGAGGATTTCGTTGGAAGCGGGATTTCATCATCTAATGCTACACAGAAGATTTCTCAGTAACTTCGTTGATTTGTGTGTGTTCAACTAACAGAGTTCAACCTTCACTTAGACATAGCAGATTGGAAAACCTCTTTTTGTGGAATTTGCAAGTGGAGATTTCAAGCGCTTTGGGGCCAACGGTAGAAAAAGAAATTTCCTCGTATAAAAACTACAGAGAATCATTCTCAGATACCACTTTTTGTTGTGTGCATTCCACTCACAGAGTTCAACCTTTCCTTTCATGCGGCAGTTTGGAAACACTCTGTTTGTGAAGTCTGCAAGTGGATATTTGGACCTCTTTGAGGATTTCGTTGGAAACGGGATTTCTTCATCTAATGCTAGAAGGAAGAATTCTCAGAAACTTCTTTGATTTGTGTGTGTGTAACTAACAGAGTTCAACCTTCCCTTAGACATAGCAGATTGGAAACCCTCTTTTTGTGGAATTTGCAAGTGGAGATTTCAAGCGTTTTAGGGCCAACGGTAGAAAAGGAAATATCCTCGTATAAAAACTAGAGAGAATCATTCTCAGAAACCACTTTGTGATGTGTGCGTTCCCCTCACAGAGTTTAACCTTTGTTTTCATAGAACAGTTAGTAAACACTCTGTTTGTGAAGTCTGCAAGTGGATATTTGGACCTCTTTGAGGATTTCTTTGGAAACGGGATTTCTTCATCTAATGCACGAAGGTAGAATTCTCAGAAACTTCTTTGATTTGTGTGTGTTCAACTAACAGAGCTGAACCATCCTTTAGACAGAGCAGATTCGAAACCCTCTTTTTGAGGAATTTGCTTGTGGAGATTTCAAGCGTTTTGGGGCCAACTGTAGAAAAGGAAATATCCTCGTATAAAAACTAGAGAGAATCATTCTCAGAAACCAATTTGTGATGTGTCCGTTCCACTCACAGAGTTTAACCTTTCTTTTCATAGAGCAGTTTGGAAACACTCTGTTTGTAAAGTCTGCAAGTGGATATTTGGACCTCTTTGAGGATTTCGTTGGAAGCGGGATTTCTTCATCTAATGCTACACAGAAGATTTCTCAGTAACTTCGTTGATTTGTGTGTGTTCAACTAACAGAGTTCAACCTTCCCTTAGACATAGAAGATAGGAAACCCTCTTTTTGTGGAATTTGCAAGTGGAGATTTCAAGCGCTTTGGGGCCAACGGTAGAAAAGGAAATATCCTCGTATAAAAACTAGAGAGAATCATTCTCAGAAACCACTTTTTGATGTGTGCGTTCCACTCACAGAGTTTAACCTTTCCTTTCATAGAGCAGTTTGGAAACACTCTGTTTGTGAAGACTGCAAGTGGATATTTGGACCTCTTTGAGGATTTCGTTGGAAACGGGATTTCTTCATCTAATGCTAGAAGAAAGAATTCTCAGAAAATTCTTTGATTTGTGTGTGTTCAACTAACAGAGCTGAACCATCCTTTAGACAGAGCAGATTGGAAACCCTCTTTTTGTGGAATTTGCTTGTGGAGATTTCAAGCCTTTTGGGGCTAACGGTAGAAAAGGAAATATCCTCGTATAAAAACTAGAGAGAATCATTCTCAGAAACCACTATGTGTTGTGTGCGTTCCACTCACAGAGTTTAACCTTTCCTTTCATAGAGCAGTTTGGAAACACTCTGTTTGTGAAGACTGCAAGTGGATATTTGGACCTCTTTGAGGATTTCGTTGGAAACGGGATTTCTTCATCTAATGCTAGAAGGAAGAATTCTCAGAAACTTCTTTGATTTGTGTGTGTTCAACTAACAGAGCTGAACCATCCTTTAGACAGAGGAGATTGGAAACCCTCTTTTTGAGGAATTTGCTTGTGGAGATTTCAAGCCTTTTGGGGCAAACGGTAGAAAAGGAAATATCCTCGTATAAAAACTAGAGAGAATCATTCCCAGAAACCACTTTGTGATGTGTGCATTCCACTCACAGAGTTTAACCTTTCTTTTCATATAACAGTTTGGAAACACTCTGTTTGTAAAGTCTGCAAGTGGATATTTGGACCTCTTTGAGGATTTCGTTGGAAACGGGATTTCTTCTTCTAATGCTAGAAGGAAGAATTCTCAGAAACTTCTTTGATTTGTGTGTGTTCAACTAACAGAGCTGAACCATCCTTTAGACAGAGCAGATTGGAAATCCTCTTTTTGAGGAATTTGCTTGTGGAGATTTCAAGCCTTTTGGGGCCAATGGTAGAAAAGGAAATATTCTCGTATAAAAACTAGAGAGAATCATTCCAGAAACCACTTTGTGATGTGTGCGTTCCACTCACAGAGTTTAACCTTTCCTTTCATAGAGCAGTTTGGAAACACTCTATTTGTAATGTCAGCAAGTGGATACTTGGACCTCTTTGAGGATTTCGTTGGAAGCGGGATTTCTTCATCTGATGCTACACAGAAGATTTCTCAGTAACTTCACTGATTTGTGTGTGTTCAACTAACAGAGTTCAACCTTCACTTAGACATAGCAGATTGGAAAACCTCTTTTTGTGGAATTTGCTTGTGGAGATTTCAAGCAATTTGGGGCCAACGGTAGAAAAAGAAATATCCTTGTATAAAAACTAGAGAGAATCATTCTCAGAAACCACTTTTTGTTGTGTGCATTCCACTCACAGAGTTCAACCTTTCCTTTCATACGGCAGTTTGGAAACACTCTGTTTGTGAAGTCTGCAAGTGGATATTTGGACCTCTTTGAGGATTTCGTTGGAAACGGGATTTCTTCATCTAATGCTAGAAGGAAGAATTCTCAGAAACTTCTTTGATTTGTGTGTGTTTAACTAACAGAGTTCAACCATCCCTTAGACATAGCAGATTGGAAACCCTCTTTTTGTGGAATTTGCAAGTGGAGATTTCAAGCGTTTTAGGGCCAACGGTAGAAAAGGAAATATCCTCGTATAAAAACTAGAGAGAATCATTCTCAGAAACCACTTTGTGATGTGTGCGTTCCCCTCATAGAGTTTAACCTTTGTTTTCATAGAACAGTTAGTAAACACTCTGTTTGTGAAGTCTGCAAGTGGATATTTGGACCTCTTTGAGGATTTCGTTGGAAGCGGGATTTCTCCATCTAATGCTACACAGAAGATTTCTCAGTAACTTCGTTGATTTGTGTGTGTTCAACTAACAGAGTTCAACCTACCCTTAGACATAGCAGATTGGAAACCTTCTATTTGTGGAATTTGCAAGTGGAGATTTCAAGCGGTTTGGGGCCAACGGTAGAAAAGGAAATATCCTCGTATAAAAACTGGAGAGAATCATTCTCAGAAACCACTTTGTGATGTGTGCGTTCCACTCACAGAGTTTAACCTTTCTTTTCATAGAGCAGTTTGGAAACACTCTGTTTGTGAAGACTGCAAGTGGATATTTGGACCTCTTTGAGGATTTCGTTGGAAACGGGATTTCTTCATCTAATGCTAGAAGGAAGAATTCTCAGAAACTTCTTTGATATGTGTGTGTTCAACTAACAGAGCTGAACCATCCTTTAGACAGAGCAGATTGGAAACCCTCTTTTTGAGGAATTTGCTTGTGGAGATTTCAAGCGTTTTGGGGCCAACGGTAGAAAAGGAAATATCCTCGTATAAAAACTAGAGAGAATCACTCCCTGAAACCACTTTGTGATGTGTGCGTTCCACTCACAGAGTTTAACCTTTCTTTTCATAGAACAGTTTGGAAACACTCTGTTTGTAAAGTCTGCAAGTGGATATTTGGACCTCTTTGAGGATTTCGTTGGAAGCGGGATTTCTTCATCTAATGCTACACAGAAGATTTCTCAGTAACTACGTTGATTTGTGTGTGTTCAACTAACAGAGTTCAACCTTCCCTTAGACATAGCAGATTGGAAACCCTCTTTTTGTGGAATTTGCAAGTGGAGATTTCAAGCGCTTTGGGGCCAACGGTAGAAAAGGAAATATCCTCATATAAAAACTAGAGAGAATCATTCTCAGAAACCACTTTGTGCAGTGTGCGTTCCACTCACAGAGTTCAACCTTTCCTTTCATACGGCAGTTTGGAAACACTCTGTTTGTGAAGACTGCAAGTGGATATTTGGACCTTTTTGAGGATTTCGTTGGAAACGGGATTTCTTCATCTAATGCTAGAAGGAAGAATTCTCAGAAACTTCTTTGATTTGTGTGTGTTCAACTAACAGAGCTGAACCATCCTTTAGACAGAACAGATTGCAAACCCTCTTTTTGAGGAATTTGCTTGTGGAGATTTCAAGCCTTTTGGGGCCAACGGTAGAGAAGGATATATCCTCGTATAAAAACAAGAGAGAATCATTCTCAGAAACCACTTTGTGATGTGTGCGTTCCACTCACAGAGCTTAACCTTTCTTTTCATAGAACAGTTTGGAAACACTCTGTTTGTAAAGTCTGCAAGTGGATATTTGGACCTCTTTGAGGATTTCGTTGGAAGCGGGATTTCTTTATCTAATGCTACACAGAAGATTTCTCAGTAACTTCGATGATTTGTGGGCGTTCAACTAACAGAGCTGAACCATCCTTTAGACAGAGCAGATTGGAAACCCTCTTTTTGAGGAATTTGCTTGTGGAGATTTCAAGCGTTTTGGGGCCAACGGTAGAAAAGGAAATATCCTCGTATAAAAACTAGCTAGAATCATTCTCAGAAACCACTTTGTGATGCGAGAGTTCCACTCACAGAGTTTAACCTTCCTTTTCATAGAGCAGTTTGGAAACACTCTGTTTGTAAAGTCTGCAAGTGGATATTTTGACCTATTTGAGGATTTCCTTGGAAGCGAGATTTCTTCATCAAATGCTACACAGAAGATTTCTCAGTAACTTAGTTTATTTCTGTGTGCTCAACTAACAGAGTTCATCCCTCCCTTAGCCATAGCAGATTGGAAACCCTCTTTTTGTGGAATTTGCAAGTGGAGATTTCAAGCGCTTTGGGGCCAACGGTAGAAAAGGAAATATCCTCATATAAAAACTAGAGAGAATCATTCTCAGAAACCACTTTGTGCAGTGTGCGTTCCACTCACAGAGTTCAACCTTTCCTTTCATACGGCAGTTTGGAAACACTCTGTTTGTGAAGACTGCAAGTGGATATTTGGACCTTTTTGAGGATTTCGTTGGAAACGGGATTTCTTCATCTAATGCTAGAAGGAAGAATTCTCAGAAACTTCTTTGATTTGTGTGTGTTCAACTAACAGAGCTGAACCATCCTTTAGACAGAACAGATTGCAAACCCTCTTTTTGAGGAATTTGCTTGTGGAGATTTCAAGCGTTTTGGGGCCAACGGTAGAGAAGGATATATCCTCGTATAAAAACAAGAGAGAATCATTCTCAGAAACCACTTTGTGATGTGTGCGTTCCACTCACAGAGCTTAACCTTTCTTTTCATAGAACAGTTTGGAAACACTCTGTTTGTAAAGTCTGCAAGTGGATATTTGGACCTCTTTGAGGATTTCGTTGGAAGCGGGATTTCTTTATCTAATTCTACACAGAAGATTTCTCAGTAACTTCGATGATTTGTGGGCGTTCAACTAACAGAGCTGAACCATCCTTTAGACAGAGCAGATTGGAAACCCTCTTTTTGAGGAATTTGCTTGTGGAGATTTCAAGCGTTTTGGGGCCAACGGTAGAAAAGGAAATATCCTCGTATAAAAACTAGCTAGAATCATTCTCAGAAACCACTTTGTGATGCGAGAGTTCCACTCACAGAGTTTAACCTTCCTTTTCATAGAGCAGTTTGGAAACACTCTGTTTGTAAAGTCTGCAAGTGGATATTTTGACCTATTTGAGGATTTCCTTGGAAGCGAGATTTCTTCATCAAATGCTACACAGAAGATTTCTCAGTAACTTAGTTTATTTCTGTGTGCTCAACTAACAGAGTTCATCCCTCCCTTAGCCATAGCAGATTGGAAACCCTCTTTTTGTGAAATTTGCAAGTGGAGATTTCAAGCGCTTTGGGGCCTACGGTAGAAAAGGAAATATCCTTGTATAAAAACTAGAGAGAATCATTCTCTGAAACCACTTTATGATGTGTGCGTTCCACTCACAGAGTTTAATCTTTCCTTTCATAGAGCTGTTTGGAAACACTCTGTTTGTGAAGTCTGCAAGTGGATATTTGGACCTCTTTGAGGATTTCGTTGGAAACGGGATTTCTTCATCTAATGCTAGAAGGAAGAATTCTCAGAAACTTCTTTGATTTGTGTGTGTTCAACTAACAGAGCTCAACCATCCTTTAGACAGAGCAGATTGGAAACCCTCTTTTTGAGGAATTTGCTTGTGCAGATTTCAAGCGTTTTGGGGAGAACGGTAGAAAAGGAAATATCCTCGTATAAAAACTAGAGAGAATCATTCTCAGAAACCACTTTGTGATGTGTGCGTTCCACTCACAGAGTTTTACCTTTCCGTTCATAGAGCAGTTTGGAAACACTCTGTTTGTGAAGTCTGCAAGTGGATATTTGGACCTCTTTGAGGATTTCTTTGGAAACGGGATTTCTTCATCTAATGCAAGAAGGAAGAATTCTCAGAAACTTCTTTGATTTGTGTGTGTTTAACTAACAGAGTTCAACCTTCCCTTAGACATAGCAGATTGGAAACCCTCTTTTTGTGGAATTTGCAAGTGGAGATTTCAAGCGTTTTAGGGCCAACGGTAGAAAAGGAAATATCCTCGTATAAAAACTAGAGAGAATCATTCTCAGAAACCACTTTGTGATGTGTGCATTCCCCTCACAGAGTTTAACCTTTGTTTTCATAGAACAGTTAGGAAACACTCTGTTTGTGAAGTCTGCAAGTGGATATTTGGACCTCTTTGAGGATTTCGTTGGAAGCGGGATTTCTTCATCTAATGCTACACAGAAGATTTCTCAGTAACTTCGTTGATTTGTGTGTGTTCAACTAACAGAGTTCAACCTTCCCTTAGACATAGCAGATTGGAAACCTTCTTTTTGTGGAATTTGCAAGTGGAGATTTCAAGCGGTTTGGGGCCAACAGTAGAAAAGGAAATATCCTCGAATAAAAACTGGAGAGAATCATTCTCAGAAACCACTTTGTGGTGTGTGCGTTCCACTCACAGAGTTTAACCTTTCCTTTCATAGAGCAGTTTGGAAACACTCTGTTTGTGAAGACTGCAAGTGGATATTTGGACCTCTTTGGGGATTTCGTTGGAAACGGGATTTCTTCATCTAATGCTAGAAGGAAGAATTCTCAGAAACTTCTTTGATATGTGTGTGTTCAACTAACAGAGCTGAACCATCCTTTAGACAGAGCAGATTGGAAACCCTCTTTTTGAGAAATTTGCTTTTGGGGATTTCAAGCGTTTTGGGGCCAACGGTAGAAAAGGAAATATCCTCGTATAAAAACTAGAGAGAATCACTCCCAGAAACCACTTTGTGATGTGTGCGTTACACTCACAGAGTTTAACCTTTCTTTTCATAGAACAGTTTGGAAACACTCTGTTTGTAAAGTCTGCAAGTGGATATTTGGACCTCTTTGAGGATTTCGTTGGAAGCGGGATTTCTTCATCTAATGCTACACAGAAGATTTCTCAGTAACTTCGTTGATTTGTGTGTGTTCAACTAACAGAGTTCAACCTTCCCTTAGACATAGCAGATTGGAAACCCTCTTTTTGTGGAATTTGCAAGTGGAGATTTCAAGCGCTTTGGGGCCAACGGTAGAAAAGGAAATATCCTCATATAAAAACTAGAGAGAATCATTCTCAGAAACCACTTTGTGCAGTGTGCGTTCCACTCACAGAGTTCAACCTTTCCTTTCATACGGCAGTTTGGAAACACTCTGTTTGTGAAGACTGCAAGTGGATATTTGGACCTCTTTGAGGATTTCGTTGGAAACGGGATTTCTTCATCTAATGCTAGAAGGAAGAATTCTCAGAAACTTCTTTGATTTCTGTGTGTTCAACTAACAGAGCTGAACCATCCTTTAGACAGAACAGATTGGAAACCCTCTTTTTGAGGAATTTGCTTGTGGAGATTTCAAGCGTTTTGGGGCCAACGGTAGAGAAGGAAATATCCTCGTATAAAAACAAGAGAGAATCATTCTCAGAAACCACTTTGTGATGTGTGCGTTCCACTCACAGAGCTTAACCTTTCTTTTCATAGAACAGTTTGGAAACACTCTGTTTGTAAAGTCTGCAAGTGGATATTTGGACCTCTTTGAGGATTTCGTTGGAAGCGGGATTTCTTCATCTAATGCTTCAGAGAAGATTTCTCAGTATCTTCGATGATTTGTGTGCGTTCAACTAACAGAGCTGAACCATCCTTTAGACAGAGCAGATTGGAAACCCTCTTTTTGAGGAATTTGCTTGTGGAGATTTCAAGCGTTTTGGGGCCAACGGTAGAAAAGGAAATATCCTCGTATAAAAACTAGCTAGAATCATTCTCAGAAACCACGTTGTGATGCGAGCGTTCCACTCACAGAGTTTAACCTTTCTTTTCATAGAGCAGTTTGGAAACACTCTGTTTGTAAAGTCTGCAAGTGGATATTTGGACCTATTTGAGGATTTCCTTGGAAGCGAGATTTCTTCATCAAATGCTACACAGAAGATTTCTCAGTAACTTAGTTTATTTCTGTGTGCTCAACTAACAGAGTTCATCCTTCCCTTAGCCATAGCAGATTGGAAACCCTCTTTTTGTGAAATTTGCAAGTGGAGATTTCAAGCGCTTTGGGGCCTACAGTAGAAAAGGAAATATCCTTGTATAAAAACTAGAGAGAATCATTCTCTGAAACCACTTTATGATGTGTGCGTTCCACTCACAGAGTTTAACCTTTCCTTTCATAGAGCTGTTTGGAAACACTCTGTTTGTGAAGTCTGCAAGTGGATATTTGGACCTCTTTGAGGATTTCGTTGGAAACGGGATTTCTTCATCTAATGCTAGAAGGAAGAATTCTCAGAAACTTCTTTGATTTGTGTGTGTTCAACTAACGGAGTTCAACCTTCCCTTATACATAGCAGATTGGAAACCTTCTTTTTGTGGAATTTGCAAGTGGAGATTTCAAGCGGTTTGGGGCCAACAGTAGAAAAGGAAATATCCTCGTATAAAAACTGGAGAGAGTCATTCTCAGAAACCACTTTGTGATGTGTGCCTTCGACTCACAGAGTTTAACCTTTCCTTTCATAGAGCAGTTTGGAAACACTCTGTTTGTAAAGACTGCTAGTGGATATTTGGACCTCTTTGAGGATTTCGTTGGAAACGGGATTTCTTCATCTAATGCTAGAAGGAAGAATTCTCAGAAATTTCTTTGATATGTGTGTGTTCAACTAACAGAGGTGAACCATCCTTTAGACAGAGCAGATTGGAAACCCTCTTTTTGAGGAATTTGCTTGTGGAGATTTCAAGCGTTTTGGGGCCAACGGTAGAAAAGGAAATATCCTCGTATAAAAACTAGAGAGAATCACTCCCAGAAACCACTTTGTGATGTGTGCGTTCCACTCACAGAGTTTAACCTTTCTTTTCATAGAACAGTTTGGAAACACTCTGTTTGTAAAGTCTGCAAGTGGATATTTGGACCTCTTTGAGGATTTCGTTGGAAGCGGGATTTCTTCATCTAATGCTACACAGAAGATTTCTCAGTAACTTCGTTGATTTGTGTGTGTTCAACTAACAGAGTTCAACCTTCCCTTAGACATAGCAGATTGGAAACCCTCTTTTTGTGGAATTTGCAAGTGGAGATTTCAAGCGCTTTGGGGCCAGCGGTATAAAAGGAAATATCCTCATATAAAAACTAGAGAGAATCATTCTCAGAAACCACTTTGTGTAGTGTGCGTTCCACTCACAGAGTTCAACCTTTCCTTTCATACGGCAGTTTGGAAACACTCTGTTTGTGAAGACTGCAAGTGGATATTTGGACCTCTTTGAGGATTTTGTTGGAAACGGGATTTCTTCAACAAATGCTAGAAGGAAGAATTCTCAGAAACTTCTTTGATTTGTGTGTGATCAACTAACAGAGCTGAACCATCCTTTAGACAGAACAGATTGGAAACCCTCTTTTTGAGGAATTTGCTTGTGGAGATTTCAAGCGTTTTGGGGCCAATGGTAGAAAAGGAAGTATCCTCGTATAAAAACAAGAGAGAATCATTCTCAGAAACCACTTTGTGATGTGTGCATTCCGCTCACAGAGCTTAACCTTTCTTTTCATAGAACAGTTTGGAAACACTCTGTTTGTAAAGTCTGCAAGTGGATATTTGGACCTCTTTGAGGATTTCGTTGGAAGTGGGATTTCTTCATCTAATGCTACACAGAAGATTTCTCAGTAACTTCGTTCATTTGTGTGCATTCAACTTACAGAGCTGAACCATCCTTTAGACAGAGCAGATTGGAAACCCTCTTTTTGAGAAATTTGCTTGTGGAGATTTCAAGACTTTTGGGGACAACGGTAGAAAAGGAAATATCCTCGTATAAAATCTAGAGAGAATCACTCCCAGAAACCACTTTGTGATGTGTGCATTCCACTCACAGAGTTTAACCTTTCTTTTCATAGAGCAGTTTGGACACACTCTGTTTGTAAAGTCTGCAAGTGGATGCTTGGACCTCTTTGAGGATTTCGTTGGAAGCGGGATTTTTTCATCTAATGCTAGAAGGAAGAATTCTCAGAAACTTCTTTGATTTGTGTGTGTTTAACTAACAGAGTTCAACCTTCCCTTAGACATAGCAGATTGGAAACCCTCTTTTTGTGGAATTTGCAAGTGGAGATTTCAAGCGTTTTAGGGCCAACGGGAGAAAAGGAAATATCCTCGTATAAAAACTAGAGAGAATCATTCTCAGAAACCACTTTGTGATGTGTGCGTTCCCCTCACAGAGTTTAACCTTTGTTTTCATAGAACAGTTAGGAAACCCTTTTTTGTGAAGTCTGCAAGTGGATATTTGGACCTCTTTGAGGATTTCGTTGTAAGCGGGATTTCTTCATCTAATGCTACACAGAAGATTTCTCAGTAACTTCGTTGATTTGTGTGCGTTCAACTAACAGAGCTGAACCATCCTTTAGACAGAGCAGATAGGAAACCCTCTTTTTGAGGAATTTGCTTGTGGAGATTTCAAGCGTTTTGGGGCCAACGGTAGAAAAGGAAATATCCTCGTATAAAAACTAGCTAGAATCATTCTCAGAAACCACTTTGTGATGCGAGCGTTCCACTCACAGAGTTTAACCTTTCTTTTCATAGAGCAGTTTGGAAACACTCTGTTTGTAAAGTCTGCAAGTGGATATTTGGACCTATTTGAGGATTTCCTTGGAAGCGGGATTTCTTCATCAAATGCTACACAGAAGGTTTCTCAGTAACTTAGTTTATTTCTGTGTGCTCAACTAACAGTGTTCAACCTTCCCTTAGCCATAGCAGATTGGAAACCCTCTTTTTGTGAAATTTGCAAGTGGAGATTTCAAGCGCTTTGGGGCCAACGGTAGAAAAGGAAATATCCTTGTATAAAAACTAGAGAGAATCATTCTCTGAAGCCACTTTATGATGTGTGCGTTCCACTCACAGAGTTTAACCTTTCCTTTCATAGAGCTGTTTGGAAACACTCTGTTTGTGAAGTCTGCAAGTGGATATTTGGACCTCTATGAGGATTTCGTTGGAAACGGGATTTCTTCATCTAATGCAAGAAGGAAGAATTCTCAGAAACATCTTTGATTTGTGTGTGTTCAACTAACAGAGCTGAACCATCCTTTAGACAGAGCAGATTGGAAACCCTCTTTTTGAGGAATTTGCTTGTGGAGATTTCAATCGTTTTGGGGCCAACGGTAGAAAAGGAAATATCCTCATATAAAAACTAGAGAGAATCATTCTCAGAAACCACTTTGTGATGTGTGCGTTCCACTCACAGAGTTTAACCTTTCTTTTCATAGAACAGTTTGGAAACACTCTGTTTGTAAAGTCTGCAAGTGGATATTTGGACCTCTTTGAGGATTTCGTTGGAAGCGGGATTTATTCATCTACTGCTACACCGAAGACTTCTCAGTAACTTCGTTGATTTGTGTGTGTTCAACTAACAGAGTTCAACCTTCCCTTAGACATAGCAGATTGGAAACCCTCTTTTTGTGGAATTTGCAAGTGGAGATTTCAAGCGCTTTGGGGCAACGGTAGAAAAGGAAATATCCCCGTATAAAAACTAGAGAGAATCATTCTCAGAAACCACTTTGTGATGTGTGCGTTCCACTCACAGAGTTCAACCTTTCCTTTCATACGGCAGTTTGGAAACACTCTGTTTGTGAAGACTGCAAGTGGATATTTGGACCTCTTTGAGGATTTCGTTGGAAACGGGATTTCTTCATCTAATGCTAGAAGGAAGAATTCTCAGAAACTTCTTTGATTTGTGTGTGTTCAACTAACAGAGCTGAACCATCCTTTAGACAGAGCAGATTGGAAACCCTCTTTTTGAGGAATTTGCTTGTGGAGATTTCAAGCGATTTGGGGCCAACGGTAGAAAAGGAAATATCCTCGTATAAAAACTAGAGAGAATCATTCTCAGAAACCACTTTGTGATGTGTGCGATCCACTCACAGAGCTTAACCTTTCTTTTCATAGAACAGTTTGGAAACACTCTGTTTGTAAAGTCTGCAAGTGGATATTTGGACCTCTTTGAGGATTTCGTTGGAAGTGGGATTTCTTCATCTAATGCTACACAGAATATTTCTCAGTAACTTCGTTGATTTGTGTGTGTTCAACTAACAGAGCTGAACCATCCTTTAGACAGAGCAGATTGGAAACCCTCTTTTTGAGAAATTTGCTTGTGTGGATTTCAAGCCTTTTGGGGCCAACGGTAGAAATGGAAATATCCTCGTATAAAAACTAGAGAGAATCACTCCCAGAAACCACTTTGTGGTTTGTGCGTTCCACTCACAGAGTTTAACCTCTCTTTTCATAGAGCCGTTTGGACACACTCTGTTTGTAAAGTCTGCAAGTGGATACTTGGACCTCTGTGAGGATTTCGTTGGAAGCGGGATTTCTTCACCTAATGCTAGAAGAAAGAATTCTCAGAAAATTCTTTGATTTTTGTGTGTTCAACTAACAGAGTTCAACCTTCCCTTAGACATAGCAGATTGGAAACCCTCTTTTTGTGGAATGTGCAAGTGGAGATTTCAAGCTCTTTGGGGCCAACGGTAGAAAAGGAAATATCCTCCTATAAAAACTAGAGAGAATCATTCTCAGAAACCACTTTGTGTAGTGTGCGTTCCACTCCCAGAATTCAACCTTTCCTTTCATACGGCAGTTTGGAACCACTCTGTTTGTTAAGACTGCAAGTGGATATTTGGACCTCTTTGAGGATTTCGTTGGAAACGGGATTTCTTCATCTAATGCTAGAAGGAAGAATTCTCAGAAACTTCTTTGATTTGTGTGTGTTCAGCTAACAGACCTGAACAATCCTTTAGACAGAGCAGATTGGAAACCCTCTTTTTGAGGAATTTGCAAGTGGAGATTTCAAGCGCTTAGGGGCCAACGGTAGAAAAGGAAATATCCTCGTATAAAAACTAGTGAGAATCATTCTCAGAAACCACTTTGTGTAGTGTGCGTTCCACTCACAGAGTTCAACATTTCCTTTCATAAGGCAGTTTGGAAACACTCTGTTTGTGAAGTCTGCAAGTGGATAATTGGACCTCTTTGAGGATTACTTTGGAAACGGGATTTCTTCATCTAATGCTAGAAGGAAGAATTCTCAGAAACTTCTTTGATTTGTGTGTGTTCAACTAACAGATCTCAACCATCCTTTAGACAGAGCAGATTCGAAACCCTCTTTTTGAGGTATTTGCTTGTGGAGATTTCAAGCCTTTTGGCGCCAACGGTAGAAAAGGAAATATCCTCGTATAAAAACTAGAGAGAATCACTCCCAGAAACCACTTTGAGATGTGTGCGTTCCACTCACAGAGTTAAACCTTTCTTTTCATAGAGCCGTTTGGAAACACTCTGTTTGTAAAGTCTGCAAGTGGATATTTGGACCTCTTTGAGGATTTCGTTGGAAGAGGGATTTCTTCATCTAATGCTACACAGAAGATTTCTCAGTAACTTCGTTGATTTCTGTGTGTTCAACTAACAGAGTTCAACCTTCCCTTAGACATAGCAGATTGGAAACCCTCTTTTTGCGGAATTTGCAATCGGAGATTTCAAGCGCTTTGGGGCCAACGGTAGAAAAGGAAATATCCTCATATAAAAACTAGAGAGAATCATTCTCAGAAACCACTTTGTGCAGTGTGCGTTCCACTCACAGAGTTCAACCTTTCCTTTCATACGGCAGTTTGGAAACACTCTGTTTGTGAAGACTGCAAGTGGATATTTGGACCTCTTTGAGGATTTCGTTGGAAACGGGATTTCTTCATCTAATGCTAGAAGGAAGAATTCTCAGAAACTTCTTTGATTTCTGTGTGTTCAACTAACAGAGCTGAACCATCCTTTAGACAGAACAGATTGGAAACCCTCTTTTTGAGGAATTTGCTTGTGGAGATTTCAAGCGTTTTGGGGCCAACGGTAGAGAAGGAAATATCCTCGTATAAAAACAAGAGAGAATCATTCTCAGAAACCACTTTGTGATGTGTGCGTTCCACTCACAGAGCTTAACCTTTCTTTTCATAGAACAGTTTGGAAACACTCTGTTTGTAAAGTCTGCAAGTGGATATTTGGACCTCTTTGAGGATTTCGTTGGAAGCGGGATTTCTTCATCTAATGCTTCACAGAAGATTTCTCAGTATCTTCGATGATTTGTGTGCGTTCAACTAACAGAGCTGAACCATCCTTTAGACAGAGCAGATTGGAAACCCTCTTTTTGAGGAATTTGCTTGTGGAGATTTCAAGCGTTTTGGGGCCAACGGTAGAAAAGGAAATATCCTCGTATAAAAACTAGCTAGAATCATTCTCAGAAACCACTTTGTGATGCGAGCGTTCCACTCACAGAGTTTAACCTTTCTTTTCATAGAGCAGTTTGGAAACACTCTGTTTGTAAAGTCTGCAAGTGGATATTTGGACCTATTTGAGGATTTCCTTGGAAGCGAGATTTCTTCATCAAATGCTACACAGAAGATTTCTCAGTAACTTAGTTTATTTCTGTGTGCTCAACTAACAGAGTTCATCCTTCCCTTAGCCATAGCAGATTGGAAACCCTCTTTTTGTGAAATTTGCAAGTGGAGATTTCAAGCGCTTTGGGGCCTACGGTAGAAAAGGAAATATCCTTGTATAAAAACTAGAGAGAATCATTCTCTGAAACCACTTTATGATGTGTGCGTTCCACTCACAGAGTTTAACCTTTCCTTTCATAGAGCTGTTTGGAAACACTCTGTTTGTGAAGTCTGCAAGTGGATATTTGGACCTCTTTGAGGATTTCGTTGGAAACGGGATTTCTTCATCTAATGCTAGAAGGAAGAATTCTCAGAAACTTCTTTGATTTGTGTGTGTTCAACTAACAGAGCTCAACCATCCTTTAGACAGAGCAGATTGGAAACCCTCTTTTTGAGGAATTTGCTTGTGCAGATTTCAAGCGTTTTGGGGAGAACGGTAGAAAAGGAAATATCCTCGTATAAAAACTAGAGAGAATCATTCTCAGAAACCACTTTGTGATGTGTGCGTTCCACTCACAGAGTTTTACCTTTCCGTTCATAGAGCAGTTTGGAAACACTCTGTTTGTGAAGTCTGCAAGTGGATATTTGGACCTCTTTGAGGATTTCTTTGGAAACGGGATTTCTTCATCTAATGCAAGAAGGAAGAATTCTCAGAAACTTCTTTGATTTGTGTGTGTTTAACTAACAGAGTTCAACCTTCCCTTAGACATAAGAGATTGGAAACCCTCTTTTTGGGAATTTGCAAGTGGAGATTTCAAGTGTTTTAGGGCCAACGGTAGAAAAGGAAATATCCTCGTATAAAAACTAGAGAGAATCATTCTCAGAAACCACTTTGTGATGTGTGCATTCCCCTCACAGAGTTTAACCTTTGTTTTCATAGAACAGTTAGGAAACACTCTGTTTGTGAAGTCTGCAAGTGGATATTTGGACCTCTTTGAGGATTTCGTTGGAAGCGGGATTTCTTCATCTAATGCTACACAGAAGATTTCTCAGTAACTTCGTTGATTTGTGTGTGTTCAACTAACAGAGTTCAACCTTCCCTTAGACATAGCAGATTGGAAACCTTCTTTTTGTGGAATTTGCAAGTGGAGATTTCAAGCGGTTTGGGGCCAACAGTAGAAAAGGAAATATCCTCGTATAAAAACTGGAGAGAGTCATTCTCAGAAACCACTTTGTGATGTGTGCGTTCGACTCACAGAGTTTAACCTTTCCTTTCATAGAGCAGTTTGGAAACACTCTGTTTGTAAAGACTGCTAGTGGATATTTGGACCTCTTTGAGGATTTCGTTGGAAACGGGATTTCTTCATCTAATGCTAGAAGGAAGAATTCTCAGAAATTTCTTTGATATGTGTGTGTTCAACTAACAGAGGTGAACCATCCTTTAGACAGAGCAGATTGGAAACCCTCTTTTTGAGGAATTTGCTTGTGGAGATTTCAAGCGTTTTGGGGCCAACGGTAGAAAAGGAAATATCCTCGTATAAAAACTAGAGAGAATCACTCCCAGAAACCACTTTGTGATGTGTGCGTTCCACTCACAGAGTTTAACCTTTCTTTTCATAGAACAGTTTGGAAACACTCTGTTTGTAAAGTCTGCAAGTGGATATTTGGACCTCTTTGAGGATTTCGTTGGAAGCGGGATTTCTTCATCTAATGCTACACAGAAGATTTCTCAGTAACTTCGTTCATTTGTGTGCGTTCAACTTACAGAGCTGAACCATCCTTTAGACAGAGCAGATTGGAAACCCTCTTTTTGAGGAATTTGCTTGTGGAGATTTCAAGCCTTTTTGGGGACAACGGTAGAAAAGGAAATATCCTCGTATAAAATCTAGAGAGAATCACTCCCAGAAACCACTTTGTGATGTGTGCATTCCACTCACAGAGTTTAACCTTTCTTTTCATAGAGCAGTTTGGACACACTCTGTTTGTAAAGTCTGCAAGTGGATGCTTGGACCTCTTTGAGGATTTCGTTGGAAGCGGGATTTTTTCATCTAATGCTAGAAGGAAGAATTCTCAGAAACTTCTTTGATTTGTGTGTGTTTAACTAACAGAGTTCAACCTTCCCTTAGACATAGCAGATTGGAAACCCTCTTTTTGTGGAATTTGCAAGTGGAGATTTCTAGCGTTTTAGGGCCAACGGGAGAAAAGGAAATATCCTCGTATAAAAACTAGAGAGAATCATTCTCAGAAACCACTTTGTGATGTGTGCGTTCCCCTCACAGAGTTTAACCTTTGTTTTCATAGAACAGTTAGGAAACCCTTTTTTGTGAAGTCTGCAAGTGGATATTTGGACCTCTTTGAGGATTTCGTTGTAAGCGGGATTTCTTCATCTAATGCTACACAGAAGATTTCTCAGTAACTTCGTTGATTTGTGTGCGTTCAACTAACAGAGCTGAACCATCCTTTAGACAGAGCAGATTGGAAACCCTCTTTTTGAGGAATTTGCTTGTGGAGATTTCAAGCGTTTTGGGGCCAACGGTAGAAAAGGAAATATCCTCATATAAAAACTAGCTAGAATCATTCTCAGAAACCACTTTGTGATGCGAGCGTTCCACTCACAGAGTTTAACCTTTCTTTTCATAGAGCAGTTTGGAAACACTCTGTTTGTAAAGTCTGCAAGTGGATATTTGGACCTATTTGAGGATTTCCTTGGAAGCGGGATTTCTTCATCAAATGCTACACAGAAGATTTCTCAGTAACTTAGTTTATTTCTGTGTGCTCAACTAACAGAGTTCAACCTTCCCTTAGCCATAGCAGATTGGAAACCCTCTTTTTGTGAAATTTGCAAGTGGAGATTTCAAGCGCTTTGGGGCCAACGGTAGAAAAGGAAATATCCTTGTATAAAAACTAGAGAGAATCATTCTCTGAAGCCACTTTATGATGTGTGCGTTCCACTCACAGAGTTGAACCTTTCCTTTCATAGAGCTGTTTGGAAACACTCTGTTTGTGAAGTCTGCAAGTGGATATTTGGACCTCTATGAGGATTTCGTTGGAAACGGGATTTCTTCATCTAATGCAAGAAGGAAGAATTCTCAGAAACATCTTTGATTTGTGTGTGTTCAACTAACAGAGCTGAACCATCCTTTAGACAGAGCCGATTGGAAACCCTCTTTTTGAGGAATTTGCTTGTGGAGATTTCAACCGTTTTGGGGCCAACGGTAGAAAAGGAAATATCCTCATATAAAAACTAGAGAGAATCATTCTCAGAAACCACTTTGTGATGTGTGCGTTCCACTCACAGAGTTTAACCTTTCTTTTCATAGAACAGTTTGGAAACACTCTGTTTGTAAAGTCTGCAAGTGGATATTTGGACCTCTTTGAGGATTTCGTTGGAAGCGGGATTTATTCATCTACTGCTACACCGAAGACTTCTCAGTAACTTCGTTGATTTGTGTGTGTTCAACTAACAGAGTTCAACCTTCCCTTAGACATAGCAGATTGGAAACCCTCTTTTTGTGGAATTTGCAAGAGGAGATTTCAAGCGCTTTGGGGCCAACGGTAGAAAAGGAAATATCCCCGTATAAAAACTAGAGAGAATCATTCTCAGAAACCACTTTGTGATGTGTGCGTTCCACTCACAGAGTTCAACCTTTCCTTTCATACGGCAGTTTGGAAACACTCTGTTTGTGAAGACTGCAAGTGGATATTTGGACCTCTTTGAGTATTTCGTTGGAAACGGGATTTCTTCATCTAATGCTAGAAGGAAGAATTCTCAGAAACTTCTTTGATTTGTGTGTGTTCAGCTAACAGACCTGAACAATCCTTTAGACAGAGCAGATTGGAAACCCTCTTTTTGAGGAATTTGCAAGTGGAGATTTCAAGCGCTTAGGGGCCAACGGTAGAAAAGGAAATATCCTCGTATAAAAACTAGTGAGAATCATTCTCAGAAACCACTTTGTGTAGTGTGCGTTCCAATCACAGAGTTCAACCTTTCCTTTCATAAGGCAGTTTGGAAACACTCTGTTTGTGAAGTCTGCAAGTGGATAATTGGACCTCTTTGAGGATAACTTTGGAAACGGGATTTCTTCATCTAATGCTAGAAGGAAGAATTCTCAGAAACTTCTTTGATTTGTGTGTGTTCAACTAACAGATCTCAACCATCCTTTAGACAGAGCAGATTCGAAACCCTCTTTTTGAGGTATTTGCTTGTGGAGATTTCAAGCCTTTTGGCGCCAACGGTAGAAAAGGAAATATCCTCGTATAAAAACTAGAGAGAATCACTCCCAGAAACCACTTTGAGATGTGTGCGTTCCACTCACAGAGTTAAACCTTTCTTTTCATAGAGCCGTTTGGAAACACTCTGTTTGTAAAGTCTGCAAGTGGATATTTGGAACTCTTTGAGGATTTCGTTGGAAGCGGGATTTCTTCATCTAATGCTACACAGAAGATTTCTCAGTAACTTCGTTGATTTCTGTGTGTTCAACTAACAGAGTTCAACCTTCCCTTAGACATAGCAGATTGGAAACCCTCTTTTTGCGGAATTTGCAATCGGAGATTTCAAGCGCTTTGGGGCCAACGGTAGAAAAGGAAATATCCTCGTATAAAAACTGGAGAGAATCATTCTCAGAAAACACATTGTGATGTGTGCGTTCCACTCACGGAGTTTAACCTTTCCTTTCATACAGCAGTTTGGAAACACTCTGTTTGTAAAGACTGCAAGTGGATATTTGGACCTCTTTGAGGATTTCGTTGGAAGCGGGATTTCTTCATCTAATGCTACACAGAAGATTTCTCAGTAACTTCGTTGATTTGTGTGTGTTCAACTAACAGAGCTGAACCATCCTTTAGACAGAGCAGATTGGAAACCCTCTTTTTGAGAAATTTGCTTGTGTGGATTTCAAGCCTTTTGGGGCCAACGGTAGAAAAGGAAATATCCTCGTATAAAAACTAGAGAGAATCACTCCCAGAAACCACTTTGTGGTTTGTGCGTTCCACTCACAGAGTTTAACCTCTCTTTTCATAGAGCCGTTTGGACACACTCTGTTTGTAAAGTCTGCAAGTGGATACTTGGACCTCTGTGAGGATTTCGTTGGAAGCGGGATTTCTTCACCTAATGCTAGAAGGAAGAATTCTCAGAAAATTCTTTGATTTGTGTGTGTTCAACTAACAGAGTTCAACCTTCCCTTAGACATAGCAGATTGGAAACCCTCTTTTTGTGGAATGTGTATGTGGAGATTTCAAGCTCTTTGGGGCCAACGGTAGAAAAGGAAATATCCTCCAATAAAAACTAGAGAGAATCATTCTCAGAAACCACTTTGTGTAGTGTGCGTTCCACTCCCAGAATTCAACCTTTCCTTTCATACGGCAGTTTGGAAGCACTCTGTTTGTGAAGACTGCAAGTGGATATTTGGACCTCTTTGAGGATTTCGTTGCAAACGGGATTTCTTCATCTAATGCTAGAAGGAAGAATTCTCAGAAACTTCTTTGATTTGTGTGTGTTCAGCTAACAGACCTGAACAATCCTTTAGACAGAGCAGATTGGAAACCCTCTTTTTGAGGAATTTGCAAGTGGAGATTTCAAGCGCTTAGGGGCCAACGGTAGAAAAGGAAATATCCTCGTATAAAAACTAGTGAGAATCATTCTCAGAAACCACTTTGTGTAGTGTGCGTTCCACTCACAGAGTTCAACCTTTCCTTTCATAAGGCAGTTTGGAAACACTCTGTTTGTGAAGTCTGCAAGTGGATAATTGGACCTCTTTGAGGATTACTTTGGAAACGGGATTTCTTCATCTAATGCTAGAAGGAAGAATTCTCAGAAGCTTCTTTGATTTGTGTGTGTTCAACTAACAGATCTCAACCATCCTTTAGACAGAGCAGATTCGAAACCCTCTTTTTGAGGTATTTGCTTGTGGAGATTTCAAGCCTTTTGGCGCCAACGGTAGAAAAGGAAATATCCTCGTATAAAAACTAGAGAGAATCACTCCCAGAAACCACTTTGAGATGTGTGCGTTCCACTCACAGAGTTAAACCTTTCTTTTCATAGAGCCGTTTGGAAACACTCTGTTTGTAAAGTCTGCAAGTGGATATTTGGACCTCTTTGAGGATTTCGTTGGAAGCGGGATTTCTTCATCTAATGCTACACAGAAGATTTCTCAGTAACTTCGTTGATTTCTGTGTGTTCAACTAACAGAGTTCAACCTTCCCTTAGACATAGCAGATTGGAAACCCTCTTTTTGCGGAATTTGCAATCGGAGATTTCAAGCGCTTTGGGGCCAACGGTAGAAAAGGAAATATCCTCGTATAAAAACTGGAGAGAATCATTCTCAGAAAACACATTGTGATGTGTGCGTTCCACTCACGGAGTTTAACCTTTCCTTTCATACAGCAGTTTGGAAACACTCTGTTTGTAAAGACTGCAAGTGGATATTTGGACCTCTTTGAGGATTTCGTTGGAAACGGGATTTCTTCATCTAATGCTAGAAGGAAGAATTCTCAGAAACTTCTTTGAGATGTGTGTGTTCAACTAACAGAGCTGAACCATCCTTTAGACAGAGCAGATTGGAAACCCTCTTTTTGAGGAATTTGCTTGTGTAGATTTCAAGCGTTTTGGGGCCAACGGTAGAAAAGGAAATATCCTCTTGTAAAAAATAGAGAGAATAATTCTCAGAAACCGCTTTGTGATGTGTGCGTTCCCCTCACGGAGTTTAACCTTTCTTTTCATAGAGCAGTTTGGAAACACTCTGTTTGTGACGTGTGCAAGTGGATATTTGGACCTCTTTGAGGATTTCGATGGAAGCGGGATTTCATCATCTAATGCTACACAGAAGATTTCTCAGTAACTTCGTTGATTTGTGTGTTTTCAACTAACAGAGTTCAACCTTCCCTTAGACATAGCAGATTGGAAACCCTCTTTTTGTGGAATTTGCAAGTGGAGATTTCAAGCGCTTTGGGGCCAATGGTAGAAAAGGAAATATCCTCGTATAAAAACTGGAGAGAATCATTCTCAGAAATCACTTTGTGATGTGTGCGTTCCACTCACAGAGTTTAACCTTTCCTTTCATAGAGCAGTTTGGAAACACTCTGTTTGTAAAGTCTGCAAGTGGATATTTGGACCTATTTGAGGATTTCCTTGGAAGCGGGATTTCATCATCTAATGCTACACAGAAGATTTCTCAGTAACTTCGTTGATTTGTGTGTGTTCAACTAACAGAGCTGAACCATCCTTTAGACAGAGCAGATTGGAAACCCTCTTTTTGAGGAATTTGCTTGTGGAGATTTCAAGCCTTTTGGGGCCAAAGGTAGAAAAGGAAATATCCTCGTATAAAAACTAGAGAGAATCACTCCCAGAAACAACTTTGTGATGTGTGTGTTCCACTCACAGAGTTTAACCTTTCTTTTCATAGAACAGTTTGGAAACACTCTGTTTGTAAAGTCTGCAAGAGGATATTTGGACCTCTTTGAGGATTTCGTTGGAAGCGGGATTTCTTCATCTAATGCTACACAGAAGATTTCTCAGTAACTTCGTTGATTTGTGTGTGTTCAACTAACAGAGTTCAACCTTCCCTTAGACATAGCAGATTGGAAACCCTCTTTTTGTGGAATTTGCAAGTGAAGATTTCAAGCGTTTTGGGGCCAACGGTAGAAAAGGAAATATCCTCGTATAAAAAATAGAGAGAATCATTCTCAGAAACCGCTTTGTGATGTGTGCGATCCCCTCACGGAGTTTAACCTTTGTTTTCATAGAGCAGTTTGGACACACTCTGTTTGTGAAGACTGCAAGTGGATATTTGGACCTCTTTGAGGATTTCGTTGGAAGCGGGATTTCATCATCTAATGCTACACAGAAGATTTCTCAGTAACTTCGTTGATTTCTGTGTGTTCAACTAACAGAGTTCAACCTTCCCTTACACATAGCAGATTGGAAATCCTCTTTTTGTGGAATTTGCAAGTGGAGATTTCAAGCGCTTAGGGGCCAACGGTAGAAAAGGAAATATCCTCGTATTAAAACTAGAGAGAATCATTCTCAGAAACCACTTTGTGTTGTGTGCGTTCCACTGACAGAGTTCAACCTTTCCTTTCATAAGGCAGTTTGGAAACACTCTGTTTGTGAAGTCTGCAAGTGGATAATTGG
Source organism: Gorilla gorilla gorilla (assembly GCF_029281585.2). Lineage (NCBI taxonomy): Eukaryota > Metazoa > Chordata > Mammalia > Primates > Hominidae > Gorilla > Gorilla gorilla. The sequence goes on from NC_073247.2 coordinate 69,528,467, forward strand.
ACCTCTTTGAGGATTTCTTTGGAAACGGGATTTCTTCATCTAATGCTAGAAGGAAGAATTCTCAGAAACTTCTTTGATTTGTGTGTGTTCAACTAACAGAGCTGAACCATCCTTTAGACAGAGCAGATTGGAAACCCTCTTTTTGAGGAATTTGCTTGTGGAGATTTCAAGCCTTTTGGGGCCAACGGTAGAAAAGGAACTATCCTCGTATAAAAACTAGAGAGAATCACTCCCAGAAACCACTTTGAGATGTGTGCGTTCCACTCACAGAGTTAAACCTTTCTTTTCATAGAGCCGTTTGGAAACACTCTGTTTGTAAAGTCTGCAAGTGGATATTTGGACCTCTTTGAGGATTTCGTTGGAAGCGGGATTTCTTCATCTAATGCTACACAGAAGATTTCTCAGTAACTTCGTTGATTTCTGTTTGTTCAACTAACAGAGTTCAACCTTCCCTTAGACATAGCAGATTGGAAACCCTCTTTTTGCGGAATTTGCAATCGGAGATTTCAAGCGCTTTGGGGCCAACGATAGAAAAGGAAATATCCTCGTATAAAAACTGGAGAGAATCATTCTCAGAAAACACTTTGTGATGTGTGCGTTCCACTCACAGAGTTTAACCTTTCCTTTCATACAGCAGTTTGGAAACACTCTATTTGTAAAGACTGCAAGTGGATATTTGGACCTCTTTGAGGATTTCGTTGGAAACGGGATTTCTTCATCTAATGCTAGAAGGAAGAATTCTCAGAAACTTCTTTGATTTGTGTGTGTTCAACTAACAGAGCTGAACAATCCTTTAGACAGAGCAGATTGGAAACCCTCTTTTTGAGGAATTTGCTTGTGGAGATTTCAAGCCTTTTGGGGCCAACGGTAGAAAAGGAAATATCCTCGTATAAAAACTAGAGAGAATCACTCCCAGAAACAACTTTGTGATGTGTGCGTTCCACTCACAGAGTTTAACCTTTCTTTTCATAGAACAGTTTGGAAACACTCTGTTTGTAAAGTCTGCAAGAGGATATTTGGACCTCTTTGAGGATTTCGTTGGAAGCGGGATTTCTTCATCTAATGCTACACAGAAGATTTCTCAGTAACTTCGTTGATTTGTGTGTGTTCAACTAACAGAGTTCAACCTTCCCTTAGACATAGCAGATTGGAAACCCTCTTTTTGTGGAATTTGCAAGTGGAGAATTCAAGCGTTTTCGGGCCAACGGTAGAAAAGGAAATATCCTCGTATAAAAAATAGAGAGAATCATTCTCAGAAACCGCTTTGTGACGTGTGCGTTCCCCTCACGGAGTTTAACCTTTGTTTTCATAGAGCAGTTTGGACACACTCTGTTTGTGAAGACTGCAAGTGGATATTTGGACCTCTTTGAGGATTTCGTTGGAAGCGGGATTTCATCATCTAATGCTACACAGAAGATTTCTCAGTAACTTCGTTGATTTCTTTGTGTTCAACTAACAGAGTTCAACCTTCCCTTACACATAGCAGATTGGAAATCCTCTTTTTGTGGAATTTGCAAGTGGAGATTTCAAGCGCTTAGGGGCCAACGGTAGAAAAGGAAATATCCTCGTATTAAAACTAGAGAGAATCATTCTCAGAAACCACTTTGTGTTGTGTGCGTTCCACTGACAGAGTTCAACCTTTCCTTTCATAAGGCAGTTTGGAAACACTCTGTTTGTGAAGTCTGCAAGTGGATAATTGGACCTCTTTGAGGATTTCTTTGGAAACGGGATTTCTTCATCTAATGCTATAAGGAAGAATTCTCAGAAACTTCTTTGATTTGTGTGTGTTCAACTAACAGAGCTGAACCATCCTTTAGACAGAGCAGATTGGAAACCCTCTTTTTGAGGAATTTGCTTGTGGAGATTTCAAGCCTTTTGGGGCCAACGGTAGAAAAGGATATATCCTCGTATAAAAACTAGAGAGAATCACTCCCAGAAACCACTTTGAGATGTGTGCGTTCCACTCACAGAGTTAAACCTTTCTTTTCATAGAGCCGTTTGGAAACACTCTGTTTGTAAAGTCTGCAAGTGGATATTTGGACCTCTTTGAGGATTTCGTTGGAAGCGGGATTTCTTCATCTAATGCTACACAGAAGATTTCTCAGTAACTTCGTTGATTTGTGTGTGTTCAACTAACAGAGTTCAACCTTCCCTTAGACATAGCAGATTGGAAACCCTCTTTTTGCGGAATTTGCAATCGGAGATTTCAAGCGCTTTGGGGCCAACGATAGAAAAGGAAATATCCTCGTATAAAAACTGGAGAGAATCATTCTCAGAAAACACTTTGTGATGTGTGCGTTCCACTCACAGAGTTTAACCTTTCCTTTCATAGAGCAGTTTGGAAACACTCTGTTTGTGAAGACTGCAAGTGGATATTTGGACCTCTTTGAGGGTTTCGTTGGAAACGGGATTTCTTCATCTAATGCTAGAAGGAAGAATTCTCAGAAACTTCTTTGATTTGTGTGTGTTCAACTAACAGAGCTGAACCATGCTTTAGACAGAGCAGATTGGAAATCCTCTTTTTGAGGAATTTGCTTGTGGAGATTTCAAGCCTTTTGGGGCCAACGGTAGAAAAGGAAATATCCTCGTATAAAAACTAGAGAGAATCACTCCCAGAAACCACTTTGTGATGTGTGCGTTCCACTCACAGAGTTTAACCTTTCTTTTCATAGAACAGTTTGGAAACACTCTGTTTGTAAAGTCTGCAAGTGGATATTTGGACCTCTTTGAGGATTTCGTTGGAAGCGGGATTTCTTCATCTAATGCTACACAGAAGATTTCTCAGTAACTTCGTTGATTTGTCTGTGTTCAATTAACAGAGTTCAACCCTCCCTTAGACATAGCAGATTGGAAACCCTCTTTTTGTGGAATTTGCAAGAGAAGATTTCAAGCGTTTTGGCGCCAACGGTAGAAAAGGAAATATCCTCGTATAAAAACTAGAGAGAATCATTCTCAGAAACCACTTTGTGATGTGTGCGTTCCACTCACAGAGTTTAACCTTTCTTTTCATAGAACAGTTTGGAAACACTCTGTTTGTAAAGTCTGCAAGTGGATATTTGGACCTCTTTGAGGATTTCGTTGGAAGCGGGATTTCTTCATCTAATGCTACACAGAAGATTTCTCAGTAACTTCGTTGATTTCTGTGTGTTCAACTAACAGAGTTCAACCTTCCCTTAGACATAGCAGATTGGAAACCCTCTTTTTGCGGAATTTGCAATCGGAGATTTCAAGCGCTTTGGGGCCAACGGTAGAAAAGGAAATATCCTCGTATAAAAACTGGAGAGAATCATTCTCAGAAAACACATTGTGATGTGTGCGTTCCACTCACGGAGTTTAACCTTTCCTTTCATAGAGCAGTTTGGAAACACTCTGTTTGTAAAGACTGCAAGTGGATATTTGGACCTCTTTGAGGATTTCGTTGGAAACGGGATTTCTTCATCTAATGCTAGAAGGAAGAATTCTCAGAAACTTCTTTGATATGTGTGTGTTCAACTAACAGAGCTGAACCATCTTTTAGACAGAGCAGATTGGAAACCCTCTTTTTGAGGAATTTGCTTGTGGAGATTTCAAGTGTTTTGGGGCCAACGGTAGAAAAGGAAATATCCTCTTATAAAAAATAGAGAGAATAATTCTCAGAAACTGCTTTGTGATGTGTGCGTTCCCCTCACGGAGTTTAACCTTTCTTTTCATAGAGCAGTTTGGAAACACTCTGTTTGTGAAGTCTGCAAGTGGATATTTGGACCTCTTTGAGGATTTCGTTGGAAACGGCATTTCTGCATATAACGCTAGACAGAAGAATTCTCAGTAACTTCTTTGGGCTGCGTGTGTTCAACTCACATAGGTGAAGCTTCCTGTAGACAGAGCAGATTTGAAACCCTCTTTTTGTGGAATTTGCAAGTTTAGATTTGAAGCGCTTTGGGTTCAATGGTAGAAAAGGAAATATCTTCGTATAAAAACTAGAGAGAATCATTCTCAGCAACCACTTTGTGATGTGTGCGATCCACTCACTGAGTTTAACCTTTCTTTTCATAGAGCAGTTTGGAAACACTCTGTTTGCAAAGTCTGCAAGGGGATATTTTGATCTCTTGGAGGATTTCATTGGAAACGGCATTTCTGCATATAAGGCTAGACAGAAGAATTCTCAGTAACTTCTTTGGGCTGCGTGTGTTCAACTCACAGAGGTGAAGCTTCCTGTAGATAGAGCAGATTTGAAACCCTCTTTTTGTGGAATTTGCAAGTTTAGATTTCATGCGCTTTGGGGTCAATGGTAGAAAAGGATATATCTTCGTATAAAAACTAGAGAGAATCATTCTCAGCAACCACTTGGTGATGTGTGCATTCCACTCACAGAGTTTAACCTTTGTTTTCATAGAGCAGTTTGGAAACACTCTGTTTGTAAAGTCTGCAAGTGGAGATTTGGACCTCTTTGAGGATTTCGTTGCAAACGGGATTTCTGCATGTAACGCAAGACAGAAGAATTCTCAGTAACTTGTTTGGGCTGCCTGTGTTCAACTGACATAGTTGAACCTTTCTGTAGACAGAGGAGATTTGAGACCCTCTTTTTGTGGAATTTGCAAGTGGAGATTTCAAGCGCTTTGGGGCCAATGGTAGAAAAGGAAATATCTTCGTATAAAAACTAGAGAGAGTCAATCTCAGCAACCACTTTGTGATGTGTGCATTCCACTCACAGAGTTTAACCTTTCTTTTCATAGAGCACCTTGGACACACTCTGTTTGTAAAGTCTGCAAGTGGATATTTTGATCTCTTGGAGGATTTCGTTGGAAACGGCATTTCTGCATATAACGCTAGACAGAAGAATTCTCAGTAACTTCTTTGGGCTGCGGGTGTTCAACTCACAGAGATGAAGCTTCCTGTAGACAGAGCAGATTTGAAACCCTCTTTTTGTGGAATTTGAAAGTTTAGATTTCAAGCGCTTTGGGGTCAATGGTAGAAAAGGATATATCTTCGTATAAAAACTAGAGAGAATTATTCTCAGCAACCAATTTGTGATGTGTGCGTTCCACTCACTGAGTTTAACCTTTCTTTTCGTAGAGCAGTTTGGAAACACTCTGTTTGTAAAGTCTGCAAGTGGATATTTGGACCTCTTTTAGGATATCGTGGGAAACGGGATTTCTGCATATAACGCTATACAGAAGAATTCTCAGTAACTTCTTTGGGCTGCGTGTGTTCAACTCACAGAGTTGTACCTTCCTGTAGACAGAGCAGATTTGAAACCCTCTTTTTGTGGAATTTGCAAGTGGAGATTTCAAGCCTCTTGGGGCCAATGGTAGAAATGGAAATATCTTCGTATAAAAACTAGACAGAATCATTCTCATCAACCACTTTGTGATGTGTGCGTTCCACTCACAGAGTTTAACATTTCTTTTCATAGATCAGTTTGGAAGCAGTCTGTTTGTAATGTCTCCAGGTGGATATTTGGACCTCTTGGAGGATTTCGTTGGAAACGGGATTTCTGCATATAACGCTAGACAGGAGAATTCTCAGTAACTTCTTTGGGCTGCATGTGTTCAACTCAGAGAGTTGAATCTTCCTGTAGACAGACCAGATTTGAAACCCTCTTTTTTGTGGAATTTGCAAGTGGAGATTTCAAGCGCTTTGGGGCCGATGGTAGAAAAGGAAATATCTTCGTATAAAAACTAGAGAGAATCATTCTCAGCAACCACTTTGTGATGTGTGCGATCCACTCATAGAGCTTAACCATTCTTTTCATAGAGCAGTTTGGAAACAGTCTGTTTGTAAAGTCTGCAAGTGGAGATTTTGATCTCTTGGAGGATTTCGTTGGACACGGGATTTCTGCATGTAACGCTAGACAGAAGAATTCTCAGAAACGTCTTTGGGCAGCGTTTGTTCACCTCAGAGAGTTGAACCTTCCTGTAGACAGAGTAGATTTGAAACCCTCTTTTTGTGGAATTTGCAAGTGGAGATTCCAAGCCCCTTGGGGCCAATGGTAGAAATGAAAATATCTTCGTATAAAAACTAGAGAGAATCATTCTCATCAAAAACTTTGTGATGTGTGCGTTCCACTCACACAGTTTAACCTTTCTTTTCATAGAGCAGTTTGGAAACAGTCTGTTTGTAAAGTCTGCAAGTGGAGATTTGGGCCTCTTTGAGGATTTCGTTGGAAACGGGATTTCTGCATGTAACGCAAGACAGAAGAATTCTCAGTAACTTGTTTGGGCTGCCTGTGTTCAACTCACAGTGCTGAACCTTTCTGTAGACAGAGGAGATTTGAAACCCTCTTTTTGTGGAATTTGCAAGTGGAGATTTCAAGCGCTTTGGGGCCAATGGTAGTAAAGGAAATATCTTCGTATAAAAACTAGAGAGAGTCAATCTCAGCATCCACTTTGTGATGTGTGCGTTCCACTCACAGAGTTTAACCTTTCTTTTCATAGAGCAGTTTGGAAACACTCTGTTTGTAAAGTCTGCAAGTGGATATTTTGATCTCTTGCGGGATTTCTTTGGAAACGGGATTTCTGCATATAACGCTAGACAGAAGAATTCTCAGTAACTCCTTTGGGCTGCGGGTATTCAACTCACAGAGATGAAGCTTCCTGTAGGCAGAGCAGATTTGAAACCCTCTTTTTTGTGGAATTTGCAAGTGGAGATTTCAAGCGCTTTGGGGTCAATGGTAGAAAAGGATATATCTTCGTATAAAAACTAGAGAGAATCATTCTCAGCAACCAATTTGTGATGTGTGCGTTCCACTCACTGAGTTTACCCTTTCTTTTCGTAGAGCAGTTTGGAAACACTCTGTTTGTAAAGTCTGCAAGTGGATATTTGGACCTCTTTTAGGATATCGTGGGAAACGGGATTTCTGCATATAACGCTAGACAGAAGAATTCTCAGTAACTTCTTTGGGCTGCGTGTGTTCAACTCACAGAGTTGTACCTTCCTGTAGACAGAGCAGATTTGAAACCCTCTTTTTGTGGAATTTGCAAGTGGAGATTTCAAGCCCCTTGGGGCCAATGGTAGAAATGGAAATATCTTCGTATAAAAACTAGAGAGAATCATTCTCATCAACCACTTTGTGATGTGTGCGTTCCACTCACAGAGTTTAACATTTCTTTTCATAGAGCAGTTTGGAAGCAGTCTGTTTGTAATGTCTCCAGGTGGATATTTGGACCTCTTGGAGGATTTCGTTGGAAACGGGATTTCTGCATATAACGCTAGACAGGAGAATTCTCAGTAACTTCTTTGGGCTGCATGTGTTCAACTCAGAGAGTTGAATCTTCCTGTAGACAGACCAGATTTGAAACCCTCTTTTTTGTGGAATTTGCAAGTGGAGATTTCAAGCGCTTTGGGGCCAATGGTAGAAAAGGAAATATCTTCGTATAAAAACTAGAGAGAATCATTCTCAGCAACCACTTTGTGAAGTGTGCGATCCACTCATAGAGCTTAACCATTCTTTTCATAGAGCAGTTTGGAAACAGTCTGTTTGTAAAGTCTGCAAGTGGAGATTTTGATCTCTTGGAGGATTTCGTTGGACACGGGATTTCTGCATGTAACGCTAGACAGAAGAATTCTCAGTAACGTCTTTGGGCAGCGTTTGTTCACCTCAGAGAGTTGAACCTTCCTGTAGACAGAGTAGATTTGAAACCCTCTTTTTGTGGAATTTGCAAGTGGAGATTCCAAGCCCCTTGGGGCCAATGGTAGAAATGAAAATATCTTCGTATAAAAACTAGAGAGAATCATTCTCATCAACCACTTTGTGATGTGTGCGTTCCACTCACACAGTTTAACCTTTCTTTTCATAGAGCAGTTTGGAAACAGTCTGTTTGTAAAGTCTGCAAGTGGAGATTTGGGCCTCTTTGAGGATTTCGTTGGAAACGGGATTTCTGCATGTAACGCAAGACAGAAGAATTCTCAGTAACTTGTTTGGGCTGCCTGTGTTCAACTCACAGTGCTGAACCTTTCTGTAGACAGAGGAGATTTGAAACCCTCTTTCTGTGGAATTTGCAAGTGGAGATTTCAAGCGCTTTGGGGCCAATGGTAGTAAAGGAAATATCTTCGTATAAAAACTAGAGAGAGTCAATCTCAGCAACCACTTTGTGATGTGTGCGTTCCACTCACAGAGTTTAACCTTTCTTTTCATAGAGCAGTTTGGAAACACTCTGTTTGTAAAGTCTGCAAGTGGATATTTTGATCTCTTGCGGGATTTCTTTGGAAACGGGATTTCTGCATATAACGCTAGACAGAAGAATTCTCAGTAACTCCTTTGGGCTGCGGGTGTTCAACTCACAGAGATGAAGCTTCCTGTAGGCAGAGCAGATTTGAAAACCTCTTTTTGTGGAATTTGAAAGTTTAGATTTCAAGCGCTTTGGGGTCAATGGTAGAAAAGGTTATATCTTCGTATAAAAACTAGAGAGAATCATTCTCAGCAACCACTTTGTGATGTGTGCGTTCCACCTACTGAGTTTAACCTTTCTTTTCATAGAGCAGTTTGGAAACACTCTGTTTGTAAAGTCTGCAAGTGGATATTTGGACCTCTTTGAGGATATCTTGGGAAACGGGATTTCTGCATATAACGCTATACAGAAGAATTCTCAGTAACTTCTTTGGACTGCGTGTGTTCAACTCACAGAGTTGTACCTTCCTGTAGACAGAGCAGATTTGAAACCCTCTTTTTGTGGAATTTGCAAGTGGAGATTTCAAGCGCTTTGGGGCCAACGGTAGAAAAGGAAATATCTTCGTATAAAAACTAGAGAGAATCATTCTCAGCAACCAGTTTGTGATGTGTGCGTTCCACTCACTGAGTTTAACCTTTCTTTTCATAGATCAGTTTGGAAACACTCTGTTTGTAAAGTCTGCAAGTGCATATTTGGACCTCTTGGAGAATTTCGTTGGACACGGGATTTCTGCATGTAACGCTAGACAGAAGAATTCTCAGTAACTTCTTTGGGCTGCGTGTGTTCACCTCAGAGAGTTGAACCTTCCTGTAGACAGAGCAGATTTGAAACCCTCTTTTTGTGGAATTTGCAAGTGGAGATTTCAAGCCCCTTGGGGCCAATGGTAGAAATGGAAATATCTTCGTATAAAAACTAGAGAGAATCATTCTCATCAACCACTTTGTGATGTGTGCGTTCCACTCACAGAGTTTAACATTTCTTTTCATAGAGCAGTTTGGAAACAGTCTGTTTGTAATGTCTGCAGGTGGATATTTGGACCTCTTGGAGGATTTCGTTGGAAACGTGATTTCTGCATATAACGCTAGACAGGAGAATTCTCAGTAACTTCTTTGGGCTGCATGTGTTCAACTCAGAGAGTTGAATCTTCCTGTAGACAGAGCAGATTTGAAACCCTCTTTTTGTGGAATTTGCAAGTGGAGATTTCAAACGCTTTGGGGCCAATGGTAGAAAAGGAATTATCTTCGTATAAAAACTAGAGAGAATCATTCTCAGCAACCACTTTGTGATGTGTGCGATCCACTCACAGAGCTTAACCATTCTTTTCATAGAACAGTTTGGAAACAGTCTGTTTGTAAAGTCTGCAAGTGGAGATTTTGATCTCTTGGAGTATTTCGTTGGACACGGGACTTCTGCATATAACGCTAGACAGAAGAATTCTCAGTAACTTCTTTGTGCTGCATGTGTTCAACTCAGAGAGTTGAATCTTCCTGTAGACAGAGCAGATTTGAAACCCTCTTTTTGTGGAATTTGCAAGTGGAGATTTCAAGCGCTTTCGGGCCAATGGTAGAAAAGGAAATATCTTCGTATAAAAACTAGAGAGAATCATTCTCAGCAACCACTTTGTGATGTGTGTGATCCACTCACAAAGTTTAACCTTTCTTTTCATAGAGCAGTTTGGAAACACTCTGTTTGTAAAGTCTGCAAGTGGATATTTTGATCTCTTGGAGGATTTCGTTGGAAACGGGATTTCTGCATATAACGCTAGACAGAAGAATTCTCAGTAACTTCTTTGGGCTGCGTGTGTTCAACTCACAGAGGTGAAGCTTCCTGTAGACAGAGCAGATTTGAAACCCTGTTTTTGTGGAATTTGCAAGTTTAGATTTCAAGCGCTTTGGGGTCAATGGTAGAAAAGGATATATCTTCGTATAAAAACTAGAGAGAATCATTCTCAGCAACCACTTTATGATGTGTGCGTTCCACTCACAGAGTTTAACCTTTGTTTTCATAGAGCAGTTTGGAAACACTCTGTTTGTAAAGTCTGCAAGTGGAGATTTGGACCTCTTTGAGGATTTCGTTGGAAACGGGATTTCTGCATGTAACGCAAGACAGAAGAATTCTCAGTAACTTGTTTGGCCTGCCTGTGTTCAACTCACAGTGTTGAACCTTTCTGTAGACAGAGGAGATTTGAAACCCTCTTTTTGTGGAATTTGCAATTGGAGATTTCAAGCGCTTTGGGGACAATGGTAGAAAAGGAAATATCTTCGTATAAAAACTAGACAGATTCAATCTCAGCAACCACTTTGTGATATGTGCGTTCCACTCACAGAGTTTAACCTTTCTTTTCATAGAGCAGTTTGGACACACTCTGTTTGTAAAGTCTGCAAGTGGATATTTTGATCTCTTGCAGGATTTCTTTGGAAACGGGATTTCTGCATATAATGCTAGACAGAAGAATTCTCAGTAACTTCTTTGGGCTGCGGGTGTTCAACTCACAGAGATGAAGCTGCCTGTAGACAGAGCAGATTTGAAACACTCTTTTTGTGGAATTTGCAAGTTTAGATTTCAAGCGCTTTGGGGTCAATGGTAGAAAAGGATATATCTTCGTATAAAAACTAGAGAGAATCATTCTCAGCAACCACTTTGTGATGTGTGCGTTCCACTCACTGAGTTTAACTTTCCTTTTCATAGAGCAGTTTGGAAACACTCTGTTTGTAAAGTCTGCAAGTGGATATTTGGACTTCTTTTAGGATATCGTGGGAAACGGCATTTCTGCATATAATGCTAGACAGAAGAATTCTCAGGAACTTCTTTGGGCTGCGTGTGTTCAACTCACAGAGTTGAACTTTCCTGTAGACAGAGCAGATATGAAACCCTCTTTTTGTGGAATTTGCAGGTGGAGATTTCAAGCCCTTTGTGGCAAATGGTAGAAAAGGAAATATCTTCGTATAAAAACTAGAGAGAATCAATCTCAGCAACCACTTTGTGATGTGTGCGTTCCACTCACAGAGTTTAACCTTTCTTTTCATAGAGCAGTTTGGAAACACTCTGTTTGTAATGTCTGCAAGTGGATATTTGGACCTCTTGGAGGATTTCGTTGGAAACGGGATTTCTGCATATAACGCTAGACAGAAGAATTCTCAGTAACTTCTTTGGGCTGCGAGTGTTCAACTCACAGATTTGAATCTTCCTCTAGACCGAGCAGATTTGAAACCCTCTTTTTGTGGAATTTGCAAGTGGAGCTTTCAAGTTCTTTGGGGCCAATGATAGAAAGGGAAATATCTTTGTATAGAAACTATAGAGAATCATTCTCAGCAACCACTTTGTGATGTGTGCGTTCCACTCACAGAGTTTAACCTTTCTTTTCATAGAGCAGTTTGGAAACACTCTGTTTGTAAAGTCTGCAAGGGCATATTTGGACCTCTTGGAGGATTTCGTTGGAAACGGGATTTCCGCATGTAACGCTAGACAGAAGAATTCTCAGTAATTTCTTTGGGCTGCGTGTGTTCACCTCACAGAGTTGAACCTTGCTGTAGACAGAGCAGATTTGAATCCCTCTTTTTGTGGAATTTACAAGAGGACATTTCAAGTGCTTTGGGGCCAATGGTAGAAAAGGAAATATCTTCGTATAAAAACTAGAGAGAATCATTCTCAGCAACCACTTTGTGATGTGTGTGATCCACTCACAGAGTTTAACCTTTCTTTTCATAGAGCAGATTGGAAACACTCTGTTTGTAAAGTCTGCAAGTGGATATTTTGATCTCTTGGAGGATTTCCTTGGAAACGGGATTTCTGCATATAACGCTAGACAGAAGAATTCTCAGTAACTTCTTTGGGCTGCGTGTGTTCAACTCACAGACGTGAAGCTTCCTGTAGATAGAGCAGATTTGAAACCCTCTTTTTGTGGAATTTGCAAGTTTAGATTTCAAGCGCTTTGGGGTCAATGGTAGAAAAGGATATATCTTCGTATAAAAACTAGACAGAATCATTCTCAGCAACCACTTTGTGATGTGTGCGTTCCACTCACAGAGTTGAACCTTTGTTTTCATAGAGTAGTTTGGAAACACTCTGTTTGTAATGTCTGCAAGTGGATATTTGGACCTCTTTTAGGATATCGTGGGAAACGGGATTTCTGCATATAACGCTAGACAGAAGAATTCTCAGTAACTTCTTTGGGCTGCGTGTGTTCAACTCACAGAGTTGAACTTTCCTGTAGACAGAGCAGATTTGAAACCCTCTTTTTGTGGAATTTGCAAGTGGAGATTTCAAGTGCTTTGGGGCCAATGGTAGAAAAGGGAATATCTTCGTATAAAAACTAGAGAGAATCATTCTCAGCAACCACTATGTGATGTGTGCGTTCCACTCACTGAGTTTAACCTTTCTTTTCATAGATCAGTTTGGAAGCACTCTGTTTGTAAAGTCTACAAGGGCATATTTGGACCTCTTGGAGGATTTCGTTGGAAACGGGATTTCTGCATATAATGCTAGACAGAAGAATTCTCAGTAACTTCTTTGGGCAGCGTGTGTTCACCTCAGAGAGTTGAACCTTCCTGTAGACAGAGCATATTTCAAACCCTCTTTTTGTGGAATTTGCAAGTGGAGATTTCAAGCGCTGAGGGGCCAATGGTAGAAATGGAAATATCTTCGTATAAAAACTAGAGAGAATCATTCTCAGCAACCACTTTGTGATGTGTGCATTCCACTCACAGAGTTTAACCTTTCTTTTCTTAGAGTAGTTTGGAAACAGTCTGTTTGTAAAGTCTGCAGGTGGATATTTGGACCTCTTGGAGGATATCGTTGGAAACGGGATTTCTGCATATAAAGGTAGACAGGAGAATTCTCAGTAACTTCTTTGGGCTGCGTGTGTTCAGCTCACAGAGATGAACCTTCCTGTAGACAGAGCACATCTGAAACCCTCTTTTTGTGGAATTTGCAAGTGGAGATTTCAAGCGCTTTGGGGCCAATGGTAGAAAAGGAAATATCTTCGTATAAAAACTAGAGAGAATCAATCTCATCAACCACTTTGGGATGTGTGCATTCCACTCACAGAGTTTAACCTTTCTTTTCATAGAGCAGTTTGGAAACAGTCTGTTTGTAATGTCTGCAGGTGGATATTTTGATCTCTTGGAGGATTTCGTTGGAAACGGGATTTCTTCATCTAATGCTAGAAGGAAGAATTCTCAGAAACTTCTTTGATTTGTGTGTGTTCAACTAACAGAGCTGAACCATCCTTTTGACAGAGCAGATTGGAAACCCTCTTTTTGAGGAATTTGCTTGTGGAGATTTCAAGCGTTTAGGGGCCAACGGTAGAAAAGGAAATATCCTCGTATAAAAACTAGAGAGAATCATTCTCAGCAACCACTTTGGAATGTGTGCGTTCCACTCACAGAGTTTAACCTTTCTTTTCATAGATCAGTTTGGAAACACTCTGTTTGTAAAGTCTGCAAGTGGAGACTTGGACCTCTTTGAGGATTTCGTTGGAAACGGGATTTCTGCATGAAACGCTAGACAGAAGAATTCTCAGTAACTTCTTTGGGCTGCGTGTGTTCAACTCACAGAGTTGAACCTTCCTGTAGACAGAGAAGATTTGAAACCCTCTTTTTGTGGAATTTGCAAGTGGAGATTTCAAGCGCCTTGGGGCCAATGGTAGAAATGGAAATATCTTCGTATAAAAACTAGAGAGAATCATTCTCAGCAACCACTTTGTGATGTGTGCGTTCCACTCACAGAGTTTAACCTTTCTTTTCATAGAGCAGTTTGGAAACAGTCTGTTTGTAAAGTCTGCAGGTGGAGATTTGGACCTCTTTGAGGATTTCCTTGGAAACCGGATTTCTGCATATAACGCTAGACAGAAGAATTCTCAGTCACTTCTTTGGGCTGCGTGTGTTCAACTCAGAGATTTGAATCTTCCTGTAGACAGAGCAGATTTGAAACCCTCTTTTTGTGGAATGTGCAAGTGGAGATTTCAAGCGCTTTCGGGCCAATGGTAGAAAAGGAAATATCTTCGTTTAAAAACTAGAGAGAATCATTCTCAGCAACCACTTTGTGATGTGTGCGTTCCACTCACAGAGTTTAACCTTTCTTTTCATAGAGCAGTTTGGAAACACTCTGTTTGTAAAGTCTACAAGTGCATATTTGGACCTCTAGGAGGATTTCGTTGAACACGGGAATTCTGCATGAAACGCTAGACAGAATAATTCTCAGTAACTTCTTTCGGCGGTGTGTGTTCACCTCACAGAGTTGAACCTTCCTGTAAACAGAGCAGATTTGAAACCCTCTTTTTGTGGAATTTGCAAGTGGAGATTTCAAGCCCCTTGGGGACAATGGTAGAAATGGAAATATCTTCGTATAAAAACTAAAGAGAATCATTCTCAGCAACCACTTTGTGATGTGTGCGTTCCACTCACAGAGTTTAACCTTTCTTTTCATAGAGTAGTTTGGAAACCGTCTGTTTGTAAAGTCTGCAGGTGGATATTTGGACCTCTTGGAGGATATCGTTGGAAACGGGATTTCTGCATATAAAGGTAGACAGGAGAATTCTCAGTAACTTCTTTGGGCTGCGTGTGTTCAGCTCACAGAGATGAACCTTCCTGTAGACAGAGCACATTTGAAACCCTCTTTTTGTGGAATTTGCAAGTGGAGATTTCAAGCGCTTTGGGGCCAATGGTAGAAAAGGAAATATCTTCGTATAAAAACTAGAGAGAATCATTCTCAGCAACCACTTTGTGATGTGTGTGTTCCACTCACTGAGTTTAACCTTTCTTTTCATAGATCAGTTTGGAAACACTTTGTTTGTAAAGTCTGCAAGGGCATATTTGGACCTCTTGGAGGATTTCGTTGGAAACGGGATTTCTGCATATAACGCTAGACAGAAGAATTCTCAGTAACTTCTT
The DNA here is from genome assembly GCF_029281585.2 of Gorilla gorilla gorilla. NCBI lineage: Eukaryota > Metazoa > Chordata > Mammalia > Primates > Hominidae > Gorilla > Gorilla gorilla. The sequence goes on from NC_073247.2 coordinate 69,543,504, forward strand.
TGGGCAGCGTGTGTTCACCTCAGAGAGTTGAACCTTCCTGTAGACAGAGCATATTTCAAACCCTCTTTTTGTGGAATTTGCAAGTGGAGATTTCAAGCGCTTAGGGGCCAATGGTAGAAATGGAAATATCTTCGTATAAAAACTGGAGAGAATCATTCTCATCAACCACTTTGTGATGTGTGCGTTCCACTCACAGAGTTTAACCTTTCTTTTCTTAGAGTAGTTTGGAAACAGTCTGTTTGTAAAGTCTGCAGGTGGATATTTGGACCTCTTGGAGGATATCGTTGGAAACGGGATTTCTGCATATAAAGGTAGACAGGAGAATTCTCAGTAACTTCTTTGGGCTGCGTGTGTTCAGCTTACAGAGATGAACCTTCCTGTAGACAGAGCACATCTGAAACCCTCTTTTTTTGGAATTTGCAAGTGGAGATTTCAAGCGCTTTGGGGCCAATGGTAGAAAAGGAAATATCTTCGTATAAAAACTAGAGAGAATCATTCTCAGCAACCACTTTGTGATGTGTGCGTTCCACTCACTGAGTTTAACCTTTCTTTTCATAGATCAGTTTGGAAACACTCTGTTTGTAAAATCTGCAAGGGCATATTTGGACCTCTTGGAGGATTTCGTTGGAAACGGGATTTCTGCATATAACGCTAGACAGAAGAATTCTCAGTAACTTCTTTGGGCGGCGTGTGTTCACCTCAGAGAGTTGAACCTTCCTGTAGACAGAGCATATTTCAAACCCTCTTTTTGTGGAATTTGCAAGTGGAGATTTCAAGCGCTTAGGGGCCAATGGTAGAAATGGAAATATCTTCGTATAAAAACTAGAGAGAATCATTCTCAGCAACCACTTTGTGATGTGTGCGTTCCACTCACAGAGTTTAACCTTTCTTTTCTTAGAGTAGTTTGGAAACAGTCTGTTTGTAAAGTCTGCAGGTGGATATTTGGACCTCTTGGGGGATATCGTTGGAAACGGGATTTCTGCATATAAAGGTAGACAGGAGAATTCTCAGTAACTTCTTTGGGCTGCGTGTGTTCAGCTCACAGAGATGAACCTTCCTGTAGACAGAGCACATCTGAAACCCTCTTTTTGCGGAATTTGCAAGTGGAGACTTCAAGCGCTTTGGGGCCAATGGTAGAAAAGGAAATATCTTCGTAAAAAAACTAGAGAGAATCAATCTCATCAACCACTTTGGGATGTGTGCATTCCACTCACAGAGTTTAACCTTTCTTTTCATAGAGCAGTTTGGAAACAGTCTGTTTGTAATGTCTGCAGGTGGATATTTTGATCTCTTGGAGGATTTCGTTGGAAACGGGATTTCTTCATCTAATGCTAGAAGGAAGAATTCTCAGAAACTTCTTTGATTTGTGTGTGTTCAACTAACAGAGCTGAACCATCCTTTTGACAGAGCAGATTGGAAACCCTCTTTTTGAGGAATTTGCTTTGAAGATTTCAAGCGTTTTGGGGCCAATGGTAGAAAAGGAAATATCCTCGTATAAAAACTAGAGAGAATCATTCTCAGCAACCACTTTGTGATGTGTGCGTTCCACTCACAGAGTTTAACCTTTCTTTTCATAGATCAGTTTGGAAACACTCTGTTTGTAAAGTCTGCAAGTGGAGACTTGGACCTCTTTGAGGATTTCGTTGGAAACGGGATTTCTGCATGAAACGCTAGACAGAAGAATTCTCAGTAACTTCTTTGGGCTGCGTGTGTTCAACTCACAGAGTTGAACCTTCCTGTAGCCAGGGAAGATTTGAAACCCTCTTTTTGTGGAATTTGCAAGTGGAGATTTCAAGCGCCTTGGGGCCAATGGTAGAAATGGAAATATCTTCGTATAAAAACTAGAGAGAATCATTCTCAGCAACCACTTTGTGATGTGTGCGTTCCACTCACAGAGTTTAACCTTTCTTTTCATAGAGCAGTTTGGAAACAGTCTGTTTGTAAAGTCTGCAGGTGGAGATTTGGACCTCTTTGAGGATTTCCTTGGAAACCGGATTTCTGCATATAACGCTAGACAGAAGAATTCTCAGTCACTTCTTTGGGCTGCGTGTGTTCAACTCAGAGATTTGAATCTTCCTGTAGACAGAGCAGATTTGAAACCCTCTTTTTGTGGAATGTGCAAGTGGAGATTTCAAGCGCTTTCGGGCCAATGGTAGAAAAGGAAATATCTTTGTTTAAAAACTAGAGAGAATCATTCTCAGCAACCACTTTGTGATGTGTGCGTTCCACTCACAGAGTTTAACCTTTCTTTTCATAGAGCAGTTTGGAAACACTCTGTTTGTAAAGTCTACAAGTGCATATTTGGACCTCTAGGAGGATTTCGTTGAACACGGGAATTCTGCATGAAACGCTAGACAGAAGAATTCTCAGTAACTTCTTTCGGCGGTGTGTGTTCACCTCACAGAGTTGAACCTTCCTGTAGACAGAGCAGATTTGAAACCCTCTTTTTGTGGAATTTGCAAGTGGAGATTTCAAGCCCCTTGGGGACAATGGTAGAAATGGAAATATCTTCGTATAAAAACTAGAGAGAATCATTCTCAGCAACCACTTTGTGATGTGTGCGTTCCACTCACAGAGTTTAACCTTTCTTTTCATAGAGTAGTTTGGAAACAGTCTGTTTGTAAAGTCTGCAGGTGGATATTTGGACCTCTTGGAGGATATCGTTGGAAACGGGATTTCTGCATATAAAGGTAGACAGGAGAATTCTCAGTAACTTCTTTGGGCTGCGTGTGTTCAGCTCACAGAGATGAACCTTCCTGTAGACAGAGCACATCTGAAACCCTCTTTTTGTGGAATTTGCAAGTGGAGATTTCAAGCGCTTTGGGGCCAATGGTAGAAAAGGAAATATCTTCGTATAAAAACTAGAGAGAATCATTCTCAGCAACCACTTTGTGATGTGTGTGTTCCACTCACTGAGTTTAACCTTTCTTTTCATAGATCAGTTTGGAAACACTTTGTTTGTAAAGTCTGCAACGGCATATTTGGACCTCTTGGAGGATTTCGTTGGAAACGGGATTTCTGCATATAACGCTAGACAGAAGAATTCTCAGTAGCTTCTTTGGGCAGCGTGTGTTCACCTCAGAGAGTTGAACCTTCCTGTAGACAGAGCATATTTCAAACCCTCTTTTTGTGGAATTTGCAAGTGGAGATTTCAAGCGCTTAGGGGCCAATGGTAGAAATGGAAATATCTTCGTATAAAAACTGGAGAGAATCATTCTCATCAACCACTTTGTGATGTGTGCGTTCCACTCACAGAGTTTAACCTTTCTTTTCTTAGAGTAGTTTGGAAACAGTCTGTTTGTAAAGTCTGCAGGTGGATATTTGGACCTCTTGGAGGATTTCGTTGGAAACGGCATTTCTGCATATAACGCTAGACAGAAGAATTCTCAGTAACTTCTTTGGGCTGCGTGTGTTCAACTCACAGAGGTGAAGCTTCCTGTAGACAGAGCAGATTTGAAACCCTGTTTTTGTGGAATTTGCAAGTTTAGATTTCAAGCGCTTTGGGGTCAATGGTAGAAAAGGATATATCTTCGTATAAAAACTAGAGAGAATCATTCTCAGCAACCACTTTATGATGTGTGCGTTCCACTCACAGAGTTTAACCTTTGTTTTCATAGAGCAGTTTGGAAACACTCTGTTTGTAAAGTCTGCAAGTGGAGATTTGGACCTCTTTGAGGATTTCGTTGGAAACGGGATTTCTGCATGTAACGCAAGACAGAAGAATTCTCAGTAACTTGTTTGGCCTGCCTGTGTTCAACTCACAGTGTGGAACCTTTCTGTAGACAGAGGAGATTTGAAACCCTCTTTTTGTGGAATTTGCAATTGGAGATTTCAAGCGCTTTGGGGACAATGGTAGAAAAGGAAATATCTTCGTATAAAAACTAGACAGATTCAATCTCAGCAACCACTTTGTGATAGGTGCGTTCCACTCACAGAGTTTAACCTTTCTTTTCATAGAGCAGTTTGGAAACACTCTGTTTGTAAAGTCTGCAAGTGGATATTTTGATCTCTTGCAGGATTTCTTTGGAAACGGGATTTCTGCATATAATGCTAGACAGAAGAATTCTCAGTAACTTCTTTGGGCTGCGGGTGTTCAACTCACAGAGATGAAGCTGCCTGTAGACAGAGCAGATTTGAAACACTCTTTTTGTGGAATTTGCAAGTTTAGATTTCAAGCGCTTTGGGGTCAATGGTAGAAAAGGATATATCTTCGTATAAAAACTAGAGAGAATCATTCTCAGCAACCACTTTGTGATGTGTGCGTTCCACTCACTGAGTTTAACTTTCCTTTTCATAGAGCAGTTTGGAAACACTCTGTTTGTAAAGTCTGCAAGTGGATATTTGGACTTCTTTTAGGATATCGTGGGAAACGGCATTTCTGCATATAATGCTAGACAGAAGAATTCTCAGTAACTTCTTTGGGCTGCGTGTGTTCAACTCACAGAGTTGAACTTTCCTGTAGACAGAGCAGATATGAAACCCTCTTTTTGTGGAATTTGCAGGTGGAGATTTCAAGCCCTTTGTGGCAAATGGTAGAAAAGGAAATATCTTCGTATAAAAACTAGAGAGAATCAATCTCAGCAACCACTTTGTGATGTGTGCGTTCCACTCACAGAGTTTAACCTTTCTTTTCATAGAGCAGTTTGGAAACACTCTGTTTGTAATGTCTGCAAGTGGATATTTGGACCTCTTGGAGGATTTCGTTGGAAACGGGATTTCTGCATATAACGCTAGAGAGAAGAATTCTCAGTAACTTCTTTGGGCTGCGAGTGTTCAACTCACAGATTTGAATCTTCCTCTAGACCGAGCAGATTTGAAACCCTCTTTTTGTGGAATTTGCAAGTGGAGCTTTCAAGTTCTTTGGGGCCAATGATAGAAAGGGAAATATCTTTGTATAGAAACTATAGAGAATCATTCTCAGCAACCACTTTGTGATGTGTGCGTTCCACTCACAGAGTTTAACCTTTCTTTTCATAGAGCAGTTTGGAAACACTCTGTTTGTAAAGTCTGCAAGGGCATATTTGGACCTCTTGGAGGATTTCGTTGGAAACGGGATTTCCGCATGTAACGCTAGACAGAAGAATTCTCAGTAATTTCTTTGGGCTGCGTGTGTTCACCTCACAGAGTTGAACCTTGCTGTAGACAGAGCAGATTTGAATCCCTCTTTTTGTGGAATTTGCAAGAGGACATTTCAAGTGCTTTGGGGCCAATGGTGGAAAAGGAAATATCTTCGTATAAAAACTAGAGACAATCAATCTCAGCAACCACTTTGTGATGTGTGCGTTCCACTCACAGAGTTTAAACTTTCTTTTCATAGAGCCGTTTGGAAACACTCTGTTTGTAAAGTCTGCAGGTGGATATTTGGACCTCTTGGAGGATTTCGTTGGAAACGGGATTTCTGCATATAACGCTAGACTGGAGAATTCTCAGTAACTTCTTTGGGCTGCGTGTGTTCAACTCAGAGAGTTGAACCTTCCTGTAGACAGAGCACATCTGAAACCCTCTTTTTGTGGAATTTGCAAGTGGAGATTTCAAGCGCTTTGGGGCCAATGGTAGAAAAGGAAATATCTTCGTATAAAAACTAGAGAGAATCATTCTCAGCAACCACTTTGTGATGTGTGTGATCCACTCACAGAGTTTAACCTTTCTTTTCATAGAGCAGATTGGAAACACTCTGTTTGTAAAGTCTGCAAGTGGATATTTTGATCTCTTGGAGGATTTCCTTGGAAACGGGATTTCTGCATATAACGCTAGACAGAAGAATTCTCAGTAACTTCTTTGGGCTGCGTGTGTTCAACTCACAGACGTGAAGCTTCCTGTAGATAGAGCAGATTTGAAACCCTCTTTTTGTGGAATTTGCAAGTTTAGATTTCAAGCGCTTTGGGGTCAATGGTAGAAAAGGATATATCTTCGTATAAAAACTAGAGAGAATCATTCTCAGCAACCACTTTGTGATGTGTGCGTTCCACTCACAGAGTTGAACCTTTGTTTTCATAGAGTAGTTTGGAAACACTCTGTTTGTAATGTCTGCAAGTGGATATTTGGACCTCTTTTAGGATATCGTGGGAAACGGGATTTCTGCATATAACGCTAGACAGAAGAATTCTCAGTAACTTCTTTGGGCTGCGTGTGTTCAACTCACAGAGTTGAACTTTCCTGTAGACAGAGCAGATTTGAAACCCTCTTTTTGTGGAATTTGCAAGTGGAGATTTCAAGTGCTTTGGGGCCAATGGTAGAAAAGGGAATATCTTCGTATAAAAACTAGAGAGAATCATTCTCAGCAACCACTATGTGATGTGTGCGTTCCACTCACTGAGTTTAACCTTTCTTTTCATAGATCAGTTTGGAAGCACTCTGTTTGTAAAGTCTACAAGGGCATATTTGGACCTCTTGGAGGATTTCGTTGGAAACGGGATTTCTGCATATAATGCTAGACAGAAGAATTCTCAGTAACTTCTTTGGGCAGCGTGTGTTCACCTCAGAGAGTTGAACCTTCCTGTAGACAGAGCATATTTCAAACCCTCTTTTTGTGGAATTTGCAAGTGGAGATTTCAAGCGCTGAGGGGCCAATGGTAGAAATGGAAATATCTTCGTATAAAAACTAGAGAGAATCATTCTCAGCAACCACTTTGTGATGTGTGCATTCCACTCACAGAGTTTAACCTTTCTTTTCTTAGAGTAGTTTGGAAACAGTCTGTTTGTAAAGTCTGCAGGTGGATATTTGGACCTCTTGGAGGATATCGTTGGAAACGGGATTTCTGCATATAAAGGTAGACAGGAGAATTCTCAGTAACTTCTTTGGGCTGCGTGTGTTCAGCTCACAGAGATGAACCTTCCTGTAGACAGAGCACATCTGAAACCCTCTTTTTGTGGAATTTGCAAGTGGAGATTTCAAGCGCTTTGGGGCCAATGGTAGAAAAGGAAATATCTTCGTATAAAAACTAGAGAGAATCAATCTCATCAACCACTTTGGGATGTGTGCATTCCACTCACAGAGTTTAACCTTTCTTTTCATAGAGCAGTTTGGAAACAGTCTGTTTGTAATGTCTGCAGGTGGATATTTTGATCTCTTGGAGGATTTCGTTGGAAACGGGATTTCTTCATCTAATGCTAGAAGGAAGAATTCTCAGAAACTTCTTTGATTTGTGTGTGTTCAACTAACAGAGCTGAACCATCCTTTTGACAGAGCAGATTGGAAACCCTCTTTTTGAGGAATTTGCTTGTGGAGATTTCAAGCGTTTAGGGGCCAACGGTAGAAAAGGAAATATCCTCGTATAAAAACTAGAGAGAATCATTCTCAGCAACCACTTTGGAATGTGTGCGTTCCACTCACAGAGTTTAACCTTTCTTTTCATAGATCAGTTTGGAAACACTCTGTTTGTAAAGTCTGCAAGTGGAGACTTGGACCTCTTTGAGGATTTCGTTGGAAACGGGATTTCTGCATGAAACGCTAGACAGAAGAATTCTCAGTAACTTCTTTGGGCTGCGTGTGTTCACCTCACAGAGTTGAACCTTCCTGTAGACAGAGAAGATTTGAAACCCTCTTTTTGTGGAATTTGCAAGTGGAGATTTCAAGCGCCTTGGGGCCAATGGTAGAAATGGAAATATCTTCGTATAAAAACTAGAGAGAATCATTCTCAGCAACCACTTTGTGATGTGTGCGTTCCACTCACAGAGTTTAACCTTTCTTTTCATAGAGCAGTTTGGAAACAGTCTGTTTGTAAAGTCTGCAGGTGGAGATTTGGACCTCTTTGAGGATTTCCTTGGAAACGGGATTTCTGCATATAACGCTAGACAGAAGAATTCTCAGTCACTTCTTTGGGCTGCGTGTGTTCAACTCAGAGATTTGAATCTTCCTGTAGACAGAGCAGATTTGAAACCCTCTTTTTGTGGAATGTGCAAGTGGAGATTTCAAGCGCTTTCGGGCCAATGGTAGAAAAGGAAATATCTTCGTTTAAAAACTAGAGAGAATCATTCTCAGCAACCACTTTGTGATGTGTGCGTTCCACTCACAGAGTTTAACCTTTCTTTTCATAGAGCAGTTTGGAAACACTCTGTTTGTAAAGTCTACAAGTGCATATTTGGACCTCTAGGAGGATTTCGTTGAACACGGGAATTCTGCATGAAACGCTAGACAGAATAATTCTCAGTAACTTCTTTCGGCGGTGTGTGTTCACCTCACAGAGTTGAACCTTCCTGTAAACAGAGCAGATTTGAAACCCTCTTTTTGTGGAATTTGCAAGTGGAGATTTCAAGCCCCTTGGGGACAATGGTAGAAATGGAAATATCTTCGTATAAAAACTAAAGAGAATCATTCTCAGCAACCACTTTGTGATGTGTGCGTTCCACTCACAGAGTTTAACCTTTCTTTTCATAGAGTAGTTTGGAAACCGTCTGTTTGTAAAGTCTGCAGGTGGATATTTGGACCTCTTGGAGGATATCGTTGGAAACGGGATTTCTGCATATAAAGGTAGACAGGAGAATTCTCAGTAACTTCTTTGGGCTGCGTGTGTTCAGCTCACAGAGATGAACCTTCCTGTAGACAGAGCACATCTGAAACCCTCTTTTTGTGGAATTTGCAAGTGGAGATTTCAAGCGCTTTGGGGCCAATGGTAGAAAAGGAAATATCTTCGTATAAAAACTAGAGAGAATCATTCTCAGCAACCACTTTGTGATGTGTGTGTTCCACTCACTGAGTTTAACCTTTCTTTTCATAGATCAGTTTGGAAACACTTTGTTTGTAAAGTCTGCAAGGGCATATTTGGACCTCTTGGAGGATTTCGTTGGAAACGGGATTTCTGCATATAACGCTAGACAGAAGAATTCTCAGTAACTTCTTTGGGCAGCGTGTGTTCACCTCAGAGAGTTGAACCTTCCTGTAGACAGAGCATATTTCAAACCCTCTTTTTGTGGAATTTGCAAGTGGAGATTTCAAGCGCTTAGGGGCCAATGGTAGAAATGGAAATATCTTCGTATAAAAACTGGAGAGAATCATTCTCATCAACCACTTTGTGATGTGTGCGTTCCACTCACAGAGTTTAACCTTTCTTTTCTTAGAGTAGTTTGGAAACAGTCTGTTTGTAAAGTCTGCAGGTGGATATTTGGACCTCTTGGAGGATATCGTTGGAAACGGGATTTCTGCATATAAAGGTAGACAGGAGAATTCTCAGTAACTTCTTTGGGCTGCGTGTGTTCAGCTCACAGAGATGAACCTTCCTGTAGACAGAGCACATCTGAAACCCTCTTTTTTTGGAATTTGCAAGTGGAGATTTCAAGCGCTTTGGGGCCAATGGTAGAAAAGGAAATATCTTCGTATAAAAACTAGAGAGAATCATTCTCAGCAACCACTTTGTGATGTGTGCGTTCCACTCACTGAGTTTAACCTTTCCTTTCATAGATCAGTTTGGAAACACTCTGTTTGTAAAATCTGCAAGGGCATATTTGGACCTCTTGGAGGATTTCGTTGGAAACGGGATTTCTGCATATAACGCTAGACAGAAGAATTCTCAGTAACTTCTTTGGGCGGCGTGTGTTCACCTCAGAGAGTTGAACCTTCCTGTAGACAGAGCATATTTCAAACCCTCTTTTTGTGGAATTTGCAAGTGGAGATTTCAAGCGCTTAGGGGCCAATGGTAGAAATGGAAATATCTTCGTATAAAAACTAGAGAGAATCATTCTCAGCAACCACTTTGTGATGTGTGCGTTCCACTCACAGAGTTTAACCTTTCTTTTCTTAGAGTAGTTTGGAAACAGTCTGTTTGTAAAGTCTGCAGGTGGATATTTGGACCTCTTGGGGGATATCGTTGGAAACGGGATTTCTGCATATAAAGGTAGACAGGAGAATTCTCAGTAACTTCTTTGGGCTGCGTGTGTTCAGCTCACAGAGATGAACCTTCCTGTAGACAGAGCACATCTGAAACCCTCTTTTTGCGGAATTTGCAAGTGGAGACTTCAAGCGCTTTGGGGCCAATGGTAGAAAAGGAAATATCTTCGTAAAAAAACTAGAGAGAATCAATCTCATCAACCACTTTGGGATGTGTGCATTCCACTCAAAGAGTTTAACCTTTCTTTTCATAGAGCAGTTTGGAAACAGTCTGTTTGTAATGTCTGCAGGTGGATATTTTGATCTCTTGGAGGATTTCGTTGGAAACGGGATTTCTTCATCTAATGCTAGAAGGAAGAATTCTCAGAAACTTCTTTGATTTGTGTGTGTTCAACTAACAGAGCTGAACCATCCTTTTGACAGAGCAGATTGGAAACCCTCTTTTTGAGGAATTTGCTTTGAAGATTTCAAGCGTTTTGGGGCCAATGGTAGAAAAGGAAATATCCTCGTATAAAAACTAGAGAGAATCATTCTCAGCAACCACTTTGTGATGTGTGCGTTCCACTCACAGAGTTTAACCTTTCTTTTCATAGATCAGTTTGGAAACACTCTGTTTGTAAAGTCTGCAAGTGGAGACTTGGACCTCTTTGAGGATTTCGTTGGAAACGGGATTTCTGCATGAAACGCTAGACAGAAGAATTCTCAGTAACTTCTTTGGGCTGCGTGTGTTCAACTCACAGAGTTGAACCTTCCTGTAGCCAGGGAAGATTTGAAACCCTCTTTTTGTGGAATTTGCAAGTGGAGATTTCAAGCGCCTTGGGGCCAATGGTAGAAATGGAAATATCTTCGTATAAAAACTAGAGAGAATCATTCTCAGCAACCACTTTGTGATGTGTGCGTTCCACTCACAGAGTTTAACCTTTCTTTTCATAGAGCAGTTTGGAAACAGTCTGTTTGTAAAGTCTGCAGGTGGAGATTTGGACCTTTTTGAGGATTTCCTTGGAAACCGGATTTCTGCATATAACGCTAGACAGAAGAATTCTCAGTCACTTCTTTGGGCTGCGTGTGTTCAACTCAGAGATTTGAATCTTCCTGTAGACAGAGCAGATTTGAAACCCTCTTTTTGTGGAATGTGCAAGTGGAGATTTCAAGCGCTTTCGGGCCAAAGGTAGAAAAGGAAATATCTTTGTTTAAAAACTAGAGAGAATCATTCTCAGCAACCACTTTGTGATGTGTGCGTTCCACTCACAGAGTTTAACCTTTCTTTTCATAGAGCAGTTTGGAAACACTCTGTTTGTAAAGTCTACAAGTGCATATTTGGACCTCTAGGAGGATTTCGTTGAACACGGGAATTCTGCATGAAACGCTAGACAGAAGAATTCTCAGTAACTTCTTTCGGCGGTGTGTGTTCACCTCACAGAGTTGAACCTTCCTGTAGACAGAGCAGATTTGAAACCCTCTTTTTGTGGAATTTGCAAGTGGAGATTTCAAGCCCCTTGGGGACAATGGTAGAAATGGAAATATCTTCGTATAAAAACTAGAGAGAATCATTCTCAGCAACCACTTTGTGATGTGTGCGTTCCACTCACAGAGTTTAACCTTTCTTTTCATAGAGTAGTTTGGAAACAGTCTGTTTGTAAAGTCTGCAGGTGGATATTTGGACCTCTTGGAGGATATCGTTGGAAACGGGATTTCTGCATATAAAGGTAGACAGGAGAATTCTCAGTAACTTCTTTGGGCTGCGTGTGTTCAGCTCACAGAGATGAACCTTCCTGTAGACAGAGCACATCTGAAACCCTCTTTTTGTGGAATTTGCAAGTGGAGATTTCAAGCGCTTTGGGGCCAATGGTAGAAAAGGAAATATCTTCGTATAAAAACTAGAGAGAATCAATCTCATCAACCACTTTGGGATGTGTGCATTCCACTCACAGAGTTTAACCTTTCTTTTCATAGAGCAGTTTGGAAACAGTCTGTTTGTAATGTCTGCAGGTGGATATTTTGATCTCTTGGAGGATTTCGTTGGAAACGGGATTTCTTCATCTAATGCTAGAAGGAAGAATTCTCAGAAACTTCTTTGATTTGTGTGTGTTCAACTAACAGAGCTGAACCATCCTTTTGACAGAGCAGATTGGAAACCCTCTTTTTGGGGAATTTGCTTGTGGAGATTTCAAGCGTTTTGGGGCCTACGGTAGAAAAGGAAATATCCTCGTATAAAAACTAGAGAGAATCATTCTCAGCAACCACTTTGTGATGTGTGCGTTCCACTCACAGAGTTTAACCTTTCTTTTCATAGATCAGTTTGGAAACACTCTGTTTGTAAAGTCTGCAAGTGGAGATTTGGACCTCTTTGAGGATTTCGTTGGAAACGGGATTTCTGCATGAAACGCTAGACAGAAGAATTCTCAGTAACTTCTTTGGGCTGCGTGTGTTCAACTCACAGAGTTGAACCTTCCTGTAGACAGAGAAGATTTGAAACCCTCTTTTTGTGGAATTTGCAAGTGGAGATTTCAAGCGCCTTGGGGCCAATGGTAGAAATGGAAATATCTTCGTATAAAAACTAGAGAGAATCATTCTCAGCAACCACTTTGTGATGTGTGCGTTCCACTCACAGAGTTTAACCTTTCTTTTCATAGAGCAGTTTGGAAACAGTCTGTTTGTAAAGTCTGCAGGTGGAGATTTGGATCTCTTTGAGGATTTACTTGGAAACGGGATTTCTGCATATAACGCTAGACAGAAGAATTCTCAGTAACTTCTTTGGGCTGCGTGTGTTCAACTCAGAGATTTGAATCTTCCTGTAGACAGAGCAGATTTGAAACCCTCTTTTTGTGGAATGTGCAAGTGGAGATTTCAAGCGCTTTCGGGCCAATGGTAGAAAAGGAAATATCTTCGTTTAAAAACTAGAGAGAATCATTCTCAGCAACCACTTTGTGATGTGTGCGTTCCACTCACAGAGTTTAACCTTTCTTTTCATAGAGCAGTTTGGAAACACTCTGTTTGTAAAGTCTACAAATGCATATTTGGACCTCTAGGAGGATTTCGTTGAACACGGGAATTCTGCATGAAACGCTAGACAGAAGAATTCTCAGTAACTTCTTTCGGCGGTGTGTGTTCACCTCACAGAGTTGAACCTTCCTGTAGACAGAGCAGATTTGAAACCCTCTTTTTGTGGAATTTGCAAGTGGAGATTTCAAGCCCCTTGTGGACAGTGGTAGAAATGGAAATATCTTCGTATAAAAACTAGAGAGAATCATTCTCAGCAACCACTTTGTGATGTGTGCATTCCACTCACAGAGTTTAACCTTTCTTTTCATAGAGCAGTTTGGAAACAGTCAGTTTGTAAAGTCTGCAGGTGGATATTTGGACCTCTTGGAGGATTTCGTTGGAAACGGGATTTCTGCAAGTAACGCAAGACAGGAGAATTCTCAGTAACTTCTTTGGGCTGGGTGTGTTCAACTCACAGAGGTGAAGCTTCCTGTAGATAGAGCAGATTTGAAACCCTCTTTTTGTGGAATTTGCAAGTTTAGATTTCAAGCGCTTTGGGGTCAATGGTAGAAAAGGATATATCTTCGTATAAAAACTTGAGAGAATCATTCTCAGCAACAACTTTGTGATGTGTGCGTTCCACTCACAGAGTTTAACCTTTGTTTTCATAGAGCAGTTTGGAAACACTCTGTTTGTAAAGTCTGCAAGTGGATATTTGGACCTCTTTTAGGATATCGTGGGAAACGGGATTTCTGCATATAACGCTAGACAGAAGAATTCTCAGTAACTTCTTTGGGCTGCGTGTGTTCAACTCACACAGTTGAACTTTCCTGTAGACAGAGCAGATTTGAAACCCTCTTTTTGTGGAATTTGCAAGTGGAGATTTCAAGTGCTTTGGGGCCAATGGTAGAAAAGGAAATATCTTCGTATAAAAACTAGAGAGAATCATTCTCAGCAACCACTTTGTGATGTGTGCGTTCCACTCACAGAGTTTAACCTTTCTTTTCATAGATCAGTTTGGAAACACTCTGTTTGTAAAGTCTGCAGGGGCATATTTGGACCTCTTGGAGGATTTCGTTGGACACGGGATTTCTGCATATAACGCTAGACAAAAGAATTCTCAGTAACTTCTTTGGGCAGCGTGTGTTCACCTCAGAGAGTTGAACCTTCCTGTAGACAGAGCATATTTCAAACCCTCTTTTTGTGGAATTTGCAAGTGGAGATTTCAAGCGCTTAGGGGCCAATGGTAGAAATGGAAATATCTTCGTATAAAAACTAGAGAGAATCAATCTCATCAACCACTTTGGGATGTGTGCATTCCACTCACAGAGTTTAACCTTCCTTTTCATAGAGCAGTTTGGAAACAGTCTGTTTGTAATGTCTGCAGGTGGATATTTTGATCTCTTGGAGGATTTCGTTGGAAACGGGATTTCTTCATCTAATGCTAGAAGGAAGAATTCTCAGAAACTTCTTTGATTTGTGTGTGTTCAACTAACAGAGCTGAACCATCCTTTTGACAGAGCAGATTGGAAACCCTCTTTTTGAGGAATTTGCTTTGAAGATTTCAAGCGTTTTGGGGCCAATGGTAGAAAAGGAAATATCCTCGTATAAAAACTAGAGAGAATCATTCTCAGCAACCACTTTGTGATGTGTGCGTTCCACTCACAGAGTTTAACCTTTCTTTTCATAGATCAGTTTGGAAACACTCTGTTTGTAAAGTCTGCAAGTGGAGACTTGGACCTCTAGGAGGATTTCGTTGAACACGGGAATTCTGCATGAAACGCTAGACAGAAGAATTCTCAGTAACTTCTTTCGGCGGTGTGTGTTCACCTCACAGAGTTGAACCTTCCTGTAGACAGAGCAGATTTGAAACCCTCTTTTTGTGGAATTTGCAAGTGGAGATTTCAAGCCCCTTGGGGACAATGGTAGAAATGGAAATATCTTCGTATAAAAACTAGAGAGAATCATTCTCAGCAACCACTTTGTGATGTGTGCGTTCCACTCACAGAGTTTAACCTTTCTTTTCATAGAGTAGTTTGGAAACAGTCTGTTTGTAAAGTCTGCAGGTGGATATTTGGACCTCTTGGAGGATATCGTTGGAAACGGGATTTCTGCATATAAAGGTAGACAGGAGAATTCTCAGTAACTTCTTTGGGCTGCGTGTGTTCAGCTCACAGAGATGAACCTTCCTGTAGACAGAGCACATCTGAAACCCTCTTTTTGTGGAATTTGCAAGTGGAGATTTCAAGCGCTTTGGGGCCAATGGTAGAAAAGGAAATATCTTCGTATAAAAACTAGAGAGAATCAATCTCATCAACCACTTTGGGATGTGTGCATTCCACTCACAGAGTTTAACCTTTCTTTTCATAGAGCAGTTTGGAAACAGTCTGTTTGTAATGTCTGCAGGTGGATATTTTGATCTCTTGGAGGATTTCGTTGGAAACGGGATTTCTTCATCTAATGCTAGAAGGAAGAATTCTCAGAAACTTCTTTGATTTGTGTGTGTTCAACTAACAGAGCTGAACCATCCTTTTGACAGAGCAGATTGGAAACCCTCTTTTTGGGGAATTTGCTTGTGGAGATTTCAAGCGTTTTGGGGCCAACCGTAGAAAAGGAAATATCCCTGTATAAAAACTAGAGAGAATCATTCTCAGCAACCACTTTGTGATGTGTGCGTTCCACTCACAGAGTTTAACCTTTCTTTTCATAGATCAGTTTGGAAACACTCTGTTTGTAAAGTCTGCAAGTGGAGATTTGGACCTCTTTGAGGATTTCGTTGGAAACGTGATTTCTGCATGAAACGCTAGACAGAAGAATTCTCAGTAACTTCTTTGGGCTGCGTGTGTTCAACTCACAGAGTTGAACCTTCCTATAGACAGGGAAGATTTGAAACCCTCTTTTTGTGGAATTTGCAAGTGGAGATTTCACGCGCCTTGGGGCCAATGGTAGAAATGGAAATATCTTCGTATAAAAACTAGAGAGAATCATTCTCAGCAACCACTTTGTGATGTGTGCGTTCCACTCACAGAGTTTAACCTTTCTTTTCATAGAGCAGTTTGGAAACAGTCTGTTTGTAAAGTCTGCAGGTGGAGATTTGGACCTCTTTGAGGATATCCTTGGAAACGGGATTTCTGCATATAACGCTAGACAGAAGAATTCTCAGTAACTTCTTTGGGCTGCGTGTGTTCAACTCAGAGATTTGAATCTTCCTGTAGACAGAGCAGATTTGAAACCCTCTTTTTGTGGAATGTGCAAGTGGAGATTTCAAGCGCTTTCGGGCCAATGGTAGAAAAGGAAATATCTTCGTTTAAAAACTAGAGAGAATCATTCTCAGCAACAACTTTGTGATGTGTGCGTTCCACTCACAGAGTTTAACCTTTCTTTTCATAGAGCAGTTTGGAAACACTCTGTTTGTAAAGTCTACAAATGCATATTTGGACTTCTAGGAGGATTTCGTTGAACACGGGAATTCTGCATGAAACGCTAAACAGAAGAATTCTCAGTAACTTCTTTCAGCGGTGTGTGTTCACCTCACAGAGTTGAACCTTCCTGTAGACAGAGCAGATTTGAAACCCTCTTTTTGTGGAATTTGCAAGTGGAGATTTCAAGCCCCTTGGGGACAATGGTAGAAATGGAAATATCTTCGTATAAAAACTAGAGAGAATCATTCTCAGCAACCACTTTGTGATGTGTGCATTCCACTCACAGAGTTTAACCTTTCTTTTCATAGAGCAGTTTGGAAACAGTCTGTTTGTAAAGTCTGCAGGTGGATATTTGGAACTCTTGGAGGATTTCGTTGGAAACAGGATTTCTGCAAGTAACGCTAGACAGGAGAATTCTCAGTAACTTCTTTGGGCTGCGTGTGTTCAACTCACAGAGGTGAAGCTTCCTGTAGATAGAGCAGATTTGAAACCCTCTTTTTGTGGAATTTGCAAATTTAGATTTCAAGCGCTTTGGGGTCAATGGTAGAAATGGATATATCTTTGTATAAAAACTAGAGAGAATCATTCTCAGCAACCACTTTGTGATGTGTGCGTTCCACTCACTGAGTTTAACCTTTCTTTTCATAGAGCAGTTTGGAAACACTCTGTTTGTAAAGTCTGCAAGTGGATATTTGGACCTATTTAAGGATATCTTGGGAAACGGGATTTCTGCATATAACGCTAGACAGAAGAATTCTCAGTAACTTCTTTGGGCTGCGTGTGTTCAACACACAGAGTTGTACATTCCTGTAGACAGAGCAGATTTGAAACCCTCTTTTTGTGGAATTTGCAAGTGGAGATTTCAAGTGCTTTGGGGCCAATGGTAGAAAAGGAAATATCTTCGTATAAAAGCTAGAGAGAATCATTCTCAGCAACCACTTTGTGAAGTGTGCATTCCACTCACTGAGTTTAACCTTTCTTTTCATAGAGCAGTTTGGAAACAGTCTGTTTGTAAAGTCTGCAGGTGGATATTTGGACCTCTTGGAGGATTTCGTTGGACACGGGATTTCTGCATGAAACGCTAGACAGAAGAATTCTCAGTAACTTCTTTGGGCAGCGTGTATTCACCTCAGAGAGTTGAACCTTCCTGTAGACAGAGCAGATTTGAAACCATCTTTTTGTGGAATTTGCAAGTGGAGATTTCAAGCGCTTTGGGGCCAATGGTAGAAATGGAAATATCTTCGTATAAAAACTAGAGAGAATCATTCTCATCAACCACTTTGTGATGTGCGCGTTCCACTCACAGAGTTTAACCTTTCTTTTCATAGAGCAGTTTGGAAACAGTCTGTTTGTAAACTCTGCAGGTGGATATTTGGACCTCTTGGAGGATTTCGTTGGAAACGGGATTTCTGCAAGTAACGCAAGACAGGAGAATTCTCAGTAACTTCTTTGGGCTGGGTGTGTTCAACTCACAGAGGTGAAGCTTCCTGTAGATAGAGCAGATTTGAAACCCTCTTTTTGTGGAATTTGCAAGTGGAGATTTCAAGCGCTTTGGGGTCAATGGTAGAAAAGGATATATCTTCGTATAAAAACTAGAGAGAATCATTCTCAGCAACCGCTTTGTGATGTGTGCGTTCCACTCACAGAGTTTAACCTTTGTTTTCATAGAGCAGTTTGGAAACACTCTGTTTGTAAAGTCTGCAAGTGGAGATTTGGACCTCTTTGAGGATTTCGTTGGAAACGGGATTTCTGCATGTAACGCAAGACAGAAGAATTCTCAGTAACTTCTTTCGGCTGCCTGTGTTCACCTCACAGACTTGAACCTTCCTGTAGACACAGCAGATATGAAACCCTCTTTTTGTGGAATTTGCAAGGGGAGATTTCAAGCGCTTTGGGGCCAATGGTAGAAAAGGAAATATCTTCGTATAAAAACTAGAGAGAGTCAATCTCAGCAACCACTTTGTGATGTGTGGGTTCCCCTCACAGAGTTTAACCTTTCTTTTCATAGAGCAGTTTGGAAACACTCTGTTTGTAAAGTCTGCAAGTGCATATTTGGACTTCTTGGAGGATTTCGTTGGACACGGGATTTCTGCATATAACGCTAGACAGGAGAATTCTCAGTAACTTCTTTGGGCTGCCTGTGTTCAACTCACAGAGATGAAGCTTCCTGTAGACAGAGCAGATTTGAAACCCTCTTTTTGTGGGATTTCCAAGTGGAGATTTCAAGCGCTTTAGGGTCAATGGTAGAAAAGGATATATCTTCGTATAAAAACTAGAGAGAATCATTCTCAGCAACCACTTTGTGATGTGTGCGTTCCACTCACTGAGTTTAACCTTTCTTTTCATAGAGCAGTTTGGAAACACTCTGTTTGTAAAGTCTGCAAGTGGAGATTTGGACCTCTTTTAGGATATCGTGGGAAACGGTATTTCTGCATATAACGCTAGACAGAAGAATTCTCAGTAACTTCTTTGGGCTGCGTGTCTTCAACTCACAGAGTTGAACCTTCCTGTAGACAAAGCAGATCTGAAACCCTCTTTTTGTGGAATTTGCAAGTGGAGATTTCAAGCGCTTTGTGGCCAATGGTAGAAAAGGAAATATCTTCGTATCAAAACTAGAGAGAATCATTCTCAGCAACCACTTTGTGATGTGTGCGTTCCACTCACAGAGTTTAACCTTTCTTTTCATAGAGCAGTTTGGAAACAGTCTGTTTGTAAAGTCTGCAAGTGGAGATTTGGACCTCTTCGAGGATTGCGTTGGAAACGGGATTTCTGCATATAACGCTAGACAGAAGAATTCTCAGTAACTTCTTTGGGCTGCGTGTGTTCAACTCAGAGAGTTGAATCTTCCTGCAAACAGAGCAGATTGGAAACCCTCTTTTTGTGGAATTTGCAAGTGGAGATTTCAAGCCCTTAGGGGCCAATGGTAGAAAGGGAATTATCTTCGTATAAAAACTAGAGAGAATCATTCTCAGCAACCACTTTGTGATGTGTGCATTCCACTCACAGTGTTTAACCTTTGTTTTCATAGAGCAGTTTGGAAACAGTCTGTTTGTAAAGTCTGCAGGTGGAGATTTGGACCTCTTGGAGGATTTCGTTGGAAACGGGATTTCTGCATATAACGCTGGACAGGAGAATTCTCAGTAACTTCTTTGGGCTGCGTGTGTTCAACTCAGAGAGTTGAACCTTCCTGTAGACAGAGCAGATTTGAAACCCTCTTTTTGTGGAATTTGCAAGTTTAGATTTCAAGCGCTTTGGGGTCAATGGTAGAAAAGGATATATCTTCGTATAAAAACTAGAGAGAATCATTCTCAGAAACCACTTTCTGATGTGTGCGTTCCACTCACAGAGTTTAACCTTTGTTTTCATAGAGCAGTTTGGAAACACTCTGTTTGTAAAGTCTGCAAGTGGAGATTTGGACCTCTTTGAGGATTTCGTAGGAAACGGGATTTCTGCATGTAACGCAAGACAGAAGAATTCTCAGTAACTTGTTTGGGCTGCCTGTGTTCAACTGACAGAGTTGAACCTTTCTGTAGACAGAGGAGATTTGAAACCCTCTTTTTGTGGAATTTGCAAGTGGAGAATTCAAGCGCTTTGGGGCCAATGGTAGAAAAGGAAATATCTTCGTATAAAAACTAGAGAGAGTCAATCTCAGCAACCACTTTGTGATGTCTGCGTTCCACTCACAGAGTTTAACCTTTCTTTTCATAGAGCAGTTTGGAAACACTCTGTTTGTAAAGTCTGCAAGTGGATATTTAGATCTCTTGGAGGATTTCTTTGGAAACGGGATTTCTGCATATAACGCTAGACAGAAGAATTCTCAGTAACTTCTTTGGGCTGCGGGTGTTCAACTCACAGAGATGAAGCCTCCTGTAGACAGAGCAGATTTGAAACCCTCTTTTTGTGGAATTTCCAAGTTTAGATTTCAAGCGCTTTGAGGTCAATGGTAGAAAAGGATATATCTTCGTATAAAAACTAGAGAGAATCATTCTCAGCAACCACTTTGTGATGTGTGCGTTCCACTCACTGAGTTTAACCTTTCTTTTCATAGAGCAGTTTGGAAACACTCTGTTTGTAAAGTCTGCAAGTGGAGATTTGGACCTCTTTTAGGATATCTTGGTAAACGGGATTTCTGCATATAACGCTAGACAGAAGAATTCTCAGTAACTTCTTTGGGCTGCGTGTGTTCAACACACAGAGTTGTACATTCCTGTAGACAGAGCAGATTTGAAACCCTCTTTTTGTGGAATTTGCAAGTGGAGATTTCAAGTGCTTTGGGGCCAATGGTAGAAAAGGAAATATCTTCGTATAAAAGCTAGAGAGAATCATTCTCATCAACCACTTTGTGATGTGTGCGTTCCACTCACAGAGTTTAACCTTTCTTTTCATAGAGCAGTTTGGAAACAGTCTGTTTGTAAAGTCTGCAGGGGGATATTTGGACCTCTTGGAGGATTTCGTTGGAAACGGGATTTCTGCATATAACGCTAGACAGAAGAATTCTCAGTAACTTCTTTGGGCTGCATGTGTTTAACTCAGAGAGTTGAATCTTTCTGTAGACAGAGAAGATTTGAAACCCTCTTTTTGTGGAATTTGCAAGTGGAGATTTCAAGCGCTTTGGGGCCAATGGTAGAAAAGGAAATATCTTTGTATAAAAACTAGAGAGAATCATTCTCAGCAACCACATTGTGATGTGTGCGTTCCACTCACAGAGTTTAACCTTTCTTTTCATAGAGCAGTTTGGAAACACTCTGTTTGTAAACTCTGCAAGTGCATATTTGGACCTCTTGGAGGATTTCTTTGGACATGGGATTTCTGCATGAAACGCTAGACAGAAGAATTCTCAGTAACTACTTTGGGCAGCGTGTGTTCACCTCACAGACTTGAACCTTCCTGTAGACAGAGCAGATTTGAAACCCTCTTTTTGTGGAATTTGTAAGTGGAGATTTCAAGCGCTTTGTGGTCAATGGTAGAAAAGGATATATCTTCGTATAAAAACTAGAGAGAATCATTCTCAGCAACCACTTTGTGATGTGTGTGCTCCACTCCCAGATTTTACCCTTTGTTTTCATAGAGCAGTTTGGAAACACTCTGTTTGTGAAGTCTGCAAGTGGAGATTTGGACCTCTTTGAGGATTTCGTTGGAAACGGGATTTCTGCATGTAACGCAAGACAGAAGAATTCTCACTAACTTGTTTGGGCTGCCTGTGTTCAACTCACAGAGTTGAACCTTTCTGTAGACAGAGAAGATTTGAAACCCTCTTTTTGTGGAATTTGCAAGTGGAGATTTCAAGCGCTTTGGGGCCAATGGTAGAAAAGGAAATATCTTCGTATAAAAACTAGAGAGAGTCAATCTCAGCAACCAGTTTGTGATGTGTGCGTTCCACTCACAGAGTTTAACCTTTCTTCTCATAGAGCAGTTTGGAAACACTCTCTTTGTAAAGTCTGCAAGTGCATATTTGGACCTCTTGGAGGATTTCGTTGGAAACGGGATTTCTGCATATAACGCTAGACAGGAGAATTCTCAGTAACTTCTTTGGGCTGCGTGTGTTCAACTCACAGAGGTGAAGCTTCCTGTAGACAGAGGAGATTTGAAACCCTCTTTTTGTGGAATTTCCAAGTGGAGATTTCAAGCGCTTTGGGGTCAATGGTAGAAAAGGATATATCTTCGTATAAAAACTAGAGAGAATCATTCTCAGCAACCACTTTGTGATGTGTGCGTTCCACTCACTGAGTTTAACCTTTCTTTTCATAGAGCAGTTTGGAAACACTCTGTTTGTAAAGTCTGCAAGTGGAGATTTGGACCTCTTGGAGGATATCGTGGGAAACGGTATTTCTGCATATAACGCTAGACAGAAGAATTCTCAGTAACTTCTTTGGGCTGAGTGTGTTCAACTCACAGAGTTGAACCTTCCTGTAGACAGAGCAGATCTGAAACCCTCTTTTTGTGGAATTTGCAAGTGGAGATTTCAAGCGCTTTGGGGCCAATGGTAGAAAAGGAAATATCTTCGTATAAAAACTAGACAGAATCATTCTCAGCAACCACTTTGTGATGTGTGCAATCCACTCCCAGAGTTTAACCTTTGTTTTCATAGAGCATTTTGGAAACACTCTGTTTGTGAAGTCTGCAAGTGGAGATTTGGACCTCTTTGAGGATTTCGTTGGAAACAGGATTTCTGCATGTAACGCAAGACAGAAGAATTCTCAGTAACTTGTTTGGGCTGCCTGTGTTCAACTCACAGAGTTGAACCTTTCTGTAGACAGAGAAGATTTCAAACCCTCTTTTTGTGGAATTTGCAAGTGGAGATTTCAAGCGCTTTGGGGCCAATGGTAGTAAAGGAAATATCTTCGTATAAAAACTAGAGAGAGTCAATCTCAGCAACCACTTTGTGATGTGTGGGTTCCCCTCACAGAGTTTAACCTTTCTTTTCATAGAGCAGTTTGGAAACACTCTGTTTGTAAAGTCTGCAAGTGCATATTTGGACTTCTTGGAGGATTTCGTTGGACACGGGATTTCTGCATATAACGCTAGACAGGAGAATTCTCAGTAACTTCTTTGGGCTGCCTGTGTTCAACTCACAGAGATGAAGCTTCCTGTAGACAGAGCAGATTTGAAACCCTCTTTTTGTGGGATTTCCAAGTGGAGATTTCAAGCGCTTTAGGGTCAATGGTAGAAAAGGATATATCTTCGTATAAAAACTAGAGAGAATCATTCTCAGCAACCACTTTGTGATGTGTGCGTTCCACTCACTGAGTTTAACCTTTCTTTTCATAGAGCAGTTTGGAAACACTCTGTTTGTAAAGTCTGCAAGTGGAGATTTGGACCTCTTTTAGGATATCGTGGGAAACGGTATTTCTGCATATAACGCTAGACAGAAGAATTCTCAGTAACTTCTTTGGGCTGCGTGTCTTCAACTCACAGAGTTGAACCTTCCTGTAGACAAAGCAGATCTGAAACCCTCTTTTTGTGGAATTTGCAAGTGGAGATTTCAAGCGCTTTGTGGCCAATGGTAGAAAAGGAAATATCTTCGTATCAAAACTAGAGAGAATCATTCTCAGCAACCACTTTGTGATGTGTGCGTTCCACTCACAGAGTTTAACCTTTGTTTTCATAGAGCAGTTTGGAAACAGTCTGTTTGTAAAGTCTGCAAGTGGAGATTTGGACCTCTTCGAGGATTGCGTTGGAAACGGGATTTCTGCATATAACGCTAGACAGAAGAATTCTCAGTAACTTCTTTGGGCTGCGTGTGTTCAACTCAGAGAGTTGAATCTTCCTGCAAACAGAGCAGATTGGAAACCCTCTTTTTGTGGAATTTGCAATTGGAGATTTCAAGCGCTTAGGGGCCAATGGTAGAAAGGGAATTATCTTCGTATAAAAACTAGAGAGAATCATTCTCAGCAACCACTTTGTGATGTGTGCATTCCACTCACAGTGTTTAACCTTTGTTTTCATAGAGCAGTTTGGAAACAGTCTGTTTGTAAAGTCTGCAGGTGGAGATTTGGACCTCTTGGAGGATTTCGTTGGAAACGGGATTTCTGCATATAACGCTGGACAGGAGAATTCTCAGTAACTTCTTTGGGCTGCGTGTGTTCAACTCAGAGAGTTGAACCTTCCTGTAGACAGAGCAGATTTGAAACCCTCTTTTTGTGGAATTTGCAAGTTTAGTTTTCAAGCGCTTTGGGGTCAATGGTAGAAAATGATATATCTTCGTATAAAAACTAGAGAGAATCATTCTCAGAAACCACTTTCTGATGTGTGCGTTCCACTCACAGAGTTTAACCTTTGTTTTCATAGAGCAGTTTGGAAACACTCTGTTTGTAAAGTCTGCAAGTGGAGATTTGGACCTCTTTGAGGATTTCGTAGGAAACGGGATTTCTGCATGTAACGCAAGACAGAAGAATTCTCAGTAACTTGTTTGGGCTGCCTGTGTTCAACTCACAGAGTTGAACCTTTCTGTAGACAGAGGAGATTTGAAACCCTCTTTTTGTGGAATTTGCAAGTGGAGAATTCAAGCGCTTTGGGGCCAATGGTAGAAAAGGAAATATCTTCGTATAAAAACTAGAGAGAGTCAATCTCAGCAACCACTTTGTGATGTCTGCGTTCCACTCACAGAGTTTAACCTTTCTTTTCATAGAGCAGTTTGGAAACACTCTGTTTGTAAAGTCTGCAAGTGGATATTTAGATCTCTTGGAGGATTTCTTTGGAAACGGGATTTCTGCATATAACGCTAGACAGAAGAATTCTCAGTAACTTCTTTGGGCTGCGGGTGTTCAACTCACAGAGATGAAGCCTCCTGTAGACAGAGCAGATTTGAAACCCTCTTTTTGTGGGATTTCCAAGTGGAGATTTCAAGCGCTTTAGGGTCAATGGTAGAAAAGGATATATCTTCGTATAAAAACTAGAGAGAATCATTCTCAGCAACCACTTTGTGATGTGTGCGTTCCACTCACTGAGTTTAACCTTTCTTTTCATAGAGCAGTTTGGAAACACTCTGTTTGTAAAGTCTGCAAGTGGATATTTGGACCTATTTTAGGATATCTTGGGAAACGGGATTTCTGCATATAACGCTAGACAGAAGAATTCTCAGTAACTTCTTTGGGCTGCGTGTGTTCAACACACAGAGTTGTACATTCCTGTAGACAGAGCAGATTTGAAACCCTCTTTTTGTGGAATTTGCAAGTGGAGATTTCAAGCGCTTTGGGGCCAATGGTAGAAAAGGAAATATCTTCGTATAAAAACTAGAGAGAATCATTCTCAGCAACCACATTGTGATGTGTGCGTTCCACTCACAGAGTTTAACCTTTCTTTTCATAGAGCAGTTTGGAAACACTCTGTTTGTAAACTCTGCAAGTGCATATTTGGACCTCTTGGAGGATTTCTTTGGACATGGGATTTCTGCATGAAACGCTAGACAGAAGAATTCTCAGTAACTACTTTGGGCAGCGTGTGTTCACCTCACAGACTTGAACCTTCCTGTAGACAGAGCAGATTTGAAACCCTCTTTTTGTGGAATTTGTAAGTGGAGATTTCAAGCTCTTTGTGGTCAATGGTAGAAAAGGATATATCTTCGTATAAAAACTAGAGAGAATCATTCTCAGCAACCACTTTGTGATGTGTGTGCTCCACTCCCAGATTTTACCCTTTGTTTTCATAGAGCAGTTTGGAAACACTCTGTTTGTGAAGTCTGCAAGTGGAGATTTGGACCTCTTTGAGGATTTCGTTGGAAACGGGATTTCTGCATGTAACGCAAGACAGAAGAATTCTCACTAACTTGTTTGGGCTGCCTGTGTTCAACTCACAGAGTTGAACCTTTCTGTAGACAGAGAAGATTTGAAACCCTCTTTTTGTGGAATTTGCAAGTGGAGATTTCAAGCGCTTTGGGGCCAATGGTAGAAAAGGAAATATCTTCGTATAAAAACTAGAGAGAGTCAATCTCAGCAACCACTTTGTGATGTGTGCGTTCCACTCACAGAGTTTAACCTTTCTTCTCATAGAGCAGTTTGGAAACACTCTCTTTGTAAAGTCTGCAAGTGCATATTTGGACCTCTTGGAGGATTTCGTTGGAAACGGGATTTCTGCATATAACGCTAGACAGGAGAATTCTCAGTAACTTCTTTGGGCTGCGTGTGTTCAACTCACAGAGGTGAAGCTTCCTGTAGACAGAGGAGATTTGAAACCCTCTTTTTGTGGAATTTCCAAGTGGAGATTTCAAGCGCTTTGGGGTCAATGGTAGAAAAGGATATATCTTCGTATAAAAACTAGAGAGAATCATTCTCAGCAACCACTTTGTGATGTGTGCGTTCCACTCACTGAGTTTAACCTTTCTTTTCATAGAGCAGTTTGGAAACACTCTGTTTGTAAAGTCTGCAAGTGGAGATTTGGACCTCTTGGAGGATATCGTGGGAAACGGTATTTCTGCATATAACGCTAGACAGAAGAATTCTCAGTAACTTCTTTGGGCTGAGTGTGTTCAACTCACAGAGTTGAACCTTCCTGTAGACAGAGCAGATCTGAAACCCTCTTTTTGTGGAATTTGCAAGTGGAGATTTCAAGCGCTTTGGGGCCAATGGTAGAAAAGGAAATATCTTCGTATAAAAACTAGACAGAATCATTCTCAGCAACCACTTTGTGATGTGTGCAATCCACTCCCAGAGTTTAACCTTTGTTTTCATAGAGCAGTTTGGAAACACTCTGTTTGTGAAGTCTGCAAGTGGAGATTTGGACCTCTTTGAGGATTTCGTTGGAAACAGGATTTCTGCATGTAACGCAAGACAGAAGAATTCTCAGTAACTTGTTTGGGCTGCCTGTGTTCAACTCACAGAGTTGAACCTTTCTGTAGACAGAGAAGATTTGAAACCCTCTTTTTGTGGAATTTGCAAGTGGAGATTTCAAGCGCTTTGGGGCCAATGGTAGTAAAGGAAATATCTTCGTATAAAAACTAGAGAGAGTCAATCTCAGCAACCACTTTGTGATGTGTGGGTTCCCCTCACAGAGTTTAACCTTTCTTTTCATAGAGCAGTTTGGAAACACTCTGTTTGTAAAGTCTGCAAGTGCATATTTGGACTTCTTGGAGGATTTCGTTGGACACGGGATTTCTGCATATTACGCTAGACAGGAGAATTCTCAGTAACTTCTTTGGGCTGCCTGTGTTCAACTCACAGAGATGAAGTTTCCTGTAGACAGAGCAGATTTGAAACCCTCTTTTTGTGGGATTTCCAAGTGGAGATTTCAAGCGCTTTAGGGTCAATGGTAGAAAAGGATATATCTTCGTATAAAAACTAGAGAGAATCATTCTCAGCAACCACTTTGTGATGTGTGCGTTCCACTCACTGAGTTTAACCTTTCTTTTCATAGAGCAGTTTGGAAACACTCTGTTTGTAAAGTCTGCAAGTGGAGATTTGGACCTCTTTTAGGATATCGTGGGAAACGGTATTTCTGCATATAACGCTAGACAGAAGAATTCTCAGTAACTTCTTTGGGCTGCGTGTCTTCAACTCACAGAGTTGAACCTTCCTGTAGACAAAGCAGATCTGAAACCCTCTTTTTGTGGAATTTGCAAGTGGAGATTTCAAGCGCTTTGTGGCCAATGGTAGAAAAGGAAATATCTTCGTATCAAAACTAGAGAGAATCATTCTCAGCAACCACTTTGTGATGTGTGCGTTCCACTCACAGAGTTTAACCTTTGTTTTCATAGAGCAGTTTGGAAACAGTCTGTTTGTAAAGTCTGCAAGTGGAGATTTGGACCTCTTCGAGGATTGCGTTGGAAACGGGATTTCTGCATATAACGCTAGACAGAAGAATTCTCAGTAACTTCTTTGGGCTGCGTGTGTTCAACTCAGAGAGTTGAATCTTCCTGCAAACAGAGCAGATTGGAAACCCTCTTTTTGTGGAATTTGCAATTGGAGATTTCAAGCGCTTAGGGGCCAATGGTAGAAAGGGAATTATCTTCGTATAAAAACTAGAGAGAATCATTCTCAGCAACCACTTTGTGATGTGTGCATTCCACTCACAGTGTTTAACCTTTGTTTTCATAGAGCAGTTTGGAAACAGTCTGTTTGTAAAGTCTGCAGGTGGAGATTTGGACCTCTTGGAGGATTTCGTTGGAAACGGGATTTCTGCATATAACGCTGGACAGGAGAATTCTCAGTAACTTCTTTGGGCTGCGTGTGTTCAACTCAGAGAGTTGAACCTTCCTGTAGACAGAGCAGATTTGAAACCCTCTTTTTGTGGAATTTGCAAGTTTAGTTTTCAAGCGCTTTGGGGTCAATGGTAGAAAATGATATATCTTCGTATAAAAACTAGAGAGAATCATTCTCAGAAACCACTTTCTGATGTGTGCGTTCCACTCACAGAGTTTAACCTTTGTTTTCATAGAGCAGTTTGGAAACACTCTGTTTGTAAAGTCTGCAAGTGGAGATTTGGACCTCTTTGAGGATTTCGTAGGAAACGGGATTTCTGCATGTAACGCAAGACAGAAGAATTCTCAGTAACTTGTTTGGGCTGCCTGTGTTCAACTCACAGAGTTGAACCTTTCTGTAGACAGAGGAGATTTGAAACCCTCTTTTTGTGGAATTTGCAAGTGGAGAATTCAAGCGCTTTGGGGCCAATGGTAGAAAAGGAAATATCTTCGTATAAAAACTAGAGAGAGTCAATCTCAGCAACCACTTTGTGATGTCTGCGTTCCACTCACAGAGTTTAACCTTTCTTTTCATAGAGCAGTTTGGAAACACTCTGTTTGTAAAGTCTGCAAGTGGATATTTTGATCTCTTGGAGGATTTCTTTGGAAACGGGATTTCTGCATATAACGCTAGACAGAAGAATTCTCAGTAACTTCTTTGGGCTGCGGGTGTTCAACTCACAGAGATGAAGCCTCCTGTAGACAGAGCAGATTTGAAACCCTCTTTTTGTGGGATTTCCAAGTGGAGATTTCAAGCGCTTTAGGGTCAATGGTAGAAAAGGATATATCTTCGTATAAAAACTAGAGAGAATCATTCTCAGCAACCACTTTGTGATGTGTGCGTTCCACTCACTGAGTTTAACCTTTCTTTTCATAGAGCAGTTTGGAAACACTCTGTTTGTAAAGTCTGCAAGTGGATATTTGGACCTATTTTAGGATATCTTGGGAAACGGGATTTCTGCATATAACGCTAGACAGAAGAATTCTCAGTAACTTCTTTGGGCTGCGTGTGTTCAACACACAGAGTTGTACATTCCTGTAGACAGAGCAGATTTGAAACCCTCTTTTTGTGGAATTTGCAAGTGGAGATTTCAAGCGCTTTGGGGCCAATGGTAGAAAAGGAAATATCTTCGTATAAAAACTAGAGAGAATCATTCTCAGCAACCACATTGTGATGTGTGCGTTCCACTCACAGAGTTTAACCTTTCTTTTCATAGAGCAGTTTGGAAACACTCTGTTTGTAAACTCTGCAAGTGCATATTTGGACCTCTTGGAGGATTTCTTTGGACATGGGATTTCTGCATGAAACGCTAGACAGAAGAATTCTCAGTAACTACTTTGGGCAGCGTGTGTTCACCTCACAGACTTGAACCTTCCTGTAGACAGAGCAGATTTGAAACCCTCTTTTTGTGGAATTTGTAAGTGGAGATTTCAAGCTCTTTGTGGTCAATGGTAGAAAAGGATATATCTTCGTATAAAAACTAGAGAGAATCATTCTCAGCAACCACTTTGTGATGTGTGTGCTCCACTCCCAGATTTTACCCTTTGTTTTCATAGAGCAGTTTGGAAACACTCTGTTTGTGAAGTCTGCAAGTGGAGATTTGGACCTCTTTGAGGATTTCGTTGGAAACGGGATTTCTGCATGTAACGCAAGACAGAAGAATTCTCACTAACTTGTTTGGGCTGCCTGTGTTCAACTCACAGAGTTGAACCTTTCTGTAGACAGAGAAGATTTGAAACCCTCTTTTTGTGGAATTTGCAAGTGGAGATTTCAAGCGCTTTGGGGCCAATGGTAGAAAAGGAAATATCTTCGTATAAAAACTAGAGAGAGTCAATCTCAGCAACCACTTTGTGATGTGTGCGTTCCACTCACAGAGTTTAACCTTTCTTCTCATAGAGCAGTTTGGAAACACTCTCTTTGTAAAGTCTGCAAGTGCATATTTGGACCTCTTGGAGGATTTCGTTGGAAACGGGATTTCTGCATATAACGCTAGACAGGAGAATTCTCAGTAACTTCTTTGGGCTGCGTGTGTTCAACTCACAGAGGTGAAGCTTCCTGTAGACAGAGGAGATTTGAAACCCTCTTTTTGTGGAATTTCCAAGTGGAGATTTCAAGCGCTTTGGGGTCAATGGTAGAAAAGGATATATCTTCGTATAAAAACTAGAGAGAATCATTCTCAGCAACCACTTTGTGATGTGTGCGTTCCACTCACTGAGTTTAACCTTTCTTTTCATAGAGCAGTTTGGAAACACTCTGTTTGTAAAGTCTGCAAGTGGAGATTTAGACCTCTTGGAGGATATCGTGGGAAACGGTATTTCTGCATATAACGCTAGACAGAAGAATTCTCAGTAACTTCTTTGGGCTGAGTGTGTTCAACTCACAGAGTTGAACCTTCCTGTAGACAGAGCAGATCTGAAACCCTCTTTTTGTGGAATTTGCAAGTGGAGATTTCAAGCGCTTTTGGGCCAATGGTAGAAAAGGAAATATCTTCGTAGAAAAACTAGACAGAATCATTCTCAGCAACCACTTTGTGATGTGTGCAATCCACTCCCAGAGTTTAACCTTTGTTTTCATAGAGCAGTTTGGAAACACTCTGTTTGTGAAGTCTGCAAGTGGAGATTTGGACCTCTTTGAGGATTTCGTTGGAAACAGGATTTCTGCATGTAACGCAAGACAGAAGAATTCTCAGTAACTTGTTTGGGCTGCCTGTGTTCAACTCACAGAGTTGAACCTTTCTGTAGACAGAGAAGATTTGAAACCCTCTTTTTGTGGAATTTGCAAGTGGAGATTTCAAGCGCTTTGGGGCCAATGGTAGTAAAGGAAATATCTTCGTATAAAAACTAGAGAGAGTCAATCTCAGCAACCACTTTGTGATGTGTGGGTTCCCCTCACAGAGTTTAACCTTTCTTTTCATAGAGCAGTTTGGAAACACTCTGTTTGTAAAGTCTGCAAGTGCATATTTGGACTTCTTGGAGGATTTCATTGGACACGGGATTTCTGCATATAACGCTAGACAGGAGAATTCTCAGTAACTTCTTTGGGCTGCCTGTGTTCAACTCACAGAGATGAAGCTTCCTGTAGACAGAGCAGATTTGAAACCCTCTTTTTGTGGGATTTCCAAGTGGAGATTTCAAGCGCTTTAGGGTCAATGGTAGAAAAGGATATATCTTCGTATAAAAACTAGAGAGAATCATTCTCAGCAACCACTTTGTGATGTGTGCGTTCCACTCACTGAGTTTAACCTTTCTTTTCATAGAGCAGTTTGGAAACACTCTGTTTGTAAAGTCTGCAAGTGGAGATTTGGACCTCTTTTAGGATATCGTGGGAAACGGTATTTCTGCATATAACGCTAGACAGAAGAATTCTCAGTAACTTCTTTGGGCTGCGTGTCTTCAACTCACAGAGTTGAACCTTCCTGTAGACAAAGCAGATCTGAAACCCTCTTTTTGTGGAATTTGCAAGTGGAGATTTCAACGCTTTGTGGCCAATGGTAGAAAAGGAAATATCTTCGTATCAAAACTAGAGAGAATCATTCTCAGCAACCACTTTGTGATGTGTGCGTTCCACTCACAGAGTTTAACCTTTGTTTTCATAGAGCAGTTTGGAAACAGTCTGTTTGTAAAGTCTGCAAGTGGAGATTTGGACCTCTTCGAGGATTGCGTTGGAAACGGGATTTCTGCATATAACGCTAGACAGAAGAATTCTCAGTAACTTCTTTGGGCTGCGTGTGTTCAACTCAGAGAGTTGAATCTTCCTGCAAACAGAGCAGATTTGAAACCCTCTTTTTGTGGAATTTGCAAGTGGAGATTTCAAGCGCTTAGAGGCCAATGGTAGAAAGGGAATTATCTTCGTATAAAAACTAGAGAGAATCATTCTCAGCAACCACTTTGTGATGTGTGCATTCCACTCACACTGTTTAACCTTTGTTTTCATAGAGCAGTTTGGAAACACTCTGTTTGTGAAGTCTGCAAGTGCATATTTGGACTTCTTGGAGGATTTCGTTGGACACGGGATTTCTGCATATAACGCTAGACAGGAGAATTCTCAGTAACTTCTTTGGGCTGCCTGTGTTCAACTCACAGAGATGAAGCTTCCTGTAGACAGAGCAGATTTGAAACCCTCTTTTTGTGGGATTTCCAAGTGGAGATTTCAAGCGCTTTAGGGTCAATGGTAGAAAAGGATATATCTTCGTATAAAAACTAGAGAGAATCATTCTCAGCAACCACTTTGTGATGTGTGCGTTCCACTCACTGAGTTTAACCTTTCTTTTCATAGAGCAGTTTGGAAACACTCTGTTTGTAAAGTCTGCAAGTGGAGATTTGGACCTCTTTTAGGATATCGTGGGAAAAGGTATTTCTGCATATAACGCTAGACAGAAGAATTCTCAGTAACTTCTTTGGGCTGCGTGTCTTCAACTCACAGAGTTGAACCTTCCTGTAGACAAAGCAGATCTGAAACCCTCTTTTTGTGGAATTTGCAAGTGGAGATTTCAACGCTTTGTGGCCAATGGTAGAAAAGGAAATATCTTCGTATCAAAACTAGAGAGAATCATTCTCAGCAACCACTTTGTGATGTGTGCGTTCCACTCACAGAGTTTAACCTTTCTTTTCATAGAGCAGTTTGGAAACAGTCTGTTTGTAAAGTCTGCAAGTGGAGATTTGGACCTCTTCGAGGATTGCGTTGGAAACGGGATTTCTGCATATAACGCTAGACAGAAGAATTCTCAGTAACTTCTTTGGGCTGCGTGTGTTCAACTCAGAGAGTTGAATCTTCCTGCAAACAGAGCAGATTTGAAACCCTCTTTTTGTGGAATTTGCAAGTTTAGATTTCAAGCGCTTTGGGGTCAATGGTAGAAAAGGATATATCTTCGTATAAAAACTAGAGAGAATCATTCTCAGAAACCACTTTCTGATGTGTGCGTTCCACTCACAGAGTTTAACCTTTGTTTTCATAGAGCAGTTTGGAAACACTCTGTTTGTAAAGTCTGCAAGTGGAGATTTGGACCTCTTTGAGGATTTCGTAGGAAACGTTATTTCTGCATGTAACGCAAGACAGAAGAATTCTCAGTAACTTGTTTGGGCTGCCTGTGTTCAACTGACAGAGTTGAACCTTTCTGTAGACAGAGGAGATTTGAAACCCTCTTTTTGTGGAATTTGCAAGTGGAGAATTCAAGCGCTTTGGGGCCAATGGTAGAAAAGGAAATATCTTCGTATAAAAACTAGAGAGAGTCAATCTCAGCAACCACTTTGTGATGTCTGCGTTCCACTCACAGAGTTTAACCTTTCTTTTCATAGAGCAGTTTGGAAACACTCTGTTTGTAAAGTCTGCAAGTGGATATTTTGATCTCTTGGAGGATTTCTTTGGAAACGGGATTTCTGCATATAACGCTAGACAGAAGAATTCTCAGTAACTTCTTTGGGCTGCGGGTGTTCAACTCACAGAGATGAAGCCTCCTGTAGACAGAGCAGATTTGAAACCCTCTTTTTGTGGAATTTGCAAGTTTAGATTTCAAGCGCTTTGAGGTCAATGGTAGAAAAGGATATATCTTCGTATAAAAACTAGAGAGAATCATTCTCAGCAACCACTTTGTGATGTGTGCGTTCCACTCACTGAGTTTAACCTTTCTTTTCATAGAGCAGTTTGGAAACACTCTGTTTGTAAAGTCTGCAAGTGGATATTTGGACCTATTTTAGGATATCTTGGGAAACGGGATTTCTGCATATAACGCTAGACAGAAGAATTCTCAGTAACTTCTTTGGGCTGCGTGTGTTCAACACACAGAGTTGTACATTCCTGTAGACAGAGCAGATTTGAAACCCTCTTTTTGTGGAATTTGCAAGTGGAGATTTCAAGTGCTTTGGGGCCAATGGTAGAAAAGGAAATATCTTCGTATAAAAGCTAGAGAGAATCATTCTCATCAACCACTTTGTGATGTGTGCGTTCCACTCACAGAGTTTAACCTTTCTTTTCATAGAGCAGTTTGGAAACAGTCTGTTTGTAAAGTCTGCAGGTGGATATTTGGACCTCTTGGAGGATTTCGTTGGAAACGGGATTTCTGCATATAACGCTAGACAGAAGAATTCTCAGTAACTTCTTTGGGCTGCGTGTGTTCAACACACAGAGTTGTACATTCCTGTAGACAGAGCAGATTTGAAACCCTCTTTTTGTGGAATTTGCAAGTGGAGATTTCAAGCGCTTTGGGGCCAATGGTAGAAAAGGAAATATCTTCGTATAAAAACTAGAGAGAATCATTCTCAGCAACCACATTGTGATGTGTGCGTTCCACTCACAGAGTTTAACCTTTCTTTTCATAGAGCAGTTTGGAAACACTCTGTTTGTAAACTCTGCAAGTGCATATTTGGACCTCTTGGAGGATTTCTTTGGACATGGGATTTCTGCATGAAACGCTAGACAGAAGAATTCTCAGTAACTACTTTGGGCAGCGTGTGTTCACCTCACAGACTTGAACCTTCCTGTAGACAGAGCAGATTTGAAACCCTCTTTTTGTGGAATTTGTAAGTGGAGATTTCAAGCTCTTTGTGGTCAATGGTAGAAAAGGATATATCTTCGTATAAAAACTAGAGAGAATCATTCTCAGCAACCACTTTGTGATGTGTGTGCTCCACTCCCAGATTTTACCCTTTGTTTTCATAGAGCAGTTTGGAAACACTCTGTTTGTGAAGTCTGCAAGTGGAGATTTGGACCTCTTTGAGGATTTCGTTGGAAACGGGATTTCTGCATGTAACGCAAGACAGAAGAATTCTCACTAACTTGTTTGGGCTGCCTGTGTTCAACTCACAGAGTTGAACCTTTCTGTAGACAGAGAAGATTTGAAACCCTCTTTTTGTGGAATTTGCAAGTGGAGATTTCAAGCGCTTTGGGGCCAATGGTAGAAAAGGAAATATCTTCGTATAAAAACTAGAGAGAGTCAATCTCAGCAACCAGTTTGTGATGTGTGCGTTCCACTCACAGAGTTTAACCTTTCTTCTCATAGAGCAGTTTGGAAACACTCTCTTTGTAAAGTCTGCAAGTGCATATTTGGACCTCTTGGAGGATTTCGTTGGAAACGGGATTTCTGCATATAACGCTAGACAGGAGAATTCTCAGTAACTTCTTTGGGCTGCGTGTGTTCAACTCACAGAGGTGAAGCTTCCTGTAGACAGAGGAGATTTGAAACCCTCTTTTTGTGGAATTTCCAAGTGGAGATTTCAAGCGCTTTGGGGTCAATGGTAGAAAAGGATATATCTTCGTATAAAAACTAGAGAGAATCATTCTCAGCAACCACTTTGTGATGTGTGCGTTCCACTCACTGAGTTTAACCTTTCTTTTCATAGAGCAGTTTGGAAACACTCTGTTTGTAAAGTCTGCAAGTGGAGATTTGGACCTCTTGGAGGATATCGTGGGAAACGGTATTTCTGCATATAACGCTAGACAGAAGAATTCTCAGTAACTTCTTTGGGCTGAGTGTGTTCAACTCACAGAGTTGAACCTTCCTGTAGACAGAGCAGATCTGAAACCCTCTTTTTGTGGAATTTGCAAGTGGAGATTTCAAGCGCTTTGGGGCCAATGGTAGAAAAGGAAATATCTTCATATAAAAACTAGACAGAATCATTCTCAGCAACCACTTTGTGATGTGTGCAATCCACTCCCAGAGTTTAACCATTGTTTTCATAGAGCAGTTTGGAAACACTCTGTTTGTGAAGTCTGCAAGTGGAGATTTGGACCTCTTTGAGGATTTCGTTGGAAACAGGATTTCTACATGTAACGCAAGACAGAAGAATTCTCAGTAACTTGTTAGGGCTGCCTGTGTTCAACTCACAGAGTTGAACCTTTCTGTAGACAGAGAAGATTTCAAACCCTCTTTTTGTGGAATTTGCAAGTGGAGATTTCAAGCGCTTTGGGGCCAATGGTAGTAAAGGAAATATCTTCGTATAAAAACTAGAGAGAGTCAATCTCAGCAACCACTTTGTGATGTGTGGGTTCCCCTCACAGAGTTTAACCTTTCTTTTCATAGAGCAGTTTGGAAACACTCTGTTTGTAAAGTCTGCAAGTGCATATTTGGACTTCTTGGAGGATTTCGTTGGACACGGGATTTCTGCATATTACGCTAGACAGGAGAATTCTCAGTAACTTCTTTGGGCTGCCTGTGTTCAACTCACAGAGATGAAGCTTCCTGTAGACAGAGCAGATTTGAAACCCTCTTTTTGTGGGATTTCCAAGTGGAGATTTCAAGCGCTTTAGGGTCAATGGTAGAAAAGGATATATCTTCGTATAAAAACTAGAGAGAATCATTCTCAGCAACCACTTTGTGATGTGTGCGTTCCACTCACTGAGTTTAACCTTTCTTTTCATAGAGCAGTTTGGAAACACTCTGTTTGTAAAGTCTGCAAGTGGAGATTTGGACCTCTTTTAGGATATCGTGGGAAACGGTATTTCTGCATATAACGCTAGACAGAAGAATTCTCAGTAACTTCTTTGGGCTGCGTGTCTTCAACTCACAGAGTTGAACCTTCCTGTAGACAAAGCAGATCTGAAACCCTCTTTTTGTGGAATTTGCAAGTGGAGATTTCAAGCGCTTTGTGGCCAATTGTAGAAAAGGAAATATCTTCGTATCAAAACTAGAGAGAATCATTCTCAGCAACCACTTTGTGATGTGTGCGTTCCACTCACAGAGTTTAACCTTTCTTTTCATAGAGCAGTTTGGAAACAGTCTGTTTGTAAAGTCTGCAAGTGGAGATTTGGACCTCTTCGAGGATTGCGTTGGAAACGGGATTTCTGCATATAACGCTAGACAGAAGAATTCTCAGTAACTTCTTTGGGCTGCGTGTGTTCAACTCAGAGAGTTGAATCTTCCTGCAAACAGAGCAGATTTGAAACCCTCTTTTTGTGGAATTTGCAAGTGGAGATTTCAAGCGCTTAGAGGCCAATGGTAGAAAGGGAATTATCTTCGTATAAAAACTAGAGAGAATCATTCTCAGCAACCACTTTGTGATGTGTGCATTCCACTCACAGTGTTTAACCTTTGTTTTCATAGAGCAGTTTGGAAACAGTCTGTTTGTAAAGTCTGCAGGTGGAGATTTGGACCTCTTGGAGGATTTCGTTGGAAACGGGATTTCTGCATATAACGCTGGACAGGAGAATTCTCAGTAACTTCTTTGGGCTGCGTGTGTTCAACTCAGAGAGTTGAACCTTCCTGTAGACAGAGCAGATTTGAAACCCTCTTTTTGTGGAATTTGCAAGTTTAGATTTCAAGCGCTTTGGGGTCAATGGTAGAAAAGGATATATCTTCGTATAAAAACTAGAGAGAATCATTCTCAGAAACCACTTTCTGATGTGTGCGTTCCACTCACAGAGTTTAACCTTTGTTTTCATAGAGCAGTTTGGAAACACTCTGTTTGTAAAGTCTGCAAGTGGAGATTTGGACCTCTTTGAGGATTTCGTAGGAAACGGGATTTCTGCATGTAACGCAAGACAGAAGAATTCTCAGTAACTTGTTTGGGCTGCCTGTGTTCAACTGACAGAGTTGAACCTTTCTGTAGACAGAGGAGATTTGAAACCCTCTTTTTGTGGAATTTGCAAGTGGAGAATTCAAGCGCTTTGGGGCCAATGGTAGAAAAGGAAATATCTTCGTATAAAAACTAGAGAGAGTCAATCTCAGCAACCACTTTGTGATGTCTGCGTTCCACTCACAGAGTTTAACCTTTCTTTTCATAGAGCAGTTTGGAAACACTCTGTTTGTAAAGTCTGCAAGTGGATATTTTGATCTCTTGGAGGATTTCTTTGGAAACGGGATTTCTGCATATAACGCTAGACAGAAGAATTCTCAGTAACTTCTTTGGGCTGCGGGTGTTCAACTCACAGAGATGAAGCCTCCTGTAGACAGAGCAGATTTGAAACCCTCTTTTTGTGGAATTTGCAAGTTTAGATTTCAAGCGCTTTGAGGTCAATGGTAGAAAAGGATATATCTTCGTATAAAAACTAGAGAGAATCATTCTCAGCAACCACTTTGTGATGTGTGCGTTCCACTCACTGAGTTTAACCTTTCTTTTCATAGAGCAGTTTGGAAACACTCTGTTTGTAAAGTCTGCAAGTGGATATTTGGACCTATTTTAGGATATCTTGGGAAACGGGATTTCTGCATATAACGCTAGACAGAAGAATTCTCAGTAACTTCTTTGGGCTGCGTGTGTTCAACACACAGAGTTGTACATTCCTGTAGACAGAGCAGATTTGAAACCCTCTTTTTGTGGAATTTGCAAGTGGAGATTTCAAGTGCTTTGGGGCCAATGGTAGAAAAGGAAATATCTTCGTATAAAAGCTAGAGAGAATCATTCTCATCAACCACTTTGTGATGTGTGCGTTCCACTCACAGAGTTTAACCTTTCTTTTCATAGAGCAGTTTGGAAACAGTCTGTTTGTAAAGTCTGCAGGTGGATATTTGGACCTCTTGGAGGATTTCGTTGGAAACGGGATTTCTGCATATAACGCTAGACAGAAGAATTCTCAGTAACTTCTTTGGGCTGCGTGTGTTCAACACACAGAGTTGTACATTCCTGTAGACAGAGCAGATTTGAAACCCTCTTTTTGTGGAATTTGCAAGTGGAGATTTCAAGCGCTTTGGGGCCAATGGTAGAAAAGGAAATATCTTCGTATAAAAACTAGAGAGAATCATTCTCAGCAACCACATTGTGATGTGTGCGTTCCACTCACAGAGTTTAACCTTTCTTTTCATAGAGCAGTTTGGAAACACTCTGTTTGTAAACTCTGCAAGTGCATATTTGGACCTCTTGGAGGATTTCTTTGGACATGGGATTTCTGCATGAAACGCTAGACAGAAGAATTCTCAGTAACTACTTTGGGCAGCGTGTGTTCACCTCACAGACTTGAACCTTCCTGTAGACAGAGCAGATTTGAAACCCTCTTTTTGTGGAATTTGTAAGTGGAGATTTCAAGCTCTTTGTGGTCAATGGTAGAAAAGGATATATCTTCGTATAAAAACTAGAGAGAATCATTCTCAGCAACCACTTTGTGATGTGTGTGCTCCACTCCCAGATTTTACCCTTTGTTTTCATAGAGCAGTTTGGAAACACTCTGTTTGTGAAGTCTGCAAGTGGAGATTTGGACCTCTTTGAGGATTTCGTTGGAAACGGGATTTCTGCATGTAACGCAAGACAGAAGAATTCTCACTAACTTGTTTGGGCTGCCTGTGTTCAACTCACAGAGTTGAACCTTTCTGTAGACAGAGAAGATTTGAAACCCTCTTTTTGTGGAATTTGCAAGTGGAGATTTCAAGCGCTTTGGGGCCAATGGTAGAAAAGGAAATATCTTCGTATAAAAACTAGAGAGAGTCAATCTCAGCAACCACTTTGTGATGTGTGCGTTCCACTCACAGAGTTTAACCTTTCTTCTCATAGAGCAGTTTGGAAACACTCTCTTTGTAAAGTCTGCAAGTGCATATTTGGACCTCTTGGAGGATTTCGTTGGAAACGGGATTTCTGCATATAACGCTAGACAGGAGAATTCTCAGTAACTTCTTTGGGCTGCGTGTGTTCAACTCACAGAGGTGAAGCTTCCTGTAGACAGAGGAGATTTGAAACCCTCTTTTTGTGGAATTTCCAAGTGGAGATTTCAAGCGCTTTGGGGTCAATGGTAGAAAAGGATATATCTTCGTATAAAAACTAGAGAGAATCATTCTCAGCAACCACTTTGTGATGTGTGCGTTCCACTCACTGAGTTTAACCTTTCTTTTCATAGAGCAGTTTGGAAACACTCTGTTTGTAAAGTCTGCAAGTGGAGATTTGGACCTCTTGGAGGATATCGTGGGAAACGGTATTTCTGCATATGACGCTAGACAGAAGAATTCTCAGTAACTTCTTTGGGCTGAGTGTGTTCAACTCACAGAGTTGAACCTTCCTGTAGACAGAGCAGATCTGAAACCCTCTTTTTGTGGAATTTGCAAGTGGAGATTTCAAGCGCTTTGGGGCCAATGGTAGAAAAGGAAATATCTTCGTATAAAAACTAGACAGAATCATTCTCAGCAACCACTTTGTGATGGGTGCAATCCACTCCCAGAGTTTAACCTTTGTTTTCATAGAGCAGTTTGGAAACACTCTGTTTGTGAAGTCTGCAAGTGGAGATTTGGACCTCTTTGAGGATTTCGTTGGAAACAGGATTTCTGCATGTAACGGAAGACAGAAGAATTCTCAGTAACTTGTTTGGGCTGCCTGTGTTCAACTCACAGAGTTGAACCTTTCTGTAGACAGAGAAGATTTGAAACCCTCTTTTTGTGGAATTTGCAAGTGGAGATTTCAAGCGCTTTGGGGCCAATGGTAGAAAAGGAAATATCTTCGTATAAAAACTAGAGAGAGTCAATCTCAGCAACCACTTTGTGATGTGTGCGTTCCACTCACAGAGTTTAACCTTTCTTCTCATAGAGCAGTTTGGAAACACTCTCTTTGTAACGTCTGCAAGTGCATATTTGGACCTCTTGGAGGATTTCGTTGGAAACGGGATTTCTGCATATAACGCTAGACAGGAGAATTCTCAGTAACTTCTTTGGGCTGCGTGTGTTCAACTCACAGAGGTGAAGCTTCCTGTAGACAGAGGAGATTTGAAACCCTCTTTTTGTGGAATTTCCAAGTGGAGATTTCAAGCGCTTTGGGGTCAATGGTAGAAATGGATATATCTTCGTATAAAAACTAGAGAGAATCATTCTCAGCAACCACTTTGTGATGTGTGCGTTCCACTCACTGAGTTTAACCTTTCTTTTCATAGAGCAGTTTGGAAACACTCTGTTTGTAAAGTCTGCAAGTGGAGATTTGGACCTCTTGGAGGATATCGTGGGAAACGGTATTTCTGCATATGACGCTAGACAGAAGAATTCTCAGTAACTTCTTTGGGCTGAGTGTGTTCAACTCACAGAGTTGAACCTTCCTGTAGACAGAGCAGATCTGAAACCCTCTTTTTGTGGAATTTGCAAGTGGAGATTTCAAGCGCTTTGGGGCCAATGGTAGAAAAGGAAATATCTTCGTATAAAAACTAGACAGAATCATTCTCAGCAACCACTTTGTGATGTGTGCAATCCACTCCCAGAGTTTAACCTTTGTTTTCATAGAGCAGTTTGGAAACACTCTGTTTGTGAAGTCTGCAAGTGGAGATTTGGACCTCTTTGAGGATTTCGTTGGAAACAGGATTTCTGCATGTAACGGAAGACAGAAGAATTCTCAGTAACTTGTTTGGGCTGCCTGTGTTCAACTCACAGAGTTGAACCTTTCTGTAGACAGAGAAGATTTGAAACCCTCTTTTTGTGGAATTTGCAAGTGGAGATTTCAAGCGCTTTGGGGCCAATGGTAGTAAAGGAAATATCTTCGTATAAAAACTAGAGAGAGTCAATCTCAGCAACCAATTTGTGATGTGTGGGTTCCCCTCACAGAGTTTAACCTTTCTTTTCATAGAGCAGTTTGGAAACACTCTGTTTGTAAAGTCTGCAAGTGCATATTTGGACTTCTTGGAGGATTTCGTTGGACACGGGATTTCTGCATATAACGCTAGACAGGAGAATTCTCAGTAACTTCTTTGGGCTGCCTGTGTTCAACTCACAGAGATGAAGCTTCCTGTAGACAGAGCAGATTTGAAACCCTCTTTTTGTGGGATTTCCAAGTGGAGATTTCAAGCGCTTTAGGGTCAATGGTAGAAAAGGATATATCTTCGTATAAAAACTAGAGAGAATCATTCTCAGCAACCACTTTGTGATGTGTGCGTTCCACTCACTGAGTTTAACCTTTCTTTTCATAGAGCAGTTTGGAAACACTCTGTTTGTAAAGTCTGCAAGTGGAGATTTGGACCTCTTTTAGGATATCGTGGGAAACGGTATTTCTGCATATAACGCTAGACAGAAGAATTCTCAGTAACTTCTTTGGGCTGCGTGTCTTCAACTCACAGAGTTGAACCTTCCTGTAGACAAAGCAGATCTGAAACCCTCTTTTTGTGGAATTTGCAAGTGGAGATTTCAAGCGCTTTGTGGCCAATGGTAGAAAAGGAAATATCTTCGTATCAAAACTAGAGAGAATCATTCTCAGCAACCACTTTGTGATGTGTGCGTTCCACTCACAGAGTTTAACCTTTCTTTTCATAGAGCAGTTTGGAAACAGTCTGTTTGTAAAGTCTGCAAGTGGAGATTTGGACCTCTTCGAGGATTGCGTTGGAAACGGGATTTCTGCATATAACGCTAGACAGAAGAATTCTCAGTAACTTCTTTGGGCTGCGTGTGTTCAACTCAGAGAGTTGAATCTTCCTGCAAACAGAGCAGATTTGAAACCCTCTTTTTGTGGAATTTGCAAGTGGAGATTTCAAGCGCTTAGGGGCCAATGGTAGAAAGGGAATTATCTTCGTATAAAAACTAGAGAGAATCATTCTCAGCAACCACTTTGTGATGTGTGCATTCCACTCACAGTGTTTAACCTTTGTTTTCATAGAGCAGTTTGGAAACAGTCTGTTTGTAAAGTCTGCAGGTGGAGATTTGGACCTCTTGGAGGATTTCGTTGGAAACGGGATTTCTGCATATAACGCTGGACAGGAGAATTCTCAGTAACTTCTTTGGGCTGCGTGTGTTCAACTCAGAGAGTTGAACCTTCCTGTAGACAGAGCAGATTTGAAACCCTCTTTTTGTGGAATTTGCAAGTTTATATTTCAAGCGCTTTGGGGTCAATGGTAGAAAAGGATATATCTTCGTATAAAAACTAGAGAGAATCATTCTCAGAAACCACTTTCTGATGTGTGCGTTCCACTCACAGAGTTTAACCTTTGTTTTCATAGAGCAGTTTGGAAACACTCTGTTTGTAAAGTCTGCAAGTGGAGATTTGGACCTCTTTGAGGATTTCGTAGGAAACGGGATTTCTGCATGTAACGCAAGACAGAAGAATTCTCAGTAACTTGTTTGGGCTGCCTGTGTTCAACTGACAGAGTTGAACCTTTCTGTAGACAGAGGAGATTTGAAACCCTCTTTTTGTGGAATTTGCAAGTGGAGAATTCAAGCGCTTTGGGGCCAATGGTAGAAAAGGAAATATCTTCGTATAAAAACTAGAGAGAGTCAATCTCAGCAACCACTTTGTGATGTCTGCGTTCCACTCACAGAGTTTAACCTTTCTTTTCATAGAGCAGTTTGGAAACACTCTGTTTGTAAAGTCTGCAAGTGGATATTTTGATCTCTTGGAGGATTTCTTTGGAAACGGGATTTCTGCATATAACGCTAGACAGAAGAATTCTCAGTAACTTCTTTGGGCTGCGGGTGTTCAACTCACAGAGATGAAGCCTCCTGTAGACAGAGCAGATTTGAAACCCTCTTTTTGTGGAATTTGCAAGTTTAGATTTCAAGCGCTTTGAGGTCAATGGTAGAAAAGGATATATCTTCGTATAAAAACTAGAGAGAATCATTCTCAGCAACCACTTTGTGATGTGTGCGTTCCACTCACTGAGTTTAACCTTTCTTTTCATAGAGCAGTTTGGAAACACTCTGTTTGTAAAGTCTGCAAGTGGATATTTGGACCTATTTTAGGATATCTTGGGAAACGGGATTTCTGCATATAACGCTAGACAGAAGAATTCTCAGTAACTTCTTTGGGCTGCGTGTGTTCAACACACAGAGTTGTACATTCCTGTAGACAGAGCAGATTTGAAACCCTCTTTTTGTGGAATTTGCAAGTGGAGATTTCAAGTGCTT
This sequence comes from Gorilla gorilla gorilla, assembly GCF_029281585.2. NCBI lineage: Eukaryota > Metazoa > Chordata > Mammalia > Primates > Hominidae > Gorilla > Gorilla gorilla. Next base: position 69,587,121 of record NC_073247.2, read on the forward strand.
TGGGGCCAATGGTAGAAAAGGAAATATCTTCGTATAAAAGCTAGAGAGAATCATTCTCATCAACCACTTTGTGATGTGTGCGTTCCACTCACAGAGTTTAACCTTTCTTTTCATAGAGCAGTTTGGAAACAGTCTGTTTGTAAAGTCTGCAGGTGGATATTTGGACCTCTTGGAGGATTTCGTTGGAAACGGGATTTCTGCATATAACGCTAGACAGAAGAATTCTCAGTAACTTCTTTGGGCTGCGTGTGTTCAACACACAGAGTTGTACATTCCTGTAGACAGAGCAGATTTGAAACCCTCTTTTTGTGGAATTTGCAAGTGGAGATTTCAAGCGCTTTGGGGCCAATGGTAGAAAAGGAAATATCTTCGTATAAAAACTAGAGAGAATCATTCTCAGCAACCACATTGTGATGTGTGCGTTCCACTCACAGAGTTTAACCTTTCTTTTCATAGAGCAGTTTGGAAACACTCTGTTTGTAAACTCTGCAAGTGCATATTTGGACCTCTTGGAGGATTTCTTTGGACATGGGATTTCTGCATGAAACGCTAGACAGAAGAATTCTCAGTAACTACTTTGGGCAGCGTGTGTTCACCTCACAGACTTGAACCTTCCTGTAGACAGAGCAGATTTGAAACCCTCTTTTTGTGGAATTTGTAAGTGGAGATTTCAAGCTCTTTGTGGTCAATGGTAGAAAAGGATATATCTTCGTATAAAAACTAGAGAGAATCATTCTCAGCAACCACTTTGTGATGTGTGTGCTCCACTCCCAGATTTTACCCTTTGTTTTCATAGAGCAGTTTGGAAACACTCTGTTTGTGAAGTCTGCAAGTGGAGATTTGGACCTCTTTGAGGATTTCGTTGGAAACGGGATTTCTGCATGTAACGCAAGACAGAAGAATTCTCACTAACTTCTTTGGGCTGCCTGTGTTCAACTCACAGAGTTGAACCTTTCTGTAGACAGAGAAGATTTGAAACCCTCTTTTTGTGGAATTTGCAAGTGGAGATTTCAAGCGCTTTGGGGCCAATGGTAGAAAAGGAAATATCTTCGTATAAAAACTAGAGAGAGTCAATCTCAGCAACCACTTTGTGATGTGTGCGTTCCACTCACAGAGTTTAACCTTTCTTCTCATAGAGCAGTTTGGAAACACTCTCTTTGTAAAGTCTGCAAGTGCATATTTGGACCTCTTGGAGGATTTCGTTGGAAACGGGATTTCTGCATATAACGCTAGACAGGAGAATTCTCAGTAACTTCTTTGGGCTGCGTGTGTTCAACTCACAGAGGTGAAGCTTCCTGTAGACAGAGGAGATTTGAAACCCTCTTTTTGTGGAATTTCCAAGTGGAGATTTCAAGCGCTTTGGGGTCAATGGTAGAAAAGGATATATCTTCGTATAAAAACTAGAGAGAATCATTCTCAGCAACCACTTTGTGATGTGTGCGTTCCACTCACTGAGTTTAACCTTTCTTTTCATAGAGCAGTTTGGAAACACTCTGTTTGTAAAGTCTGCAAGTGGAGATTTGGACCTCTTGGAGGATATCGTGGGAAACGGTATTTCTGCATATGACGCTAGACAGAAGAATTCTCAGTAACTTCTTTGGGCTGAGTGTGTTCAACTCACAGAGTTGAACCTTCCTGTAGACAGAGCAGATCTGAAACCCTCTTTTTGTGGAATTTGCAAGTGGAGATTTCAAGCGCTTTGGGGCCAATGGTAGAAAAGGAAATATCTTCGTATAAAAACTAGACAGAATCATTCTCAGCAACCACTTTGTGATGTGTGCAATCCACTCCCAGAGTTTAACCTTTGTTTTCATAGAGCAGTTTGGAAACACTCTGTTTGTGAAGTCTGCAAGTGGAGATTTGGACCTCTTTGAGGATTTCGTTGGAAACAGGATTTCTGCATGTAACGGAAGACAGAAGAATTCTCAGTAACTTGTTTGGGCTGCCTGTGTTCAACTCACAGAGTTGAACCTTTCTGTAGACAGAGAAGATTTGAAACCCTCTTTTTGTGGAATTTGCAAGTGGAGATTTCAAGCGCTTTGGGGCCAATGGTAGAAAAGGAAATATCTTCGTATAAAAACTAGAGAGAGTCAATCTCAGCAACCACTTTGTGATGTGTGCGTTCCACTCACAGAGTTTAACCTTTCTTCTCATAGAGCAGTTTGGAAACACTCTCTTTGTAAAGTCTGCAAGTGCATATTTGGACCTCTTGGAGGATTTCGTTGGAAACGGGATTTCTGCATATAACGCTAGACAGGAGAATTCTCAGTAACTTCTTTGGGCTGCGTGTGTTCAACTCACAGAGGTGAAGCTTCCTGTAGACAGAGGAGATTTGAAACCCTCTTTTTGTGGAATTTCCAAGTGGAGATTTCAAGCGCTTTGTGGTCAATGGTAGAAAAGGATATATCTTCGTATAAAAACTAGAGAGAATCATTCTCAGCAACCACTTTGTGATGTGTGCGTTCCACTCACTGAGTTTAACCTTTCTTTTCATAGAGCAGTTTGGAAACACTCTGTTTGTAAAGTCTGCAAGTGGAGATTTGGACCTCTTGGAGGATATCGTGGGAAACGGTATTTCTGCATATGACGCTAGACAGAAGAATTCTCAGTAACTTCTTTGGGCTGAGTGTGTTCAACTCACAGAGTTGAACCTTCCTGTAGACAGAGCAGATCTGAAACCCTCTTTTTGTGGAATTTGCAAGTGGAGATTTCAAGCGCTTTGGGGCCAATGGTAGAAAAGGAAATATCTTCGTATAAAAACTAGACAGAATCATTCTCAGCAACCACTTTGTGATGTGTGCAATCCACTCCCAGAGTTTAACCTTTGTTTTCATAGAGCAGTTTGGAAACACTCTGTTTGTGAAGTCTGCAAGTGGAGATTTGGACCTCTTTGAGGATTTCGTTGGAAACAGGATTTCTGCATGTAACGGAAGACAGAAGAATTCTCAGTAACTTGTTTGGGCTGCCTGTGTTCAACTCACAGAGTTGAACCTTTCTGTAGACAGAGAAGATTTGAAACCCTCTTTTTGTGGAATTTGCAAGTGGAGATTTCAAGCGCTTTGGGGCCAATGGTAGTAAAGGAAATATCTTCGTATAAAAACTAGAGAGAGTCAATCTCAGCAACCAATTTGTGATGTGTGGGTTCCCCTCACAGAGTTTAACCTTTCTTTTCATAGAGCAGTTTGGAAACACTCTGTTTGTAAAGTCTGCAAGTGCATATTTGGACTTCTTGGAGGATTTCGTTGGACACGGGATTTCTGCATATAACGCTAGACAGGAGAATTCTCAGTAACTTCTTTGGGCTGCCTGTGTTCAACTCACAGAGATGAAGCTTCCTGTAGACAGAGCAGATTTGAAACCCTCTTTTTGTGGGATTTCCAAGTGGAGATTTCAAGCGCTTTAGGGTCAATGGTAGAAAAGGATATATCTTCGTATAAAAACTAGAGAGAATCATTCTCAGCAACCACTTTGTGATGTGTGCGTTCCACTCACTGAGTTTAACCTTTCTTTTCATAGAGCAGTTTGGAAACACTCTGTTTGTAAAGTCTGCAAGTGGAGATTTGGACCTCTTTTAGGATATCGTGGGAAACGGTATTTCTGCATATAACGCTAGACAGAAGAATTCTCAGTAACTTCTTTGGGCTGCGTGTCTTCAACTCACAGAGTTGAACCTTCCTGTAGACAAAGCAGATCTGAAACCCTCTTTTTGTGGAATTTGCAAGTGGAGATTTCAAGCGCTTTGTGGCCAATGGTAGAAAAGGAAATATCTTCGTATCAAAACTAGAGAGAATCATTCTCAGCAACCACTTTGTGATGTGTGCGTTCCACTCACAGAGTTTAACCTTTCTTTTCATAGAGCAGTTTGGAAACAGTCTGTTTGTAAAGTCTGCAAGTGGAGATTTGGACCTCTTCGAGGATTGCGTTGGAAACGGGATTTCTGCATATAACGCTAGACAGAAGAATTCTCAGTAACTTCTTTGGGCTGCGTGTGTTCAACTCAGAGAGTTGAATCTTCCTGCAAACAGAGCAGATTTGAAACCCTCTTTTTGTGGAATTTGCAAGTGGAGATTTCAAGCGCTTAGGGGCCAATGGTAGAAAGGGAATTATCTTCGTATAAAAACTAGAGAGAATCATTCTCAGCAACCACTTTGTGATGCGTGCATTCCACTCACAGTGTTTAACCTTTGTTTTCATAGAGCAGTTTGGAAACAGTCTGTTTGTAAAGTCTGCAGGTGGAGATTTGGACCTCTTGGAGGATTTCGTTGGAAACGGGATTTCTGCATATAACGCTGGACAGGAGAATTCTCAGTAACTTCTTTGGGCTGCGTGTGTTCAACTCAGAGAGTTGAACCTTCCTGTAGACAGAGCAGATTTGAAACCCTCTTTTTGTGGAATTTGCAAGTTTATATTTCAAGCGCTTTGGGGTCAATGGTAGAAAAGGATATATCTTCGTATAAAAACTAGAGAGAATCATTCTCAGAAACCACTTTCTGATGTGTGCGTTCCACTCACAGAGTTTAACCTTTGTTTTCATAGAGCAGTTTGGAAACACTCTGTTTGTAAAGTCTGCAAGTGGAGATTTGGACCTCTTTGAGGATTTCGTAGGAAACGGGATTTCTGCATGTAACGCAAGACAGAAGAATTCTCAGTAACTTGTTTGGGCTGCCTGTGTTCAACTGACAGAGTTGAACCTTTCTGTAGACAGAGGAGATTTGAAACCCTCTTTTTGTGGAATTTGCAAGTGGAGAATTCAAGCGCTTTGGGGCCAATGGTAGAAAAGGAAATATCTTCGTATAAAAACTAGAGAGAGTCAATCTCAGCAACCACTTTGTGATGTCTGCGTTCCACTCACAGAGTTTAACCTTTCTTTTCATAGAGCAGTTTGGAAACACTCTGTTTGTAAAGTCTGCAAGTGGATATTTTGATCTCTTGGAGGATTTCTTTGGAAACGGGATTTCTGCATATAACGCTAGACAGAAGAATTCTCAGTAACTTCTTTGGGCTGCGGGTGTTCAACTCACAGAGATGAAGCCTCCTGTAGACAGAGCAGATTTGAAACCCTCTTTTTGTGGAATTTGCAAGTTTAGATTTCAAGCGCTTTGAGGTCAATGGTAGAAAAGGATATATCTTCGTATAAAAACTAGAGAGAATCATTCTCAGCAACCACTTTGTGATGTGTGCGTTCCACTCACTGAGTTTAACCTTTCTTTTCATAGAGCAGTTTGGAAACACTCTGTTTGTAAAGTCTGCAAGTGGATATTTGGACCTATTTTAGGATATCTTGGGAAACGGGATTTCTGCATATAACGCTAGACAGAAGAATTCTCAGTAACTTCTTTGGGCTGCGTGTGTTCAACACACAGAGTTGTACATTCCTGTAGACAGAGCAGATTTGAAACCCTCTTTTTGTGGAATTTGCAAGTGGAGATTTCAAGTGCTTTGGGGCCAATGGTAGAAAAGGAAATATCTTCGTATAAAAGCTAGAGAGAATCATTCTCATCAACCACTTTGTGATGTGTGCGTTCCACTCACAGAGTTTAACCTTTCTTTTCATAGAGCAGTTTGGAAACAGTCTGTTTGTAAAGTCTGCAGGTGGATATTTGGACCTCTTGGAGGATTTCGTTGGAAACGGGATTTCTGCATATAACGCTAGACAGAAGAATTCTCAGTAACTTCTTTGGGCTGCGTGTGTTCAACACACAGAGTTGTACATTCCTGTAGACAGAGCAGATTTGAAACCCTCTCTTTGTGGAATTTGCAAGTGGAGATTTCAAGCGCTTTGGGGCCAATGGTAGAAAAGGAAATATCTTCGTATAAAAACTAGAGAGAATCATTCTCAGCAACCACATTGTGATGTGTGCGTTCCACTCACAGAGTTTAACCTTTCTTTTCATAGAGCAGTTTGGAAACACTCTGTTTGTAAACTCTGCAAGTGCATATTTGGACCTCTTGGAGGATTTCTTTGGACATGGGATTTCTGCATGAAACGCTAGACAGAAGAATTCTCAGTAACTACTTTGGGCAGCGTGTGTTCACCTCACAGACTTGAACCTTCCTGTAGACAGAGCAGATTTGAAACCCTCTTTTTGTGGAATTTGTAAGTGGAGATTTCAAGCTCTTTGTGGTCAATGGTAGAAAAGGATATATCTTCGTATAAAAACTAGAGAGAATCATTCTCAGCAACCACTTTGTGATGTGTGTGCTCCACTCCCAGATTTTACCCTTTGTTTTCATAGAGCAGTTTGGAAACACTCTGTTTGTGAAGTCTGCAAGTGGAGATTTGGACCTCTTTGAGGATTTCGTTGGAAACGGGATTTCTGCATGTAACGCAAGACAGAAGAATTCTCACTAACTTGTTTGGGCTGCCTGTGTTCAACTCACAGAGTTGAACCTTTCTGTAGACAGAGAAGATTTGAAACCCTCTTTTTGTGGAATTTGCAAGTGGAGATTTCAAGCGCTTTGGGGCCAATGGTAGAAAAGGAAATATCTTCGTATAAAAACTAGAGAGAGTCAATCTCAGCAACCACTTTGTGATGTGTGCGTTCCACTCACAGAGTTTAACCTTTCTTCTCATAGAGCAGTTTGGAAACACTCTCTTTGTAAAGTCTGCAAGTGCATATTTGGACCTCTTGGAGGATTTCGTTGGAAACGGGATTTCTGCATATAACGCTAGACAGGAGAATTCTCAGTAACTTCTTTGGGCTGCGTGTGTTCAACTCACAGAGGTGAAGCTTCCTGTAGACAGAGGAGATTTGAAACCCTCTTTTTGTGGAATTTCCAAGTGGAGATTTCAAGCGCTTTGGGGTCAATGGTAGAAAAGGATATATCTTCGTATAAAAACTAGAGAGAATCATTCTCAGCAACCACTTTGTGATGTGTGCGTTCCACTCACTGAGTTTAACCTTTCTTTTCATAGAGCAGTTTGGAAACACTCTGTTTGTAAAGTCTGCAAGTGGAGATTTGGACCTCTTGGAGGATGTCGTGGGAAACGGTATTTCTGCATATAACGCTAGACAGAAGAATTCTCAGTAACTTCTTTCGGCTGAGTGTGTTCAACTCACAGAGTTGAACCTTCCTGTAGACAGAGCAGATCTGAAACCCTCTTTTTGTGGAATTTGCAAGTGGAGATTTCAAGCGCTTTGGGGCCTATGGTAGAAAAGGAAATATCTTCGTATAAAAACTAGACAGAATCATTCTCAGCAACCACTTTGTGATGTGTGCAATCCACTCCCAGAGTTTAACCTTTGTTTTCATAGAGCAGTTTGGAAACACTCTGTTTGTGAAGTCTGCAAGTGGAGATTTGGACCTCTTTGAGGATTTCGTTGGAAATAGGATTTCTGCATGTAACGCAAGACAGAAGAATTCTCAGTAACTTCATTGGGCTGCCTGTGTTCAACTCACAGAGTTGAACCTTTCTGTAGACAGAGAAGTTTTGAAACCCTCTTTTTGTGGAATTTGAAAATGGAGATTTCAAGCGCTTTTCGGCCAATGGTAGTAAAGGAAATATCTGCGTATAAAAACTAGAGAGAGTCAATCTCAGCAACCACTTTGTGATGTGTGCGTTCCCCTCACAGAGTTTAACCTTTCTTTTCATAGAGCAGTTTGGAAACACTCTGTTTGTAAAGTCTGCAAGTGCATATTTGGACCTCTTGGAGGATTTCGTTGGAAACGGGATTTCTGCATATAACGCTAGACAGGAGAATTCTCAGTAACTTCTTTGGGCTGCGTGTGTTCAACTCACAGAGGTGAAGCTTCCTGTAGACAGAGGAGATTTGAAACCCTCTTTTTGTGGAATTTCCAAGTGGAGATTTCAAGCGCTTTGGGGTCAATGGTGGAAAAGGATATATCTTCGTATAAAAACTAGAGAGAATCATTCTCAGCAACCACTTTGTGATGTGTGCGTTCCACTCACTGAGTTTAACCTTTCTTTTCATAGAGCAGTTTGGAAACACTCTGTTTGTAAAGTCTGCAAGTGGAGATTTGGACCTCTTGGAGGATATCGTGGGAAACGGTATTTCTGCATATAACGCTAGACAGAAGAATTCTCAGTAACTTCTTTGGGCTGAGTGTGTTCAACTCACAGAGTTGAACCTTCCTGTAGACAGAGCAGATCTGAAACCCTCTTTTTGTGGAATTTGCAAGTGGAGATTTCAAGCGCTTTGGGGCCAATGGTAGAAAAGGAAATATCTTCGTATAAAAACTAGAGAGAGTCAATCTCAGCAACCACTTTGTGATGTGTGCGTTCCCCTCACAGAGTTTAACCTTTCTTTTCATAGAGCAGTTTGGAAACACTCTGTTTGTAAAGTCTGCAAGTGCATATTTGGACTTCTTGGAGGATTTCGTTGGACACGAGATTTCTGCATATTACGCTAGACAGGAGAATTCTCAGTAACTTCTTTGGGCTGCCTGTGTTCAACTCACAGAGATGAAGCTTCCTGTAGACAGAGCAGATTTGAAACCCTCTTTTTGTGGGATTTCAAAGTGGAGATTTCAAGCGCTTTAGGGTCAATGGTAGAAAAGGATATATCTTCGTATAAAAACTAGAGAGAATCATTCTCAGCAACCACTTTGTGATGTGTGTGTTCCACTCACTGAGTTTAACCTTTCTTTTCATAGAGCAGTTTGGAAACACTCTGTTTGTAAAGTCTGCAAGTGGAGATTTGGACCTCTTTGAGGATTTCGTTGGAAACGGGATTTCTGCATGTAACGCAAGACAGAAGAATTGTCAGTAACTTGTTTGGGCTGCCTGTGTTCAACTCACAGAGTTGAACCTTTCTGTAGACACAGAAGATTTGAAACCCTCTTTTTGTGGAATTTGCAAGTGGAGATTTCAAGCGCTTTGGGGCCAATGGTAGAAAAGGAAATATCTTCGTATAACAACTAGAGAGAGTCAATCTCAGCAACCACTTTGTGATGTGTGCGTTCCACTCACAGAGTTTAACCTTTCTTCTCATAGAGCAGTTTGGAAACACTCTCTTTGTAAAGTCTGCAAGTGCATATTTGGACCTCTTGGAGGATTTCGTTGGAAACGGGATTTCTGCATATAACGCTAGACAGGAGAATTCTCAGTAACTTCTTTGGGCTGCGTGTGTTCAACTCACAGAGGTGAAGCTTCCTGTAGACAGAGGAGATTTGAAACCCTCTTTTTGTGGAATTTCCAAGTGGAGATTTCAAGCGCTTTGGGGTCAATGGTAGAAAAGGATATATCTTCGTATAAAAACTAGAGAGAATCATTCTCAGCAACCACTTTGTGATGTGTGCGTTCCACTCACTGAGTTTAACCTTTCTTTTCATAGAGCAGTTTGGAAACACTCTGTTTGTAAAGTCTGCAAGTGGAGATTTGGACCTCTTGGAGGATATCGTGGGAAACGGTATTTCTGCATGAAACGCTAGACAGAAGAATTCTCAGTAACTTCTTTGGGCTGAGTGTGTTCAACTCAGAGAGTTGAATCTTCCTGTAGACAGAGCAGATTTGAAACCCTCTTTTTGTGGAATTTGCAAGTGGAGATTTCAAGCGCTTAGGGGCCAATGGTAGAAAGGGAATTATCTTCGTATAAAAACTAGAGAGAATCATTCTCAGCAACCACTTTGTGATGTGTGCATTCCACTCACAGAGTTTAACCTTTGTTTTCATAGAGCAGTTTGGAAACAGTCTGTTTGTAAAGTCTGCACGTGGAGATTTGGACCTCTTGGAGGATTTCGTTGGAAATGGGATTTCTGCATATAACGCTAGACAGAAGAATTCTCAGTAACTTCTTTGGGCTGCGGGTGTTCAATTCACAAAGATGAAGCCTCCTGTAGACAGAGCAGATTTGAAAGCCTCTTTTTGTGGAATTTGCAAGTTTAGATTTCAAGCGCTTTGGGGTCAATGGTAGAAAAGGATATATCTTTGTATAAAAACTAGAGAGAATCATTCTCAGCAACCACTTTGTGATGTGTGCGTTCCACTCACTGAGTTTAACCTTTCTTTTCATAGAGCAGTTTGGAAACACTCTGTTTGTAAAGTCTGCAAGTGGATATTTGGACCTATTTTAGGATATCTTGGGAAACGGGATTTCTGCATATAACGCTAGACAGAAGAATTCTCATTAACTTCTTTGGGCTGCGTGTGTTCAACACACAGAGTTGTACATTCCTGTAGACAGAGCAGATTTGAAACTCTCTTTTTGTGGAATTTGCAAGTGGAGATTTCAAGTGCTTTTGGGCCAATGGTAGAAAAGGAAATATCTTCGTATAAAAGCTAGACAGAATCATTCTCAGCAACCACTTGTGAAGTGTGCATTCCACTCACTGAGTTTAACCTTTCTTTTCATAGATCAGTTTGGAAACACTCTGTTTGTAAAGTCTGCAAGTGCATATTTGGACCTCTTTGAGGATTTCGTTGGACACGGGATTTCTGCATGTAACGCAAGACAGAAGAATTCTCAGTAACTTCTTTGGGCAGCGTGTATTCACCTCAGAGAGTTGAACCTTCCTGTAGACAGAGCAGATTTGAAACCCTCTTTTTGTGGAATTTGCAAGTGGAGATTTCAAGCGCTTTGGGGCCAATGGTAGAAATGGAAATTTCTTCATATAAAAACTAGAGAGGATCATTCTCATCAACCACTTTGTGAAGTGTCCGTTCCACTCACAGAGTTTAACCTTTCTTTTCATACAGCAGTTTGGAAACAGTCTGTTTGTAAAGTCTGCAGGTGGATATTTGGACCTCTTGGAGGATTTCGTTGGAAACGGGATTTCTGCATATAACGCTAGACAGAAGAATTCTCAGTAACTTCTTTGGGCTGCATGTGTTCAACTCAGAGAGTTGAATCTTTCTGTAGACAGAACCGATTTGAAACCCTCTTTTTGTGGAATTTGCAATTGGAGATTTCAAGCGCTTTGCGGTCAATGGTAGAAAAGGATATATCTTCGTATAAAAACTAGAGAGAATCATTCTCAGCAACCACTTTGTGATGTGTGCGTTCCACTCACAGAGTTTAACCTTTGTTTTCATAGAGCAGTTTGGAAACACTCTGTTTGTAAAGTCTGCAAGTGGAGATTTGGACCTCTTTGAGGATTTCGTTGGAAACGGGATTTCTGCATGTAACAAAAGACAGAAGAATTCTCAGTAACTTGTTTCGGCTGCCTGTGTTCAACTCACAGAGTTGAACCTTTCTGTAGACAGAGAAGATTTGAAACCCTCTTTTTGTGGAATTTGCAAGTGGAGATTTCAAGCGCTTTGGGGCCAATGGTAGAAAAGGAATTATCTTCGTATAAAAACTAGAGAGAATCATTCACAGCAACCACATTGTGATGTGTGCGTTCCACTCACAGAGTTTAACCTTTCTTTTCATAGAGCAGTTTGGAAACACTCTGTTTGTAAAGTCTGCAAGTGCATATTTGGACCTCTTATAGGATTTCTTTGGACATGGGATTTCTGCATGAAACGCTAGACAGAAGAATTCTCAGTAACTACTTTGGGCGGCGTGTGTTCACCTCACAGACTTGAACCTTCCTGTAGACAGAGCAGATTTGAAACCCTCTTTTTGTGGAATTTGCAAGTGGAGATTTCAAGCGCTTTGTGGTCAATGGTAGAAAAGGATATATCTTCGTATAAAAACTAGAGAGAATCATTCTCAGCAACCACTTTGTGATGTGTGCGTTCCACTCACAGAGTTTAACCTTCTTTTCATAGAACAGTTTGGACACACTCTGTTTGTGAAGTCTGCCAGTGGATATTTGGACCTCTTTGAGGATTTCGTTGGAAGCGGGATTTCTTCATCTAATGCTACACAGAAGATTTCTCAGTAAATTCGTTGATTTCTGTGTGTTCATCTAACAGAGTTCAACCTTCTCTTAGACATAGCAGATTGGAAACCCTCTTTTTGTGGAATTTTCAAATGGAGATTTCAAGCGCTTTGGGGCCAACGGTAGAAAAGGAGATATCCTCGTATAAAAACTGGAGAGAATCATTCTCAGAAACCACTTTGTGTTGTGTGCGTTCCACTCACAGAGTTTAACCTTTCCTTTCATAGAGCAGTTTGGAAACACTCTGTTTGTGAAGACTGCAAGTGGATATTTGGACCTCTTTGAGGATTTCGTTGGAAACGGGATTTCTTCATCTAATGCTAGAAGGAAGAATTCTCAGAAACTTCTTTGATTTGTGTGTGTTCAACTAACAGAGCTGAACCATCCTCTAGACAAAGCAGATTGGAAACTCTCTTTTTGAAGAATTTGCTTGTGGAGATTTCAAGCCTTTTGGGGCCAACGGAAGAAAAGGAAATATCCTCGTACAAAAATTAGAGAGAATCATTCCCAGAAACCACTTTGTGATGTGTGCGTTCCACTCACAGAGTTTAACCTTTTTTTTCATAGAGCAGTTTGGAAACACTCTGTTTGTGATGTCTGCAAGTGGATATTTGGACCTCTTTGAGGATTTCGTTGGAAGCGGGATTTCTTCATCTAATGCTACACAGAAGATTTCTCAGTAACTTCGTTGATTTGTGTGTGTTCAACTAACAGAGTTCAACCTTCCCTTAGACATAGCAGATTGGAAACCCTCTTTTTGTGGAATTTGCAAGTGGAGATTTCAAGTGCTTTGGGGCCAACGGTAGAAAAGGAAATATCCTCGTATAAAAACTAGAGAGAATCATTCTCAGAAACCACTTTGTAATGTGTCCGTTCAACTCACAGAGTTTAACCTTTCCTTTCCTAGAGCAGTTTGGAAACACTCTGTTTGTGAAGACTGCAAGTGGATATTTGGACCTCTTTGAGGATTTCGTTGGAAACGGGATTTCTTCATCTAATGCTAGAAGGAAGAATTCTCAGAAACTTCTTTGATTTGTGTGTGTTCAACTAACAGAGCTGAACCATCCTTTAGACAGAGCAGATTGGAAACCCTCTTTTTGAGGAATTTGCTTGTGGAGATTTCAAGCGTTTTGGGGCCAACGGTAGAAAAGGAAATATCCTCGTATAAAAACTTGAGAGAATCATTCTCAGAAACCAATTTGTGATGTGTGCGTTCCACTCACAGAGTTTAACCTTTCTTTTCATAGAGCAGTTTGGAAACTCTCTGTTTGTAAAGTCTGCAAGTGGATATTTGGACCTCTTTGAGGATTTCGTTGGAAGCGGGATTTCTTCACCTAATGCTACACAGAAGATTTCTCAGTAACTTCGTTGATTTGTGTGTATTCAACTAACAGAGTTCAACTTTCCCTTAGACATAGCAGATTGGAAACCCTCTTTTTGTGGAATTTGCAAGTGGAGATTTCAAGCGCTTTGGGGCCAACGGTAGAAAAGGATATATCCTCGTATAAAAACTAGAGAGAATCATTCACAGAAACCACTTTGTGTTGTGTGCGTTCCACTCACAGAGTTCAACCTTTCCTTTCATACGGCAGTTTGGAAACACTCTGTTTGTGAAGTCTGCAAGTGGATATTTGGACCTGTTTGAGGATATCGTTGGAAGCGGCATTTTTCATCTAATGCTACACAGAGGATTTCTCAGAAACTTATTTGATTTGTGTGTGTTCAACTAACAGAGCTGAACCATCCTTTAGACAGAGCAGATTGGAAACCCTCTTTTTGAGGAATTTGCTTGTGGAGATTTCAAGCGTTTTGGGGCCAACGGTAGAAAAGGAAATATCCTCGTATAAAAACTAGAGAGAATCATTCTCAGAAACCAATTTGTGTAGTGTGCGTGCCACTCACAGAGTTCAACCTTTCCTTTCATACGGCAGTTTGGAAACACTCTGTTTGTGAAGTCTGCAAGTGGATATTTGGACCTCTTTGGGGATTTCGTTGGAAACGGGATTTCTTCATCTAATGCTACACAGGAAGTATTCTCAGAAACTTCTTTGATTTGTGTGTGTTCAACTAACAGAGCTGAACCATCCTTTAGACAGAGCAGATTGGAAACCCTCTTTTTGAGGAATTTGCAAGAGGAGATTTCAAGCGATTTGGGGCCAACGGTAGAAAAGGAAATATCCTCGTATAAAAACTAGAGAGAATCATTCTCAGAAACCACTTTGTGTAGTGTGCCTTCCACACACAGAGTTCAACCTTTCTTTTCATACGGCAGTTTGGAAACACTCTCTTTGTGAAGTCTGCAAGTGGATATTTGGACCTCTTTGAGGATTTCTTTGGAAAGGGGATTTCTTCATCTAATGCTAGAAAGAATTCTCAGAAACTTCTTTGATTTGTGTGTGTTCAACTAACAGAGCTGAACCGTCATTTAGACAGAGCAGATTGGAAACCCTCTTTTTGAGGAATTTGCTAGTGGAGATTTCAAGCGTTTTGGGGCCAACGGTAGAAAAGGAAATATCCTCGTATAAAAACTAGAGAGAATCATTCTCAGAAACCACTTTGTGAAGTGTGCGTTCCACTCATAGAGTTTAATCTTTCTTTTCATAGAACAGTTTGGAAACACTCTGTTTGTAAAGTCTGCGAGTGGATATTTGGACCTCTTTGAGGATTTCGTTGGAAGCGGGATTTCTTCATCTAATGCTACACAGAAGATTTCTCAGTAACTTCTTTGATTTGAGTGTGTTCAACTAACAGAGTTCAACCTTCCCTTAGACATAGCAGATTGGAAACCCTCTTTTTGTGGAATTTGCAAGTGGAGATTTCAAGCGCTTTGGGGCCAACGGTAGAAAAGGAAATATCCTCGTATAAAAACTATAGAGAATCATTCTCAGAAACCACTTTGTGTAGTGTGCGTTCCACTCACAGAGTTCAACCTTTCCTTTCATGCGGCAGTTTGGAAACACTCTGTTTGTGAAGACTGCAAGTGGATATTTGGACCTCTTTGAGGATTTCGTTGGAAACGGGATTTCTTCATCTAATGCTAGAAGGAAGAATTCTCAGAAACTTCTTTGATTTGTGTGTGTTCAACTAACAGAGCTGTACCATCCTTTAGACAGAGCAGATTGGAAACCCTCTTTTTGTGGAATTTGCTTGTGGAGATTTCAAGCGTTTTGGAGCCAACGGTAGAAAAGGAAATATCCTCGTATAAAAACTAGAGAGAATCATTCTCAGAAACCACTTTGTGATGTGTGCGTTCCACTGACAGAGTTTAACCTTTCTTTTCATAGAACAGTTTGGAAACACTCTGTTTGTAAAGTCTGCAAGTGGATATTTGGACCTCTTTGAGGATTTCGTTGGAAGCGGGATTTCTTCATCTAATGCTACACAGAAGATGTCTCAGTAACTTCGTTGATTTGTGTGTGTTCAAATAACAGAATTCAACTTTCCCTTAGACATAGCAGATTGGAAACCCTCTTTTTGTGGAATTTGCAAGTGGAGATTTCAAGCCTTTTGGGGCCAACGGTAGAAAAGGAAATATCCTCGTATAAAAACTAGAGAGAATCATTCTCAGAAACCACTTTGTGTAGTGTGCGTTCCACTCACAG
Organism: Gorilla gorilla gorilla; assembly: GCF_029281585.2. Classification (NCBI taxonomy): domain Eukaryota; kingdom Metazoa; phylum Chordata; class Mammalia; order Primates; family Hominidae; genus Gorilla; species Gorilla gorilla. The sequence goes on from NC_073247.2 coordinate 69,602,510, forward strand.
AGTTTAACCTTTCTTTTCATAGAGCAGTTTGCACACACTCTGTTTGTGAAGTCTGCAAGTGGATATTTGGACCTCTTTGAGGATTTCGTTGGAAGCGGGATTCCTTCATCTAATGCTACACAGAAGATTTCTCAGTAACTTCGTTGACTTCTGTGTGTTCAACTAGCAGAGTTCAACCTTCCCTTAGACATAGCAGATTGGAAACCCTCTTTTTGTGGAATTTGCAAGTGGAGATTTCAAGCGTTTTGGGGCCAATGGTAGAAAAGGAAATATCCTCGTATAAAAACTAGAGAGAATCATTCTCAGAAACCACTTTGTGTTGTGTGCGTGCCACTCACAGAGTTCAACCTTTCCTTTCATACGGCAGCTTGGAAACACTCTGTTTGTGAAGTCTGCAAGTGGATATTTGGACCTCTTTGAGGATTTCGTTGGAAACGGGATTTCTTCATCTAATGCTAGAAGGAAGAATTCTCAGAAACTTCTTTGATTTGTGTGTGTTCAACTAACAGAGCTGAACCATCCTTTAGACAGAGCAGATAGGAAACCCTCTTTTTGAGGAATTTGCTTGTGGAAATTTCAAGCGTTTTGGGGCCAACGGTAGAAAAGGAAATATCCTCGTATAAAAACTAGACAGAATCATTCTCAGAAACCACTTTGTGATGTGTGCGTTCCACTCACAGAGTTTAACCTTTCTTTTCATAGAACAGTTTGGAAACACTCTGTTTGTAAAGTCTGCAAGTGGATATTTGGACCTCTTTGAGGATTTCGTTGGAAGCGGGATTTCTTCATCTAATGCTACACAGAAGATTTCTCAGTAAATTCGTTGATTTCTGTATGTTCAACTAACAGAGTTCAACCTTCCCTTAGACATAGCAGATTGGAAACCCTCTTTTTGTGGAATTTGCAAGTGGAGATTTCAAGCGATTTGGGGCCAACGGTAGAAAAGGAAATATCCTCGTATAAAAACTATAGAGAATCATTCTCAGAAACCACTTTGTGTAGTGTGCGTTCCACTCACAGAGTTCAACCTTTCCTTTCATGCGGCAGTTTGGAAACACTCTGTTTGTGAAGACTGCAAGTGGATATTTGGACCTCTTTGAGGATTTCGTTGGAAACGGGATTTCTTCATCTAATGCTAGAAGGAAGAATTCTCAGAAACTTCTTTGATTTGTGTGTGTTCAACTAACAGAGCTGTACCATCCTTTAGACAGAGCAGATTGGAAACCCTCTTTTTGTGGAATTTGCTTGTGGAGATTTCAAGCGTTTTGGAGCCAACGGTAGAAAAGGAAATATCCTCGTATAAAAACTAGAGAGAATCATTCTCAGAAACCACTTTGTGATGTGTGCGTTCCACTGACAGAGTTTAACCTTTCTTTTCATAGAACAGTTTGGAAACACTCTGTTTGTAAAGTCTGCAAGTGGATATTTGGACCTCTTTGAGGATTTCGTTGGAAGCGGGATTTCTTCATCTAATGCTACACAGAAGATGTCTCAGTAACTTCGTTGATTTGTGTGTGTTCAAATAACAGAATTCAACTTTCCCTTAGACATAGCAGATTGGAAACCCTCTTTTTGTGGAATTTGCAAGTGGAGATTTCAAGCCTTTTGGGGCCAACGGTAGAAAAGGAAATATCCTCGTATAAAAACTAGAGAGAATCATTCTCAGAAACCACTTTGTGTAGTGTGCGTTCCACTCACAGAGTTTAACCTTTCTTTTCATAGAGCAGTTTGCACACACTCTGTTTGTGAAGTCTGCAAGTGGATATTTGGACCTCTTTGAGGATTTCGTTGGAAGCGGGATTCCTTCATCTAATGCTACACAGAAGATTTCTCAGTAACTTCGTTGACTTCTGTGTGTTCAACTAGCAGAGTTCAACCTTCCCTTAGACATAGCAGATTGGAAACCCTCTTTTTGTGGAATTTGCAAGTGGAGATTTCAAGCGTTTTGGGGCCAATGGTAGAAAAGGAAATATCCTCGTATAAAAACTAGAGAGAATCATTCTCAGAAACCACTTTGTGTTGTGTGCGTGCCACTCACAGAGTTCAACCTTTCCTTTCATACGGCAGCTTGGAAACACTCTGTTTGTGAAGTCTGCAAGTGGATATTTGGACCTCTTTGAGGATTTCGTTGGAAACGGGATTTCTTCATCTAATGCTAGAAGGAAGAATTCTCAGAAACTTCTTTGATTTGTGTGTGTTCAACTAACAGAGCTGAACCATCCTTTAGACAGAGCAGATAGGAAACCCTCTTTTTGAGGAATTTGCTTGTGGAAATTTCAAGCGTTTTGGGGCCAACGGTAGAAAAGGAAATATCCTCGTATAAAAACTAGACAGAATCATTCTCAGAAACCACTTTGTGATGTGTGCGTTCCACTCACAGAGTTTAACCTTTCTTTTCATAGAACAGTTTGGAAACACTCTGTTTGTAAAGTCTGCAAGTGGATATTTGGACCTCTTTGAGGATTTCGTTGGAAGCGGGATTTCTTCATCTAATGCTACACAGAAGATTTCTCAGTAAATTCGTTGATTTCTGTATGTTCAACTAACAGAGTTCAACCTTCCCTTAGACATAGCAGATTGGAAACCCTCTTTTTGTGGAATTTGCAAGTGGAGATTTCAAGCGATTTGGGGCCAACGGTAGAAAAGGAAATATCCTCGTATAGAAACTAGAGAGAATCATTCTCAGAAACCACTTTGTGATGTGTGCGTTCCACTCACAGAGTTTAACCTTTCTTTTCATAGAACAGTTTGGACAAACTCTGTTTGTGAAGTCTGCAAGTGGATATTTGGACCTCTTTGGGGATTTCGTTGGAAGTGGGATTCCTTCATCTAATGCTACACAGAAGATTTCTCAGTAAATTCGTTGATTTCTGTATGTTCAACTAACAGAGTTCAGCCTTCCCTTAGACATAGCAGATGGGAAACCCTATTTTTGTGGAATTTGCAAGTGGAGATTTCAAGCGCTTTGGGCCCAACGGTAGAAAAGGAAATATCCTCGTATAAAAACTAGAGAGAATCATTCTCAGAAACCAATTTGTGTTGTGTGCGTTCCACTCACAGAGTTCAACCTTTCCTTTCATACGGCAGTTTGGAAACACTCTGTTTGTGAAGTCTGCAAGTGGATATTTGGACCTCTTTGAGGATTTCGTTGGAAACGGGATTTCTTAATCTAATGCTAGAAGGAAGAATTCTCCGAAACTTCTTTGATTTGTGTGTGTTCAACTAACAGAACTGAACCATCCTTTAGACAGAGCAGATTGGAAACCCTCTTTTTGAGGAATTTGCTTGTGGAGATTTCAAGCGTTTTGGGGCCAACGGTAGAAAAGGAAATATCCTCGTATAAAAACTATAGAGAATCATTCTCAGAAACCACTTTGTGATGTGTGCGTTCCACTCACAGAGTTCAACCTTTCTTTTCATAGAACAGTTTGTAAACACTCTGTTTGTAAAGTCTGCAAGTGGATATTTGGACCTCTTTGAGGATTTCCTTGGAAGCGGGATTTCTTCATCTAATGCTACACAGAAGATTTCTCAGTAACTTCGTTTATTTGTGTGTGCTCAACTAACAGAGTTCAACCTTCCCTTAGCCATTGCAGATTGGAAACCCTCTTTTTGTGGAATTTGCAAGTGGAGATTTCAAGCTCTTTGGGGCCAACGGTAGAAAAGGAAATATCCTCGTATAAAAACTAGAGGGAATCATTCTCCGAAACCACTTTATGATGTGTGCGTTCCACTCACAGAGTTTAACCTTTCCTTTCATAGAGCTGTTTGGAAACACTCTGTTTGTGAAGTCTGCAAGTGGATATTTGGACCTCTTTGAGGATTTCGTTGTAAACGGGATTTCTTCATCTAATGCTAGAAGGAAGAATTCTCAGAAATTTCTTTGATTTGCGTGTGTTCAACAAACAGAGCTCTACCATCCTTTAGACAGAGGAGATTGGAAAACCTCTTTTTGAGGAATTTGCAAGTGGAGATTTCAAGCGTTTTGGGGAGAACGGTAGAAAAGGAAATATCCTCGTATAAAAACTAGAGAGAATTATTCTCAGAAACCACTTTGTGATGTGTGCGTTCCACTCACGGAGTTTAACCTTTCTTTTCATAGAACAGTTTGGAAACACTCCGTTTGTAAAGTCTGCAAGTGGATATTTGGACCTCTTTGAGGATTTCGTTGGAAGCGGGATTTCTTCATCTAATGCTACACAGAAGATTTCTCAGTAACTTCGTTGATTTGTGTGTGTTCAACTAACAGAGCTGAACCATCCTTTAGACAGAGCAGATTGGAAACCCTCTTTTTGAGAAATTTGCTTGTGGAGATTTCAAGCCTTTTGGGGCCAACGGTAGAAAAGGAAATATCCTCGTATAAAAACTAAAGAGAATAACTCCCAGAAACCACTTTGTGATGTGTGCGTTCCACTCACAGAGTTTAACCTTTCTTTTCATAGATCCGTTTGGTCACACTCTGTTTGTCAAGTCTGCAAGTGGATATTTGGACCTCTTTGAGGATTTCTTCATCTAATGCTAGAAGGAAGAATTCTCAGAAACTTCTTTGATTTGTGTGTGTTCAACTAACGGAGCTGAACCATCCTTTAGACAGAGCAGATTGGAAACCCTCTTTTTGAGGAATTTGCTTGTGGAGATTACAAGCGTTTTGGGGCCAACGGTAGAAAAGGAAATATCCTCGTATAAAAACTAGAGAGAATCATTCTCAGAAACCACTTTGTGATGTGTGCGTTCCACTCACAGAGTTTAACCTTTCTTTTTATAGAACAGTTTGGAAACACTCTGTTTGTAAAGTCTGCAAGTGGATATTTGGACCTCTTTGAGGATTTCGTTGGAAGCGGGATTTCTTCATCTAATGCTACACAGAAGATTTCTCAGTAACTTCGTTGATTTCTCTGTGTTCAACTGACAGAGTTCAACCTTCCCTTAGACATAGCAGTTTGGAAACCCTCTTTTTGTGGAATTTGCAAGTGGAGATTTCAAGCGCTTTGGGGCCAACGGTAGAAAGGAAATATCCTCGTATAAAAACTAGAGAGAATCATTCTCAGAAACCACTTTGTGTAGTGTGCGTTCCACTCACAGAGTTCAATCTTTCCTTTAATAGAGCAGTTTGGAAACACTCTGTTTGTGAAGACTGCAAGTGGATATTTGGACCTCTTTGAGGATTTCGTTGGATACGGGATTTCTTCATCTAATGCTAGAAGGAAGAATTCCCAGAAATTCCTTTGATTTGTGTGTGTTCAGCTAACAGAGCTGAACCATCCTTTAGACAGAGCAGATTGGAAACCCTCTTTTTGAGGAATTTGCTTGTGGAGATTACAAGCGTTTTGGGGCCAACGGTAGAAAAGGAAATATCCTCGTATAAAAACTAGAGAGAATCATTCTCAGAAACCACTTTGTGATGTGTGCGTTCCACTCACAGAGTTTAACCTTTCTTTTCATAGAACAGTTTGGAAACACTCTGTTAGTAAAGTCTGCAAGTGGATATTTGGACCTCTTTGAGGATTTCGTTGGAAGCGGGATTTCTTCATCTAATGCTACACAGAAGATTTCTCAGTAACTTCGTTGATTTGTGTGTGTTCAACTAACAGAGTTCAACCTTCCCTTAGAGATAGCAGCTTGGAAACCCTCTTTTTGTGGAATTTGCAAGTGGAGATTTCAAGCGCTTTGGGGCCAACGGTAGAAAAGGAAGTATCTTCGTATAAAAACTACAGAGAACCATTCTCAGAAACCACTTTGTGTTGTGCGCGTTCCACTCACAGAGTTTAACCTTTCTTTTCATAGAGCAGTTTGGAAACACTCTGTTTGTGAAGTCTGCAAGTGGATATTTGGACCTCTTTGAGGATTTCGTTGGAATCGGGATTTCTTCATCTAATGCTAGAAGGAAGAATTCTCAGAAATTTCTTTGATATGTGTGTGTTCAACTAACAGAGCTGAACCATCCTTTAGACAGAGCAGAATGGAAACCCTCTTTTTGAGGAATTTGCTTGTGGAGATTTCAAGCCTTTTGGGGCCAACGGTAGAAAAGGAAATATCCTCGTATAAAAACTAGAGAGAATCATTCTCAGAAACCACTTTGTGATGTGTGCGTTCCACTCACAGAGTTTAATCTTTCTTTTCATAGAACAGTTTGGAAACACTCTGTTTGTAAAGTCTGCAAGTGGATATTTGGACCTCTTTGAGGATTTCGTTGGAAGCGGGATTTCTTCATCTAATGCTACACAGAAGATTTCTCAGTAACTTCGTTGATTTCTGTGTGTTCAACTAACAGAGTTCAACCTTCCCTTAGACATAGCAGATTGGAAACCCTCTTTTTGTGGAATTTGCAAGTGGAGATTTCAAGCGCTTTGGGGTCAACTGTAGAAAAGGAAATATCCTCTTATAAAAACTAGAGAGAATCATTCTCAGAAAACACTTTGTGTAGTGTGCGTTCCACTCACAGAGTTCAATCTTTGCTTTCATACGGCAGTTTGGAAACACTCTGTTTGTGAAGTCTGCAAGTGGATATTTGGACCTCTTTGAGGATTTCGTTGGAAACGGGATTTCTTCATCTAATGCTAGAAGGAAGAATTCTCAGAAATTTCTTTGATTTGTGTGTGTTCAGCTAACAGAGCTGAACCATCCTTTAGACAGAGCAGATTGGAAACCCTCTTTTTGAGGAATTTGCTTGTGGAGATTTCAAGCGTTTTGGGGCCAACTGTAGAAAAGAAATATCCTGGTATAAAAACTAGAGAGAATCATTCTCAGAAACCACTTTGGATGTGTGCGTTCCACTCACAGAGTTTAACATTTCTTTTCATAGAACAGTTTGGAAACACTCTGTTTGTAAAGTCTGCAAGTGGATATATGGACCTCTTTGAGGATTTCGTTGGAAATGGGATTTCTTCATCTAATGCTACACAGAAGATTTCTCAGTAACTTCGTTGATTTGTGTGTGTTCAACTAACAGAGTTCAACCTTCCCTTAGACATAGCAGATTGGAAACCCTCTTTTTGTGGAATTTGCAAGTGGAGATTTCAAGCGCTTTGGGGCCAACGGTAGAAAAGGAAATATCCTCGTATAAAAAATAGAGAGAATCATTCTCAGAAACCACTTTGTGATGTGTGCGTTCCACTCACAGAGTTCAACCTTTCCTTTCATAGAGCAGTTTGGAAACACTCTGTTTGTGAAGACTGCAAGTGGATATTTGGACCTCTTTGAGGATTTCGTTGGAAACGGGATTTCTTCATCTAATGCTAGAAGGAAGAATTCTCAGAAATTCCTTTGATTTGTGTGTGTTCAGCTAACAGAGCTGAACCATCCTTTAGACAGAGCAGATTGGAAACCCTCTTTTTGAGGAATTTGCTTGTGGAGATTTCAAGCGTTTTGGGGCCAACGGTAGAAAAGGAAATATCCTCGTATAAAAACTAGAGAGAATCATTCTCAGAAACCACTTTGTGATGTGTGCGTTCCACTCACAGAGTTTAACCTTTCTTTTCATAGAACTGTTTGGAAACACTCTGTTTGTAAAGTCTTCAAGTGGATATTTGGACCTCTTTGAGGATTTCGTTGGAAGCGGGATTTCTTCATCTAATGCTACACAGAAGATTTCTCAGTAACTTCGTTGATTTGTGTGTGTTCAACTAACAGAGTTCAACCTTCCCTTAGAGATAGCAGCTTGGAAACCCTCTTTTTGTGGAATTTGCAAGTGGAGATTTCAAGCGCTTTGGGGCCAACGGTAGAAAAGGAAGTATCTTCGTATAAAAACTACAGAGAACCATTCTCAGAAACCACTTTGTGTTGTGCGCGTTCCACTCACAGAGTTTAACCTTTCTTTTCATAGAGCAGTTTGGAAACACTCTGTTTGTGAAGTCTGCAAGTGGATATTTGGACCTCTTTGAGGATTTCGTTGGAATCGGGATTTCTTCATCTAATGCTAGAAGGAAGAATTCTCAGAAATTTCTTTGATATGTGTGTGTTCAACTAACAGAGCTGAACCATCCTTTAGACAGAGCAGAATGGAAACCCTCTTTTTGAGGAATTTGCTTGTGGAGATTTCAAGCCTTTTGGGGCCAACGGTAGAAAAGGAAATATCCTCGTATAAAAACTAGAGAGAATCATTCTCAGAAACCACTTTGTGATGTGTGCGTTCCACTCACAGAGTTTAATCTTTCTTTTCATAGAACAGTTTGGAAACACTCTGTTTGTAAAGTCTGCAAGTGGATATTTGGACCTCTTTGAGGATTTCGTTGGAAGCGGGATTTCTTCATCTAATGCTACACAGAAGATTTCTCAGTAACTTCATTGATTTCTGTGTGTTCAACTAACAGAGTTCAACCTTCCCTTAGACATAGCAGATTGGAAACCCTCTTTTTGTGGAATTTGCAAGTGGAGATTTCAAGCGCTTTGGGGTCAACTGTAGAAAAGGAAATATCCTCTTATAAAAACTAGAGAGAATCATTCTCAGAAACCACTTTGTGTAGTGTGCGTTCCACTCACAGAGTTCAATCTTTGCTTTCATACGGCAGTTTGGAAACACTCTGTTTGTGAAGACTGCAAGTGGATATTTGGACCTCTTTGAGGATTTCGTTGGAAACGGGATTTCTTCATCTAATGCTAGAAGGAAGAATTCCCAGAAATTTCTTTGATTTCTGTGTGTTCAGCTAACAGAGCTGAACCATCCTTTAGACAGAGCAGATTGGAAACCCTCTTTTTGAGGAATTTGCTTGTGGAGATTTCAAGCCTTTTGGGGCCAACTGTAGAAAAGAAATATCCTGGTATAAAAACTAGAGAGAATCATTCTCAGAAACCACTTTGGATGTGTGCATTCCACTCACAGAGTTTAACCTTTCTTTTCATAGAACAGTTTGGAAACACTCTGTTTGTAAAGTCTGCAAGTGGATATTTGGACCTCTTTGAGGATTTCGTTGGAAACGGGATTTCTTCTTCTAATGCTACACAGAAGATTTCTCAGTAACTTCGTTGATTTGTGTGTGTTCAACTAACAGAGTTCAACCTTCCCTTAGACATAGCAGATTGGAAACCCTCTTTTTGTGGAACTTGCAAGTGGAGATTTCAAGCGTTTTTGGGGCCAACGGTAGAAAAGGAAATATCCTCGTATAAAAAATAGAGAGAATCATTCTCAGAAACCGCTTTGTGATGTGTGCGTTCCCCTCAAGGAGTTTAACCTTTCTTTTCATAGAGCAGTTTGGACACACTATGTTTGTGAAGTCTGCAAGTGGATATTTGGACCTCTTTGAGGATTTCTTTGGAAGCGGGATTTCATCATCTAATGCTACACAGAAGATTTCTCAGTAACTTCGTTGATTTCTGTGTGTTCAACTAACAGAGCTGAACCATCCTTTAGACAGAGCAGATTGGAAACCCTCTTTTTGAGAAATTTGCTTTTGGGGATTTCAAGCGTTTTGGGGCCAACGGTAGAAAAGGAAATATCCTCGTATAAAAACTAGAGAGAATCATTCTCAGAAACCGCTTTGTGATGTGTGCGTTCCCCTCACGGAGTTTAACCTTTCTTTTCATAGAGCAGTTTGGACACACTCTGTTTGTGAAGTCTGCAAGTGGATATTTGGACCTCTTTGAGGATTTCGTAGGAAGCGGGATTTCTTCATCTAATGCTACACAGAAGATTTCTCAGTAACTTCGTTGATTTCTCTGTGTTCAACTAACAGAGTTCAACCTTCCCTTAGACATAGCAGATTGGAAACCCTCTTTTTGTGGAATTTGCAAGTGGAGATTTCAAGCGCTTTGGGGCCAACGGTAGAAAAGGAAATATCCTCGTATAAAAACTGGAGAGAATCATTCTCAGAAAACACTTTGTGATGTGTGCGTTCCACTCACAGAGTTTAACCTTTCCTTTCATAGAGCAGTTTGGAAACACTCTGTTTGTGAAGACTGCAAGTGGATATTTGGACCTCTTTGAGGGTTTCGTTGGAAACGGGATTTCTTCATCTAATGCTAGAAGGAAGAATTCTCAGAAACTTCTTTGATTTGTGTGTGTTCAACTAACGGAGCTGAACCATCCTTTAGACAGAGCAGATTGGAAACCCTCTTTTTGAGGAATTTGCTTGTGGAGATTACAAGCGTTTTGGGGCCAACGGTAGAAAAGGAAATATCCTCGTATAAAAACTAGAGAGAATCATTCTCAGAAACCACTTTGTGATGTGTGCGTTCCACTCACAGAGTTTAACCTTTCTTTTCATAGAACAGTTTGGAAACACTCTGTTTGTAAAGTCTGCAAGTGGATATTTGGACCTCTTTGAGGATTTCGTTGGAAGCGGGATTTCTTCATCTAATGCTACACAGAAGATTTCTCAGTAACTTCGTTGATTTGTGTGTGTTCAACTAACAGAGTTCAACCTTCCGTTAGACATAGCAGATTGGAAACCCTCTTTTGGTGGAATTTGCAAGTGGAGATTTCAAGCGCTTTGGGGTCAACTGTAGAAAAGGAAATATCCTCGTATAAAAACTAGAGAGAATCATTCTCAGAAACCACTTTGTGTAGTGTGCGTTCCACTCACAGAGTTCAATCTTTCCTTTCATACGGCAGTTTGGAAACACTCTGTTTGTGAAGACTGCAAGTGGATATTTGGACCTCTTTGAGTATTTGGTTGGAAACGGGATTTCTTCATCTAATGCTAGAAGGAAGAATTCCCAGAAATTTAGTTGATTTGTGTGTGTTCAGCTAACAGAGCTGAACCATCCTTTAGACAGAGCAGATTGGAAACCCTCTTTTTGAGGAATTTGCTTGTGGAGATTTCAAGCGTTTTGGGGCCAACTGTAGAAAAGAAATATCCTGGTATAAAAACTAGAGAGAATCATTTTCAGAAACCACTTTGTGTTGTGCGAGTTCCACTCACAGAGTTTAACCTTTCTTTTCATAGAGCAGTTTGGAAACACTCTGTTTGTAAAGTCTGCAAGTGGATATTTGGACCTCTTTGAGGATTTCGTTGGAAGCGGGATTTCTTCATCTAATGCTACACAGAAGATTTCTCAGTAACTTCGTTGATTTGTGTGTGTTCAACTAACAGAGTTCAACCTTCCCTTAGAGATAGCAGCTTGGAAACCCTCTTTTTGTGGAATTTGCAAGTGGAGATTTCAAGCGCTTTGGGGCCAACGGTAGAAAAGGAAATATCTTCGTATAAAAACTAGAGAGAACCATTCTCAGAAACCACTTTGTGTTGTGCGCGTTCCACTCACAGAGTTTAACCTTTCTTTTCATAGAGCAGTTTGGAAACACTCTGTTTGTGAAGTCTGCAAGTGGATATTTGGACCTCTTTGAGGATTTCGTTGGAAGCGGGATTTCTTCATCTAATGCTACACAGAAGATTTCTCAGTAACTTCGTTGATTTGTGTGTGTTCAACTAACAGAGTTCAACCTTCCCTTAGACATAGCAGATTGGAAACCCTCTTTTTGTGGAACTTGCAAGTGGAGATTTCAAGCGTTTTTGGGGCCAACGGTAGAAAAGGAAATATCCTCGTATAAAAAATAGAGAGAATCATTCTCAGAAACCGCTTTGTGATGTGTGCGTTACCCTCAAGGAGTTTAACCTTTCTTTTCATAGAGCAGTTTGGACACACTATGTTTGTGAAGTCTGCAAGTGGATATTTGGACCTCTTTGAGGATTTCTTTGGAAGCGGGATTTCATCATCTAATGCTACACAGAAGATTTCTCAGTAACTTCGTTGATTTCTGTGTGTTCAACTAACAGAGCTGAACCATCCTTTAGACAGAGCAGATTGGAAACCCTCTTTTTGAGAAATTTGCTTTTGGGGATTTCAAGCGTTTTGGGGCCAACGGTAGAAAAGGAAATATCCTCGTATAAAAACTAGAGAGAATCATTCTCAGAAACCGCTTTGTGATGTGTGCGTTCCCCTCACGGAGTTTAACCTTTCTTTTCATAGAGCAGTTTGGACACACTCTGTTTGTGAAGTCTGCAAGTGGATATTTGGACCTCTTTGAGGATTTCGTTGGAAGCGGGATTTCTTCATCTAATGCTACACAGAAGATTTCTCAGTAACTTCGTTGATTTCTCTGTGTTCAACTAACAGAGTTCAACCTTCCCTTAGACATAGCAGATTGGAAACCCTCTTTTTGTGGAATTTGCAAGTGGAGATTTCAAGCGCTTTGGGGCCAACGGTAGAAAAGGAAATATCCTCGTATAAAAACTGGAGAGAATCATTCTCAGAAAACACTTTGTGATGTGTGCGTTCCACTCACAGAGTTTAACCTTTCCTTTCATAGAGCAGTTTGGAAACACTCTGTTTGTGAAGACTGCAAGTGGATATTTGGACCTCTATGAGGGTTTCGTTGGAAACGGGATTTCTTCATCTAATGCTAGAAGGAAGAATTCTCAGAAACTTCTTTGATTTGTGTGTGTTCAACTAACGGAGCTGAACCATCCTTTAGACAGAGCAGATTGGAAACCCTCTTTTTGAGGAATTTGCTTGTGGAGATTACAAGCGTTTTGGGGCCAACGGTAGAAAAGGAAATATCCTCGTATAAAAACTAGAGAGAATCATTCTCAGAAACCACTTTGTGATGTGTGCGTTCCACTCACAGAGTTTAACCTTTCTTTTCATAGAACAGTTTGGAAACACTGTGTTTGTAAAGTCTGCAAGTGCATATTTGGACCTCTTTGAGGATTTCGTTGGAAGCGGGATTTCTTCATCTAATGCTACACAGAAGATTTCTCAGTAACTTCGCTGATTTGTGTGTGTTCAACTAACAGAGTTCAACCTTCCCTTAGACATAGCAGATTGGAAACCCTCTTTTGGTGGAATTTGCAAGTGGAGATTTCAAGCGCTTTGGGGTCAACTGTAGAAAAGGAATTATCCTCGTATAAAAACTAGAGAGAATCATTCTCAGAAACCACTTTGTGTAGTGTGCGTTCCACTCACAGAGTTCAATCTTTGCTTTCATACGGCAGTTTGGAAACACTCTGTTTGTGAAGACTGCAAGTGGATATTTGGACCTCTTTGAGGATTTCGTTGGAAACGGGATTTCTTCATCTAATGCTAGAAGGAAGAATTCCCAGAAATTTAGTTGATTTGTGTGTGTTCAGCTAACAGAGCTGAACCATCCTTTAGACAGAGCAGATTGGAAACCCTCTTTTTCAGGAATTTGCTTGTGGAGATTTCAAGCGTTTTGGGGCCAACTGTAGAAAAGAAATATCCTGGTATAAAAACTAGAGAGAATCATTTTCAGAAACCACTTTGTGTTGTGCGCGTTCCACTCACAGAGTTTAACCTTTCTTTTCATAGAGCAGTTTGGAAACACTCTGTTTGTAAAGTCTGCAAGTGGATATTTGGACCTCTTTGAGGATTTCGTTGGAAACGGGATTTCTTCATCTAATGCTACACAGAAGATTTCTCAGTAACTTCGTTGATTTGTGTGTGTTCAACTAACAGAGTTCAACCTTCCCTTAGAGATAGCAGCTTGGAAACCCTCTTTTTGTGGAATTTGCAAGTGGAGATTTCAAGCGCTTTGGGGCCAACGGTAGAAAAGGAAATATCTTCGTATAAAAACTAGAGAGAACCATTCTCAGAAACTACTTTGTGTTGTGCGCGTTCCACTCACAGAGTTTAACCTTTCTTTTCATAGAGCAGTTTGGAAACACTCTGTTTGTGAAGTCTGCAAGTGGATATTTGGACCTCTTTGAGGATTTCGTTGGAATCGGGATTTCTTCATCTAATGCTAGAAGGAAGAATTCTCAGAAACTTCTTTGATATGTGTGTGTTCAACTAACAGAGCTGAAACATCCTTTAGACAGAGCAGAATGGAAACCCTCTTTTTGAGGAATTTGCTTGTGGAGATTTCAAGCCTTTTGGGGCCAACGGTAGAAAAGGAAATATCCTCGTATAAAAACTAGAGAGAATCATTCTCAGAAACCACTTTGTGATGTGTGCGTTCCACTCACAGAGTTTAACCTTTCTTTTCATAGAACAGTTTGGAAACACTCTGTTTGTGAAGTCTGCAATTGGATATTTGGACCTCTTTGAGGATTTCGTTGGAAGCGGGATTTCTTCATCTAATGCTACACAGAAGATTTCTCAGCAACTTCGTTGATTTCTGTGTGTTCAACTAACAGAGTTCAACCTTCCCTTAGACATAGCAGTTTGGAAACCCTCTTTTTGTGGAATTTGCAAGTGGAGATTTCAAGCGCTTTGGGGTCAACTGTAGAAAAGGAAATATCCTCGTATAAAAACTAGAGAGAATCATTCTCAGAAACCACTTTGTGTAGTGTGCGTTCCAATCACAGAGTTCAATCTTTCCTTTCATACGGCAGTTTGGAAAAACTCTGTTTGTGAAGACTGCAAGTGGATATTTGGACCTCTTTGAGGATTTCGTTGGATACGGGATTTCTTCATCTAATGCTAGAAGGAAGAATTCCCAGAAATTCCTTTGATTTGTGTGTGTTCAGCTAACAGAGCTGAACCATCCTTTAGACAGAGCAGATTGGAAACCCTCTTTTTGAGGAATTTGCTTGTGGAGATTACAAGCGTTTTGGGGCCAATGGTAGAAAAGGAAATATCCTCGTATAAAAACTAGAGAGAATCATTCTCAGAAACCACTTTGTGATGTGTGCGTTCCACTCACAGAGTTTAACCTTTCTTTTCATAGAACAGTTTGGAAACACTCTGTTTGTAAAGTCTGCAAGTGGATACTTGGACCTCTTTGGGGATTTCGTTGGAAGCGGGATTTCTTCATCTAATGCTACACAGAAGATTTCTCAGTAACTTCGTTGATTTCTGTGTGTTCAACTAACAGAGTTCAACCTTCCCTTAGACATAGCAGTTTGGAAACCCTCTTTTTGTGGAATTTGCAAGTGGAGATTTCAAGCGCTTTGGGGCCAACGGTAGAAAAGGAAATATCCTCGTATAAAAACTAGAGAGAATCATTCTCAGAAACCACTTTGTGTAGTGTGCGTTCCACTCACAGAGTTCAATCTTTCCTTTCATAGAGCAGTTTGGAAACACTCTGTTTGTGAAGTCTGCAAGTGGATATTTGGACCTCTTTGAGGATTTCGTTGGAAACGGGATTTCTTCATCTAATGCTAGAAGGAAGAATTCCCAGAAATTCCTTTGATTTGTGTGTGTTCAGCTAACAGAGCTGAACCATCCTTTAGACAGAGCAGATTGGAAACCCTCTTTTTGAGGAATTTGCTTGTGGAGATTACAAGCGTTTTGGGGCCAACGGTAGAAAAGGAAATATCCTCGTATAAAAACTAGAGAGAATCATTCTCAGAAACCACTTTGTGATGTGTGCGTTCCACTCACAGAGTTTAACCTTTCTTTTCATAGAACAGTTTGGAAACACTCTGTTTGTAAAGTCTGCAAGTGGATATTTGGACCTCTTTGAGGATTTCGTTGGAAGCGGGATTTCTTCATCTAATGCTACACAGAAGATTTCTCAGTAACTTCGTTGATTTGTGTGTGTTCAACTAACAGAGTTCAACCTTCCCTTAGAGATAGCAGCTTGGAAACCCTCTTTTTGTGGAATTTGCAAGTGCAGATTTCAAGCGCTTTGGGGTCAACGGTAGAAAAGGAAATATCTTCGTATAAAAACTACAGAGAACCATTCTCAGAAACCACTTTGTGTTGTGCGCGTTCCACTCACAGAGTTTAACCTTTCTTTTCATAGAGCAGTTTGGAAACACTCTGTTTGTGAAGTCTGCAAGTGGATATTTGGACCTCTTTGAGGATTTCGTTGGAATCGGGATTTCTTCATCTAATGCTAGAAGGAAGAATTCCCTGAAATTTCTTTGATTTGTGTGTGTTCAGCTAACAGAGCTGAACCATCCTTTAGACAGAGCAGATTGGAAACCCTCTTTTTGAGGAATTTGCTTGTGGAGATTTCAAGCATTTTGGGGCCAACTGTAGAAAAGAAATATCCTGGTATAAAAACTAGAGAGAATCATTCTCAGAAACCACTTTGGATGTGTCCGTTCCACTCACAGAGTTTAACCTTTCTTTTCATAGAACAGTTTGGAAACACTCTGTTTGTAAAGTCTGCAAGTGGATATTTGGACCTCTTTGAGGATTTCGTTGGAAACGGGATTTCTTCATCTAATGCTACACAGAAGATTTCTCAGTAACTTCGTTGATTTGTGTGTGTTCAACTAACAGAGTTCAACCTTCCCTTAGACATAGCAGATGGGAAACCTTCTTTTTGTGGAACTTGCAAGTGGAGATTTCAAGCGTTTTTGGGGCCAACGGTAGAAAAGGAAATATCCTCGTATAAAAAATAGAGAGAATCATTCTCAGAAACCACTTTGTGATGTGTGCGTTCCACTCACAGAGTTTAACCTTTCTTTTCATAGAACAGTTTGGAAACACTCTGTTTGTAAAGTCTGCAAGTGGATATTTGGACCTCTTTGAGGATTTCGTTGGAAGCGGGATTTCTTCATCTAATGCTACACAGAAGATTTCTCAGTAACTTCGTTGATTTGTGTGTGTTCAACTAACAGAGTTCAACCTTCCCTTAGAGATAGCAGCTTGGAAACCCTCTTTTTGTGGAATTTGCAAGTGGAGATTTCAAGCGCTTTGGGGCCAACGGTAGAAAAGGAAATATCTTCGTATAAAAACTACAGAGAACCATTCTCAGAAACCACTTTGTGTTGTGCGCGTTCCACTCACAGAGTTTAACCTTTCTTTTCATAGAGCAGTTTGGAAACACTCTGTTTGTGAAGTCTGCAAGTGGATATTTGGACCTCTTTGAGGATTTCGTTGGAATCGGGATTTCTTCATCTAATGCTAGAAGGAAGAATTCTCAGAAATTTCTTTGATATGTGTGTGTTCAACTAACAGAGCTGAACCATCCTTTAGACAGAGCAGATTGGAAACCCTCTTTTTGAGGAATTTGCTTGTGGAGATTACAAGCGTTTTGGGGCCAACGGTAGAAAAGGAAATATCCTCGTATAAAAACTAGAGAGAATCATTCTCAGAAACCGCTTTGTGATGTGTGCGTTCCCCTCACGGAGTTTAACCTTTCTTTTCATAGAGCAGTTTGGACACACTCTGTTTGGAAGTCTGCAAGTGGATATTTGGACCTCTTTGAGGATTTCGTTGGAAGCGGGATTTCTTCATCTAATGCTACACAGAAGATTTCTCAGTAACTTCGTTGATTTGTGTGTGTTCAACTAACAGAGTTCAACCTTCCCTTAGACATAGCAGATTGGAAACCCTCTTTTTGTGGAACTTGCAAGTGGAGATTTCAAGCGTTTTTGGGGCCAACGGTAGAAAAGGAAATATCCTCGTATAAAAAATAGAGAGAATCATTCTCAGAAACCGCTTTGTGATGTGTGCGTTCCCCTCAAGGAGTTTAACCTTTCTTTTCATAGAGCAGTTTGGACACACTATGTTTGTGAAGTCTGCAAGTGGATATTTGGACCTCTTTGAGGATTTCTTTGGAAGCGGGATTTCATCATCTAATGCTACACAGAAGATTTCTCAGTAACTTCGTTGATTTCTGTGTGTTCAACTAACAGAGCTGAACCATCCTTTAGACAGAGCAGATTGGAAACCCTCTTTTTGAGAAATTTGCTTTTGGGGATTTCAAGCGTTTTGGGGCCAACGGTAGAAAAGGAAATATCCTCGTATAAAAACTAGAGAGAATCATTCTCAGAAACCGCTTTGTGATGTGTGCGTTCCCCTCACGGAGTTTAACCTTTCTTTTCATAGAGCAGTTTGGACACACTCTGTTTGTGAAGTCTGCAAGTGGATATTTGGACCTCTTTGAGGATTTCGTTGGAAGCGGGATTTCTTCATCTAATGCTACACAGAAGATTTCTCAGTAACTTCGTTGATTTCTCTGTGTTCAACTAACAGAGTTCAACCTTCCCTTAGACATAGCAGATTGGAAACCCTCTTTTTGTGGAATTTGCAAGTGGAGATTTCAAGCGCTTTGGGGCCAACGGTAGAAAAGGAAATATCCTCGTATAAAAACTGGAGAGAATCATTCTCAGAAAACACTTTGTGATGTGTGCGTTCCACTCACAGAGTTTAACCTTTCCTTTCATAGAGCAGTTTGGAAACACTCTGTTTGTGAAGACTGCAAGTGGATATTTGGACCTCTATGAGGGTTTCGTTGGAAACGGGATTTCTTCATCTAATGCTAGAAGGAAGAATTCTCAGAAACTTCTTTGATTTGTGTGTGTTCAACTAACGGAGCTGAACCATCCTTTAGACAGAGCAGATTGGAAACCCTCTTTTTGAGGAATTTGCTTGTGGAGATTACAAGCGTTTTGGGGCCAACGGTAGAAAAGGAAATATCCTCGTATAAAAACTAGAGAGAATCATTCTCAGAAACCACTTTGTGATGTGTGCGTTCCACTCACAGAGTTTAACCTTTCTTTTCATAGAACAGTTTGGAAACACTCTGTTTGTAAAGTCTGCAAGTGGATATTTGGACCTCTTTGAGGATTTCGTTGGAAGCGGGATTTCTTCATCTAATGCTACACAGAAGATTTCTCAGTAACTTCGTTGATTTGTGTGTGTTCAACTAACAGAGTTCAACCTTCCGTTAGACATAGCAGATTGGAAACCCTCTTTTGGTGGAATTTGCAAGTGGAGATTTCAAGCGCTTTGGGGTCAACTGTAGAAAAGGAAATATCCTCGTATAAAAACTAGAGAGAATCATTCTCAGAAACCACTTTGTGTAGTGTGCGTTCCACTCACAGAGTTCAATCTTTCCTTTCATACGGCAGTTTGGAAACACTCTGTTTGTGAAGACTGCAAGTGGATATTTGGACCTCTTTGAGTATTTGGTTGGAAACGGGATTTCTTCATCTAATGCTAGAAGGAAGAATTCCCAGAAATTTAGTTGATTTGTGTGTGTTCAGCTAACAGAGCTGAACCATCCTTTAGACAGAGCAGATTGGAAACCCTCTTTTTGAGGAATTTGCTTGTGGAGATTTCAAGCGTTTTGGGGCCAACTGTAGAAAAGAAATATCCTGGTATAAAAACTAGAGAGAATCATTTTCAGAAACCACTTTGTGTTGTGCGAGTTCCACTCACAGAGTTTAACCTTTCTTTTCATAGAGCAGTTTGGAAACACTCTGTTTGTAAAGTCTGCAAGTGGATATTTGGACCTCTTTGAGGATTTCGTTGGAAGCGGGATTTCTTCATCTAATGCTACACAGAAGATTTCTCAGTAACTTCGTTGATTTGTGTGTGTTCAACTAACAGAGTTCAACCTTCCCTTAGAGATAGCAGCTTGGAAACCCTCTTTTTGTGGAATTTGCAAGTGGAGATTTCAAGCGCTTTGGGGCCAACGGTAGAAAAGGAAATATCTTCGTATAAAAACTAGAGAGAACCATTCTCAGAAACCACTTTGTGTTGTGCGCGTTCCACTCACAGAGTTTAACCTTTCTTTTCATAGAGCAGTTTGGAAACACTCTGTTTGTGAAGTCTGCAAGTGGATATTTGGACCTCTTTGAGGATTTCGTTGGAAGCGGGATTTCTTCATCTAATGCTACACAGAAGATTTCTCAGTAACTTCGTTGATTTGTGTGTGTTCAACTAACAGAGTTCAACCTTCCCTTAGACATAGCAGATTGGAAACCCTCTTTTTGTGGAACTTGCAAGTGGAGATTTCAAGCGTTTTTGGGGCCAACGGTAGAAAAGGAAATATCCTCGTATAAAAAATAGAGAGAATCATTCTCAGAAACCGCTTTGTGATGTGTGCGTTCCCCTCAAGGAGTTTAACCTTTCTTTTCATAGAGCAGTTTGGACACACTATGTTTGTGAAGTCTGCAAGTGGATATTTGGACCTCTTTGAGGATTTCTTTGGAAGCGGGATTTCATCATCTAATGCTACACAGAAGATTTCTCAGTAACTTCGTTGATTTCTGTGTGTTCAACTAACAGAGCTGAACCATCCTTTAGACAGAGCAGATTGGAAACCCTCTTTTTGAGAAATTTGCTTTTGGGGATTTCAAGCGTTTTGGGGCCAACGGTAGAAAAGGAAATATCCTCGTATAAAAACTAGAGAGAATCATTCTCAGAAACCGCTTTGTGATGTGTGCGTTCCCCTCACGGAGTTTAACCTTTCTTTTCATAGAGCAGTTTGGACACACTCTGTTTGTGAAGTCTGCAAGTGGATATTTGGACCTCTTTGAGGATTTCGTTGGAAGCGGGATTTCTTCATCTAATGCTACACAGAAGATTTCTCAGTAACTTCGTTGATTTCTCTGTGTTCAACTAACAGAGTTCAACCTTCCCTTAGACATAGCAGATTGGAAACCCTCTTTTTGTGGAATTTGCAAGTGGAGATTTCAAGCGCTTTGGGGCCAACGGTAGAAAAGGAAATATCCTCGTATAAAAACTGGAGAGAATCATTCTCAGAAAACACTTTGTGATGTGTGCGTTCCACTCACAGAGTTTAACCTTTCCTTTCATAGAGCAGTTTGGAAACACTCTGTTTGTGAAGACTGCAAGTGGATATTTGGACCTCTATGAGGGTTTCGTTGGAAACGGGATTTCTTCATCTAATGCTAGAAGGAAGAATTCTCAGAAACTTCTTTGATTTGTGTGTGTTCAACTAACGGAGCTGAACCATCCTTTAGACAGAGCAGATTGGAAACCCTCTTTTTGAGGAATTTGCTTGTGGAGATTACAAGCGTTTTGGGGCCAACGGTAGAAAAGGAAATATCCTCGTATAAAAACTAGAGAGAATCATTCTCAGAAACCACTTTGTGATGTGTGCGTTCCACTCACAGAGTTTAACCTTTCTTTTCATAGAACAGTTTGGAAACACTCTGTTTGTAAAGTCTGCAAGTGGATATTTGGACCTCTTTGAGGATTTCGTTGGAAGCGGGATTTCTTCATCTAATGCTACACAGAAGATTTCTCAGTAACTTCGTTGATTTGTGTGTGTTCAACTAACAGAGTTCAACCTTCCGTTAGACATAGCAGATTGGAAACCCTCTTTTGGTGGAATTTGCAAGTGGAGATTTCAAGCGCTTTGGGGTCAACTGTAGAAAAGGAAATATCCTCGTATAAAAACTAGAGAGAATCATTCTCAGAAACCACTTTGTGTAGTGTGCGTTCCACTCACAGAGTTCAATCTTTCCTTTCATACGGCAGTTTGGAAACACTCTGTTTGTGAAGACTGCAAGTGGATATTTGGACCTCTTTGAGTATTTGGTTGGAAACGGGATTTCTTCATCTAATGCTAGAAGGAAGAATTCCCAGAAATTTAGTTGATTTGTGTGTGTTCAGCTAACAGAGCTGAACCATCCTTTAGACAGAGCAGATTGGAAACCCTCTTTTTGAGGAATTTGCTTGTGGAGATTTCAAGCGTTTTGGGGCCAACTGTAGAAAAGAAATATCCTGGTATAAAAACTAGAGAGAATCATTTTCAGAAACCACTTTGTGTTGTGCGAGTTCCACTCACAGAGTTTAACCTTTCTTTTCATAGAGCAGTTTGGAAACACTCTGTTTGTAAAGTCTGCAAGTGGATATTTGGACCTCTTTGAGGATTTCGTTGGAAGCGGGATTTCTTCATCTAATGCTACACAGAAGATTTCTCAGTAACTTCGTTGATTTGTGTGTGTTCAACTAACAGAGTTCAACCTTCCCTTAGAGATAGCAGCTTGGAAACCCTCTTTTTGTGGAATTTGCAAGTGGAGATTTCAAGCGCTTTGGGGCCAACGGTAGAAAAGGAAATATCTTCGTATAAAAACTAGAGAGAACCATTCTCAGAAACCACTTTGTGTTGTGCGCGTTCCACTCACAGAGTTTAACCTTTCTTTTCATAGAGCAGTTTGGAAACACTCTGTTTGTGAAGTCTGCAAGTGGATATTTGGACCTCTTTGAGGATTTCGTTGGAAGCGGGATTTCTTCATCTAATGCTACACAGAAGATTTCTCAGTAACTTCGTTGATTTGTGTGTGTTCAACTAACAGAGTTCAACCTTCCCTTAGACATAGCAGATTGGAAACCCTCTTTTTGTGGAACTTGCAAGTGGAGATTTCAAGCGTTTTTGGGGCCAACGGTAGAAAAGGAAATATCCTCGTATAAAAAATAGAGAGAATCATTCTCAGAAACCGCTTTGTGATGTGTGCGTTCCCCTCAAGGAGTTTAACCTTTCTTTTCATAGAGCAGTTTGGACACACTATGTTTGTGAAGTCTGCAAGTGGATATTTGGACCTCTTTGAGGATTTCTTTGGAAGCGGGATTTCATCATCTAATGCTACACAGAAGATTTCTCAGTAACTTCGTTGATTTCTGTGTGTTCAACTAACAGAGCTGAACCATCCTTTAGACAGAGCAGATTGGAAACCCTCTTTTTGAGAAATTTGCTTTTGGGGATTTCAAGCGTTTTGGGGCCAACGGTAGAAAAGGAAATATCCTCGTATAAAAACTAGAGAGAATCATTCTCAGAAACCGCTTTGTGATGTGTGCGTTCCCCTCACGGAGTTTAACCTTTCTTTTCATAGAGCAGTTTGGACACACTCTGTTTGTGAAGTCTGCAAGTGGATATTTGGACCTCTTTGAGGATTTCGTTGGAAGCGGGATTTCTTCATCTAATGCTACACAGAAGATTTCTCAGTAACTTCGTTGATTTCTCTGTGTTCAACTAACAGAGTTCAACCTTCCCTTAGACATAGCAGATTGGAAACCCTCTTTTTGTGGAATTTGCAAGTGGAGATTTCAAGCGCTTTGGGGCCAACGGTAGAAAAGGAAATATCCTCGTATAAAAACTGGAGAGAATCATTCTCAGAAAACACTTTGTGATGTGTGCGTTCCACTCACAGAGTTTAACCTTTCCTTTCATAGAGCAGTTTGGAAACACTCTGTTTGTGAAGACTGCAAGTGGATATTTGGACCTCTATGAGGGTTTCGTTGGAAACGGGATTTCTTCATCTAATGCTAGAAGGAAGAATTCTCAGAAACTTCTTTGATTTGTGTGTGTTCAACTAACGGAGCTGAACCATCCTTTAGACAGAGCAGATTGGAAACCCTCTTTTTGAGGAATTTGCTTGTGGAGATTACAAGCGTTTTGGGGCCAACGGTAGAAAAGGAAATATCCTCGTATAAAAACTAGAGAGAATCATTCTCAGAAACCACTTTGTGATGTGTGCGTTCCACTCACAGAGTTTAACCTTTCTTTTCATAGAACAGTTTGGAAACACTCTGTTTGTAAAGTCTGCAAGTGGATATTTGGACCTCTTTGAGGATTTCGTTGGAAGCGGGATTTCTTCATCTAATGCTACACAGAAGATTTCTCAGTAACTTCGTTGATTTGTGTGTGTTCAACTAACAGAGTTCAACCTTCCGTTAGACATAGCAGATTGGAAACCCTCTTTTGGTGGAATTTGCAAGTGGAGATTTCAAGCGCTTTGGGGTCAACTGTAGAAAAGGAAATATCCTCGTATAAAAACTAGAGAGAATCATTCTCAGAAACCACTTTGTGTAGTGTGCGTTCCACTCACAGAGTTCAATCTTTCCTTTCATACGGCAGTTTGGAAACACTCTGTTTGTGAAGACTGCAAGTGGATATTTGGACCTCTTTGAGTATTTGGTTGGAAACGGGATTTCTTCATCTAATGCTAGAAGGAAGAATTCCCAGAAATTTAGTTGATTTGTGTGTGTTCAGCTAACAGAGCTGAACCATCCTTTAGACAGAGCAGATTGGAAACCCTCTTTTTGAGGAATTTGCTTGTGGAGATTTCAAGCGTTTTGGGGCCAACTGTAGAAAAGAAATATCCTGGTATAAAAACTAGAGAGAATCATTTTCAGAAACCACTTTGTGTTGTGCGAGTTCCACTCACAGAGTTTAACCTTTCTTTTCATAGAGCAGTTTGGAAACACTCTGTTTGTAAAGTCTGCAAGTGGATATTTGGACCTCTTTGAGGATTTCGTTGGAAGCGGGATTTCTTCATCTAATGCTACACAGAAGATTTCTCAGTAACTTCGTTGATTTGTGTGTGTTCAACTAACAGAGTTCAACCTTCCCTTAGAGATAGCAGCTTGGAAACCCTCTTTTTGTGGAATTTGCAAGTGGAGATTTCAAGCGCTTTGGGGCCAACGGTAGAAAAGGAAATATCTTCGTATAAAAACTAGAGAGAACCATTCTCAGAAACCACTTTGTGTTGTGCGCGTTCCACTCACAGAGTTTAACCTTTCTTTTCATAGAGCAGTTTGGAAACACTCTGTTTGTGAAGTCTGCAAGTGGATATTTGGACCTCTTTGAGGATTTCGTTGGAAGCGGGATTTCTTCATCTAATGCTACACAGAAGATTTCTCAGTAACTTCGTTGATTTGTGTGTGTTCAACTAACAGAGTTCAACCTTCCCTTAGACATAGCAGATTGGAAACCCTCTTTTTGTGGAACTTGCAAGTGGAGATTTCAAGCGTTTTTGGGGCCAACGGTAGAAAAGGAAATATCCTCGTATAAAAAATAGAGAGAATCATTCTCAGAAACCGCTTTGTGATGTGTGCGTTCCCCTCAAGGAGTTTAACCTTTCTTTTCATAGAGCAGTTTGGACACACTATGTTTGTGAAGTCTGCAAGTGGATATTTGGACCTCTTTGAGGATTTCTTTGGAAGCGGGATTTCATCATCTAATGCTACACAGAAGATTTCTCAGTAACTTCGTTGATTTCTGTGTGTTCAACTAACAGAGCTGAACCATCCTTTAGACAGAGCAGATTGGAAACCCTCTTTTTGAGAAATTTGCTTTTGGGGATTTCAAGCGTTTTGGGGCCAACGGTAGAAAAGGAAATATCCTCGTATAAAAACTAGAGAGAATCATTCTCAGAAACCGCTTTGTGATGTGTGCGTTCCCCTCACGGAGTTTAACCTTTCTTTTCATAGAGCAGTTTGGACACACTCTGTTTGTGAAGTCTGCAAGTGGATATTTGGACCTCTTTGAGGATTTCGTTGGAAGCGGGATTTCTTCATCTAATGCTACACAGAAGATTTCTCAGTAACTTCGTTGATTTCTCTGTGTTCAACTAACAGAGTTCAACCTTCCCTTAGACATAGCAGATTGGAAACCCTCTTTTTGTGGAATTTGCAAGTGGAGATTTCAAGCGCTTTGGGGCCAACGGTAGAAAAGGAAATATCCTCGTATAAAAACTGGAGAGAATCATTCTCAGAAAACACTTTGTGATGTGTGCGTTCCACTCACAGAGTTTAACCTTTCCTTTCATAGAGCAGTTTGGAAACACTCTGTTTGTGAAGACTGCAAGTGGATATTTGGACCTCTATGAGGGTTTCGTTGGAAACGGGATTTCTTCATCTAATGCTAGAAGGAAGAATTCTCAGAAACTTCTTTGATTTGTGTGTGTTCAACTAACGGAGCTGAACCATCCTTTAGACAGAGCAGATTGGAAACCCTCTTTTTGAGGAATTTGCTTGTGGAGATTACAAGCGTTTTGGGGCCAACGGTAGAAAAGGAAATATCCTCGTATAAAAACTAGAGAGAATCATTCTCAGAAACCACTTTGTGATGTGTGCGTTCCACTCACAGAGTTTAACCTTTCTTTTCATAGAACAGTTTGGAAACACTCTGTTTGTAAAGTCTGCAAGTGGATATTTGGACCTCTTTGAGGATTTCGTTGGAAGCGGGATTTCTTCATCTAATGCTACACAGAAGATTTCTCAGTAACTTCGTTGATTTGTGTGTGTTCAACTAACAGAGTTCAACCTTCCGTTAGACATAGCAGATTGGAAACCCTCTTTTGGTGGAATTTGCAAGTGGAGATTTCAAGCGCTTTGGGGTCAACTGTAGAAAAGGAAATATCCTCGTATAAAAACTAGAGAGAATCATTCTCAGAAACCACTTTGTGTAGTGTGCGTTCCACTCACAGAGTTCAATCTTTCCTTTCATACGGCAGTTTGGAAACACTCTGTTTGTGAAGACTGCAAGTGGATATTTGGACCTCTTTGAGTATTTGGTTGGAAACGGGATTTCTTCATCTAATGCTAGAAGGAAGAATTCCCAGAAATTTAGTTGATTTGTGTGTGTTCAGCTAACAGAGCTGAACCATCCTTTAGACAGAGCAGATTGGAAACCCTCTTTTTGAGGAATTTGCTTGTGGAGATTTCAAGCGTTTTGGGGCCAACTGTAGAAAAGAAATATCCTGGTATAAAAACTAGAGAGAATCATTTTCAGAAACCACTTTGTGTTGTGCGAGTTCCACTCACAGAGTTTAACCTTTCTTTTCATAGAGCAGTTTGGAAACACTCTGTTTGTAAAGTCTGCAAGTGGATATTTGGACCTCTTTGAGGATTTCGTTGGAAGCGGGATTTCTTCATCTAATGCTACACAGAAGATTTCTCAGTAACTTCGTTGATTTGTGTGTGTTCAACTAACAGAGTTCAACCTTCCCTTAGAGATAGCAGCTTGGAAACCCTCTTTTTGTGGAATTTGCAAGTGGAGATTTCAAGCGCTTTGGGGCCAACGGTAGAAAAGGAAATATCTTCGTATAAAAACTAGAGAGAACCATTCTCAGAAACCACTTTGTGTTGTGCGCGTTCCACTCACAGAGTTTAACCTTTCTTTTCATAGAGCAGTTTGGAAACACTCTGTTTGTGAAGTCTGCAAGTGGATATTTGGACCTCTTTGAGGATTTCGTTGGAAGCGGGATTTCTTCATCTAATGCTACACAGAAGATTTCTCAGTAACTTCGTTGATTTGTGTGTGTTCAACTAACAGAGTTCAACCTTCCCTTAGACATAGCAGATTGGAAACCCTCTTTTTGTGGAACTTGCAAGTGGAGATTTCAAGCGTTTTTGGGGCCAACGGTAGAAAAGGAAATATCCTCGTATAAAAAATAGAGAGAATCATTCTCAGAAACCGCTTTGTGATGTGTGCGTTCCCCTCAAGGAGTTTAACCTTTCTTTTCATAGAGCAGTTTGGACACACTATGTTTGTGAAGTCTGCAAGTGGATATTTGGACCTCTTTGAGGATTTCTTTGGAAGCGGGATTTCATCATCTAATGCTACACAGAAGATTTCTCAGTAACTTCGTTGATTTCTGTGTGTTCAACTAACAGAGCTGAACCATCCTTTAGACAGAGCAGATTGGAAACCCTCTTTTTGAGAAATTTGCTTTTGGGGATTTCAAGCGTTTTGGGGCCAACGGTAGAAAAGGAAATATCCTCGTATAAAAACTAGAGAGAATCATTCTCAGAAACCGCTTTGTGATGTGTGCGTTCCCCTCACGGAGTTTAACCTTTCTTTTCATAGAGCAGTTTGGACACACTCTGTTTGTGAAGTCTGCAAGTGGATATTTGGACCTCTTTGAGGATTTCGTTGGAAGCGGGATTTCTTCATCTAATGCTACACAGAAGATTTCTCAGTAACTTCGTTGATTTCTCTGTGTTCAACTAACAGAGTTCAACCTTCCCTTAGACATAGCAGATTGGAAACCCTCTTTTTGTGGAATTTGCAAGTGGAGATTTCAAGCGCTTTGGGGCCAACGGTAGAAAAGGAAATATCCTCGTATAAAAACTGGAGAGAATCATTCTCAGAAAACACTTTGTGATGTGTGCGTTCCACTCACAGAGTTTAACCTTTCCTTTCATAGAGCAGTTTGGAAACACTCTGTTTGTGAAGACTGCAAGTGGATATTTGGACCTCTATGAGGGTTTCGTTGGAAACGGGATTTCTTCATCTAATGCTAGAAGGAAGAATTCTCAGAAACTTCTTTGATTTGTGTGTGTTCAACTAACGGAGCTGAACCATCCTTTAGACAGAGCAGATTGGAAACCCTCTTTTTGAGGAATTTGCTTGTGGAGATTACAAGCGTTTTGGGGCCAACGGTAGAAAAGGAAATATCCTCGTATAAAAACTAGAGAGAATCATTCTCAGAAACCACTTTGTGATGTGTGCGTTCCACTCACAGAGTTTAACCTTTCTTTTCATAGAACAGTTTGGAAACACTCTGTTTGTAAAGTCTGCAAGTGGATATTTGGACCTCTTTGAGGATTTCGTTGGAAGCGGGATTTCTTCATCTAATGCTACACAGAAGATTTCTCAGTAACTTCGTTGATTTGTGTGTGTTCAACTAACAGAGTTCAACCTTCCGTTAGACATAGCAGATTGGAAACCCTCTTTTGGTGGAATTTGCAAGTGGAGATTTCAAGCGCTTTGGGGTCAACTGTAGAAAAGGAAATATCCTCGTATAAAAACTAGAGAGAATCATTCTCAGAAACCACTTTGTGTAGTGTGCGTTCCACTCACAGAGTTCAATCTTTCCTTTCATACGGCAGTTTGGAAACACTCTGTTTGTGAAGACTGCAAGTGGATATTTGGACCTCTTTGAGTATTTGGTTGGAAACGGGATTTCTTCATCTAATGCTAGAAGGAAGAATTCCCAGAAATTTAGTTGATTTGTGTGTGTTCAGCTAACAGAGCTGAACCATCCTTTAGACAGAGCAGATTGGAAACCCTCTTTTTGAGGAATTTGCTTGTGGAGATTTCAAGCGTTTTGGGGCCAACTGTAGAAAAGAAATATCCTGGTATAAAAACTAGAGAGAATCATTTTCAGAAACCACTTTGTGTTGTGCGAGTTCCACTCACAGAGTTTAACCTTTCTTTTCATAGAGCAGTTTGGAAACACTCTGTTTGTAAAGTCTGCAAGTGGATATTTGGACCTCTTTGAGGATTTCGTTGGAAGCGGGATTTCTTCATCTAATGCTACACAGAAGATTTCTCAGTAACTTCGTTGATTTGTGTGTGTTCAACTAACAGAGTTCAACCTTCCCTTAGAGATAGCAGCTTGGAAACCCTCTTTTTGTGGAATTTGCAAGTGGAGATTTCAAGCGCTTTGGGGCCAACGGTAGAAAAGGAAATATCTTCGTATAAAAACTAGAGAGAACCATTCTCAGAAACCACTTTGTGTTGTGCGCGTTCCACTCACAGAGTTTAACCTTTCTTTTCATAGAGCAGTTTGGAAACACTCTGTTTGTGAAGTCTGCAAGTGGATATTTGGACCTCTTTGAGGATTTCGTTGGAAGCGGGATTTCTTCATCTAATGCTACACAGAAGATTTCTCAGTAACTTCGTTGATTTGTGTGTGTTCAACTAACAGAGTTCAACCTTCCCTTAGACATAGCAGATTGGAAACCCTCTTTTTGTGGAACTTGCAAGTGGAGATTTCAAGCGTTTTTGGGGCCAACGGTAGAAAAGGAAATATCCTCGTATAAAAAATAGAGAGAATCATTCTCAGAAACCGCTTTGTGATGTGTGCGTTCCCCTCAAGGAGTTTAACCTTTCTTTTCATAGAGCAGTTTGGACACACTATGTTTGTGAAGTCTGCAAGTGGATATTTGGACCTCTTTGAGGATTTCTTTGGAAGCGGGATTTCATCATCTAATGCTACACAGAAGATTTCTCAGTAACTTCGTTGATTTCTGTGTGTTCAACTAACAGAGCTGAACCATCCTTTAGACAGAGCAGATTGGAAACCCTCTTTTTGAGAAATTTGCTTTTGGGGATTTCAAGCGTTTTGGGGCCAACGGTAGAAAAGGAAATATCCTCGTATAAAAACTAGAGAGAATCATTCTCAGAAACCGCTTTGTGATGTGTGCGTTCCCCTCACGGAGTTTAACCTTTCTTTTCATAGAGCAGTTTGGACACACTCTGTTTGTGAAGTCTGCAAGTGGATATTTGGACCTCTTTGAGGATTTCGTTGGAAGCGGGATTTCTTCATCTAATGCTACACAGAAGATTTCTCAGTAACTTCGTTGATTTCTCTGTGTTCAACTAACAGAGTTCAACCTTCCCTTAGACATAGCAGATTGGAAACCCTCTTTTTGTGGAATTTGCAAGTGGAGATTTCAAGCGCTTTGGGGCCAACGGTAGAAAAGGAAATATCCTCGTATAAAAACTGGAGAGAATCATTCTCAGAAAACACTTTGTGATGTGTGCGTTCCACTCACAGAGTTTAACCTTTCCTTTCATAGAGCAGTTTGGAAACACTCTGTTTGTGAAGACTGCAAGTGGATATTTGGACCTCTATGAGGGTTTCGTTGGAAACGGGATTTCTTCATCTAATGCTAGAAGGAAGAATTCTCAGAAACTTCTTTGATTTGTGTGTGTTCAACTAACGGAGCTGAACCATCCTTT
This sequence comes from Gorilla gorilla gorilla, assembly GCF_029281585.2. Taxonomy (NCBI): domain Eukaryota; kingdom Metazoa; phylum Chordata; class Mammalia; order Primates; family Hominidae; genus Gorilla; species Gorilla gorilla. The sequence goes on from NC_073247.2 coordinate 69,632,592, forward strand.
AGACAGAGCAGATTGGAAACCCTCTTTTTGAGGAATTTGCTTGTGGAGATTACAAGCGTTTTGGGGCCAACGGTAGAAAAGGAAATATCCTCGTATAAAAACTAGAGAGAATCATTCTCAGAAACCACTTTGTGATGTGTGCGTTCCACTCACAGAGTTTAACCTTTCTTTTCATAGAACAGTTTGGAAACACTCTGTTTGTAAAGTCTGCAAGTGGATATTTGGACCTCTTTGAGGATTTCGTTGGAAGCGGGATTTCTTCATCTAATGCTACACAGAAGATTTCTCAGTAACTTCGTTGATTTGTGTGTGTTCAACTAACAGAGTTCAACCTTCCGTTAGACATAGCAGATTGGAAACCCTCTTTTGGTGGAATTTGCAAGTGGAGATTTCAAGCGCTTTGGGGTCAACTGTAGAAAAGGAAATATCCTCGTATAAAAACTAGAGAGAATCATTCTCAGAAACCACTTTGTGTAGTGTGCGTTCCACTCACAGAGTTCAATCTTTCCTTTCATACGGCAGTTTGGAAACACTCTGTTTGTGAAGACTGCAAGTGGATATTTGGACCTCTTTGAGTATTTGGTTGGAAACGGGATTTCTTCATCTAATGCTAGAAGGAAGAATTCCCAGAAATTTAGTTGATTTGTGTGTGTTCAGCTAACAGAGCTGAACCATCCTTTAGACAGAGCAGATTGGAAACCCTCTTTTTGAGGAATTTGCTTGTGGAGATTTCAAGCGTTTTGGGGCCAACTGTAGAAAAGAAATATCCTGGTATAAAAACTAGAGAGAATCATTTTCAGAAACCACTTTGTGTTGTGCGAGTTCCACTCACAGAGTTTAACCTTTCTTTTCATAGAGCAGTTTGGAAACACTCTGTTTGTAAAGTCTGCAAGTGGATATTTGGACCTCTTTGAGGATTTCGTTGGAAGCGGGATTTCTTCATCTAATGCTACACAGAAGATTTCTCAGTAACTTCGTTGATTTGTGTGTGTTCAACTAACAGAGTTCAACCTTCCCTTAGAGATAGCAGCTTGGAAACCCTCTTTTTGTGGAATTTGCAAGTGGAGATTTCAAGCGCTTTGGGGCCAACGGTAGAAAAGGAAATATCTTCGTATAAAAACTAGAGAGAACCATTCTCAGAAACCACTTTGTGTTGTGCGCGTTCCACTCACAGAGTTTAACCTTTCTTTTCATAGAGCAGTTTGGAAACACTCTGTTTGTGAAGTCTGCAAGTGGATATTTGGACCTCTTTGAGGATTTCGTTGGAAGCGGGATTTCTTCATCTAATGCTACACAGAAGATTTCTCAGTAACTTCGTTGATTTGTGTGTGTTCAACTAACAGAGTTCAACCTTCCCTTAGACATAGCAGATTGGAAACCCTCTTTTTGTGGAACTTGCAAGTGGAGATTTCAAGCGTTTTTGGGGCCAACGGTAGAAAAGGAAATATCCTCGTATAAAAAATAGAGAGAATCATTCTCAGAAACCGCTTTGTGATGTGTGCGTTCCCCTCAAGGAGTTTAACCTTTCTTTTCATAGAGCAGTTTGGACACACTATGTTTGTGAAGTCTGCAAGTGGATATTTGGACCTCTTTGAGGATTTCTTTGGAAGCGGGATTTCATCATCTAATGCTACACAGAAGATTTCTCAGTAACTTCGTTGATTTCTGTGTGTTCAACTAACAGAGCTGAACCATCCTTTAGACAGAGCAGATTGGAAACCCTCTTTTTGAGAAATTTGCTTTTGGGGATTTCAAGCGTTTTGGGGCCAACGGTAGAAAAGGAAATATCCTCGTATAAAAACTAGAGAGAATCATTCTCAGAAACCGCTTTGTGATGTGTGCGTTCCCCTCACGGAGTTTAACCTTTCTTTTCATAGAGCAGTTTGGACACACTCTGTTTGTGAAGTCTGCAAGTGGATATTTGGACCTCTTTGAGGATTTCGTTGGAAGCGGGATTTCTTCATCTAATGCTACACAGAAGATTTCTCAGTAACTTCGTTGATTTCTCTGTGTTCAACTAACAGAGTTCAACCTTCCCTTAGACATAGCAGATTGGAAACCCTCTTTTTGTGGAATTTGCAAGTGGAGATTTCAAGCGCTTTGGGGCCAACGGTAGAAAAGGAAATATCCTCGTATAAAAACTGGAGAGAATCATTCTCAGAAAACACTTTGTGATGTGTGCGTTCCACTCACAGAGTTTAACCTTTCCTTTCATAGAGCAGTTTGGAAACACTCTGTTTGTGAAGACTGCAAGTGGATATTTGGACCTCTATGAGGGTTTCGTTGGAAACGGGATTTCTTCATCTAATGCTAGAAGGAAGAATTCTCAGAAACTTCTTTGATTTGTGTGTGTTCAACTAACGGAGCTGAACCATCCTTTAGACAGAGCAGATTGGAAACCCTCTTTTTGAGGAATTTGCTTGTGGAGATTACAAGCGTTTTGGGGCCAACGGTAGAAAAGGAAATATCCTCGTATAAAAACTAGAGAGAATCATTCTCAGAAACCACTTTGTGATGTGTGCGTTCCACTCACAGAGTTTAACCTTTCTTTTCATAGAACAGTTTGGAAACACTCTGTTTGTAAAGTCTGCAAGTGGATATTTGGACCTCTTTGAGGATTTCGTTGGAAGCGGGATTTCTTCATCTAATGCTACACAGAAGATTTCTCAGTAACTTCGTTGATTTGTGTGTGTTCAACTAACAGAGTTCAACCTTCCGTTAGACATAGCAGATTGGAAACCCTCTTTTGGTGGAATTTGCAAGTGGAGATTTCAAGCGCTTTGGGGTCAACTGTAGAAAAGGAAATATCCTCGTATAAAAACTAGAGAGAATCATTCTCAGAAACCACTTTGTGTAGTGTGCGTTCCACTCACAGAGTTCAATCTTTCCTTTCATACGGCAGTTTGGAAACACTCTGTTTGTGAAGACTGCAAGTGGATATTTGGACCTCTTTGAGTATTTGGTTGGAAACGGGATTTCTTCATCTAATGCTAGAAGGAAGAATTCCCAGAAATTTAGTTGATTTGTGTGTGTTCAGCTAACAGAGCTGAACCATCCTTTAGACAGAGCAGATTGGAAACCCTCTTTTTGAGGAATTTGCTTGTGGAGATTTCAAGCGTTTTGGGGCCAACTGTAGAAAAGAAATATCCTGGTATAAAAACTAGAGAGAATCATTTTCAGAAACCACTTTGTGTTGTGCGAGTTCCACTCACAGAGTTTAACCTTTCTTTTCATAGAGCAGTTTGGAAACACTCTGTTTGTAAAGTCTGCAAGTGGATATTTGGACCTCTTTGAGGATTTCGTTGGAAGCGGGATTTCTTCATCTAATGCTACACAGAAGATTTCTCAGTAACTTCGTTGATTTGTGTGTGTTCAACTAACAGAGTTCAACCTTCCCTTAGAGATAGCAGCTTGGAAACCCTCTTTTTGTGGAATTTGCAAGTGGAGATTTCAAGCGCTTTGGGGCCAACGGTAGAAAAGGAAATATCTTCGTATAAAAACTAGAGAGAACCATTCTCAGAAACCACTTTGTGTTGTGCGCGTTCCACTCACAGAGTTTAACCTTTCTTTTCATAGAGCAGTTTGGAAACACTCTGTTTGTGAAGTCTGCAAGTGGATATTTGGACCTCTTTGAGGATTTCGTTGGAAGCGGGATTTCTTCATCTAATGCTACACAGAAGATTTCTCAGTAACTTCGTTGATTTGTGTGTGTTCAACTAACAGAGTTCAACCTTCCCTTAGACATAGCAGATTGGAAACCCTCTTTTTGTGGAACTTGCAAGTGGAGATTTCAAGCGTTTTTGGGGCCAACGGTAGAAAAGGAAATATCCTCGTATAAAAAATAGAGAGAATCATTCTCAGAAACCGCTTTGTGATGTGTGCGTTCCCCTCAAGGAGTTTAACCTTTCTTTTCATAGAGCAGTTTGGACACACTATGTTTGTGAAGTCTGCAAGTGGATATTTGGACCTCTTTGAGGATTTCTTTGGAAGCGGGATTTCATCATCTAATGCTACACAGAAGATTTCTCAGTAACTTCGTTGATTTCTGTGTGTTCAACTAACAGAGCTGAACCATCCTTTAGACAGAGCAGATTGGAAACCCTCTTTTTGAGAAATTTGCTTTTGGGGATTTCAAGCGTTTTGGGGCCAACGGTAGAAAAGGAAATATCCTCGTATAAAAACTAGAGAGAATCATTCTCAGAAACCGCTTTGTGATGTGTGCGTTCCCCTCACGGAGTTTAACCTTTCTTTTCATAGAGCAGTTTGGACACACTCTGTTTGTGAAGTCTGCAAGTGGATATTTGGACCTCTTTGAGGATTTCGTTGGAAGCGGGATTTCTTCATCTAATGCTACACAGAAGATTTCTCAGTAACTTCGTTGATTTCTCTGTGTTCAACTAACAGAGTTCAACCTTCCCTTAGACATAGCAGATTGGAAACCCTCTTTTTGTGGAATTTGCAAGTGGAGATTTCAAGCGCTTTGGGGCCAACGGTAGAAAAGGAAATATCCTCGTATAAAAACTGGAGAGAATCATTCTCAGAAAACACTTTGTGATGTGTGCGTTCCACTCACAGAGTTTAACCTTTCCTTTCATAGAGCAGTTTGGAAACACTCTGTTTGTGAAGACTGCAAGTGGATATTTGGACCTCTATGAGGGTTTCGTTGGAAACGGGATTTCTTCATCTAATGCTAGAAGGAAGAATTCTCAGAAACTTCTTTGATTTGTGTGTGTTCAACTAACGGAGCTGAACCATCCTTTAGACAGAGCAGATTGGAAACCCTCTTTTTGAGGAATTTGCTTGTGGAGATTACAAGCGTTTTGGGGCCAACGGTAGAAAAGGAAATATCCTCGTATAAAAACTAGAGAGAATCATTCTCAGAAACCACTTTGTGATGTGTGCGTTCCACTCACAGAGTTTAACCTTTCTTTTCATAGAACAGTTTGGAAACACTCTGTTTGTAAAGTCTGCAAGTGGATATTTGGACCTCTTTGAGGATTTCGTTGGAAGCGGGATTTCTTCATCTAATGCTACACAGAAGATTTCTCAGTAACTTCGTTGATTTGTGTGTGTTCAACTAACAGAGTTCAACCTTCCGTTAGACATAGCAGATTGGAAACCCTCTTTTGGTGGAATTTGCAAGTGGAGATTTCAAGCGCTTTGGGGTCAACTGTAGAAAAGGAAATATCCTCGTATAAAAACTAGAGAGAATCATTCTCAGAAACCACTTTGTGTAGTGTGCGTTCCACTCACAGAGTTCAATCTTTCCTTTCATACGGCAGTTTGGAAACACTCTGTTTGTGAAGACTGCAAGTGGATATTTGGACCTCTTTGAGTATTTGGTTGGAAACGGGATTTCTTCATCTAATGCTAGAAGGAAGAATTCCCAGAAATTTAGTTGATTTGTGTGTGTTCAGCTAACAGAGCTGAACCATCCTTTAGACAGAGCAGATTGGAAACCCTCTTTTTGAGGAATTTGCTTGTGGAGATTTCAAGCGTTTTGGGGCCAACTGTAGAAAAGAAATATCCTGGTATAAAAACTAGAGAGAATCATTTTCAGAAACCACTTTGTGTTGTGCGAGTTCCACTCACAGAGTTTAACCTTTCTTTTCATAGAGCAGTTTGGAAACACTCTGTTTGTAAAGTCTGCAAGTGGATATTTGGACCTCTTTGAGGATTTCGTTGGAAGCGGGATTTCTTCATCTAATGCTACACAGAAGATTTCTCAGTAACTTCGTTGATTTGTGTGTGTTCAACTAACAGAGTTCAACCTTCCCTTAGAGATAGCAGCTTGGAAACCCTCTTTTTGTGGAATTTGCAAGTGGAGATTTCAAGCGCTTTGGGGCCAACGGTAGAAAAGGAAATATCTTCGTATAAAAACTAGAGAGAACCATTCTCAGAAACCACTTTGTGTTGTGCGCGTTCCACTCACAGAGTTTAACCTTTCTTTTCATAGAGCAGTTTGGAAACACTCTGTTTGTGAAGTCTGCAAGTGGATATTTGGACCTCTTTGAGGATTTCGTTGGAAGCGGGATTTCTTCATCTAATGCTACACAGAAGATTTCTCAGTAACTTCGTTGATTTGTGTGTGTTCAACTAACGGAGTTCAACCTTCCCTTAGACATAGCAGATTGGAAACCCTCTTTTTGTGGAACTTGCAAGTGGAGATTTCAAGCGTTTTTGGGGCCAACGGTAGAAAAGGAAATATCCTCGTATAAAAAATAGAGAGAATCATTCTCAGAAACCGCTTTGTGATGTGTGCGTTCCCCTCAAGGAGTTTAACCTTTCTTTTCATAGAGCAGTTTGGACACACTATGTTTGTGAAGTCTGCAAGTGGATATTTGGACCTCTTTGAGGATTTCTTTGGAAGCGGGATTTCATCATCTAATGCTACACAGAAGATTTCTCAGTAACTTCGTTGATTTCTGTGTGTTCAACTAACAGAGCTGAACCATCCTTTAGACAGAGCAGATTGGAAACCCTCTTTTTGAGAAATTTGCTTTTGGGGATTTCAAGCGTTTTGGGGCCAACGGTAGAAAAGGAAATATCCTCGTATAAAAACTAGAGAGAATCATTCTCAGAAACCGCTTTGTGATGTGTGCGTTCCCCTCACGGAGTTTAACCTTTCTTTTCATAGAGCAGTTTGGACACACTCTGTTTGTGAAGTCTGCAAGTGGATATTTGGACCTCTTTGAGGATTTCGTTGGAAGCGGGATTTCTTCATCTAATGCTACACAGAAGATTTCTCAGTAACTTCGTTGATTTCTCTGTGTTCAACTAACAGAGTTCAACCTTCCCTTAGACATAGCAGATTGGAAACCCTCTTTTTGTGGAATTTGCAAGTGGAGATTTCAAGCGCTTTGGGGCCAACGGTAGAAAAGGAAATATCCTCGTATAAAAACTGGAGAGAATCATTCTCAGAAAACACTTTGTGATGTGTGCGTTCCACTCACAGAGTTTAACCTTTCCTTTCATAGAGCAGTTTGGAAACACTCTGTTTGTGAAGACTGCAAGTGGATATTTGGACCTCTATGAGGGTTTCGTTGGAAACGGGATTTCTTCATCTAATGCTAGAAGGAAGAATTCTCAGAAACTTCTTTGATTTGTGTGTGTTCAACTAACGGAGCTGAACCATCCTTTAGACAGAGCAGATTGGAAACCCTCTTTTTGAGGAATTTGCTTGTGGAGATTACAAGCGTTTTGGGGCCAACGGTAGAAAAGGAAATATCCTCGTATAAAAACTAGAGAGAATCATTCTCAGAAACCACTTTGTGATGTGTGCGTTCCACTCACAGAGTTTAACCTTTCTTTTCATAGAACAGTTTGGAAACACTCTGTTTGTAAAGTCTGCAAGTGGATATTTGGACCTCTTTGAGGATTTCGTTGGAAGCGGGATTTCTTCATCTAATGCTACACAGAAGATTTCTCAGTAACTTCGTTGATTTGTGTGTGTTCAACTAACAGAGTTCAACCTTCCGTTAGACATAGCAGATTGGAAACCCTCTTTTGGTGGAATTTGCAAGTGGAGATTTCAAGCGCTTTGGGGTCAACTGTAGAAAAGGAAATATCCTCGTATAAAAACTAGAGAGAATCATTCTCAGAAACCACTTTGTGTAGTGTGCGTTCCACTCACAGAGTTCAATCTTTCCTTTCATACGGCAGTTTGGAAACACTCTGTTTGTGAAGACTGCAAGTGGATATTTGGACCTCTTTGAGTATTTGGTTGGAAACGGGATTTCTTCATCTAATGCTAGAAGGAAGAATTCCCAGAAATTTAGTTGATTTGTGTGTGTTCAGCTAACAGAGCTGAACCATCCTTTAGACAGAGCAGATTGGAAACCCTCTTTTTGAGGAATTTGCTTGTGGAGATTTCAAGCGTTTTGGGGCCAACTGTAGAAAAGAAATATCCTGGTATAAAAACTAGAGAGAATCATTTTCAGAAACCACTTTGTGTTGTGCGAGTTCCACTCACAGAGTTTAACCTTTCTTTTCATAGAGCAGTTTGGAAACACTCTGTTTGTAAAGTCTGCAAGTGGATATTTGGACCTCTTTGAGGATTTCGTTGGAAGCGGGATTTCTTCATCTAATGCTACACAGAAGATTTCTCAGTAACTTCGTTGATTTGTGTGTGTTCAACTAACAGAGTTCAACCTTCCCTTAGAGATAGCAGCTTGGAAACCCTCTTTTTGTGGAATTTGCAAGTGGAGATTTCAAGCGCTTTGGGGCCAACGGTAGAAAAGGAAATATCTTCGTATAAAAACTAGAGAGAACCATTCTCAGAAACCACTTTGTGTTGTGCGCGTTCCACTCACAGAGTTTAACCTTTCTTTTCATAGAGCAGTTTGGAAACACTCTGTTTGTGAAGTCTGCAAGTGGATATTTGGACCTCTTTGAGGATTTCGTTGGAAGCGGGATTTCTTCATCTAATGCTACACAGAAGATTTCTCAGTAACTTCGTTGATTTGTGTGTGTTCAACTAACAGAGTTCAACCTTCCCTTAGACATAGCAGATTGGAAACCCTCTTTTTGTGGAACTTGCAAGTGGAGATTTCAAGCGTTTTTGGGGCCAACGGTAGAAAAGGAAATATCCTCGTATAAAAAATAGAGAGAATCATTCTCAGAAACCGCTTTGTGATGTGTGCGTTCCCCTCAAGGAGTTTAACCTTTCTTTTCATAGAGCAGTTTGGACACACTATGTTTGTGAAGTCTGCAAGTGGATATTTGGACCTCTTTGAGGATTTCTTTGGAAGCGGGATTTCATCATCTAATGCTACACAGAAGATTTCTCAGTAACTTCGTTGATTTCTGTGTGTTCAACTAACAGAGCTGAACCATCCTTTAGACAGAGCAGATTGGAAACCCTCTTTTTGAGAAATTTGCTTTTGGGGATTTCAAGCGTTTTGGGGCCAACGGTAGAAAAGGAAATATCCTCGTATAAAAACTAGAGAGAATCATTCTCAGAAACCGCTTTGTGATGTGTGCGTTCCCCTCACGGAGTTTAACCTTTCTTTTCATAGAGCAGTTTGGACACACTCTGTTTGTGAAGTCTGCAAGTGGATATTTGGACCTCTTTGAGGATTTCGTTGGAAGCGGGATTTCTTCATCTAATGCTACACAGAAGATTTCTCAGTAACTTCGTTGATTTCTCTGTGTTCAACTAACAGAGTTCAACCTTCCCTTAGACATAGCAGATTGGAAACCCTCTTTTTGTGGAATTTGCAAGTGGAGATTTCAAGCGCTTTGGGGCCAACGGTAGAAAAGGAAATATCCTCGTATAAAAACTGGAGAGAATCATTCTCAGAAAACACTTTGTGATGTGTGCGTTCCACTCACAGAGTTTAACCTTTCCTTTCATAGAGCAGTTTGGAAACACTCTGTTTGTGAAGACTGCAAGTGGATATTTGGACCTCTATGAGGGTTTCGTTGGAAACGGGATTTCTTCATCTAATGCTAGAAGGAAGAATTCTCAGAAACTTCTTTGATTTGTGTGTGTTCAACTAACGGAGCTGAACCATCCTTTAGACAGAGCAGATTGGAAACCCTCTTTTTGAGGAATTTGCTTGTGGAGATTACAAGCGTTTTGGGGCCAACGGTAGAAAAGGAAATATCCTCGTATAAAAACTAGAGAGAATCATTCTCAGAAACCACTTTGTGATGTGTGCGTTCCACTCACAGAGTTTAACCTTTCTTTTCATAGAACAGTTTGGAAACACTCTGTTTGTAAAGTCTGCAAGTGGATATTTGGACCTCTTTGAGGATTTCGTTGGAAGCGGGATTTCTTCATCTAATGCTACACAGAAGATTTCTCAGTAACTTCGTTGATTTGTGTGTGTTCAACTAACAGAGTTCAACCTTCCGTTAGACATAGCAGATTGGAAACCCTCTTTTGGTGGAATTTGCAAGTGGAGATTTCAAGCGCTTTGGGGTCAACTGTAGAAAAGGAAATATCCTCGTATAAAAACTAGAGAGAATCATTCTCAGAAACCACTTTGTGTAGTGTGCGTTCCACTCACAGAGTTCAATCTTTCCTTTCATACGGCAGTTTGGAAACACTCTGTTTGTGAAGACTGCAAGTGGATATTTGGACCTCTTTGAGTATTTGGTTGGAAACGGGATTTCTTCATCTAATGCTAGAAGGAAGAATTCCCAGAAATTTAGTTGATTTGTGTGTGTTCAGCTAACAGAGCTGAACCATCCTTTAGACAGAGCAGATTGGAAACCCTCTTTTTGAGGAATTTGCTTGTGGAGATTTCAAGCGTTTTGGGGCCAACTGTAGAAAAGAAATATCCTGGTATAAAAACTAGAGAGAATCATTTTCAGAAACCACTTTGTGTTGTGCGAGTTCCACTCACAGAGTTTAACCTTTCTTTTCATAGAGCAGTTTGGAAACACTCTGTTTGTAAAGTCTGCAAGTGGATATTTGGACCTCTTTGAGGATTTCGTTGGAAGCGGGATTTCTTCATCTAATGCTACACAGAAGATTTCTCAGTAACTTCGTTGATTTGTGTGTGTTCAACTAACAGAGTTCAACCTTCCCTTAGAGATAGCAGCTTGGAAACCCTCTTTTTGTGGAATTTGCAAGTGGAGATTTCAAGCGCTTTGGGGCCAACGGTAGAAAAGGAAATATCTTCGTATAAAAACTAGAGAGAACCATTCTCAGAAACCACTTTGTGTTGTGCGCGTTCCACTCACAGAGTTTAACCTTTCTTTTCATAGAGCAGTTTGGAAACACTCTGTTTGTGAAGTCTGCAAGTGGATATTTGGACCTCTTTGAGGATTTCGTTGGAAGCGGGATTTCTTCATCTAATGCTACACAGAAGATTTCTCAGTAACTTCGTTGATTTGTGTGTGTTCAACTAACAGAGTTCAACCTTCCCTTAGACATAGCAGATTGGAAACCCTCTTTTTGTGGAACTTGCAAGTGGAGATTTCAAGCGTTTTTGGGGCCAACGGTAGAAAAGGAAATATCCTCGTATAAAAAATAGAGAGAATCATTCTCAGAAACCGCTTTGTGATGTGTGCGTTCCCCTCAAGGAGTTTAACCTTTCTTTTCATAGAGCAGTTTGGACACACTATGTTTGTGAAGTCTGCAAGTGGATATTTGGACCTCTTTGAGGATTTCTTTGGAAGCGGGATTTCATCATCTAATGCTACACAGAAGATTTCTCAGTAACTTCGTTGATTTCTGTGTGTTCAACTAACAGAGCTGAACCATCCTTTAGACAGAGCAGATTGGAAACCCTCTTTTTGAGAAATTTGCTTTTGGGGATTTCAAGCGTTTTGGGGCCAACGGTAGAAAAGGAAATATCCTCGTATAAAAACTAGAGAGAATCATTCTCAGAAACCGCTTTGTGATGTGTGCGTTCCCCTCACGGAGTTTAACCTTTCTTTTCATAGAGCAGTTTGGACACACTCTGTTTGTGAAGTCTGCAAGTGGATATTTGGACCTCTTTGAGGATTTCGTTGGAAGCGGGATTTCTTCATCTAATGCTACACAGAAGATTTCTCAGTAACTTCGTTGATTTCTCTGTGTTCAACTAACAGAGTTCAACCTTCCCTTAGACATAGCAGATTGGAAACCCTCTTTTGGTGGAATTTGCAAGTGGAGATTTCAAGCGCTTTGGGGTCAACTGTAGAAAAGGAAATATCCTCGTATAAAAACTAGAGAGAATCATTCTCAGAAACCACTTTGTGTAGTGTGCGTTCCACTCACAGAGTTCAATCTTTCCTTTCATACGGCAGTTTGGAAACACTCTGTTTGTGAAGACTGCAAGTGGATATTTGGACCTCTTTGAGTATTTGGTTGGAAACGGGATTTCTTCATCTAATGCTAGAAGGAAGAATTCCCAGAAATTTAGTTGATTTGTGTGTGTTCAGCTAACAGAGCTGAACCATCCTTTAGACAGAGCAGATTGGAAACCCTCTTTTTGAGGAATTTGCTTGTGGAGATTTCAAGCGTTTTGGGGCCAACTGTAGAAAAGAAATATCCTGGTATAAAAACTAGAGAGAATCATTTTCAGAAACCACTTTGTGTTGTGCGAGTTCCACTCACAGAGTTTAACCTTTCTTTTCATAGAGCAGTTTGGAAACACTCTGTTTGTAAAGTCTGCAAGTGGATATTTGGACCTCTTTGAGGATTTCGTTGGAAGCGGGATTTCTTCATCTAATGCTACACAGAAGATTTCTCAGTAACTTCGTTGATTTGTGTGTGTTCAACTAACAGAGTTCAACCTTCCCTTAGAGATAGCAGCTTGGAAACCCTCTTTTTGTGGAATTTGCAAGTGGAGATTTCAAGCGCTTTGGGGCCAACGGTAGAAAAGGAAATATCTTCGTATAAAAACTAGAGAGAACCATTCTCAGAAACCACTTTGTGTTGTGCGCGTTCCACTCACAGAGTTTAACCTTTCTTTTCATAGAGCAGTTTGGAAACACTCTGTTTGTGAAGTCTGCAAGTGGATATTTGGACCTCTTTGAGGATTTCGTTGGAAGCGGGATTTCTTCATCTAATGCTACACAGAAGATTTCTCAGTAACTTCGTTGATTTGTGTGTGTTCAACTAACGGAGTTCAACCTTCCCTTAGACATAGCAGATTGGAAACCCTCTTTTTGTGGAACTTGCAAGTGGAGATTTCAAGCGTTTTTGGGGCCAACGGTAGAAAAGGAAATATCCTCGTATAAAAAATAGAGAGAATCATTCTCAGAAACCGCTTTGTGATGTGTGCGTTCCCCTCAAGGAGTTTAACCTTTCTTTTCATAGAGCAGTTTGGACACACTATGTTTGTGAAGTCTGCAAGTGGATATTTGGACCTCTTTGAGGATTTCTTTGGAAGCGGGATTTCATCATCTAATGCTACACAGAAGATTTCTCAGTAACTTCGTTGATTTCTGTGTGTTCAACTAACAGAGCTGAACCATCCTTTAGACAGAGCAGATTGGAAACCCTCTTTTTGAGAAATTTGCTTTTGGGGATTTCAAGCGTTTTGGGGCCAACGGTAGAAAAGGAAATATCCTCGTATAAAAACTAGAGAGAATCATTCTCAGAAACCGCTTTGTGATGTGTGCGTTCCCCTCACGGAGTTTAACCTTTCTTTTCATAGAGCAGTTTGGACACACTCTGTTTGTGAAGTCTGCAAGTGGATATTTGGACCTCTTTGAGGATTTCGTTGGAAGCGGGATTTCTTCATCTAATGCTACACAGAAGATTTCTCAGTAACTTCGTTGATTTCTCTGTGTTCAACTAACAGAGTTCAACCTTCCCTTAGACATAGCAGATTGGAAACCCTCTTTTTGTGGAATTTGCAAGTGGAGATTTCAAGCGCTTTGGGGCCAACGGTAGAAAAGGAAATATCCTCGTATAAAAACTGGAGAGAATCATTCTCAGAAAACACTTTGTGATGTGTGCGTTCCACTCACAGAGTTTAACCTTTCCTTTCATAGAGCAGTTTGGAAACACTCTGTTTGTGAAGACTGCAAGTGGATATTTGGACCTCTATGAGGGTTTCGTTGGAAACGGGATTTCTTCATCTAATGCTAGAAGGAAGAATTCTCAGAAACTTCTTTGATTTGTGTGTGTTCAACTAACGGAGCTGAACCATCCTTTAGACAGAGCAGATTGGAAACCCTCTTTTTGAGGAATTTGCTTGTGGAGATTACAAGCGTTTTGGGGCCAACGGTAGAAAAGGAAATATCCTCGTATAAAAACTAGAGAGAATCATTCTCAGAAACCACTTTGTGATGTGTGCGTTCCACTCACAGAGTTTAACCTTTCTTTTCATAGAACAGTTTGGAAACACTCTGTTTGTAAAGTCTGCAAGTGGATATTTGGACCTCTTTGAGGATTTCGTTGGAAGCGGGATTTCTTCATCTAATGCTACACAGAAGATTTCTCAGTAACTTCGTTGATTTGTGTGTGTTCAACTAACAGAGTTCAACCTTCCGTTAGACATAGCAGATTGGAAACCCTCTTTTGGTGGAATTTGCAAGTGGAGATTTCAAGCGCTCTGGGGTCAACTGTAGAAAAGGAAATATCCTCGTATAAAAACTAGAGAGAATCATTCTCAGAAACCACTTTGTGTAGTGTGCGTTCCACTCACAGAGTTCAATCTTTCCTTTCATACGGCAGTTTGGAAACACTCTGTTTGTGAAGACTGCAAGTGGATATTTGGACCTCTTTGAGTATTTGGTTGGAAACGGGATTTCTTCATCTAATGCTAGAAGGAAGAATTCCCAGAAATTTAGTTGATTTGTGTGTGTTCAGCTAACAGAGCTGAACCATCCTTTAGACAGAGCAGATTGGAAACCCTCTTTTTGAGGAATTTGCTTGTGGAGATTTCAAGCGTTTTGGGGCCAACTGTAGAAAAGAAATATCCTGGTATAAAAACTAGAGAGAATCATTTTCAGAAACCACTTTGTGTTGTGCGAGTTCCACTCACAGAGTTTAACCTTTCTTTTCATAGAGCAGTTTGGAAACACTCTGTTTGTAAAGTCTGCAAGTGGATATTTGGACCTCTTTGAGGATTTCGTTGGAAGCGGGATTTCTTCATCTAATGCTACACAGAAGATTTCTCAGTAACTTCGTTGATTTGTGTGTGTTCAACTAACAGAGTTCAACCTTCCCTTAGAGATAGCAGCTTGGAAACCCTCTTTTTGTGGAATTTGCAAGTGGAGATTTCAAGCGCTTTGGGGCCAACGGTAGAAAAGGAAATATCTTCGTATAAAAACTAGAGAGAACCATTCTCAGAAACCACTTTGTGTTGTGCGCGTTCCACTCACAGAGTTTAACCTTTCTTTTCATAGAGCAGTTTGGAAACACTCTGTTTGTGAAGTCTGCAAGTGGATATTTGGACCTCTTTGAGGATTTCGTTGGAAGCGGGATTTCTTCATCTAATGCTACACAGAAGATTTCTCAGTAACTTCGTTGATTTGTGTGTGTTCAACTAACAGAGTTCAACCTTCCCTTAGACATAGCAGATTGGAAACCCTCTTTTTGTGGAACTTGCAAGTGGAGATTTCAAGCGTTTTTGGGGCCAACGGTAGAAAAGGAAATATCCTCGTATAAAAAATAGAGAGAATCATTCTCAGAAACCGCTTTGTGATGTGTGCGTTCCCCTCAAGGAGTTTAACCTTTCTTTTCATAGAGCAGTTTGGACACACTATGTTTGTGAAGTCTGCAAGTGGATATTTGGACCTCTTTGAGGATTTCTTTGGAAGCGGGATTTCATCATCTAATGCTACACAGAAGATTTCTCAGTAACTTCGTTGATTTCTGTGTGTTCAACTAACAGAGCTGAACCATCCTTTAGACAGAGCAGATTGGAAACCCTCTTTTTGAGAAATTTGCTTTTGGGGATTTCAAGCGTTTTGGGGCCAACGGTAGAAAAGGAAATATCCTCGTATAAAAACTAGAGAGAATCATTCTCAGAAACCGCTTTGTGATGTGTGCGTTCCCCTCACGGAGTTTAACCTTTCTTTTCATAGAGCAGTTTGGACACACTCTGTTTGTGAAGTCTGCAAGTGGATATTTGGACCTCTTTGAGGATTTCGTTGGAAGCGGGATTTCTTCATCTAATGCTACACAGAAGATTTCTCAGTAACTTCGTTGATTTCTCTGTGTTCAACTAACAGAGTTCAACCTTCCCTTAGACATAGCAGATTGGAAACCCTCTTTTTGTGGAATTTGCAAGTGGAGATTTCAAGCGCTTTGGGGCCAACGGTAGAAAAGGAAATATCCTCGTATAAAAACTGGAGAGAATCATTCTCAGAAAACACTTTGTGATGTGTGCGTTCCACTCACAGAGTTTAACCTTTCCTTTCATAGAGCAGTTTGGAAACACTCTGTTTGTGAAGACTGCAAGTGGATATTTGGACCTCTATGAGGGTTTCGTTGGAAACGGGATTTCTTCATCTAATGCTAGAAGGAAGAATTCTCAGAAACTTCTTTGATTTGTGTGTGTTCAACTAACGGAGCTGAACCATCCTTTAGACAGAGCAGATTGGAAACCCTCTTTTTGAGGAATTTGCTTGTGGAGATTACAAGCGTTTTGGGGCCAACGGTAGAAAAGGAAATATCCTCGTATAAAAACTAGAGAGAATCATTCTCAGAAACCACTTTGTGATGTGTGCGTTCCACTCACAGAGTTTAACCTTTCTTTTCATAGAACAGTTTGGAAACACTCTGTTTGTAAAGTCTGCAAGTGGATATTTGGACCTCTTTGAGGATTTCGTTGGAAGCGGGATTTCTTCATCTAATGCTACACAGAAGATTTCTCAGTAACTTCGTTGATTTGTGTGTGTTCAACTAACAGAGTTCAACCTTCCGTTAGACATAGCAGATTGGAAACCCTCTTTTGGTGGAATTTGCAAGTGGAGATTTCAAGCGCTTTGGGGTCAACTGTAGAAAAGGAAATATCCTCGTATAAAAACTAGAGAGAATCATTCTCAGAAACCACTTTGTGTAGTGTGCGTTCCACTCACAGAGTTCAATCTTTCCTTTCATACGGCAGTTTGGAAACACTCTGTTTGTGAAGACTGCAAGTGGATATTTGGACCTCTTTGAGTATTTGGTTGGAAACGGGATTTCTTCATCTAATGCTAGAAGGAAGAATTCCCAGAAATTTAGTTGATTTGTGTGTGTTCAGCTAACAGAGCTGAACCATCCTTTAGACAGAGCAGATTGGAAACCCTCTTTTTGAGGAATTTGCTTGTGGAGATTTCAAGCGTTTTGGGGCCAACTGTAGAAAAGAAATATCCTGGTATAAAAACTAGAGAGAATCATTTTCAGAAACCACTTTGTGTTGTGCGAGTTCCACTCACAGAGTTTAACCTTTCTTTTCATAGAGCAGTTTGGAAACACTCTGTTTGTAAAGTCTGCAAGTGGATATTTGGACCTCTTTGAGGATTTCGTTGGAAGCGGGATTTCTTCATCTAATGCTACACAGAAGATTTCTCAGTAACTTCGTTGATTTGTGTGTGTTCAACTAACAGAGTTCAACCTTCCCTTAGAGATAGCAGCTTGGAAACCCTCTTTTTGTGGAATTTGCAAGTGGAGATTTCAAGCGCTTTGGGGCCAACGGTAGAAAAGGAAATATCTTCGTATAAAAACTAGAGAGAACCATTCTCAGAAACCACTTTGTGTTGTGCGCGTTCCACTCACAGAGTTTAACCTTTCTTTTCATAGAGCAGTTTGGAAACACTCTGTTTGTGAAGTCTGCAAGTGGATATTTGGACCTCTTTGAGGATTTCGTTGGAAGCGGGATTTCTTCATCTAATGCTACACAGAAGATTTCTCAGTAACTTCGTTGATTTGTGTGTGTTCAACTAACAGAGTTCAACCTTCCCTTAGACATAGCAGATTGGAAACCCTCTTTTTGTGGAACTTGCAAGTGGAGATTTCAAGCGTTTTTGGGGCCAACGGTAGAAAAGGAAATATCCTCGTATAAAAAATAGAGAGAATCATTCTCAGAAACCGCTTTGTGATGTGTGCGTTCCCCTCAAGGAGTTTAACCTTTCTTTTCATAGAGCAGTTTGGACACACTATGTTTGTGAAGTCTGCAAGTGGATATTTGGACCTCTTTGAGGATTTCTTTGGAAGCGGGATTTCATCATCTAATGCTACACAGAAGATTTCTCAGTAACTTCGTTGATTTCTGTGTGTTCAACTAACAGAGCTGAACCATCCTTTAGACAGAGCAGATTGGAAACCCTCTTTTTGAGAAATTTGCTTTTGGGGATTTCAAGCGTTTTGGGGCCAACGGTAGAAAAGGAAATATCCTCGTATAAAAACTAGAGAGAATCATTCTCAGAAACCGCTTTGTGATGTGTGCGTTCCCCTCACGGAGTTTAACCTTTCTTTTCATAGAGCAGTTTGGACACACTCTGTTTGTGAAGTCTGCAAGTGGATATTTGGACCTCTTTGAGGATTTCGTTGGAAGCGGGATTTCTTCATCTAATGCTACACAGAAGATTTCTCAGTAACTTCGTTGATTTCTCTGTGTTCAACTAACAGAGTTCAACCTTCCCTTAGACATAGCAGATTGGAAACCCTCTTTTTGTGGAATTTGCAAGTGGAGATTTCAAGCGCTTTGGGGCCAACGGTAGAAAAGGAAATATCTTCGTATAAAAACTAGAGAGAACCATTCTCAGAAACCACTTTGTGTTGTGCGCGTTCCACTCACAGAGTTTAACCTTTCTTTTCATAGAGCAGTTTGGAAACACTCTGTTTGTGAAGTCTGCAAGTGGATATTTGGACCTCTTTGAGGATTTCGTTGGAAGCGGGATTTCTTCATCTAATGCTACACAGAAGATTTCTCAGTAACTTCGTTGATTTGTGTGTGTTCAACTAACAGAGTTCAACCTTCCCTTAGACATAGCAGATTGGAAACCCTCTTTTTGTGGAACTTGCAAGTGGAGATTTCAAGCGTTTTTGGGGCCAACGGTAGAAAAGGAAATATCCTCGTATAAAAAATAGAGAGAATCATTCTCAGAAACCGCTTTGTGATGTGTGCGTTCCCCTCAAGGAGTTTAACCTTTCTTTTCATAGAGCAGTTTGGACACACTATGTTTGTGAAGTCTGCAAGTGGATATTTGGACCTCTTTGAGGATTTCTTTGGAAGCGGGATTTCATCATCTAATGCTACACAGAAGATTTCTCAGTAACTTCGTTGATTTCTGTGTGTTCAACTAACAGAGCTGAACCATCCTTTAGACAGAGCAGATTGGAAACCCTCTTTTTGAGAAATTTGCTTTTGGGGATTTCAAGCGTTTTGGGGCCAACGGTAGAAAAGGAAATATCCTCGTATAAAAACTAGAGAGAATCATTCTCAGAAACCGCTTTGTGATGTGTGCGTTCCCCTCACGGAGTTTAACCTTTCTTTTCATAGAGCAGTTTGGACACACTCTGTTTGTGAAGTATGCAAGTGGATATTTGGACCTCTTTGAGGATTTCGTTGGAAGCGGGATTTCTTCATCTAATGCTACACAGAAGATTTCTCAGTAACTTCGTTGATTTCTCTGTGTTCAACTAACAGAGTTCAACCTTCCCTTAGACATAGCAGATTGGAAACCCTCTTTTTGTGGAATTTGCAAGTGGAGATTTCAAGCGCTTTGGGGCCAACGGTAGAAAAGGAAATATCCTCGTATAAAAACTGGAGAGAATCATTCTCAGAAAACACTTTGTGATGTGTGCGTTCCACTCACAGAGTTTAACCTTTCCTTTCATAGAGCAGTTTGGAAACACTCTGTTTGTGAAGACTGCAAGTGGATATTTGGACCTCTATGAGGGTTTCGTTGGAAACGGGATTTCTTCATCTAATGCTAGAAGGAAGAATTCTCAGAAACTTCTTTGATTTGTGTGTGTTCAACTAACGGAGCTGAACCATCCTTTAGACAGAGCAGATTGGAAACCCTCTTTTTGAGGAATTTGCTTGTGGAGATTACAAGCGTTTTGGGGCCAACGGTAGAAAAGGAAATATCCTCGTATAAAAACTAGAGAGAATCATTCTCAGAAACCACTTTGTGATGTGTGCGTTCCACTCACAGAGTTTAACCTTTCTTTTCATAGAACAGTTTGGAAACACTCTGTTTGTAAAGTCTGCAAGTGGATATTTGGACCTCTTTGAGGATTTCGTTGGAAGCGGGATTTCTTCATCTAATGCTACACAGAAGATTTCTCAGTAACTTCGTTGATTTGTGTGTGTTCAACTAACAGAGTTCAACCTTCCGTTAGACATAGCAGATTGGAAACCCTCTTTTGGTGGAATTTGCAAGTGGAGATTTCAAGCGCTTTGGGGTCAACTGTAGAAAAGGAAATATCCTCGTATAAAAACTAGAGAGAATCATTCTCAGAAACCACTTTGTGTAGTGTGCGTTCCACTCACAGAGTTCAATCTTTCCTTTCATACGGCAGTTTGGAAACACTCTGTTTGTGAAGACTGCAAGTGGATATTTGGACCTCTTTGAGTATTTGGTTGGAAACGGGATTTCTTCATCTAATGCTAGAAGGAAGAATTCCCAGAAATTTAGTTGATTTGTGTGTGTTCAGCTAACAGAGCTGAACCATCCTTTAGACAGAGCAGATTGGAAACCCTCTTTTTGAGGAATTTGCTTGTGGAGATTTCAAGCGTTTTGGGGCCAACTGTAGAAAAGAAATATCCTGGTATAAAAACTAGAGAGAATCATTTTCAGAAACCACTTTGTGTTGTGCGAGTTCCACTCACAGAGTTTAACCTTTCTTTTCATAGAGCAGTTTGGAAACACTCTGTTTGTAAAGTCTGCAAGTGGATATTTGGACCTCTTTGAGGATTTCGTTGGAAGCGGGATTTCTTCATCTAATGCTACACAGAAGATTTCTCAGTAACTTCGTTGATTTGTGTGTGTTCAACTAACAGAGTTCAACCTTCCCTTAGAGATAGCAGCTTGGAAACCCTCTTTTTGTGGAATTTGCAAGTGGAGATTTCAAGCGCTTTGGGGCCAACGGTAGAAAAGGAAATATCTTCGTATAAAAACTAGAGAGAACCATTCTCAGAAACCACTTTGTGTTGTGCGCGTTCCACTCACAGAGTTTAACCTTTCTTTTCATAGAGCAGTTTGGAAACACTCTGTTTGTGAAGTCTGCAAGTGGATATTTGGACCTCTTTGAGGATTTCGTTGGAAGCGGGATTTCTTCATCTAATGCTACACAGAAGATTTCTCAGTAACTTCGTTGATTTGTGTGTGTTCAACTAACAGAGTTCAACCTTCCCTTAGACATAGCAGATTGGAAACCCTCTTTTTGTGGAACTTGCAAGTGGAGATTTCAAGCGTTTTTGGGGCCAACGGTAGAAAAGGAAATATCCTCGTATAAAAAATAGAGAGAATCATTCTCAGAAACCGCTTTGTGATGTGTGCGTTCCCCTCAAGGAGTTTAACCTTTCTTTTCATAGAGCAGTTTGGACACACTATGTTTGTGAAGTCTGCAAGTGGATATTTGGACCTCTTTGAGGATTTCTTTGGAAGCGGGATTTCATCATCTAATGCTACACAGAAGATTTCTCAGTAACTTCGTTGATTTCTGTGTGTTCAACTAACAGAGCTGAACCATCCTTTAGACAGAGCAGATTGGAAACCCTCTTTTTGAGAAATTTGCTTTTGGGGATTTCAAGCGTTTTGGGGCCAACGGTAGAAAAGGAAATATCCTCGTATAAAAACTAGAGAGAATCATTCTCAGAAACCGCTTTGTGATGTGTGCGTTCCCCTCACGGAGTTTAACCTTTCTTTTCATAGAGCAGTTTGGACACACTCTGTTTGTGAAGTCTGCAAGTGGATATTTGGACCTCTTTGAGGATTTCGTTGGAAGCGGGATTTCTTCATCTAATGCTACACAGAAGATTTCTCAGTAACTTCGTTGATTTCTCTGTGTTCAACTAACAGAGTTCAACCTTCCCTTAGACATAGCAGATTGGAAACCCTCTTTTTGTGGAATTTGCAAGTGGAGATTTCAAGCGCTTTGGGGCCAACGGTAGAAAAGGAAATATCCTCGTATAAAAACTGGAGAGAATCATTCTCAGAAAACACTTTGTGATGTGTGCGTTCCACTCACAGAGTTTAACCTTTCCTTTCATAGAGCAGTTTGGAAACACTCTGTTTGTGAAGACTGCAAGTGGATATTTGGACCTCTATGAGGGTTTCGTTGGAAACGGGATTTCTTCATCTAATGCTAGAAGGAAGAATTCTCAGAAACTTCTTTGATTTGTGTGTGTTCAACTAACGGAGCTGAACCATCCTTTAGACAGAGCAGATTGGAAACCCTCTTTTTGAGGAATTTGCTTGTGGAGATTACAAGCGTTTTGGGGCCAACGGTAGAAAAGGAAATATCCTCGTATAAAAACTAGAGAGAATCATTCTCAGAAACCACTTTGTGATGTGTGCGTTCCACTCACAGAGTTTAACCTTTCTTTTCATAGAACAGTTTGGAAACACTCTGTTTGTAAAGTCTGCAAGTGGATATTTGGACCTCTTTGAGGATTTCGTTGGAAGCGGGATTTCTTCATCTAATGCTACACAGAAGATTTCTCAGTAACTTCGTTGATTTGTGTGTGTTCAACTAACAGAGTTCAACCTTCCGTTAGACATAGCAGATTGGAAACCCTCTTTTGGTGGAATTTGCAAGTGGAGATTTCAAGCGCTTTGGGGTCAACTGTAGAAAAGGAAATATCCTCGTATAAAAACTAGAGAGAATCATTCTCAGAAACCACTTTGTGTAGTGTGCGTTCCACTCACAGAGTTCAATCTTTCCTTTCATACGGCAGTTTGGAAACACTCTGTTTGTGAAGACTGCAAGTGGATATTTGGACCTCTTTGAGTATTTGGTTGGAAACGGGATTTCTTCATCTAATGCTAGAAGGAAGAATTCCCAGAAATTTAGTTGATTTGTGTGTGTTCAGCTAACAGAGCTGAACCATCCTTTAGACAGAGCAGATTGGAAACCCTCTTTTTGAGGAATTTGCTTGTGGAGATTTCAAGCGTTTTGGGGCCAACTGTAGAAAAGAAATATCCTGGTATAAAAACTAGAGAGAATCATTTTCAGAAACCACTTTGTGTTGTGCGAGTTCCACTCACAGAGTTTAACCTTTCTTTTCATAGAGCAGTTTGGAAACACTCTGTTTGTAAAGTCTGCAAGTGGATATTTGGACCTCTTTGAGGATTTCGTTGGAAGCGGGATTTCTTCATCTAATGCTACACAGAAGATTTCTCAGTAACTTCGTTGATTTGTGTGTGTTCAACTAACAGAGTTCAACCTTCCCTTAGAGATAGCAGCTTGGAAACCCTCTTTTTGTGGAATTTGCAAGTGGAGATTTCAAGCGCTTTGGGGCCAACGGTAGAAAAGGAAATATCTTCGTATAAAAACTAGAGAGAACCATTCTCAGAAACCACTTTGTGTTGTGCGCGTTCCACTCACAGAGTTTAACCTTTCTTTTCATAGAGCAGTTTGGAAACACTCTGTTTGTGAAGTCTGCAAGTGGATATTTGGACCTCTTTGAGGATTTCGTTGGAAGCGGGATTTCTTCATCTAATGCTACACAGAAGATTTCTCAGTAACTTCGTTGATTTGTGTGTGTTCAACTAACAGAGTTCAACCTTCCCTTAGACATAGCAGATTGGAAACCCTCTTTTTGTGGAACTTGCAAGTGGAGATTTCAAGCGTTTTTGGGGCCAACGGTAGAAAAGGAAATATCCTCGTATAAAAAATAGAGAGAATCATTCTCAGAAACCGCTTTGTGATGTGTGCGTTCCCCTCAAGGAGTTTAACCTTTCTTTTCATAGAGCAGTTTGGACACACTATGTTTGTGAAGTCTGCAAGTGGATATTTGGACCTCTTTGAGGATTTCTTTGGAAGCGGGATTTCATCATCTAATGCTACACAGAAGATTTCTCAGTAACTTCGTTGATTTCTGTGTGTTCAACTAACAGAGCTGAACCATCCTTTAGACAGAGCAGATTGGAAACCCTCTTTTTGAGAAATTTGCTTTTGGGGATTTCAAGCGTTTTGGGGCCAACGGTAGAAAAGGAAATATCCTCGTATAAAAACTAGAGAGAATCATTCTCAGAAACCGCTTTGTGATGTGTGCGTTCCCCTCACGGAGTTTAACCTTTCTTTTCATAGAGCAGTTTGGACACACTCTGTTTGTGAAGTCTGCAAGTGGATATTTGGACCTCTTTGAGGATTTCGTTGGAAGCGGGATTTCTTCATCTAATGCTACACAGAAGATTTCTCAGTAACTTCGTTGATTTCTCTGTGTTCAACTAACAGAGTTCAACCTTCCCTTAGACATAGCAGATTGGAAACCCTCTTTTTGTGGAATTTGCAAGTGGAGATTTCAAGCGCTTTGGGGCCAACGGTAGAAAAGGAAATATCCTCGTATAAAAACTGGAGAGAATCATTCTCAGAAAACACTTTGTGATGTGTGCGTTCCACTCACAGAGTTTAACCTTTCCTTTCATAGAGCAGTTTGGAAACACTCTGTTTGTGAAGACTGCAAGTGGATATTTGGACCTCTATGAGGGTTTCGTTGGAAACGGGATTTCTTCATCTAATGCTAGAAGGAAGAATTCTCAGAAACTTCTTTGATTTGTGTGTGTTCAACTAACGGAGCTGAACCATCCTTTAGACAGAGCAGATTGGAAACCCTCTTTTTGAGGAATTTGCTTGTGGAGATTACAAGCGTTTTGGGGCCAACGGTAGAAAAGGAAATATCCTCGTATAAAAACTAGAGAGAATCATTCTCAGAAACCACTTTGTGATGTGTGCGTTCCACTCACAGAGTTTAACCTTTCTTTTCATAGAACAGTTTGGAAACACTCTGTTTGTAAAGTCTGCAAGTGGATATTTGGACCTCTTTGAGGATTTCGTTGGAAGCGGGATTTCTTCATCTAATGCTACACAGAAGATTTCTCAGTAACTTCGTTGATTTGTGTGTGTTCAACTAACAGAGTTCAACCTTCCGTTAGACATAGCAGATTGGAAACCCTCTTTTGGTGGAATTTGCAAGTGGAGATTTCAAGCGCTTTGGGGTCAACTGTAGAAAAGGAAATATCCTCGTATAAAAACTAGAGAGAATCATTCTCAGAAACCACTTTGTGTAGTGTGCGTTCCACTCACAGAGTTCAATCTTTCCTTTCATACGGCAGTTTGGAAACACTCTGTTTGTGAAGACTGCAAGTGGATATTTGGAACTCTTTGAGTATTTGGTTGGAAACGGGATTTCTTCATCTAATGCTAGAAGGAAGAATTCCCAGAAATTTAGTTGATTTGTGTGTGTTCAGCTAACAGAGCTGAACCATCCTTTAGACAGAGCAGATTGGAAACCCTCTTTTTGAGGAATTTGCTTGTGGAGATTTCAAGCGTTTTGGGGCCAACTGTAGAAAAGAAATATCCTGGTATAAAAACTAGAGAGAATCATTTTCAGAAACCACTTTGTGTTGTGCGAGTTCCACTCACAGAGTTTAACCTTTCTTTTCATAGAGCAGTTTGGAAACACTCTGTTTGTAAAGTCTGCAAGTGGATATTTGGACCTCTTTGAGGATTTCGTTGGAAGCGGGATTTCTTCATCTAATGCTACACAGAAGATTTCTCAGTAACTTCGTTGATTTGTGTGTGTTCAACTAACAGAGTTCAACCTTCCCTTAGAGATAGCAGCTTGGAAACCCTCTTTTTGTGGAATTTGCAAGTGGAGATTTCAAGCGCTTTGGGGCCAACGGTAGAAAAGGAAATATCTTCGTATAAAAACTAGAGAGAACCATTCTCAGAAACCACTTTGTGTTGTGCGCGTTCCACTCACAGAGTTTAACCTTTCTTTTCATAGAGCAGTTTGGAAACACTCTGTTTGTGAAGTCTGCAAGTGGATATTTGGACCTCTTTGAGGATTTCGTTGGAAGCGGGATTTCTTCATCTAATGCTACACAGAAGATTTCTCAGTAACTTCGTTGATTTGTGTGTGTTCAACTAACAGAGTTCAACCTTCCCTTAGACATAGCAGATTGGAAACCCTCTTTTTGTGGAACTTGCAAGTGGAGATTTCAAGCGTTTTTGGGGCCAACGGTAGAAAAGGAAATATCCTCGTATAAAAAATAGAGAGAATCATTCTCAGAAACCGCTTTGTGATGTGTGCGTTCCCCTCAAGGAGTTTAACCTTTCTTTTCATAGAGCAGTTTGGACACACTATGTTTGTGAAGTCTGCAAGTGGATATTTGGACCTCTTTGAGGATTTCTTTGGAAGCGGGATTTCATCATCTAATGCTACACAGAAGATTTCTCAGTAACTTCGTTGATTTCTGTGTGTTCAACTAACAGAGCTGAACCATCCTTTAGACAGAGCAGATTGGAAACCCTCTTTTTGAGAAATTTGCTTTTGGGGATTTCAAGAGTTTTGGGGCCAACGGTAGAAAAGGAAATATCCTCGTATAAAAACTAGAGAGAATCATTCTCAGAAACCGCTTTGTGATGTGTGCGTTCCCCTCACGGAGTTTAACCTTTCTTTTCATAGAGCAGTTTGGACACACTCTGTTTGGAAGTCTGCAAGTGGATATTTGGACCTCTTTGAGGATTTCGTTGGAAGCGGGATTTCTTCATCTAATGCTACACAGAAGATTTCTCAGTAACTTCGTTGATTTCTCTGTGTTCAACTAACAGAGTTCAACCTTCCCTTAGACATAGCAGATTGGAAACCCTCTTTTTGTGGAATTTGCAAGTGGAGTTTTCAAGCGCTTTGGGGCCAACGGTAGAAAAGGAAATATCCTCGTATAAAAACTGGAGAGAATCATTCTCAGAAAACACTTTGGATGTGTGCGTTCCACTCACAGAGTTTAACCTTTCTTTTCATAGAACAGTTTGGAAACACTCTGTTTGTAAAGTCTGCAAGTGGATATTTGGACCTCTTTGAGGATTTCGTTGGAAGCGGGATTTCTTCATCTAATGCTACACAGAAGATTTCTCAGTAACTTCGTTGATTTGTGTGTGTTCAACTAACAGAGTTCAACCTTCCCTTAGACAT
Source organism: Gorilla gorilla gorilla (assembly GCF_029281585.2). NCBI lineage: Eukaryota > Metazoa > Chordata > Mammalia > Primates > Hominidae > Gorilla > Gorilla gorilla. Next base: position 69,659,117 of record NC_073247.2, read on the forward strand.
AGCAGATTGGAAACCCTCTTTTTGTGGAACTTGCAAGTGGAGATTTCAAGCGTTTTTGGGGCCAACGGTAGAAAAGGAAATATCCTCGTATAAAAAATAGAGAGAATCATTCTCAGAAACCGCTTTGGGATGTGTGCGTTCCCCTCAAGGAGTTTAAACTTTCTTTTCATAGAGCAGTTTGGACACACTATGTTTGTGAAGTCTGCAAGTGGATATTTGGACCTCTTTGAGGATTTCTTTGGAAGCGGGATTTCATCATCTAATGCTACACAGAAGATTTCTCAGTAACTTCGTTGATTTCTGTGTGTTCCACTAACAGAGCTGAACCATCCTTTAGACAGAGCAGATTGGAAACCCTCTTTTTGAGAAATTTGCTTTTGGGGATTTCAAGCGTTTTGGGGCCAACGGTAGAAAAGGAAATATCCTCGTATAAAAACTAGAGAGAATCATTCTCTGAAACCGCATTGTGATGTGTGCGTTCCCCTCACGGAGTTTAACCTTTCTTTTCATAGAGCAGTTTGGACACACTCTGTTTGTGAAGTCTGCAAGTGGATATTTGGACCTCTTTGAGGATTTCGTTGGAAGCGGGATTTCTTCATCTAATGCTACACAGAAGATTTCTCACTAACTTCGTTGATTTCTCTGTGTTCAACTAACAGAGTTCAACCTTCCCTTAGACATAGCAGATTGGAAACCCTCTTTTTGTGGAATTTGCAAGTGGAGATTTCAAGCGCTTTGGGGCCAACGGTAGAAAAGGAAATATCCTCGTATACAAACTAGAGAGAATCATTCTCAGAAACCACTTTGTGTAGTGTGCGTTCCACTCACAGAGTTCAATCTTTCCTTTCATAGAGCAGTTTGGAAACACTCTGTTTGTGAAGTCTGCAAGTGGATATTTGGACCTCTTTGAGGATTTCGTTGGAAACGGGATTTCTTCATCTAATGCTAGAAGGAAGAATTCCCAGAAATTCCTTTGATTTGTGTGTGTTCAGCTAACAGAGCTGAACCATCCTTTAGACAGAGCAGATTGGAAACCCTCTTTTTGAGGAATTTGCTTGTGGAGATTACAAGCGTTTTGGGGCCAACGGTAGAAAAGGAAATATCCTCGTATAAAAACTAGAGAGAATCATTCTCAGAAACCACTTTGTGATGTGTGCGTTCCACTCACAGAGTTTAACCTTTCTTTTCATAGAACAGTTTGGAAACACTCTGTTTGTAAAGTCTGCAAGTGGATATTTGGACCTCTTTGAGGATTTCGTTGGAAGCGGGATTTCTTCATCTAATGCTACACAGAAGATTTCTCAGTAAATTCGTTGATTTGAGTGTGTTCAACTAACAGAGTTCAACCTTCCCTTAGAGATAGCAGCTTGGAAACCCTCTTTTTGTGGAATTTGCAAGTGGAGATTTCAAGCGCTTTGGGGCCAACGGTAGAAAAGGAAATATCTTCGTATAAAAACTACAGAGAACCATTCTCAGAAACCACTTTGTGTTGTGCGCGTTCCACTCACAGAGTTTAACCTTTCTTTTCATAGAGCAGTTTGGAAACACTCTGTTTGTGAAGTCTGCAAGTGGATATTTGGACCTCTTTGAGGATTTCGTTGGAATCGGGATTTCTTCATCTAATGCTAGAAGGAAGAATTCTCAGAAATTTCTTTGATATGTGTGTGTTCAACTAACAGAGCTGAACCATCCTTTAGACAGAGCAGAATGGAAACCCTCTTTTTGAGGAATTTGCTTGTGGAGATTTCAAGCCTTTTGGGGCCAACTGTAGAAAGAAATATCCTGGTATAAAAACTAGAGAGAATCATTCTCAGAAACCACTTTGGATGTGTGCGTTCCACTCACAGAGTTTAACCTTTCTTTTCATAGAACAGTTTGGAAACACTCTGTTTGTAAAGTCTGCAAGTGGATATTTGGACCTCTTTGAGGATTTCGTTGGAAACGGGATTTCTTCATCTAATGCTACACAGAAGATTTCTCAGTAACTTCGTTGATTTGTGTGTGTTCAACTAACAGAGTTCAACCTTCCCTTAGACATAGCAGATTGGAAACCCTCTTTTTGTGGAACTTGCAAGTGGAGATTTCAAGCGTTTTTGGGGCCAACGGTAGAAAAGGAAATATCCTCGTATAAAAAATAGAGAGAATCATTCTCAGAAACCGCTTTGTGATGTGTGCGTTCCCCTCAAGGAGTTTAACCTTTCTTTTCATAGAGCAGTTTGGACACACTATGTTTGTGAAGTCTGCAAGTGGATATTTGGACCTCTTTGAGGATTTCTTTGGAAGCGGGATTTCATCATCTAATGCTACACAGAAGATTTCTCAGTAACTTCGTTGATTTCTGTGTGTTCAACTAACAGAGCTGAACCATCCTTTAGACAGAGCAGATTGGAAACCCTCTTTTTGAGAAATTTGCTTTTGGGGATTTCAAGAGTTTTGGGGCCAACGGTAGAAAAGGAAATATCCTCGTATAAAAACTAGAGAGAATCATTCTCAGAAACCGCTTTGTGATGTGTGCGTTCCCCTCACGGAGTTTAACCTTTCTTTTCATAGAGCAGTTTGGACACACTCTGTTTGGAAGTCTGCAAGTGGATATTTGGACCTCTTTGAGGATTTCGTTGGAAGCGGGATTTCTTCATCTAATGCCACACAGAAGATTTCTCAGTAACTTCGTTGATTTCTCTGTGTTCAACTAACAGAGTTCAACCTTCCCTTAGACATAGCAGATTGGAAACCCTCTTTTTGTGGAATTTGCAAGTGGAGTTTTCAAGCGCTTTGGGGCCAACGGTAGAAAAGGAAATATCCTCGTATAAAAACTGGAGAGAATCATTCTCAGAAAACACTTTGGATGTGTGCGTTCCACTCACAGAGTTTAACCTTTCTTTTCATAGAACAGTTTGGAAACACTCTGTTTGTAAAGTCTGCAAGTGGATATTTGGACCTCTTTGAGGATTTCGTTGGAAGCGGGATTTCTTCATCTAATGCTACACAGAAGATTTCTCAGTAACTTCGTTGATTTGTGTGTGTTCAACTAACAGAGTTCAACCTTCCCTTAGACATAGCAGATTGGAAACCCTCTTTTTGTGGAACTTGCAAGTGGAGATTTCAAGCGTTTTTGGGGCCAACGGTAGAAAAGGAAATATCCTCGTATAAAAAATAGAGAGAATCATTCTCAGAAACCGCTTTGGGATGTGTGCGTTCCCCTCAAGGAGTTTAAACTTTCTTTTCATAGAGCAGTTTGGACACACTATGTTTGTGAAGTCTGCAAGTGGATATTTGGACCTCTTTGAGGATTTCTTTGGAAGCGGGATTTCATCATCTAATGCTACACAGAAGATTTCTCAGTAACTTCGTTGATTTCTGTGTGTTCCACTAACAGAGCTGAACCATCCTTTAGACAGAGCAGATTGGAAACCCTCTTTTTGAGAAATTTGCTTTTGGGGATTTCAAGCGTTTTGGGGCCAACGGTAGAAAAGGAAATATCCTCGTATAAAAACTAGAGAGAATCATTCTCTGAAACCGCATTGTGATGTGTGCGTTCCCCTCACGGAGTTTAACCTTTCTTTTCATAGAGCAGTTTGGACACACTCTGTTTGTGAAGTCTGCAAGTGGATATTTGGACCTCTTTGAGGATTTCGTTGGAAGCGGGATTTCTTCATCTAATGCTACACAGAAGATTTCTCACTAACTTCGTTGATTTCTCTGTGTTCAACTAACAGAGTTCAACCTTCCCTTAGACATAGCAGATTGGAAACCCTCTTTTTGTGGAATTTGCAAGTGGAGATTTCAAGCGCTTTGGGGCCAACGGTAGAAAAGGAAATATCCTCGTATACAAACTAGAGAGAATCATTCTCAGAAACCACTTTGTGTAGTGTGCGTTCCACTCACAGAGTTCAATCTTTCCTTTCATAGAGCAGTTTGGAAACACTCTGTTTGTGAAGTCTGCAAGTGGATATTTGGACCTCTTTGAGGATTTCGTTGGAAACGGGATTTCTTCATCTAATGCTAGAAGGAAGAATTCCCAGAAATTCCTTTGATTTGTGTGTGTTCAGCTAACAGAGCTGAACCATCCTTTAGACAGAGCAGATTGGAAACCCTCTTTTTGAGGAATTTGCTTGTGGAGATTACAAGCGTTTTGGGGCCAACGGTAGAAAAGGAAATATCCTCGTATAAAAACTAGAGAGAATCATTCTCAGAAACCACTTTGTGATGTGTGCGTTCCACTCACAGAGTTTAACCTTTCTTTTCATAGAACAGTTTGGAAACACTCTGTTTGTAAAGTCTGCAAGTGGATATTTGGACCTCTTTGAGGATTTCGTTGGAAGCGGGATTTCTTCATCTAATGCTACACAGAAGATTTCTCAGTAACTTCGTTGATTTGTGTGTGTTCAACTAACAGAGTTCAACCTTCCCTTAGACATAGCAGATTGGAAACCCTCTTTTTGTGGAATTTGCAAGTGGAGATTTCAAGCGTTTTTGAGCCAACGGTAGAAAAGGAATTATCCTCGTATAAAAACTAGAGAGAATCATTCTCAGAAACCACTTTGTGATGTGTGCGTTCCACTCACAGAGTTTAACCTTTCCTTTCATAGAGCAGTTTGGAAACACTCTGTTTGTGAAGACTGCAAGTGGATATTTGGACCTCTTTGAGGATTTCTTTGGAAACGGGATTTCTTCATCTAATGCTAGAAGGAAGAATTCTCAGAAACTTCTTTGATTTGTGTGTGTTCAACTAACAGAGCTGAACCATCCTTTAGACAGAGCAGATTGGAAACCATCTTTTTGAGGAATTTGCTTGTGGAGATTTCAAGCGTTTTGGGGCCAACGGTAGAAAAGGAAATATCCTCGTATAAAAACTAGAGAGAATCATTCTCAGAAACCACTTTGTGATGTGTGCGTTCCACTCACAGAGTTTAACCTTTCTTTTCATAGAACAGTTTGGAAACACTCTGTTTGTAAAGTCTGCAAGTGGATATTTGGACCTCTTTGAGGATTTCGTTGGAAGCGGGATTTCTTCATCTAATGCTACACAGAAGATTTCTCAGTAACTTCGTTGATTTGTGTGTGTTCAACTAACAGAGTTCAACCTTCCCTTAGAGATAGCAGCTTGGAAACCCTCTTTTTGTGGAATTTGCAAGTGGAGATTTCAAGCGCTTTGGGGCCAACGGTAGAAAAGGAAATATCTTCGTATAAAAACTACAGAGAACCATTCTCAGAAACCACTTTGTGTTGTGCGCGTTCCACTCACAGAGTTTAACCTTTCTTTTCATAGAGCAGTTTGGAAACACTCTGTTTGTGAAGTCTGCAAGTGGATATTTGGACCTCTTTGAGGATTTCGTTGGAATCGGGATTTCTTCATCTAATGCTAGAAGGAAGAATTCTCAGAAATTTCTTTGATATGTGTGTGTTCAACTAACAGAGCTGAACCATCCTTTAGACAGAGCAGAATGGAAACCCTCTTTTTGAGGAATTTGCTTGTGGAGATTTCAAGCCTTTTGGGGCCAACTGTAGAAAGAAATATCCTGGTATAAAAACTAGAGAGAATCATTCTCAGAAACCACTTTGGATGTGTGCGTTCCACTCACAGAGTTTAACCTTTCTTTTCATAGAACAGTTTGGAAACACTCTGTTTGTAAAGTCTGCAAGTGGATATTTGGACCTCTTTGAGGATTTCGTTGGAAACGGGATTTCTTCATCTAATGCTACACAGAAGATTTCTCAGTAACTTCGTTGATTTGTGTGTGTTCAACTAACAGAGTTCAACCTTCCCTTAGACATAGCAGATTGGAAACCCTCTTTTTGTGGAACTTGCAAGTGGAGATTTCAAGCGTTTTTGGGGCCAACGGTAGAAAAGGAAATATCCTCGTATAAAAAATAGAGAGAATCATTCTCAGAAACCGCTTTGTGATGTGTGCGTTCCCCTCAAGGAGTTTAACCTTTCTTTTCATAGAGCAGTTTGGACACACTATGTTTGTGAAGTCTGCAAGTGGATATTTGGACCTCTTTGAGGATTTCTTTGGAAGCGGGATTTCATCATCTAATGCTACACAGAAGATTTCTCAGTAACTTCGTTGATTTCTGTGTGTTCAACTAACAGAGCTGAACCATCCTTTAGACAGAGCAGATTGGAAACCCTCTTTTTGAGAAATTTGCTTTTGGGGATTTCAAGAGTTTTGGGGCCAACGGTAGAAAAGGAAATATCCTCGTATAAAAACTAGAGAGAATCATTCTCAGAAACCGCTTTGTGATGTGTGCGTTCCCCTCACGGAGTTTAACCTTTCTTTTCATAGAGCAGTTTGGACACACTCTGTTTGGAAGTCTGCAAGTGGATATTTGGACCTCTTTGAGGATTTCGTTGGAAGCGGGATTTCTTCATCTAATGCTACACAGAAGATTTCTCAGTAACTTCGTTGATTTCTCTGTGTTCAACTAACAGAGTTCAACCTTCCCTTAGACATAGCAGATTGGAAACCCTCTTTTTGTGGAATTTGCAAGTGGAGTTTTCAAGCGCTTTGGGGCCAACGGTAGAAAAGGAAATATCCTCGTATAAAAACTGGAGAGAATCATTCTCAGAAAACACTTTGGATGTGTGCGTTCCACTCACAGAGTTTAACCTTTCTTTTCATAGAACAGTTTGGAAACACTCTGTTTGTAAAGTCTGCAAGTGGATATTTGGACCTCTTTGAGGATTTCGTTGGAAGCGGGATTTCTTCATCTAATGCTACACAGAAGATTTCTCAGTAACTTCGTTGATTTGTGTGTGTTCAACTAACAGAGTTCAACCTTCCCTTAGACATAGCAGATTGGAAACCCTCTTTTTGTGGAACTTGCAAGTGGAGATTTCAAGCGTTTTTGGGGCCAACGGTAGAAAAGGAAATATCCTCGTATAAAAAATAGAGAGAATCATTCTCAGAAACCGCTTTGGGATGTGTGCGTTCCCCTCAAGGAGTTTAAACTTTCTTTTCATAGAGCAGTTTGGACACACTATGTTTGTGAAGTCTGCAAGTGGATATTTGGACCTCTTTGAGGATTTCTTTGGAAGCGGGATTTCATCATCTAATGCTACACAGAAGATTTCTCAGTAACTTCGTTGATTTCTGTGTGTTCCACTAACAGAGCTGAACCATCCTTTAGACAGAGCAGATTGGAAACCCTCTTTTTGAGAAATTTGCTTTTGGGGATTTCAAGCGTTTTGGGGCCAACGGTAGAAAAGGAAATATCCTCGTATAAAAACTAGAGAGAATCATTCTCTGAAACCGCATTGTGATGTGTGCGTTCCCCTCACGGAGTTTAACCTTTCTTTTCATAGAGCAGTTTGGACACACTCTGTTTGTGAAGTCTGCAAGTGGATATTTGGACCTCTTTGAGGATTTCGTTGGAAGCGGGATTTCTTCATCTAATGCTACACAGAAGATTTCTCACTAACTTCGTTGATTTCTCTGTGTTCAACTAACAGAGTTCAACCTTCCCTTAGACATAGCAGATTGGAAACCCTCTTTTTGTGGAATTTGCAAGTGGAGATTTCAAGCGCTTTGGGGCCAACGGTAGAAAAGGAAATATCCTCGTATACAAACTAGAGAGAATCATTCTCAGAAACCACTTTGTGTAGTGTGCGTTCCACTCACAGAGTTCAATCTTTCCTTTCATAGAGCAGTTTGGAAACACTCTGTTTGTGAAGTCTGCAAGTGGATATTTGGACCTCTTTGAGGATTTCGTTGGAAACGGGATTTCTTCATCTAATGCTAGAAGGAAGAATTCCCAGAAATTCCTTTGATTTGTGTGTGTTCAGCTAACAGAGCTGAACCATCCTTTAGACAGAGCAGATTGGAAACCCTCTTTTTGAGGAATTTGCTTGTGGAGATTACAAGCGTTTTGGGGCCAACGGTAGAAAAGGAAATATCCTCGTATAAAAACTAGAGAGAATCATTCTCAGAAACCACTTTGTGATGTGTGCGTTCCACTCACAGAGTTTAACCTTTCTTTTCATAGAACAGTTTGGAAACACTCTGTTTGTAAAGTCTGCAAGTGGATATTTGGACCTCTTTGAGGATTTCGTTGGAAGCGGGATTTCTTCATCTAATGCTACACAGAAGATTTCTCAGTAACTTCGTTGATTTGTGTGTGTTCAACTAACAGAGTTCAACCTTCCCTTAGACATAGCAGATTGGAAACCCTCTTTTTGTGGAATTTGCAAGTGGAGATTTCAAGCGTTTTTGAGCCAACGGTAGAAAAGGAATTATCCTCGTATAAAAACTAGAGAGAATCATTCTCAGAAACCACTTTGTGATGTGTGCGTTCCACTCACAGAGTTTAACCTTTCCTTTCATAGAGCAGTTTGGAAACACTCTGTTTGTGAAGACTGCAAGTGGATATTTGGACCTCTTTGAGGATTTCTTTGGAAACGGGATTTCTTCATCTAATGCTAGAAGGAAGAATTCTCAGAAACTTCTTTGATTTGTGTGTGTTCAACTAACAGAGCTGAACCATCCTTTAGACAGAGCAGATTGGAAACCATCTTTTTGAGGAATTTGCTTGTGGAGATTTCAAGCGTTTTGGGGCCAACGGTAGAAAAGGAAATATCCTCGTATAAAAACTAGAGAGAATCATTCTCAGAAACCACTTTGTGATGTGTGCGTTCCACTCACAGAGTTTAACCTTTCTTTTCATAGAACAGTTTGGAAACACTCTGTTTGTAAAGTCTGCAAGTGGATATTTGGACCTCTTTGAGGATTTCGTTGGAAGCGGGATTTCTTCATCTAATGCTACACAGAAGATTTCTCAGTAACTTCGTTGATTTGTGTGTGTTCAACTAACAGAGTTCAACCTTCCCTTAGAGATAGCAGCTTGGAAACCCTCTTTTTGTGGAATTTGCAAGTGGAGATTTCAAGCGCTTTGGGGCCAACGGTAGAAAAGGAAATATCTTCGTATAAAAACTACAGAGAACCATTCTCAGAAACCACTTTGTGTTGTGCGCGTTCCACTCACAGAGTTTAACCTTTCTTTTCATAGAGCAGTTTGGAAACACTCTGTTTGTGAAGTCTGCAAGTGGATATTTGGACCTCTTTGAGGATTTCGTTGGAATCGGGATTTCTTCATCTAATGCTAGAAGGAAGAATTCTCAGAAATTTCTTTGATATGTGTGTGTTCAACTAACAGAGCTGAACCATCCTTTAGACAGAGCAGAATGGAAACCCTCTTTTTGAGGAATTTGCTTGTGGAGATTTCAAGCCTTTTGGGGCCAACTGTAGAAAGAAATATCCTGGTATAAAAACTAGAGAGAATCATTCTCAGAAACCACTTTGGATGTGTGCGTTCCACTCACAGAGTTTAACCTTTCTTTTCATAGAACAGTTTGGAAACACTCTGTTTGTAAAGTCTGCAAGTGGATATTTGGACCTCTTTGAGGATTTCGTTGGAAACGGGATTTCTTCATCTAATGCTACACAGAAGATTTCTCAGTAACTTCGTTGATTTGTGTGTGTTCAACTAACAGAGTTCAACCTTCCCTTAGACATAGCAGATTGGAAACCCTCTTTTTGTGGAACTTGCAAGTGGAGATTTCAAGCGTTTTTGGGGCCAACGGTAGAAAAGGAAATATCCTCGTATAAAAAATAGAGAGAATCATTCTCAGAAACCGCTTTGTGATGTGTGCGTTCCCCTCAAGGAGTTTAACCTTTCTTTTCATAGAGCAGTTTGGACACACTATGTTTGTGAAGTCTGCAAGTGGATATTTGGACCTCTTTGAGGATTTCTTTGGAAGCGGGATTTCATCATCTAATGCTACACAGAAGATTTCTCAGTAACTTCGTTGATTTCTGTGTGTTCAACTAACAGAGCTGAACCATCCTTTAGACAGAGCAGATTGGAAACCCTCTTTTTGAGAAATTTGCTTTTGGGGATTTCAAGAGTTTTGGGGCCAACGGTAGAAAAGGAAATATCCTCGTATAAAAACTAGAGAGAATCATTCTCAGAAACCGCTTTGTGATGTGTGCGTTCCCCTCACGGAGTTTAACCTTTCTTTTCATAGAGCAGTTTGGACACACTCTGTTTGGAAGTCTGCAAGTGGATATTTGGACCTCTTTGAGGATTTCGTTGGAAGCGGGATTTCTTCATCTAATGCTACACAGAAGATTTCTCAGTAACTTCGTTGATTTCTCTGTGTTCAACTAACAGAGTTCAACCTTCCCTTAGACATAGCAGATTGGAAACCCTCTTTTTGTGGAATTTGCAAGTGGAGTTTTCAAGCGCTTTGGGGCCAACGGTAGAAAAGGAAATATCCTCGTATAAAAACTGGAGAGAATCATTCTCAGAAAACACTTTGGATGTGTGCGTTCCACTCACAGAGTTTAACCTTTCTTTTCATAGAACAGTTTGGAAACACTCTGTTTGTAAAGTCTGCAAGTGGATATTTGGACCTCTTTGAGGATTTCGTTGGAAGCGGGATTTCTTCATCTAATGCTACACAGAAGATTTCTCAGTAACTTCGTTGATTTGTGTGTGTTCAACTAACAGAGTTCAACCTTCCCTTAGACATAGCAGATTGGAAACCCTCTTTTTGTGGAACTTGCAAGTGGAGATTTCAAGCGTTTTTGGGGCCAACGGTAGAAAAGGAAATATCCTCGTATAAAAAATAGAGAGAATCATTCTCAGAAACCGCTTTGGGATGTGTGCGTTCCCCTCAAGGAGTTTAAACTTTCTTTTCATAGAGCAGTTTGGACACACTATGTTTGTGAAGTCTGCAAGTGGATATTTGGACCTCTTTGAGGATTTCTTTGGAAGCGGGATTTCATCATCTAATGCTACACAGAAGATTTCTCAGTAACTTCGTTGATTTCTGTGTGTTCCACTAACAGAGCTGAACCATCCTTTAGACAGAGCAGATTGGAAACCCTCTTTTTGAGAAATTTGCTTTTGGGGATTTCAAGCGTTTTGGGGCCAACGGTAGAAAAGGAAATATCCTCGTATAAAAACTAGAGAGAATCATTCTCTGAAACCGCATTGTGATGTGTGCGTTCCCCTCACGGAGTTTAACCTTTCTTTTCATAGAGCAGTTTGGACACACTCTGTTTGTGAAGTCTGCAAGTGGATATTTGGACCTCTTTGAGGATTTCGTTGGAAGCGGGATTTCTTCATCTAATGCTACACAGAAGATTTCTCACTAACTTCGTTGATTTCTCTGTGTTCAACTAACAGAGTTCAACCTTCCCTTAGACATAGCAGATTGGAAACCCTCTTTTTGTGGAATTTGCAAGTGGAGATTTCAAGCGCTTTGGGGCCAACGGTAGAAAAGGAAATATCCTCGTATACAAACTAGAGAGAATCATTCTCAGAAACCACTTTGTGTAGTGTGCGTTCCACTCACAGAGTTCAATCTTTCCTTTCATAGAGCAGTTTGGAAACACTCTGTTTGTGAAGTCTGCAAGTGGATATTTGGACCTCTTTGAGGATTTCGTTGGAAACGGGATTTCTTCATCTAATGCTAGAAGGAAGAATTCCCAGAAATTCCTTTGATTTGTGTGTGTTCAGCTAACAGAGCTGAACCATCCTTTAGACAGAGCAGATTGGAAACCCTCTTTTTGAGGAATTTGCTTGTGGAGATTACAAGCGTTTTGGGGCCAACGGTAGAAAAGGAAATATCCTCGTATAAAAACTAGAGAGAATCATTCTCAGAAACCACTTTGTGATGTGTGCGTTCCACTCACAGAGTTTAACCTTTCTTTTCATAGAACAGTTTGGAAACACTCTGTTTGTAAAGTCTGCAAGTGGATATTTGGACCTCTTTGAGGATTTCGTTGGAAGCGGGATTTCTTCATCTAATGCTACACAGAAGATTTCTCAGTAACTTCGTTGATTTGTGTGTGTTCAACTAACAGAGTTCAACCTTCCCTTAGACATAGCAGATTGGAAACCCTCTTTTTGTGGAATTTGCAAGTGGAGATTTCAAGCGTTTTTGAGCCAACGGTAGAAAAGGAATTATCCTCGTATAAAAACTAGAGAGAATCATTCTCAGAAACCACTTTGTGATGTGTGCGTTCCACTCACAGAGTTTAACCTTTCCTTTCATAGAGCAGTTTGGAAACACTCTGTTTGTGAAGACTGCAAGTGGATATTTGGACCTCTTTGAGGATTTCTTTGGAAACGGGATTTCTTCATCTAATGCTAGAAGGAAGAATTCTCAGAAACTTCTTTGATTTGTGTGTGTTCAACTAACAGAGCTGAACCATCCTTTAGACAGAGCAGATTGGAAACCATCTTTTTGAGGAATTTGCTTGTGGAGATTTCAAGCGTTTTGGGGCCAACGGTAGAAAAGGAAATATCCTCGTATAAAAACTAGAGAGAATCATTCTCAGAAACCACTTTGTGATGTGTGCGTTCCACTCACAGAGTTTAACCTTTCTTTTCATAGAACAGTTTGGAAACACTCTGTTTGTAAAGTCTGCAAGTGGATATTTGGACCTCTTTGAGGATTTCGTTGGAAGCGGGATTTCTTCATCTAATGCTACACAGAAGATTTCTCAGTAACTTCGTTGATTTGTGTGTGTTCAACTAACAGAGTTCAACCTTCCCTTAGAGATAGCAGCTTGGAAACCCTCTTTTTGTGGAATTTGCAAGTGGAGATTTCAAGCGCTTTGGGGCCAACGGTAGAAAAGGAAATATCTTCGTATAAAAACTACAGAGAACCATTCTCAGAAACCACTTTGTGTTGTGCGCGTTCCACTCACAGAGTTTAACCTTTCTTTTCATAGAACAGTTTGGAAACACTCTGTTTGTAAAGTCTGCAAGTGGATATTTGGACCTCTTTGAGGATTTCGTTGGAATCGGGATTTCTTCATCTAATGCTAGAAGGAAGAATTCTCAGAAATTTCTTTGATATGTGTGTGTTCAACTAACAGAGCTGAACCATCCTTTAGACAGAGCAGAATGGAAACCCTCTTTTTGAGGAATTTGCTTGTGGAGATTTCAAGCCTTTTCGGGCCAACTGTAGAAAGAAATATCCTGGTATAAAAACTAGAGAGAATCATTCTCAGAAACCACTTTGGATGTGTGCGTTCCACTCACAGAGTTTAACCTTTCTTTTCATAGAACAGTTTGGAAACACTCTGTTTGTAAAGTCTGCAAGTGGATATTTGGACCTCTTTGAGGATTTCGTTGGAAACGGGATTTCTTCATCTAATGCTACACAGAAGATTTCTCAGTAACTTCGTTGATTTGTGTGTGTTCAACTAACAGAGTTCAACCTTCCCTTAGACATAGCAGATTGGAAACCCTCTTTTTGTGGAACTTGCAAGTGGAGATTTCAAGCGTTTTTGGGGCCAACGGTAGAAAAGGAAATATCCTCGTATAAAAAATAGAGAGAATCATTCTCAGAAACCACTTTGTGATGTGTGCGTTCCCCTCAAGGAGTTTAACCTTTCTTTTCATAGAGCAGTTTGGACACACTATGTTTGTGAAGTCTGCAAGTGGATATTTGGACCTCTTTGAGGATTTCTTTGGAAGCGGGATTTCATCATCTAATGCTACACAGAAGATTTCTCAGTAACTTCGTTGATTTCTGTGTGTTCAACTAACAGAGCTGAACCATCCTTTAGACAGAGCAGATTGGAAACCCTCTTTTTGAGAAATTTGCTTTTGGGGATTTCAAGCGTTTTGGGGCCAACGGTAGAAAAGGAAATATCCTCGTATAAAAAATAGAGAGAATCATTCTCAGAAACCGCTTTGTGATGTGTGCGTTCCCCTCACGGAGTTTAACCTTTCTTTTCATAGAGCAGTTTGGACACACTCTGTTTGTGAAGTCTGCAAGTGGATATTTGGACCTCTTTGAGGATTTCGTTGGAAGCGGGATTTCTTCATCTAATGCTACACAGAAGATTTCTCAGTAACTTCGTTGATTTCTCTGTGTTCAACTAACAGAGTTCAACCTTCCCTTAGACATAGCAGATTGGAAACCCTCTTTTTGTGGAATTTGCAAGTGGAGATTTCAAGCGCTTTGGGGCCAACGGTAGAAAAGGAAATATCCTCGTATAAAAACTGGAGAGAATCATTCTCAGAAAACACTTTGTGATGTGTGCGTTCCACTCACAGAGTTTAACCTTTCCTTTCATAGAGCAGTTTGGAAACACTCTGTTTGTGAAGACTGCAAGTGGATATTTGGACCTCTTTGAGGATTTCTTTGGAAACGGGATTTCTTCATCTAATGCTAGAAGGAAGAATTCTCAGAAACTTCTTTGATTTGTGTGTGTTCAACTAACAGAGCTGAACCATCCTTTAGACAGAGCAGATTGGAAACCATCTTTTTGAGGAATTTGCTTGTGGAGATTTCAAGCGTTTTGGGGCCAACGGTAGAAAAGGAAATATCCTCGTATAAAAACTAGAGAGAATCATTCTCAGAAACCACTTTGTGATGTGTGCGTTCCACTCACAGAGTTTAACCTTTCTTTTCATAGAACAGTTTGGAAACACTCTGTTTGTAAAGTCTGCAAGTGGATATTTGGACCTCTTTGAGGATTTCGTTGGAAGCGGGATTTCTTCATCTAATGCTACACAGAAGATTTCTCAGTAACTTCGTTGATTTGTGTGTGTTCAACTAACAGAGTTCAACCTTCCCTTAGAGATAGCAGCTTGGAAACCCTCTTTTTGTGGAATTTGCAAGTGGAGATTTCAAGCGCTTTGGGGCCAACGGTAGAAAAGGAAATATCTTCGTATAAAAACTACAGAGAACCATTCTCAGAAACCACTTTGTGTTGTGCGCGTTCCACTCACAGAGTTTAACCTTTCTTTTCATAGAGCAGTTTGGAAACACTCTGTTTGTGAAGTCTGCAAGTGGATATTTGGACCTCTTTGAGGATTTCGTTGGAATCGGGATTTCTTCATCTAATGCTAGAAGGAAGAATTCTCAGAAATTTCTTTGATATGTGTGTGTTCAACTAACAGAGCTGAACCATCCTTTAGACAGAGCAGAATGGAAACCCTCTTTTTGAGGAATTTGCTTGTGGAGATTTCAAGCCTTTTGGGGCCAACTGTAGAAAGAAATATCCTGGTATAAAAACTAGAGAGAATCATTCTCAGAAACCACTTTGGATGTGTGCGTTCCACTCACAGAGTTTAACCTTTCTTTTCATAGAACAGTTTGGAAACACTCTGTTTGTAAAGTCTGCAAGTGGATATTTGGACCTCTTTGAGGATTTCGTTGGAAACGGGATTTCTTCATCTAATGCTACACAGAAGATTTCTCAGTAACTTCGTTGATTTGTGTGTGTTCAACTAACAGAGTTCAACCTTCCCTTAGACATAGCAGATTGGAAACCCTCTTTTTGTGGAACTTGCAAGTGGAGATTTCAAGCGTTTTTGGGGCCAACGGTAGAAAAGGAAATATCCTCGTATAAAAAATAGAGAGAATCATTCTCAGAAACCACTTTGTGATGTGTGCGTTCCCCTCAAGGAGTTTAACCTTTCTTTTCATAGAGCAGTTTGGACACACTATGTTTGTGAAGTCTGCAAGTGGATATTTGGACCTCTTTGAGGATTTCTTTGGAAGCGGGATTTCATCATCTAATGCTACACAGAAGATTTCTCAGTAACTTCGTTGATTTCTGTGTGTTCAACTAACAGAGCTGAACCATCCTTTAGACAGAGCAGATTGGAAACCCTCTTTTTGAGAAATTTGCTTTTGGGGATTTCAAGCGTTTTGGGGCCAACGGTAGAAAAGGAAATATCCTCGTATAAAAACTAGAGAGAATCATTCTCAGAAACCGCTTTGTGATGTGTGCGTTCCCCTCACGGAGTTTAACCTTTCTTTTCATAGAGCAGTTTGGACACACTCTGTTTGTGAAGTCTGCAAGTGGATATTTGGACCTCTTTGAGGATTTCGTTGGAAGCGGGATTTCTTCATCTAATGCTACACAGAAGATTTCTCAGTAACTTCGTTGATTTCTCTGTGTTCAACTAACAGAGTTCAACCTTCCCTTAGACATAGCAGATTGGAAACCCTCTTTTTGTGGAATTTGCAAGTGGAGATTTCAAGCGCTTTGGGGCCAACGGTAGAAAAGGAAATATCCTCGTATAAAAACTGGAGAGAATCATTCTCAGAAAACACTTTGTGATGTGTGCGTTCCACTCACAGAGTTTAACCTTTCCTTTCATAGAGCAGTTTGGAAACACTCTGTTTGTGAAGACTGCAAGTGGATATTTGGACCTCTTTGAGGATTTCTTTGGAAACGGGATTTCTTCATCTAATGCTAGAAGGAAGAATTCTCAGAAACTTCTTTGATTTGTGTGTGTTCAACTAACAGAGCTGAACCATCCTTTAGACAGAGCAGATTGGAAACCATCTTTTTGAGGAATTTGCTTGTGGAGATTTCAAGCGTTTTGGGGCCAACGGTAGAAAAGGAAATATCCTCGTATAAAAACTAGAGAGAATCATTCTCAGAAACCACTTTGTGATGTGTGCGTTCCACTCACAGAGTTTAACCTTTCTTTTCATAGAACAGTTTGGAAACACTCTGTTTGTAAAGTCTGCAAGTGGATATTTGGACCTCTTTGAGGATTTCGTTGGAAGCGGGATTTCTTCATCTAATGCTACACAGAAGATTTCTCAGTAACTTCGTTGATTTGTGTGTGTTCAACTAACAGAGTTCAACCTTCCCTTAGAGATAGCAGCTTGGAAACCCTCTTTTTGTGGAATTTGCAAGTGGAGATTTCAAGCGCTTTGGGGCCAACGGTAGAAAAGGAAATATCTTCGTATAAAAACTACAGAGAACCATTCTCAGAAACCACTTTGTGTTGTGCGCGTTCCACTCACAGAGTTTAACCTTTCTTTTCATAGAGCAGTTTGGAAACACTCTGTTTGTGAAGTCTGCAAGTGGATATTTGGACCTCTTTGAGGATTTCGTTGGAATCGGGATTTCTTCATCTAATGCTAGAAGGAAGAATTCTCAGAAATTTCTTTGATATGTGTGTGTTCAACTAACAGAGCTGAACCATCCTTTAGACAGAGCAGAATGGAAACCCTCTTTTTGAGGAATTTGCTTGTGGAGATTTCAAGCCTTTTGGGGCCAACGGTAGAAAAGGAAATATCCTCGTATAAAAACTAGAGAGAATCATTCTCAGAAACCACTTTGTGATGTGTGCGTTCCACTCACAGAGTTTAATCTTTCTTTTCATAGAACAGTTTGGAAACACTCTGTTTGTAAAGTCTGCAAGTGGATATTTGGACCTCTTTGAGGATTTCGTTGGAAGCGGGATTTCTTCATCTAATGCTACACAGAAGATTTCTCAGTAACTTCGTTGATTTCTGTGTGTTCAACTAACAGAGTTCAACCTTCCCTTAGACATAGCAGATTGGAAACCCTCTTTTTGTGGAATTTGCAAGTGGAGATTTCAAGCGCTTTGGGGTCAACTGTAGAAAAGGAAATATCCTCTTATAAAAACTAGAGAGAATCATTCTCAGAAACCACTTTGTGTAGTGTGCGTTCCACTCACAGAGTTCAATCTTTGCTTTCATACGGCAGTTTGGAAACACTCTGTTTGTGAAGACTGCAAGTGGATATTTGGACCTCTTTGAGGATTTCGTTGGAAACGGGATTTCTTCATCTAATGCTAGAAGGAAGAATTCCCAGAAATTTCTTTGATTTGTGTGTGTTCAGCTAACAGAGCTGAACCATCCTTTAGACAGAGCAGATTGGAAACCCTCTTTTTGAGGAATTTGCTTGTGGAGATTTCAAGCGTTTTGGGGCCAACTGTAGAAAAGAAATATCCTGGTATAAAAACTAGAGAGAATCATTCTCAGAAACCACTTTGGATGTGTGCGTTCCACTCACAGAGTTTAACATTTCTTTTCATAGAACAGTTTGGAAACACTCTGTTTGTAAAGTCTGCAAGTGGATATTTGGACCTCTTTGAGGATTTCGTTGGAAACGGGATTTCTTCATCTAATGCTACACAGAAGATTTCTCAGTAACTTCGTTGATTTGTGTGTGTTCAACTAACAGAGTTCAACCTTCCCTTAGACATAGCAGATTGGAAACCCTCTTTTTGTGGAACTTGCAAGTGGAGATTTCAAGCGTTTTTGGGGCCAACGGTAGAAAAGGAAATATCCTCGTATAAAAAATAGAGAGAATCATTCTCAGAAACCGCTTTGTGATGTGTGCGTTCCCCTCAAGGAGTTTAACCTTTCTTTTCATAGAGCAGTTTGGAAACACTATGTTTGTGAAGTCTGCAAGTGGATATTTGGACCTCTTTGAGGATTTCTTTGGAAGCGGGATTTCATCATCTAATGCTACACAGAAGATTTCTCAGTAACTTCGTTGATTTCTGTGTGTTCAACTAACAGAGCTGAACCATCCTTTAGACAGAGCAGATTGGAAACCCTCTTTTTGAGAAATTTGCTTTTGGGGATTTCAAGCGTTTTGGGGCCAACGGTAGAAAAGGAAATATCCTCGTATAAAAACTAGAGAGAATCATTCTCAGAAACCGCTTTGTGATGTGTGCGTTCCCCTCACGGAGTTTAACCTTTCTTTTCATAGAGCAGTTTGGACACACTCTGTTTGGAAGTCTGCAAGTGGATATTTGGACCTCTTTGAGGATTTCGTTGGAAGCGGGATTTCTTCATCTAATGCTACACAGAAGATTTCTCAGTAACTTCGTTGATTTCTCTGTGTTCAACTAACAGAGTTCAACCTTCCCTTAGACATAGCAGATTGGAAACCCTCTTTTTGTGGAATTTGCAAGTGGAGTTTTCAAGCGCTTTGGGGCCAACGGTAGAAAAGGAAATATCCTCGTATAAAAACTGGAGAGAATCATTCTCAGAAAACACTTTGGATGTGTGCGTTCCACTCACAGAGTTTAACCTTTCTTTTCATAGAACAGTTTGGAAACACTCTGTTTGTAAAGTCTGCAAGTGGATATTTGGACCTCTTTGAGGATTTCGTTGGAAGCGGGATTTCTTCATCTAATGCTACACAGAAGATTTCTCAGTAACTTCGTTGATTTGTGTGTGTTCAACTAACAGAGTTCAACCTTCCCTTAGACATAGCAGATTGGAAACCCTCTTTTTGTGGAACTTGCAAGTGGAGATTTCAAGCGTTTTTGGGGCCAACGGTAGAAAAGGAAATATCCTCGTATAAAAAATAGAGAGAATCATTCTCAGAAACCGCTTTGGGATGTGTGCGTTCCCCTCAAGGAGTTTAAACTTTCTTTTCATAGAGCAGTTTGGACACACTATGTTTGTGAAGTCTGCAAGTGGATATTTGGACCTCTTTGAGGATTTCTTTGGAAGCGGGATTTCATCATCTAATGCTACACAGAAGATTTCTCAGTAACTTCGTTGATTTCTGTGTGTTCAACTAACAGAGCTGAACCATCCTTTAGACAGAGCAGATTGGAAACCCTCTTTTTGAGAAATTTGCTTTTGGGGATTTCAAGCGTTTTGGGGCCAACGGTAGAAAAGGAAATATCCTCGTATAAAAACTAGAGAGAATCATTCTCTGAAACCGCTTTGTGATGTGTGCGTTCCCCTCACGGAGTTTAACCTTTCTTTTCATAGAGCAGTTTGGACACACTCTGTTTGTGAAGTCTGCAAGTGGATATTTGGACCTCTTTGAGGATTTCGTTGGAAGCGGGATTTCTTCATCTAATGCTACACAGAAGATTTCTCACTAACTTCGTTGATTTCTCTGTGTTCAACTAACAGAGTTCAACCTTCCCTTAGACATAGCAGATTGGAAACCCTCTTTTTGTGGAATTTGCAAGTGGAGATTTCAAGCGCTTTGGGGCCAACGGTAGAAAAGGAAATATCCTCGTATAAAAACTAGAGAGAATCATTCTCAGAAACCACTTTGTGTAGTGTGCGTTCCACTCACAGAGTTCAATCTTTCCTTTCATAGAGCAGTTTGGAAACACTCTGTTTGTGAAGTCTGCAAGTGGATATTTGGACCTCTTTGAGGATTTCGTTGGAAACGGGATTTCTTCATCTAATGCTAGAAGGAAGAATTCCCAGAAATTCCTTTGATTTGTGTGTGTTCAGCTAACAGAGCTGAACCATCCTTTAGACAGAGCAGATTGGAAACCCTCTTTTTGAGGAATTTGCTTGTGGAGATTACAAGCGTTTTGGGGCCAACGGTAGAAAAGGAAATATCCTCGTATAAAAACTAGAGAGAATCATTCTCAGAAACCACTTTGTGATGTGTGCGTTCCACTCACAGAGTTTAACCTTTCTTTTCATAGAACAGTTTGGAAACACTCTGTTTGTAAAGTCTGCAAGTGGATATTTGGACCTCTTTGAGGATTTCGTTGGAAGCGGGATTTCTTCATCTAATGCTACACAGAAGATTTCTCAGTAACTTCGTTGATTTGTGTGTGTTCAACTAACAGAGTTCAACCTTCCCTTAGACATAGCAGATTGGAAACCCTCTTTTTGTGGAATTTGCAAGTGGAGATTTCAAGCGTTTTTGAGCCAACGGTAGAAAAGGAATTATCCTCGTATAAAAACTAGAGAGAATCATTCTCAGAAACCACTTTGTGATGTGTGCGTTCCACTCACAGAGTTTAACCTTTCCTTTCATAGAGCAGTTTGGAAACACTCTGTTTGTGAAGACTGCAAGTGGATATTTGGACCTCTTTGAGGATTTCTTTGGAAACGGGATTTCTTCATCTAATGCTAGAAGGAAGAATTCTCAGAAACTTCTTTGATTTGTGTGTGTTCAACTAACAGAGCTGAACCATCCTTTAGACAGAGCAGATTGGAAACCATCTTTTTGAGGAATTTGCTTGTGGAGATTTCAAGCGTTTTGGGGCCAACGGTAGAAAAGGAAATATCCTCGTATAAAAACTAGAGAGAATCATTCTCAGAAACCACTTTGTGATGTGTGCGTTCCACTCACAGAGTTTAACCTTTCTTTTCATAGAACAGTTTGGAAACACTCTGTTTGTAAAGTCTGCAAGTGGATATTTGGACCTCTTTGAGGATTTCGTTGGAAGCGGGATTTCTTCATCTAATGCTACACAGAAGATTTCTCAGTAACTTCGTTGATTTGTGTGTGTTCAACTAACAGAGTTCAACCTTCCCTTAGAGATAGCAGCTTGGAAACCCTCTTTTTGTGGAATTTGCAAGTGGAGATTTCAAGCGCTTTGGGGCCAACGGTAGAAAAGGAAATATCTTTGTATAAAAACTGCAGAGAACCATTCTCAGAAACCACTTTGTGTTGTGCGCGTTCCACTCACAGAGTTTAACCTTTCTTTTCATAGAGCAGTTTGGAAACACTCTGTTTGTGAAGTCTGCAAGTGGATATTTGGACCTCTTTGAGGATTTCGTTGGAATCGGGATTTCTTCATCTAATGCTAGAAGGAAGAATTCTCAGAAATTTCTTTGATATGTGTGTGTTCAACTAACAGAGCTGAACCATCCTTTAGACAGAGCAGAATGGAAACCCTCTTTTTGAGGAATTTGCTTGTGGAGATTTCAAGCCTTTTGGGGCCAATGGTAGAAAAGGAAATATCCTAGTATAAAAACTAGAGAGAATCATTCTCAGAAACCACTTTGTGATGTGTGCGTTCCACTCACAGAGTTTAATCTTTCTTTTCATAGAACAGTTTGGAAACACTCTGTTTGTAAAGTCTGCAAGTGGATATTTGGACCTCTTTGAGGATTTTGTTGGAAGCGGGATTTCTTCATCTAATGCTACACAGAAGATTTCTCAGTAACTTCGTTGATTTCTTTGTGTTCAACTAACAGAGTTCAACCTTCCCTTAGAGATAGCAGCTTGGAAACCCTCTTTTTGTGGAATTTGCATGTGGAGATTTCAAGCGCTTTGGGGTCAACTGTAGAAAAGGAAATATCCTCTTATAAAAACTAGAGAGAATCATTCTCAGAAACCACTTTGTGTAGTGTGCGTTCCACTCACAGAGTTCAATCTTTGCTTTCATACGGCAGTTTGGAAACACTCTGTTTTTGAAGACTGCAAGTGGATATTTGGACCTCTTTGAGGATTTCGTTGGAAACGGGATTTCTTCATCTAATGCTAGAAGGAAGAATTCCCAGAAATTTCTTTGATTTGTGTGTGTTCAGCTAACAGACCTGAACCATCCTTTAGACAGAGCAGATTGGAAACCCTCTTTTTGAGGAATTTGCTTGTGGAGATTTCAAGCGTTTTGGGGCCAACTGTAGAAAAGAAATATCCTGGTATAAAAACTAGAGAGAATCATTCTCAGAAACCACTTTGGATGTGTGCGTTCCACTCACAGAGTTTAACCTTTCTTTTCATAGAACAGTTTGGAAACACTCTGTTTGTAAAGTCTGCAAGTGGATATTTGGACCTCTTTGAGGATTTCGTTGGAAACGGGATTTCTTCATCTAATGCTACACAGAAGATTTCTCAGTAACTTCGTTGATTTGTGTGTGTTCAACTAACAGAGTTCAACCTTCCCTTAGACATAGCAGATTGGAAACCCTCTTTTTGTGGAACTTGCAAGTGGAGATTTCAAGCGTTTTTGGGGCCAACGGTAGAAAAGGAAATATCCTCGTATAAAAAATAGAGAGAATCATTCTCAGAAACCGCTTTGTGATGTGTGCGTTCCCCTCAAGGAGTTTAACCTTTCTTTTCATAGAGCAGTTTGGACACACTATGTTTGTGAAGTCTGCAAGTGGATATTTGGACCTCTTTGAGGATTTCTTTGGAAGCGGGATTTCATCATCTAATGCTACACAGAAGATTTCTCAGTAACTTCGTTGATTTCTGTGTGTTCAACTAACAGAGCTGAACCATCCTTTAGACAGAGCAGATTGGAAACCCTCTTTTTGAGAAATTTGCTTTTGGGGATTTCAATCGTTTTGGGGCCAACGGTAGAAAAGGAAATATCCTCGTATAAAAACTAGAGAGAATCATTCTCAGAAACCGCTTTGTGATGTGTGCGTTCCCCTCACGGAGTTTAACCTTTCTTTTCATAGAGCAGTTTGGACACACTCTGTTTGTGAAGTCTGCAAGTGGATATTTGGACCTCTTTGAGGATTTCGTTGGAAGCGGGATTTCTTCATCTAATGCTACACAGAAGATTTCTCAGTAACTTCGTTGATTTCTCTGTGTTCAACTAACAGAGTTCAACCTTCCCTTAGACATAGCAGATTGGAAACCCTCTTTTTGTGGAATTTGCAAGTGGAGATTTCAAGCGCTTTGGGGCCAACGGTAGAAAAGGAAATATCCTCGTATAAAAACTGGAGAGAATCATTCTCAGAAAACACTTTGGATGTGTGCGTTCCACTCACAGAGTTTAACCTTTCTTTTCATAGAACAGTTTGGAAACACTCTGTTTGTAAAGTCTGCAAGTGGATATTTGGACCTCTTTGAGGATTTCGTCGGAAGCGGGATTTCTTCATCTAATGCTACACAGAAGATTTCTCAGTAACTTCGTTGATTTGTGTGTGTTCAACTAACAGAGTTCAACCTTCCCTTAGACATAGCAGATTGGAAACCCTCTTTTTGTGGAATTTGCAAGTGGAGATTTCAAGCGTTTTGGGGCCAACGGTAGAAAAGGAATTATCCTCGTATAAAAACTAGAGAGAATCATTCTCAGAAACCACTTTGTGTAGTGTGCGTTCCACTCACAGAGTTTAACCTTTCCTTTCATAGAGCAGTTTGGAAACACTCTGTTTGTGAAGACTGCAAGTGGATATTTGGACCTCTTTGAGGATTTCTTTGGAAACGGGATTTCTTCATCTAATGCTAGAAGGAAGAATTCTCAGAAACTTCTTTGATTTGTGTGTGTTCAACTAACAGAGCTGAACCATCCTTTAGACAGAGCAGATTGGAAACCATCTTTTTGAGGAATTTGCTTGTGGAGATTTCAAGCGTTTTGGGGCCAACGGTAGAAAAGGAAATATCCTCGTATAAAAACTAGAGAGAATCATTCTCAGAAACCACTTTGTGATGTGTGCGTTCCACTCACAGAGTTTAACCTTTCTTTTCATAGAACAGTTTGGAAACACTCTGTTTGTAAAGTCTGCAAGTGGATATTTGGACCTCTTTGAGGATTTCGTTGGAAGCGGGATTTCTTCATCTAATGCTACACAGAAGATTTCTCAGTAACTTCGTTGATTTGTGTGTGTTCAACTAACAGAGTTCAACCTTCCCTTAGGGATAGCAGCTTGGAAACCCTCTTTTTGTGGAATTTGCAAGTGGAGATTTCAAGCGCTTTGGGGCCAACGGTAGAAAAGGAAATATCTTCGTATAAAAACTACTGAGAACCATTCTCAGAAACCACTTTGTGTTGTGCGCGTTCCACTCACAGAGTTTAACCTTTCTTTTCATAGAGCAGTTTGGAAACACTCTGTTTGTGAAGTCTGCAAGTGGATATTTGGACCTCTTTGAGGATTTCGTTGGAATCGGGATTTCTTCATCTAATGCTAGAAGGAAGAATTCTCAGAAATTTCTTTGATATGTGTGTGTTCAACTAACAGAGCTGAACCATCCTTTAGACAGAGCAGAATGGAAACCCTCTTTTTGAGGAATTTGCTTGTGGAGATTTCAAGCCTTTTGGGGCCAATGGTAGAAAAGGAAATATCCTAGTATAAAAACTAGAGAGAATCATTCTCAGAAACCACTTTGTGATGTGTGCGTTCCACTCACAGAGTTTAATCTTTCTTTTCATAGAACAGTTTGGAAACACTCTGTTTGTAAAGTCTGCAAGTGGATATTTGGACCTCTTTGAGGATTTCGTTGGAAGCGGGATTTCTTCATCTAATGCTACACAGAAGATTTCTCAGTAACTTCGTTGATTTCTTTGTGTTCAACTAACAGAGTTCAACCTTCCCTTAGAGATAGCAGCTTGGAAACCCTCTTTTTGTGGAATTTGCATGTGGAGATTTCAAGCGCTTTGGGGTCAACTGTAGAAAAGGAAATATCCTCTTATAAAAACTAGAGAGAATCATTCTCAGAAACCACTTTGTGTAGTGTGCGTTCCACTCACAGAGTTCAATCTTTGCTTTCATACGGCAGTTTGGAAACACTCTGTTTTTGAAGACTGCAAGTGGATATTTGGACCTCTTTGAGGATTTCGTTGGAAACGGGATTTCTTCATCTAATGCTAGAAGGAAGAATTCCCAGAAATTTCTTTGATTTGTGTGTGTTCAGCTAACAGACCTGAACCATCCTTTAGACAGAGCAGATTGGAAACCCTCTTTTTGAGGAATTTGCTTGTGGAGATTTCAAGCGTTTTGGGGCCAACTGTAGAAAAGAAATATCCTGGTATAAAAACTAGAGAGAATCATTCTCAGAAACCACTTTGGATGTGTGCGTTCCACTCACAGAGTTTAACCTTTCTTTTCATAGAACAGTTTGGAAACACTCTGTTTGTAAAGTCTGCAAGTGGATATTTGGACCTCTTTGAGGATTTCGTTGGAAACGGGATTTCTTCATCTAATGCTACACAGAAGATTTCTCAGTAACTTCGTTGATTTGTGTGTGTTCAACTAACAGAGTTCAACCTTCCCTTAGACATAGCAGATTGGAAACCCTCTTTTTGTGGAACTTGCAAGTGGAGATTTCAAGCGTTTTTGGGGCCAACGGTAGAAAAGGAAATATCCTCGTATAAAAAATAGAGAGAATCATTCTCAGAAACCGCTTTGTGATGTGTGCGTTCCCCTCAAGGAGTTTAACCTTTCTTTTCATAGAGCAGTTTGGACACACTATGTTTGTGAAGTCTGCAAGTGGATATTTGGACCTCTTTGAGGATTTCTTTGGAAGCGGGATTTCATCATCTAATGCTACACAGAAGATTTCTCAGTAACTTCGTTGATTTCTGTGTGTTCAACTAACAGAGCTGAACCATCCTTTAGACAGAGCAGATTGGAAACCCTCTTTTTGAGAAATTTGCTTTTGGGGATTTCAATCGTTTTGGGGCCAACGGTAGAAAAGGAAATATCCTCGTATAAAAACTAGAGAGAATCATTCTCAGAAACCGCTTTGTGATGTGTGCGTTCCCCTCACGGAGTTTAACCTTTCTTTTCATAGAGCAGTTTGGACACACTCTGTTTGTGAAGTCTGCAAGTGGATATTTGGACCTCTTTGAGGATTTCGTTGGAAGCGGGATTTCTTCATCTAATGCTACACAGAAGATTTCTCAGTAACTTCGTTGATTTCTCTGTGTTCAACTAACAGAGTTCAACCTTCCCTTAGACATAGCAGATTGGAAACCCTCTTTTTGTGGAATTTGCAAGTGGAGATTTCAAGCGCTTTGGGGCCAACGGTAGAAAAGGAAATATCCTCGTATAAAAACTGGAGAGAATCATTCTCAGAAAACACTTTGGATGTGTGCGTTCCACTCACAGAGTTTAACCTTTCTTTTCATAGAACAGTTTGGAAACACTCTGTTTGTAAAGTCTGCAAGTGGATATTTGGACCTCTTTGAGGATTTCGTCGGAAGCGGGATTTCTTCATCTAATGCTACACAGAA
Source organism: Gorilla gorilla gorilla (assembly GCF_029281585.2). Classification (NCBI taxonomy): domain Eukaryota; kingdom Metazoa; phylum Chordata; class Mammalia; order Primates; family Hominidae; genus Gorilla; species Gorilla gorilla. The sequence goes on from NC_073247.2 coordinate 69,685,553, forward strand.
GATTTCTCAGTAACTTCGTTGATTTGTGTGTGTTCAACTAACAGAGTTCAACCTTCCCTTAGACATAGCAGATTGGAAACCCTCTTTTTGTGGAATTTGCAAGTGGAGATTTCAAGCGTTTTGGGGTCAACGGTAGAAAAGGAATTATCCTCGTATAAAAACTAGAGAGAATCATTCTCAGAAACCACTTTGTGTAGTGTGCGTTCCACTCACAGAGTTTAACCTTTCCTTTCATAGAGCAGTTTGGAAACACTCTGTTTGTGAAGACTGCAAGTGGATATTTGGACCTCTTTGAGGATTTCTTTGGAAACGGGATTTCTTCATCTAATGCTAGAAGGAAGAATTCTCAGAAACTTCTTTGATTTGTGTGTGTTCAACTAACAGAGCTGAACCATCCTTTAGACAGAGCAGATTGGAAACCATCTTTTTGAGGAATTTGCTTGTGGAGATTTCAAGCGTTTTGGGGCCAACGGTAGAAAAGGAAATATCCTCGTATAAAAACTAGAGAGAATCATTCTCAGAAACCACTTTGTGATGTGTGCGTTCCACTCACAGAGTTTAACCTTTCTTTTCATAGAACAGTTTGGAAACACTCTGTTTGTAAAGTCTGCAAGTGGATATTTGGACCTCTTTGAGGATTTCGTTGGAAGCGGGATTTCTTCATCTAATGCTACACAGAAGATTTCTCAGTAACTTCGTTGATTTGTGTGTGTTCAACTAACAGAGTTCAACCTTCCCTTAGGGATAGCAGCTTGGAAACCCTCTTTTTGTGGAATTTGCAAGTGGAGATTTCAAGCGCTTTGGGGCCAACGGTAGAAAAGGAAATATCTTCGTATAAAAACTACAGAGAACCATTCTCAGAAACCACTTTGTGTTGTGCGCGTTCCACTCACAGAGTTTAACCTTTCTTTTCATAGAGCAGTTTGGAAACACTCTGTTTGTGAAGTCTGCAAGTGGATATTTGGACCTCTTTGAGGATTTCGTTGGAATCGGGATTTCTTCATCTAATGCTAGAAGGAAGAATTCTCAGAAATTTCTTTGATATGTGTGTGTTCAACTAACAGAGCTGAACCATCCTTTAGACAGAGCAGAATGGAAACCCTCTTTTTGAGGAATTTGCTTGTGGAGATTTCAAGCCTTTTGGGGCCAACGGTAGAAAAGGAAATATCCTCGTATAAAAACTAGAGAGAATCATTCTCAGAAACCACTTTGTGATGTGTGCGTTCCACTCACAGAGTTTAATCTTTCTTTTCATAGAACAGTTTGGAAACACTCTGTTTGTAAAGTCTGCAAGTGGATATTTGGACCTCTTTGAGGATTTCGTTGGAAGCGGGATTTCTTCATCTAATGCTACACAGAAGATTTCTCAGTAACTTCGTTGATTTCTGTGTGTTCAACTAACAGAGTTCAACCTTCCCTTAGAGATAGCAGCTTGGAAACCCTCTTTTTGTGGAATTTGCAAGTGGAGATTTCAAGCGCTTTGGGGTCAACTGTAGAAAAGGAAATATCCTCTTATAAAAACTAGAGAGAATCATTCTCAGAAACCACTTTGTGTAGTGTGCGTTCCACTCACAGAGTTCAATCTTTGCTTTCATACGGCAGTTTGGAAACACTCTGTTTGTGAAGACTGCAAGTGGATATTTGGACCTCTTTGAGGATTTCGTTGGAAACGGGATTTCTTCATCTAATGCTAGAAGGAAGAATTCCCAGAAATTTCTTTGATTTGTGTGTGTTCAGCTAACAGACCTGAACCATCCTTTAGACAGAGCAGATTGGAAACCCTCTTTTTGAGGAATTTGCTTGTGGAGATTTCAAGCGTTTTGGGGCCAACTGTAGAAAAGAAATATCCTGGTATAAAAACTAGAGAGAATCATTCTCAGAAACCACTTTGGATGTGTGCGTTCCACTCACAGAGTTTAACCTTTCTTTTCATAGAACAGTTTGGAAACACTCTGTTTGTAAAGTCTGCAAGTGGATATTTGGACCTCTTTGAGGATTTCGTTGGAAACGGGATTTCTTCATCTAATGCTACACAGAAGATTTCTCAGTAACTTCGTTGATTTGTGTGTGTTCAACTAACAGAGTTCAACCTTCCCTTAGACATAGCAGATTGGAAACCCTCTTTTTGAGGAATTTGCAAGTGGAGATTTCAAGCGCTTTGGGGCCAACGGTAGAAAAGGAAATATCCTCGTATAAAAACTGGAGAGAATCATTCTCAGAAAACACTTTGGATGTGTGCGTTCCACTCACAGAGTTTAACCTTTCTTTTCATAGAACAGTTTGGAAACACTCTGTTTGTAAAGTCTGCAAGTGGATATTTGGACCTCTTTGAGGATTTCGTTGGAAGCGGGATTTCTTCATCTAATGCTACACAGAAGATTTCTCAGTAACTTCGTTGATTTGTGTGTGTTCAACTAACAGAGTTCAACCTTCCCTTAGACATAGCAGATTGGAAACCCTCTTTTTGTGGAATTTGCAAGTGGAGATTTCAAGCGTTTTGGGGCCAACGGTAGAAAAGGAATTATCCTCGTATAAAAACTAGAGAGAATCATTCTCAGAAACCACTTTGTGTAGTGTGCGTTCCACTCACAGAGTTTAACCTTTCCTTTCATAGAGCAGTTTGGAAACACTCTGTTTGTGAAGACTGCAAGTGGATATTTGGACCTCTTTGAGGATTTCTTTGGAAACGGGATTTCTTCATCTAATGCTAGAAGGAAGAATTCTCAGAAACTTCTTTGATTTGTGTGTGTTCAACTAACAGAGCTGAACCATCCTTTAGACAGAGCAGATTGGAAACCATCTTTTTGAGGAATTTGCTTGTGGAGATTTCAAGCGTTTTGGGGCCAACGGTAGAAAAGGAAATATCCTCGTATAAAAACTAGAGAGAATCATTCTCAGAAACCACTTTGTGATGTGTGCGTTCCACTCACAGAGTTTAACCTTTCTTTTCATAGAACAGTTTGGAAACACTCTGTTTGTGAAGTCTGCAAGTGGATATTTGGACCTCTTTGAGGATTTCGTTGGAAGCGGGATTTCTTCATCTAATGCTACACAGAAGATTTCTCAGTAACTTCGTTGATTTGTGTGTGTTCAACTAACAGAGTTCAACCTTCCCTTAGGGATAGCAGCTTGGAAACCCTCTTTTTGTGGAATTTGCAAGTGGAGATTTCAAGCGCTTTGGGGCCAACGGTAGAAAAGGAAATATCTTCGTATAAAAACTACAGAGAACCATTCTCAGAAACCACTTTGTGTTGTGCGCGTTCCACTCACAGAGTTTAACCTTTCTTTTCATAGAGCAGTTTGGAAACACTCTGTTTGTGAAGTCTGCAAGTGGATATTTGGACCTCTTTGAGGATTTCGTTGGAATCGGGATTTCTTCATCTAATGCTAGAAGGAAGAATTCTCAGAAATTTCTTTGATATGTGTGTGTTCAACTAACAGAGCTGAACCATCCTTTAGACAGAGCAGAATGGAAACCCTCTTTTTGAGGAATTTGCTTGTGGAGATTTCAAGCCTTTTGGGGCCAACGGTAGAAAAGGAAATATCCTCGTATAAAAACTAGAGAGAATCATTCTCAGAAACCACTTTGTGATGTGTGCGTTCCACTCACAGAGTTTAATCTTTCTTTTCATAGAACAGTTTGGAAACACTCTGTTTGTAAAGTCTGCAAGTGGATATTTGGACCTCTTTGAGGATTTCGTTGGAAGCGGGATTTCTTCATCTAATGCTACACAGAAGATTTCTCAGTAACTTCGTTGATTTCTGTGTGTTCAACTAACAGAGTTCAACCTTCCCTTAGACATAGCAGATTGGAAACCCTCTTTTTGTGGAATTTGCAAGTGGAGATTTCAAGCGCTTTGGGGTCAACTGTAGAAAAGGAAATATCCTCTTATAAAAACTAGAGAGAATCATTCTCAGAAACCACTTTGTGTAGTGTGCGTTCCACTCACAGAGTTCAATCTTTGCTTTCATACGGCAGTTTGGAAACACTCTGTTTTTGAAGACTGCAAGTGGATATTTGGACCGCTTTGAGGATTTCGTTGGAAACGGGATTTCTTCATCTAATGCTAGAAGGAAGAATTCCCAGAAATTTCTTTGATTTGTGTGTGTTCAGCTAACAGAGCTGAACCATCCTTTAGACAGAGCAGATTGGAAACCCTCTTTTTGAGGAATTTGCTTGTGGAGATTTCAAGCGTTTTGGGGCCAACTGTAGAAAAGAAATATCCTGGTATAAAAACTAGAGAGAATCATTCTCAGAAACCACTTTGGATGTGTGCGTTCCACTCACAGAGTTTAACCTTTCTTTTCATAGAACAGTTTGGAAACACTCTGTTTGTAAAGTCTGCAAGTGGATATTTGGACCTGCTTTGAGGATTTCGTTGGAAACGGGATTTCTTCATCTAATGCTACACAGAAGATTTCTCAGTAACTTCGTTGATTTGTGTGTGTTCAACTAACAGAGTTCAACCTTCCCTTAGACATGGCAGATTGGAAACCCTCTTTTTGTGGAACTTGCAAGTGGAGATTTCAAGCGTTTTTGGGGCCAACGGTAGAAAAGGAAATATCCTCGTATAAAAAATAGAGAGAATCATTCTCAGAAACCGCTTTGTGATGTGTGCGTTCCCCTCAAGGAGTTTAACCTTTCTTTTCATAGAGCAGTTTGGACACACTATGTTTGTGAAGTCTGCAAGTGGATATTTGGACCTCTTTGAGGATTTCTTTGGAAGCGGGATTTCATCATCTAATGCTACACAGAAGATTTCTCAGTAACTTCGTTGATTTCTGTGTGTTCAACTAACAGAGCTGAACCATCCTTTAGACAGAGCAGATTGGAAACCCTCTTTTTGAGAAATTTGCTTTTGGGGATTTCAAGCGTTTTGGGGCCAACGGTAGAAAAGGAAATATCCTCGTATAAAAACTAGAGAGAATCATTCTCAGAAACCGCTTTGTGATGTGTGCGTTCCCCTCACGGAGTTTAACCTTTCTTTTCATAGAGCAGTTTGGACACACTCTGTTTGTGAAGTCTGCAAGTGGATATTTGGACCTCTTTGAGGATTTCGTTGGAAGCGGGATTTCTTCATCTAATGCTACACAGAAGATTTCTCAGTAACTTCGTTGATTTCTCTGTGTTCAACTAACAGAGTTCAACCTTCCCTTAGACATAGCAGATTGGAAACCCTCTTTTTGTGGAATTTGCAAGTGGAGATTTCAAGCGCTTTGGGGCCAACGGTAGAAAAGGAAATATCCTCGTATAAAAACTGGAGAGAATCATTCTCAGAAATCACTTTGGATGTGTGCGTTCCACTCACAGAGTTTAACCTTTCTTTTCATAGAACAGTTTGGAAACACTCTGTTTGTAAAGTCTGCAAGTGGATATTTGGACCTCTTTGAGGATTTCATTGGAAGCGGGATTTCTTCATCTAATGCTACACAGAAGATTTCTCAGTAACTTCGTTGATTTGTGTGTGTTCAACTAACAGAGTTCAACCTTCCCTTAGGGATAGCAGCTTGGAAACCCTCTTTTTGTGGAATTTGCAAGTGGAGATTTCAAGCGCTTTGGGGCCAACGGTAGAAAAGGAAATATCTTCGTATAAAAACTACAGAGAACCATTCTCAGAAACCACTTTGTGTTGTGCGCGTTCCACTCACAGAGTTTAACCTTTCTTTTCATAGAGCAGTTTGGAAACACTCTGTTTGTGAAGTCTGCAAGTGGATATTTGGACCTCTTTGAGGATTTCGTTGGAATCGGGATTTCTTCATCTAATGCTAGAAGGAAGAATTCTCAGAAATTTCTTTGATATGTGTGTGTTCAACTAACAGAGCTGAACCATCCTTTAGACAGAGCAGAATGGAAACCCTCTTTTTGAGGAATTTGCTTGTGGAGATTTCAAGCCTTTTGGGGCCAACGGTAGAAAAGGAAATATCCTCGTATAAAAACTAGAGAGAATCATTCTCAGAAACCACTTTGTGATGTGTGCGTTCCACTCACAGAGTTTAATCTTTCTTTTCATAGAACAGTTTGGAAACACTCTGTTTGTAAAGTCTGCAAGTGGATATTTGGACCTCTTTGAGGATTTCGTTGGAAGCGGGATTTCTTCATCTAATGCTACACAGAAGATTTCTCAGTAACTTCGTTGATTTCTGTGTGTTCAACTAACAGAGTTCAACCTTCCCTTAGACATAGCAGATTGGAAACCCTCTTTTTGTGGAATTTGCAAGTGGAGATTTCAAGCGCTTTGGGGTCAACTGTAGAAAAGGAAATATCCTCTTATAAAAACTAGAGAGAATCATTCTCAGAAACCACTTTGTGTAGTGTGCGTTCCACTCACAGAGTTCAATCTTTGCTTTCATACGGCAGTTTGGAAACACTCTGTTTTTGAAGACTGCAAGTGGATATTTGGACCGCTTTGAGGATTTCGTTGGAAACGGGATTTCTTCATCTAATGCTAGAAGGAAGAATTCCCAGAAATTTCTTTGATTTGTGTGTGTTCAGCTAACAGAGCTGAACCATCCTTTAGACAGAGCAGATTGGAAACCCTCTTTTTGAGGAATTTGCTTGTGGAGATTTCAAGCGTTTTGGGGCCAACTATAGAAAAGAAATATCCTGGTATAAAAACTAGAGAGAATCATTCTCAGAAACCACTTTGGATGTGTGCGTTCCACTCACAGAGTTTAACCTTTCTTTTCATAGAACAGTTTGGAAACACTCTGTTTGTAAAGTCTGCAAGTGGATATTTGGACCTCTTTGAGGATTTCGTTGGAAACGGGATTTCTTCATCTAATGCTACACAGAAGATTTCTCAGTAACTTCGTTGATTTGTGTGTGTTCAACTAACAGAGTTCAACCTTCCCTTAGACATAGCAGATTGGAAACCCTCTTTTTGTGGAACTTGCAAGTGGAGATTTCAAGCGTTTTTGGGGCCAACGGTAGAAAAGGAAATATCCTCGTATAAAAAATAGAGAGAATCATTCTCAGAAACCGCTTTGTGATGTGTGCGTTCCCCTCAAGGAGTTTAACCTTTCTTTTCATAGAGCAGTTTGGACACACTATGTTTGTGAAGTCTGCAAGTGGATATTTGGACCTCTTTGAGGATTTCTTTGGAAGCGCGATTTCATCATCTAATGCTACACAGAAGATTTCTCAGTAACTTCGTTGATTTCTGTGTGTTCAACTAACAGAGCTGAACCATCCTTTAGACAGAGCAGATTGGAAACCCTCTTTTTGAGAAATTTGCTTTTGGGGATTTCAAGCGTTTTGGGGCCAACGGTAGAAAAGGAAATATCCTCGTATAAAAACTAGAGAGAATCATTCTCAGAAACCGCTTTGTGATGTGTGCGTTCCCCTCACGGAGTTTAACCTTTCTTTTCATAGAGCAGTTTGGACACACTCTGTTTGTGAAGTCTGCAAGTGGATATTTGGACCTCTTTGAGGATTTCGTTGGAAGCGGGATTTCTTCATCTAATGCTACACAGAAGATTTCTCAGTAACTTCGTTGATTTCTGTGTGTTCAACTAACAGAGTTCAACCTTCCCTTAGACATAGCAGATTGGAAACCCTCTTTTTGTGGAATTTGCAAGTGGAGATTTCAAGCGCTTTGGGGCCAACGGTAGAAAAGGAAATATCCTCGTATAAAAACTGGAGAGAATCATTCTCAGAAATCACTTTGGATGTGTGCGTTCCACTCACAGAGTTTAACCTTTCTTTTCATAGAACAGTTTGGAAACACTCTGTTTGTAAAGTCTGCAAGTGGATATTTGGACCTCTTTGAGGATTTCATTGGAAGCGGGATTTCTTCATCTAATGCTACACAGAAGATTTCTCAGTAACTTCGTTGATTTGTGTGTGTTCAACTAACAGAGTTCAACCTTCCCTTAGACATAGTAGATTGGAAACCCTCTTTTTGTGGAACTTGCAAGTGGAGATTTCAAGCGTTTTTGGGGCCAACGGTAGAAAAGGAAATATCCTCGTATAAAAAATAGAGAGAATCATTCTCAGAAACCGCTTTGTGATGTGTGCGTTCCCCTCACGGAGTTTAACCTTTCTTTTCATAGAGCAGTTTGGACACACTCTGTTTGTGAAGTCTGCAAGTGGATATTTGGACCTCTTTGAGGATTTCGTTGGAAGCGGGATTTCTTCATCTAATGCTACACAGAAGATTTCTCAGTAACTTCGTTGATTTCTGTGTGTTCAACTAACAGAGTTCAACCTTCCCTTAGACATAGCAGATTGGAAACCCTCTTTTTGTGGAATTTGCAAGTGGAGATTTCAAGCGCTTTGGGGCCAACGGTAGAAAAGGAAATATCCTCGTATAAAAACTGGAGAGAATCATTCTCAGAAATCACTTTGGATGTGTGCGTTCCACTCACAGAGTTTAACCTTTCTTTTCATAGAACAGTTTGGAAACACTCTGTTTGTAAAGTCTGCAAGTGGATATTTGGACCTCTTTGAGGATTTCATTGGAAGCGGGATTTCTTCATCTAATGCTACACAGAAGATTTCTCAGTAACTTCGTTGATTTGTGTGTGTTCAACTAACAGAGTTCAACCTTCCCTTAGACATAGTAGATTGGAAACCCTCTTTTTGTGGAACTTGCAAGTGGAGATTTCAAGCGTTTTTGGGGCCAACGGTAGAAAAGGAAATATCCTCGTATAAAAACTAGAGAGAATCATTCTCAGAAACCGCTTTGTGATGTGTGCGTTCCCCTCACGGAGTTTAACCTTTCTTTTCATAGAGCAGTTTGGACACACTCTGTTTGTGAAGTCTGCAAGTGGATATTTGGACCTCTTTGAGGATTTCGTTGGAAGCGGGATTTCTTCATCTAATGCTACACAGAAGATTTCTCAGTAACTTCGTTGATTTCTCTGTGTTCAACTAACAGAGTTCAACCTTCCCTTAGACATAGCAGATTGGAAACCCTCTTTTTGTGGAATTTGCAAGTGGAGATTTCAAGCGCTTTGGGGCCAACGGTAGAAAAGGAAATATCCTCGTATAAAAACTAGAGAGAATCATTCTCAGAAACCACTTTGTGTAGTGTGCGTTCCACTCACAGAGTTCAATCTTTCCTTTCATAGAGCAGTTTGGAAACACTCTGTTTGTGAAGTCTGCAAGTGGATATTTGGACCTCTTTGAGGATTTCGTTGGAAACGGGATTTCTTCATCTAATGCTAGAAGGAAGAATTCCCAGAAATTCCTTTGATTTGTGTGTGTTCAGCTAACAGAGCTGAACCATCCTTTAGACAGAGCAGATTGGAAACCCTCTTTTTGAGAAATTTGCTTTTGGGGATTTCAAGCGTTTTGGGGCCAACGGTAGAAAAGGAAATATCCTCGTATAAAAACTAGAGAGAATCATTCTCAGAAACCACTTTGTGATGTGTGCGTTCCACTCACAGAGTTTAACCTTTCTTTTCATAGAACAGTTTGGAAACACTCTGTTTGTAAAGTCTGCAAGTGGATATTTGGACCTCTTTGAGGATTTCGTTGGAAGCGGGATTTCTTCATCTAATGCTACACAGAAGATTTCTCAGTAACTTCGTTGATTTGTGTGTGTTCAACTAACAGAGTTCAACCTTCCCTTAGAGATAGCAGCTTGGAAACCCTCTTTTTGTGGAATTTGCAAGTGGAGATTTCAAGCGCTTTGGGGCCAACGGTAGAAAAGGAAATATCTTCGTATAAAAACTACAGAGAACCATTCTCAGAAACCACTTTGTGTTGTGCGCGTTCCACTCACAGAGTTTAACCTTTCTTTTCATAGAGCAGTTTGGAAACACTCTGTTTGTGAAGTCTGCAAGTGGATATTTGGACCTCTTTGAGGATTTCGTTGGAATCGGGATTTCTTCATCTAATGCTAGAAGGTAGAATTCTCAGAAATTTCTTTGATATGTGTGTGTTCAACTAACAGAGCTGAACCATCCTTTAGACAGAGCAGAATGGAAACCCTCTTTTTGAGGAATTTGCTTGTGGAGATTTCAAGCCTTTTGGGGCCAACGGTAGAAAAGGAAATATCCTCGTATAAAAACTAGAGAGAATCATTCTCAGAAACCACTTTGTGATGTGTGCGTTCCACTCACAGAGTTTAATCTTTCTTTTCATAGAACAGTTTGGAAACACTCTGTTTGTAAAGTCTGCAAGTGGATATTTGGACCTCTTTGAGGATTTCGTTGGAAGCGGGATTTCTTCATCTAATGCTACACAGAAGATTTCTCAGTAACTTCGTTGATTTCTGTGTGTTCAACTAACAGAGTTCAACCTTCCCTTAGACATAGCAGATTGGAAACCCTCTTTTTGTGGAATTTGCAAGTGGAGATTTCAAGCGCTTTGGGGTCAACTGTAGAAAAGGAAATATCCTCTTATAAAAACTAGAGAGAATCATTCTCAGAAACCACTTTGTGTAGTGTGCGTTCCACTCACAGAGTTCAATCTTTGCTTTCATACGGCAGTTTGGAAACACTCTGTTTGTGAAGACTGCAAGTGGATATTTGGACCTCTTTGAGGATTTCGTTGGAAACGGGATTTCTTCATCTAATGCTAGAAGGAAGAATTCCCAGAAATTTCTTTGATTTGTGTGTGTTCAGCTAACAGAGCTGAACCATCCTTTAGACAGAGCAGATTGGAAACCCTCTTTTTGAGGAATTTGCTTGTGGAGATTTCAAGCGTTTTGGGGCCAACTGTAGAAAAGAAATATCCTGGTATAAAAACTAGAGAGAATCATTCTCAGAAACCACTTTGGATGTGTGCGTTCCACTCACAGAGTTTAACCTTTCTTTTCATAGAACAGTTTGGAAACACTCTGTTTGTAAAGTCTGCAAGTGGATATTTGGACCTCTTTGAGGATTTCGTTGGAAACGGGATTTCTTCATCTAATGCTACACAGAAGATTTCTCAGTAACTTCGTTGATTTGTGTGTGTTCAACTAACAGAGTTCAACCTTCCCTTAGACATAGCAGATTGGAAACCCCCTTTTTGTGGAACTTGCAAGTGGAGATTTCAAGCGTTTTTGGGGCCAACGGTAGAAAAGGAAATATCCTCGTATAAAAAATAGAGAGAATCATTCTCAGAAACCACTTTGTGATGTGTGCGTTCCCCTCAAGGAGTTTAACCTTTCTTTTCATAGAGCAGTTTGGACACACTATGTTTGTGAAGTCTGCAAGTGGATATTTGGACCTCTTTGAGGATTTCTTTGGAAGCGGGATTTCATCATCTAATGCTACACAGAAGATTTCTCAGTAACTTCGTTGATTTCTGTGTGTTCAACTAACAGAGCTGAACCATCCTTTAGACAGAGCAGATTGGAAACCCTCTTTTTGAGAAATTTGCTTTTGGGGATTTCAAGCGTTTTGGGGCCAACGGTAGAAAAGGAAATATCCTCGTATAAAAACTAGAGAGAATCATTCTCAGAAACCGCTTTGTGATGTGTGCGTTCCCCTCACGGAGTTTAACCTTTCTTTTCATAGAGCAGTTTGGACACACTCTGTTTGTGAAGTCTGCAAGTGGATATTTGGACCTCTTTGAGGATTTCGTTGGAAGCGGGATTTCTTCATCTAATGCTACACAGAAGATTTCTCAGTAACTTCGTTGATTTCTCTGTGTTCAACTAACAGAGTTCAACCTTCCCTTAGACATAGCAGATTGGAAACCCTCTTTTTGTGGAATTTGCAAGTGGAGATTTCAAGCGCTTTGGGGCCAACGGTAGAAAAGGAAATATCCTCGTATAAAAACTGGAGAGAATCAATCTCAGAAAACACTTTGTGATGTGTGCGTTCCACTCACAGAGTTTAACCTTTCCTTTCATAGAGCAGTTTGGAAACACTCTGTTTTTGAAGACTGCAAGTGGATATTTGGACCTCTTTGAGGGTTTCGTTGGAAACGGGATTTCTTCATCTAATGCTAGAAGGAAGAATTCTCAGAAACTTCTTTGATTTGTGTGTGTTCAACTAACGGAGCTGAACCATCCTTTAGACAGAGCAGATTGGAAACCCTCTTTTTGAGGAATTTGCTTGTGGAGATTTCAAGCGTTTTGGGGCCAACGGTAGAAAAGGAAATATCCTCGTATAAAAACTAGAGAGAATCATTCTCAGAAACCACTTTGTGATGTGTGCGTTCCACTCACAGAGTTTAACCTTTCTTTTCATAGAACAGTTTGGAAACACTCTGTTTGTAAAGTCTGCAAGTGGATATTTGGACCTCTTTGAGGATTTCGTTGGAAGCGGGATTTCTTCATCTAATGCTACACAGAAGATTTCTCAGTAACTTCGTTGATTTGTGTGTGTTCAACTAACAGAGTTCAACCTTCCCTTAGAGATAGCAGCTTGGAAACCCTCTTTTTGTGGAATTTGCAAGTGGAGATTTCAAGCGCTTTGGGGCCAACGGTAGAAAAGGAAATATCTTCGTATAAAAACTACAGAGAACCATTCTCAGAAACCACTTTGTGTTGTGCGCGTTCCACTCACAGAGTTTAACCTTTCTTTTCATAGAGCAGTTTGGAAACACTCTGTTTGTGAAGTCTGCAAGTGGATATTTGGACCTCTTTGAGGATTTCGTTGGAATCGGGATTTCTTCATCTAATGCTAGAAGGAAGAATTCTCAGAAATTTCTTTGATATGTGTGTGTTCAACTAACAGAGCTGAACCATCCTTTAGACAGAGCAGAATGGAAACCCTCTTTTTGAGGAATTTGCTTGTGGAGATTTCAAGCCTTTTGGGGCCAACGGTAGAAAAGGAAATATCCTCGTATAAAAACTGGAGAGAATCATTCTCAGAAACCACTTTGTGATGTGTGCGTTCCACTCACAGAGTTTAATCTTTCTTTTCATAGAACAGTTTGGAAACACTCTGTTTGTAAAGTCTGCAAGTGGATATTTGGACCTCTTTGAGGATTTCGTTGGAAGCGGGATTTCTTCATCTAATGCTACACAGAAGATTTCTCAGTAACTTCGTTGATTTCTGTGTGTTCAACTAACAGAGTTCAACCTTCCCTTAGACATAGCAGATTGGAAACCCTCTTTTTGTGGAATTTGCAAGTGGAGATTTCAAGCGCTTTGGGGTCAACTGTAGAAAAGGAAATATCCTCTTATAAAAACTAGAGAGAATCATTCTCAGAAACCACTTTGTGTAGTGTGTGTTCCACTCACAGAGTTCAATCTTTGCTTTCATACGGCAGTTTGGAAACACTCTGTTTGTGAAGACTGCAAGTGGATATTTGGACCTCTTTGAGGATTTCGTTGGAAACGGGATTTCTTCATCTAATGCTAGAAGGAAGAATTCCCAGAAATTTCTTTGATTTGTGTGTGTTCAGCTAACAGAGCTGAACCATCCTTTAGACAGAGCAGATTGGAAACCCTCTTTTTGAGGAATTTGCTTGTGGAGATTTCAAGCGTTTTGGGGCCAACTGTAGAAAAGAAATATCCTGGTATAAAAACTAGAGAGAATCATTCTCAGAAACCACTTTGGATGTGTGCGTTCCACTCACAGAGTTTAACCTTTCTTTTCATAGAACAGTTTGGAAACACTCTGTTTGTAAAGTCTGCAAGTGGATATTTGGACCTCTTTGAGGATTTCGTTGGAAACGGGATTTCTTCATCTAATGCTACACAGAAGATTTCTCAGTAACTTCGTTGATTTGTGTGTGTTCAACTAACAGAGTTCAACCTTCCCTTAGACATAGCAGATTGGAAACCCCCTTTTTGTGGAACTTGCAAGTGGAGATTTCAAGCGTTTTTGGGGCCAACGGTAGAAAAGGAAATATCCTCGTATAAAAAATAGAGAGAATCATTCTCAGAAACCACTTTGTGATGTGTGCGTTCCCCTCAAGGAGTTTAACCTTTCTTTTCATAGAGCAGTTTGGACACACTATGTTTGTGAAGTCTGCAAGTGGATATTTGGACCTCTTTGAGGATTTCTTTGGAAGCGGGATTTCATCATCTAATGCTACACAGAAGATTTCTCAGTAACTTCGTTGATTTCTGTGTGTTCAACTAACAGAGCTGAACCATCCTTTAGACAGAGCAGATTGGAAACCCTCTTTTTGAGAAATTTGCTTTTGGGGATTTCAAGCGTTTTGGGGCCAACGGTAGAAAAGGAAATATCCTCGTATAAAAACTAGAGAGAATCATTCTCAGAAACCGCTTTGTGATGTGTGCGTTCCCCTCACGGAGTTTAACCTTTCTTTTCATAGAGCAGTTTGGACACACTCTGTTTGTGAAGTCTGCAAGTGGATATTTGGACCTCTTTGAGGATTTCGTTGGAAGCGGGATTTCTTCATCTAATGCTACACAGAAGATTTCTCAGTAACTTCGTTGATTTCTCTGTGTTCAACTAACAGAGTTCAACCTTCCCTTAGACATAGCAGATTGGAAACCCTCTTTTTGTGGAATTTGCAAGTGGAGATTTCAAGCGCTTTGGGGCCAACGGTAGAAAAGGAAATATCCTCGTATAAAAACTGGAGAGAATCAATCTCAGAAAACACTTTGTGATGTGTGCGTTCCACTCACAGAGTTTAACCTTTCCTTTCATAGAGCAGTTTGGAAACACTCTGTTTGTGAAGACTGCAAGTGGATATTTGGACCTCTTTGAGGGTTTCGTTGGAAACGGGATTTCTTCATCTAATGCTAGAAGGAAGAATTCTCAGAAACTTCTTTGATTTGTGTGTGTTCAACTAACGGAGCTGAACCATCCTTTAGACAGAGCAGATTGGAAACCCTCTTTTTGAGGAATTTGCTTGTGGAGATTACAAGTGTTTTGGGGCCAACTGTAGAAAAGGAAATATCCTCGTATAAAAACTAGAGAGAATAATTCTCAGAAACCACTTTGTGATGTGTGCGTTCCACTCACAGAGTTTAACCTTTCCTTTCATAGAGCAGTTTGGAAACACTCTGTTTGTGAAGACTGCAAGTGGATATTTGGACCTCTTTGAGGATTTCTTTGGAAACGGGATTTCTTCATCTAATGCTAGAAGGAAGAATTCTCAGAAACTTCTTTGATTTGTGTGTGTTCAACTAACAGAGCTGAACCATCCTTTAGACAGAGCAGATTGGAAACCATCTTTTTGAGGAATTTGCTTGTGGAGATTTCAAGCGTTTTGGGGCCAACGGTAGAAAAGGAAATATCCTCGTATAAAAACTAGAGAGAATCATTCTCAGAAACCACTTTGTGATGTGTGCGTTCCACTCACAGAGTTTAACCTTTCTTTTCATAGAACAGTTTGGAAACACTCTGTTTGTAAAGTCTGCAAGTGGATATTTGGACCTCTTTGAGGATTTCGTTGGAAGCGGGATTTCTTCATCTAATGCTACACAGAAGATTTCTCAGTAACTTCGTTGATTTGTGTGTGTTCAACTAACAGAGTTCAACCTTCCCTTAGAGATAGCAGCTTGGAAACCCTCTTTTTGTGGAATTTGCAAGTGGAGATTTCAAGCGCTTTGGGGCCAACGGTAGAAAAGGAAATATCTTCGTATAAAAACTACAGAGAACCATTCTCAGAAACCACTTTGTGTTGTGCGCGTTCCACTCACAGAGTTTAACCTTTCTTTTCATAGAGCAGTTTGGAAACACTCTGTTTGTGAAGTCTGCAAGTGGATATTTGGACCTCTTTGAGGATTTCGTTGGAATCGGGATTTCTTCATCTAATGCTAGAAGGAAGAATTCTCAGAAATTTCTTTGATATGTGTGTGTTCAACTAACAGAGCTGAACCATCCTTTAGACAGAGCAGAATGGAAACCCTCTTTTTGAGGAATTTGCTTGTGGAGATTTCAAGCCTTTTGGGGCCAACGGTAGAAAAGGAAATATCCTCGTATAAAAACTAGAGAGAATCATTCTCAGAAACCACTTTGTGATGTGTGCGTTCCACTCACAGAGTTTAATCTTTCTTTTCATAGAACAGTTTGGAAACACTCTGTTTGTAAAGTCTGCAAGTGGATATTTGGACCTCTTTGAGGATTTCGTTGGAAGCGGGATTTCTTCATCTAATGCTACACAGAAGATTTCTCAGTAACTTCGTTGATTTCTGTGTGTTCAACTAACAGAGTTCAACCTTCCCTTAGACATAGCAGATTGGAAACCCTCTTTTTGTGGAATTTGCAAGTGGAGATTTCAAGCGCTTTGGGGTCAACTGTAGAAAAGGAAATATCCTCTTATAAAAACTAGAGAGAATCATTCTCAGAAACCACTTTGTGTAGTGTGTGTTCCACTCACAGAGTTCAATCTTTGCTTTCATACGGCAGTTTGGAAACACTCTGTTTGTGAAGACTGCAAGTGGATATTTGGACCTCTTTGAGGATTTCGTTGGAAACGGGATTTCTTCATCTAATGCTAGAAGGAAGAATTCCCAGAAATTTCTTTGATTTGTGTGTGTTCAGCTAACAGAGCTGAACCATCCTTTAGACAGAGCAGATTGGAAACCCTCTTTTTGAGGAATTTGCTTGTGGAGATTTCAAGCGTTTTGGGGCCAACTGTAGAAAAGAAATATCCTGGTATAAAAACTAGAGAGAATCATTCTCAGAAACCACTTTGGATGTGTGCGTTCCACTCACATAGTTTAACCTTTCTTTTCATAGAACAGTTTGGAAACACTCTGTTTGTAAAGTCTGCAAGTGGATATTTGGACCTCTTTGAGGATTTCGTTGGAAACGGGATTTCTTCATCTAATGCTACACAGAAGATTTCTCAGTAACTTCGTTGATTTGTGTGTGTTCAACTAACAGAGTTCAACCTTCCCTTAGACATAGCAGATTGGAAACCCTCTTTTTGTGGAACTTGCAAGTGGAGATTTCAAGCGTTTTGGGGCCAACGGTAGAAAAGGAAATATCCTCGTATAAAAAATAGAGAGAATCATTCTCAGAAACCGCTTTGTGATGTGTGCGTTCCCCTCAAGGAGTTTAACCTTTCTTTTCATAGAGCAGTTTGGACACACTATGTTTGTGAAGTCTGCAAGTGGATATTTGGACCTCTTTGAGGATTTCTTTGGAAGCGGGATTTCATCATCTAATGCTACACAGAAGATTTCTCAGTAACTTCGTTGATTTCTGTGTGTTCAACTAACAGAGCTGAACCATCCTTTAGACAGAGCAGATTGGAAACCCTCTTTTTGAGAAATTTGCTTTTGGGGATTTCAAGCGTTTTGGGGCCAACGGTAGAAAAGGAAATATCCTCGTATAAAAACTAGATAGAATCATTCTCAGAAACCACTTTGTGATGTGTGCGTTCCACTCACAGAGTTTAATCTTTCTTTTCATAGAGCAGTTTGGAAACACTCTGTTTGTGAAGACTGCAAGTGGATATTTGGACCTCTTTGAGGATTTCGTTGGATACGGGATTTCTTCATCTAATGCTAGAAGGAAGAATTCCCAGAAATTCCTTTGATTTGTGTGTGTTCAGCTAACAGAGCTGAACCATCCTTTAGACAGAGCAGATTGGAAACCCTCTTTTTGAGGAATTTGCTTGTGGAGATTACAAGCGTTTTGGGGCCAACGGTAGAAAAGGAAATATCCTCGTATAAAAACTAGAGAGAATCATTCTGAGAAACCACTTTGTGATGTGTGCGTTCCACTCACAGAGTTTAACCTTTCTTTTCATAGAACAGTTTGGAAACACTCTGTTTGTAAAGTCTGCAAGTGGATATTTGGACCTCTTTGAGGATTTCGTTGGAAGCGGGATTTCTTCATCTAATGCTACACAGAAGATTTCTCAGTAACTTCGTTGATTTGTGTGTGTTCAAATAACAGAGTTCAACCTTCCCTTAGAGATAGCAGCTTGGAAACCCTCTTTTTGTGGAATTTGCAAGTGGAGATTTCAAGCGCATTGGGGCCAACGGTAGAAAAGGAAATATCTTCGTATAAAAACTACGGAGAACCATTCTCAGAAACCACTTTGTGTTGTGCGCGTTCCACTCACAGAGTTTAATCTTTCCTTTCATAGAGCAGTTTGGAAACACTCTGTTTGTGAAGACTGCAAGTGGATATTTGGACCTCTTTGAGGATTTCGTTGGATACGGGATTTCTTCATCTAATGCTAGAAGGAAGAATTCCCGGAAATTCCTTTGATTTGTGTGTGTTCAGCTAACAGAGCTGAACCATCCTTTAGACAGAGCAGATTGGAAACCCTCTTTTTGAGGAATTTGCTTGTGGAGATTACAAGCGTTTTGGGGCCAACGGTAGAAAAGGAAATATCCTCGTATAAAAACTAGAGAGAATCATTCTGAGAAACCACTTTGTGATGTGTGCGTTCCACTCACAGAGTTTAACCTTTCTTTTCATAGAACAGTTTGGAAAAACTCTGTTTGTAAAGTCTGCAAGTGGATATTTGGACCTCTTTGAAGATTTCGTTGGAAGCGGGATTTCTTCATCTAATGCTACACAGAAGATTTCTCAGTAACTTCGTTGATTTGTGTGTGTTCAAATAACAGAGTTCAACCTTCCCTTAGAGATAGCAGCTTGGAAACCCTCTTTTTGTGGAATTTGCAAGTGGAGATTTCAAGCGCTTTGGGGCCAACGGTAGAAAAGGAAATATCTTCGTATAAAAACTACAGAGAACCATTCTCAGAAACCACTTTGTGTTGTGCGCGTTCCACTCACAGAGTTTAACCTTTCTTTTCATAGAGCAGTTTGGAAACACTCTGTTTGTGAAGTCTCCAAGTGGATATTTGGACCTCTTTGAGGATTTCGTTGGAATC
This sequence comes from Gorilla gorilla gorilla, assembly GCF_029281585.2. Lineage (NCBI taxonomy): Eukaryota > Metazoa > Chordata > Mammalia > Primates > Hominidae > Gorilla > Gorilla gorilla. The sequence goes on from NC_073247.2 coordinate 69,704,215, forward strand.
GGGATTTCTTCATCTAATGCTAGAAGGAAGAATTCTCAGAAACTTCTTTGATATGTGTGTGTTCAACTAACAGAGCTGAACCATCCTTTAGACAGAGCAGAATGGAAACCCTCTTTTTGAGGAATTTGCTTGTGGAGATTTCAAGCCTTTTGGGGCCAACGGTAGAAAAGGAAATATCCTCGTATAAAAACTAGAGAGAATCATTCTCAGAAACCACTTTGTGATGTGTGCGTTCCACTCACAGAGTTTAATCTTTCTTTTCATAGAACAGTTTGGAAACACTCTGTTTGTAAAGTCTGCAAGTGGATATTTGGACCTCTTTGAGGATTTCGTTGGAAGCGGGATTTCTTCATCTAATGCTACACAGAAGATTTCTCAGTAACTTCGTTGATTTCTGTGTGTTCAACTAACAGAGTTCAACCTTCCCTTAGACATAGCAGATTGGAAACCCTCTTTTTGTGGAATTTGCAAATGGAGATTTCAAGCGCTTTGGGGTCAACTGTAGAAAAGGAAATATCCTCGTATAAAAACTAGAGAGAATCATTCTCAGAAACCGCTTTGTGATGTGTGCGTTCCCCTCACGGAGTTAACCTTTCTTTTCATAGAGCAGTTTGGACACACTCTGTTTGTGAAGTCTGCAAGTGGATATTTGGACCTCTTTGAGGATTTCGTTGGAAGCGGGATTTGTTCATCTAATGCTACACAGAAGATTTCTCAGTAACTTCGTTGATTTCTCTGTGTTCAACTAACAGAGTTCAACCTTCCCTTAGACATAGCAGATTGGAAACCCTCTTTTTGAGGAATTTGCAAGTGGAGATTTCAAGCGCTTTGGGGCCAACGGTAGGAAAGGAAATATCCTCGTATAAAAACTGGAGAGAATCATTCTCAGAAAACACTTTGGATGTGTGCGTTCCACTCACAGAGTTTAACCTTTCTTTTCATAGAACAGTTTGGAAACACTCTGTTTGTAAAGTCTGCAAGTGGATATTTGGACCTCTTTGAGGATTTCGTTGGAAGCGGGATTTCTTCATCTAATGCTACACAGAAGATTTCTCAGTAACTTCGTTGATTTGTGTGTGTTCAACTAACAGAGTTCAACCTTCCCTTAGACATAGCAGATTGGAAACCCTCTTTTTGTGGAACTTGCAAGTGGAGATTTCAAGCGTTTTTGGGGCCAACGGTAGAAAAGGAAATATCCTCGTATAAAAAATAGAGAGAATCATTCTCAGAAACCGCTTTGGGATGTGTGCGTTCCCCTCAAGGAGTTTAACCTTTCTTTTCATAGAGCAGTTTGGACACACTATGTTTGTGAAGTCTGCAAGTGGATATTTGGACCTCTTTGAGGATTTCGTTGGAATCGGGATTTCTTCCTCTAATGCTAGAAGGAAGAATTCTCACAAACTTCTTTGATATGTGTGTGTTCAACTAACAGAGCTGAACCATCCTTTAGACAGAGCAGAATGGAAACCCTCTTTTTGAGGAATTTGCTTGTGGAGATTTCAAGCCTTTTGGGGCCAACGGTAGAAAAGGAAATATCCTCGTATAAAAACTAGAGAGAATCATTCTCAGAAACCACTTTGTGATGTGTGCGTTCCACTCACAGAGTTTAATCTTTCTTTTCATAGAACAGTTTGGAAACACTCTGTTTGTAAAGTCTGCAAGTGGATATTTGGACCTCTTTGAGGATTTCGTTGGAAGCGGGATTTCTTCATCTAATGCTACACAGAAGATTTCTCAGTAACTTCGTTGATTTCTGTGTGTTCAACTAACAGAGTTCAACCTTCCCTTAGACATAGCAGCTTGGAAACCCTCTTTTTGTGGAATTTGCGAATGGAGATTTCAAGCGCTTTGGGGCCAACGGTAGAAAAGGAAATATCCTCTTATAAAAACTAGAGAGAATCATTCTCAGAAACCACTTTGTGTAGTGTGCGTTCCACTCACAGAGTTCAATCTTTCCTTTCATAGAGCAGTTTGGAAACACTCTGTTTGTGAAGACTGCAAGTGGATATTTGGACCTCTTTGAGGATTTCGTTGGATACGGGATTTCTTCATCTAATGCTAGAAGGAAGAATTCCCGGAAATTCCTTTGATTTGTGTGTGTTCAGCTAACAGAGCTGAACCATCCTTTAGACAGAGCAGATTGGAAACCCTCTTTTTGAGGAATTTGCTTGTGGAGATTACAAGCGTTTTGGGGCCAACGGTAGAAAAGAAAATATCCTTGTATAAAAACTAGAGAGAATCATTCTCAGAAACCACTTTGTGATGTGTGCGTTCCACTCACAGAGTTTAACCTTTCTTTTCATAGAACAGTTTGGAAACACTCTGTTTGTAAAGTCTGCAAGTGGATATTTGGACCTCTTTGAGGATTTCGTTGGAAGCGGGATTTCTTCATCTAATGCTACACAGAAGATTTCTCAGTAACTTCGTTGATTTCTCTGTGTTCAACTAACAGAGTTCAACCTTCCCTTAGAGATAGCAGATTGGAAACCCACTTTTTGCGGAATTTGCAAGTGGAGATTTCAAGCGCTTTGGGGCCAACGGTAGAAAAGGAAATATCCTCGTATAAAAAGTGGAGAGAATCATTCTCAGAAACCACTTTGTGATGTGTGCGTTCCACTCACAGAGTTTAACCTTTCCTTTCATAGAGCAGTTTGGAAACACTCTGTTTGTGAAGACTGCAAGTGGATATTTGGACCTCTTTGAGGATTTCTTTGGAAATGGGATTTCTTCATCTAATGCTAGAAGGAAGAATTCTCAGAAACTTCTTTGATTTGTGTTTGTTCAACTAACAGAGTTCAACCTTCCCTTAGACACAGCAGATTGGAAACCCTCTTTTTGTGGAACTTGCAAGTGGAGATTTCAAGCGTTTTTGGGGCCAACGGTAGAAAAGGAAATATCCTCGTATAAAAAATAGAGAGAATCATTCTCAGAAACCGCTTTGTGATGTGTGCATTCCCCTCAAGGAGTTTAACCTTTCTTTTCATAGAGCAGTTTGGACACACTATGTTTGTGAAGTCTCCAAGTGGATATTTGGACCTCTTTGAGGATTTCTTTGGAAGCGGGATTTCATCATCTAATGCTACACAGAAGATTTCTCAGTAACTTCGTTGATTTCTGTGTGTTCAACTAACAGAGCTGAACCATCCTTTAGACAGAGCAGATTGGAAACCCTCTTTTTGAGAAATTTGCTTTTGGGGATTTCAAGCGTTTTGGGGCCAACGGTAGAAAAGGAAATATCCTCGTATAAAAACTAGAGAGAATCATTCTCAGAAACCGCTTTGTGATGTGTGCGTTCCCCTCACGGAGTTTAACCTTTCTTTTCATAGAGCAGTTTGGACACACTCTGTTTGTGAAGTCTGCAAGTGGATATTTGGACCTCTTTGAGGATTTCGTTGGAAGCGGGATTTCTTCATCTAATGCTACACAGAAGATTTCTCAGTAACTTCGTTGATTTCTCTGTGTTCAACTAACAGAGTTCAACCTTCCCTTAGACATAGCAGATTGGAAACCCTCTTTTTGTGGAATTTGCAAGTGGAGATTTCAAGCGCTTTGGGGCCAACGGTAGAAAAGGAAATATCCTCGTATAAAAACTGGAGAGAATCATTCTCAGAAAACACTTTGTGATGTGTGCGTTCCACTCACAGAGTTTAACCTTTCCTTTCATAGAGCAGTTTGGAAACACTCTGTTTGTGAAGACTGCAAGTGGATATTTGGACCTCTTTGAGGGTTTCGTTGGAAACGGGATTTCTTCATCTAATGCTAGAAGGAAGAATTCTCAGAAACTTCTTTGATTTGTGTGTGTTCAACTAACGGAGCTGAACCATCCTTTAGACAGAGCAGATTGGAAACCCTCTTTTTGAGGAATTTGCTTGTGGAGATTACAAGCGTTTTGGGGCCAAAGGTAGAAAAGGAAATATCCTCGTATAAAAACTAGAGAGAATCATTCTCAGAAACCACTTTGTGATGTGTGCGTTCCACTCACAGAGTTTAACCTTTCTTTTCATAGAACAGTTTGGAAACACTCTGTTTGTAAAGTCTGCAAGTGGATATTTGGACCTCTTTGAGGATTTCGTTGGAAGCGGGATTTCTTCATCTAATGCTACACAGAAGATTTCTCAGTAACTTCGTTGATTTCTGTGTGTTCAACTAACAGAGTTCAACCTTCCCTTAGACATAGCAGTTTGGAAACCCTCTTTTTGTGGAATTTGCAAGTGGAGATTTCAAGCGCTTTGGGGCCAACGGTAGAAAAGGAAATATCCTCGTATAAAAACTAGAGAGAATCATTCTCAGAAACCACTTTGTGTAGTGTGCGTTCCACTCACAGAGTTCAATCTTTCCTTTCATAGAGCAGTTTGGAAACACTCTGTGAAGACTGCAAGTGGATATTTGGACCTCTTTGAGGATTTCGTTGGATACGGGATTTCTTCATCTAATGCTAGAAGGAAGAATTCCCAGAAATTCCTTTGATTTGTGTGTGTTCAGCTAACAGAGCTGAACCATCCTTTAGACAGAGCAGATTGGAAACCCTCTTTTTGAGGAATTTGCTTGTGGAGATTACAAGCGTTTTGGGGCCAACGGTAGAAAAGGAAATATCCTCGTATAAAAACTAGAGAGAATCATTCTCAGAAACCACTTTGTGATGTGTGCGTTCCACTCACAGAGTTTAACCTTTCTTTTCATAGAACAGTTTGGAAACACTCTGTTTGTAAAGTCTGCAAGTGGATATTTGGACCTCTTTGAGGATTTCGTTGGAAGCGGGATTTCTTCATCTAATGCTACACAGAAGATTTCTCAGTAACTTCGTTGATTTGTGTGTGTTCAACTAACAGAGTTCAACCTTCCCTTAGAGATAGCAGCTTGGAAACCCTCTTTTTGTGGAATTTGCAAGTGGAGATTTCAAGCGCTTTGGGGCCAACGGTAGAAAAGGAAATATCTTCGTATAAAAACTACAGAGAACCATTCTCAGAAACCACTTTGTGTTGTGCGCGTTCCACTCACAGAGTTTAACCTTTCTTTTCATAGAGCAGTTTGGAAACACTCTGTTTGTGAAGTCTGCAAGTGGATATTTGGACCTCTTTGAGGATTTCGTTGGAATCGGGATTTCTTCATCTAATGCTAGAAGGAAGAATTCTCAGAAATTTCTTTGATATGTGTGTGTTCAACTAACAGAGCTGAACCATCCTTTAGACAGAGCAGAATGGAAACCCTCTTTTTGAGGAATTTGCTTGTGGAGATTTCAAGCCTTTTGGGGCCAACGGTAGAAAAGGAAATATCCTCGTATAAAAACTAGAGAGAATCATTCTCAGAAACCACTTTGTGATGTGTGCGTTCCACTCACAGAGTTTAATCTTTCTTTTCATAGAACAGTTTGGAAACACTCTGTTTGTAAAGTCTGCAAGTGGATATTTGGACCTCTTTGAGGATTCCGTTGGAAGCGGGATTTCTTCATCTAATGCTACACAGAAGATTTCTCAGTAACTTCGTTGATTTCTGTGTGTTCAACTAACAGAGTTCAACCTTCCCTTAGACATAGCAGATTGGAAACCCTCTTTTTGTGGAATTTGCAAGTGGAGATTTCAAGCGCTTTGGTGTCAACTGTTGAAAAGGAAATATCCTCTTATAAAAACTAGAGAGAATCATTCTCAGAAACCACTTTGTGTAGTGTGCGTTCCACTCACAGAGTTCAATCTTTGCTTTCATACGGCAGTTTGGAAACACTCTGTGAAGACTGCAAGTGGATATTTGGACCTCTTTGAGGATTTCGTTGGAAACGGGATTTCTTCATCTAATGCTAGAAGGAAGAATTCCCAGAAATTTCTTTGATTTGTGTGTGTTCAGCTAACAGAGCTGAACCATCCTTTAGACAGAGCAGATTGGAAACCCTCTTTTTGAGGAATTTGCTTGTGGAGATTTCAAGCGTTTTGTGGCCAACTGTAGAAAAGAAATATCCTGGTATAAAAACTAGAGAGAATCATTCTCAGAAACCACTTTGGATGTGTGCGTTCCACTCACAGAGTTTAACCTTTCTTTTCATAGAACAGTTTGGAAACACTCTGTTTGTAAAGTCTGCAAGTGGGTATTTGGACCTCTTTGAGGATTTCGTTGGAAACGGGATTTCTTCTTCTAATGCTACACAGAAGATTTCTCAGTAACTTCGTTGATTTGTGTGTGTTCAACTAACAGAGTTCAACCTTCCCTTAGACATAGCAGATTGGAAACCCTCTTTTTGTGGAACTTGCAAGTGGAGATTTCAAGCGTTTTTGGGGCCAACGGTAGAAAAGGAAATATCCTCGTATAAAAAATAGAGAGAATCATTCTCAGAAACCGCTTTGTGATGTGTGCGTTCCCCTCAAGGAGTTTAACCTTTCTTTTCATAGAGCAGTTTGGACACACTATGTTTGTGAAGTCTGCAAGTGGATATTTGTACCTCTTTGAGGATTTCTTTGGAAGCGGGATTTCATCATCTAATGCTACACAGAAGATTTCTCAGTAACTTCGTTGATTTCTGTGTGTTCAACTAACAGAGCTGAACCATCCTTTAGACAGAGCAGATTGGAAACCCTCTTTTTGAGAAATTTGCTTTTGGGGATTTCAAGCGTTTTGGGGCCAACGGTAGAAAAGGAAATATCCTCGTATAAAAACTAGAGAGAATCATTCTCAGAAACCGCTTTGTGATGTGTGCGTTCCCCTCACGGAGTTTAACCTTTCTTTTCATAGAGCAGTTTGGACACACTCTGTTTGTGAAGTCTGCAAGTGGATATTTGGACCTCTTTGAGGATTTCGTTGGAAGCGGGATTTCTTCATCTAATGCTACACAGAAGATTTCTCAGTAACTTCGTTGATTTCTCTGTGTTCAACTAACAGAGTTCAACCTTCCCTTAGACATAGCAGATTGGAAACCCTCTTTTTGTGGAATTTGCAAGTGGAGATTTCAAGCGCTTTGGGGCCAACGGTAGAAAAGGAAATATCCTCGTATAAAAACTGGAGAGAATCATTCTCAGAAAACACTTTGTGATGTGTGCGTTCCACTCACAGAGTTTAACCTTTCCTTTCATAGAGCAGTTTGGAAACACTCTGTTTGTGAAGACTGCAAGTGGATATTTGGACCTCTTTGAGGGTTTCGTTGGAAACGGGATTTCTTCATCTAATGCTAGAAGGAAGAATTCTCAGAAACTTCTTTGATTTGTGTGTGTTCAACTAACGGAGCTGAACCATCCTTTAGACAGAGCAGATTGGAAACCCTCTTTTTGAGGAATTTGCTTGTGGAGATTACAAGCGTTTTGGGGCCAACGGTAGAAAAGGAAATATCCTCGTATAAAAACTAGAGAGAATCATTCTCAGAAACCACTTTGTGATGTGTGCGTTCCACTCACAGAGTTTAACCTTTCTTTTCATAGAACAGTTTGGAAACACTCTGTTTGTAAAGTCTGCAAGTGGATATTTGGACCTCTTTGAGGATTTCGTTGGAAGCGGGATTTCTTCATCTAATGCTACACAGAAGATTTCTCAGTAACTTCGTTGATTTGTGTGTGTTCAACTAACAGAGTTCAACCTTCCCTTAGAGATAGCAGCTTGTAAACCCTCTTTTTGTGGAATTTGCAAGTGGAGATTTCAAGCGCTTTGGGGCCAACGGTAGAAAAGGAAGTATCTTCGTATAAAAACTACAGAGAACCATTCTCAGAAACCACTTTGTGTTGTGCGCGTTCCACTCACAGAGTTTAACCTTTCTTTTCATAGAGCAGTTTGGAAACACTCTGTTTGTGAAGTCTGCAAGTGGATATTTGGACCTCTTTGAGGATTTCGTTGGAATCGGGATTTCTTCGTCTAATGCTAGAAGGAAGAATTCTCAGAAATTTCTTTGATATGTTTGTGTTCAACTAACAGAGCTGAACCATCCTTTAGACAGAGCAGAATGGAAACCCTCTTTTTGAGGAATTTGCTTCTGGAGATTTCAAGCCTTTTGGGGCCAACGGTAGAAAAGGAAATATCCTCGTATAAAAACTAGAGAGAATCATTCTCAGAAACCACATTGTGATGTGTGCGTTCCACTCACAGAGTTTAATCTTTCTTTTCATAGAACAGTTTGGAAACACTCTGTTTGTAAAGTCTGCAAGTGGATATTTGGACCTCTTTGAGGATTTCGTTGGAAACGGGATTTCTTCATCTAATGCTAGAAGGAAGAATTCCCAGAAATTTCTTTGATTTGTGTGTGTTCAGCTAACAGAGCTGAACCATCCTTTAGACAGAGCAGATTGGAAAACCTCTTTTTGAGGAATTTGCTTGTGGAGATTTCAAGCGTTTCGGGGCCAACTGTAGAAAAGAAATATCCTGGTATAAAAACTAGAGAGAATCATTCTCAGAAACCACTTTGGATGTGTGCGTTCCACTCACAGAGTTTAACCTTTCTTTTCATAGAACAGTTTGGAAACACTCTGTTTGTAAAGTCTGCAAGTGGATATTTGGACCTCTTTGAGGATTTCTTTGGAAACGGGATTTCTTCATCTAATGCTACACAGAAGATTTCTCAGTAACTTCGTTGATTTGTGTGTGTTCAACTAACAGAGTTCAACCTTCCCTTAGACATAGCAGATTGGAAACCCTCTTTTTGTGGAACTTGCAAGTGGAGATTTCAAGCGTTTTTGGGGCCAACGGTAGAAAAGGAAATATCCTCGTATAAAAAATAGAGAGAATCATTCTCAGAAACCGCTTTGTGATGTGTGCGTTCCCCTCAAGGAGTTTAACCTTTCTTTTCATAGAGCAGTTTGGACACACTATGTTTGTGAAGTCTGCAAGTGGATATTTGTACCTCTTTGAGGATTTCTTTGGAAGCGGGATTTCATCATCTAATGCTACACAGAAGATTTCTCAGTAACTTCGTTGATTTCTGTGTGTTCAACTAACAGAGCTGAACCATCCTTTTGACAGAGCAGATTGGAAACCCTCTTTTTGAGAAATTTGCTTTTGGGGATTTCAAGCGTTTTGGGGCCAACGGTAGAAAAGGAAATATCCTCGTATAAAAACTAGAGAGAATCATTCTCAGAAACCACTTTGTGATGTGTGCGTTCCCCTCACGGAGTTTAACCTTTCTTTTCATAGAGCAGTTTGGACACACTCTGTTTGTGAAGTCTGCAAGTGGATATTTGGACCTCTTTGAGGATTTCGTTGGAAGCGGGATTTCTTCATCTAATGCTACACAGAAGATTTCTCAGTAACTTCGTTGATTTCTCTGTGTTCAACTAACAGAGTTCAACCTTCCCTTAGACATAGCAGATTGGAAACCCTCTTTTTGTGGAATTTGCAAGTGGAGATTTCAAGCGCTTTGGGGCCAACGGTAGAAAAGGAAATATCCTCGTATAAAAACTGGAGAGAATCATTCTCAGAAAACACTTTGTGATGTGTGCGTTCCACTCACAGAGTTTAACCTTTCCTTTCATAGAGCAGTTTGGAAACACTCTGTTTGTGAAGACTGCAAGTGGATATTTGGACCTCTTTGAGGGTTTCGTTGGAAACGGGATTTCTTCATCTAATGCTAGAAGGAAGAATTCTCAGAAACTTCTTTGATTTGTGTGTGTTCAACTAACGGAGCTGAACCATCCTTTAGACAGAGCAGATTGGAAACCCTCTTTTTGAGGAATTTGCTTGTGGAGATTACAAGCGTTTTGGGGCCAACGGTAGTAAAGGAAATATCCTCGTATAAAAACTAGAGAGAATCATTCTCAGAAACCACTTTGTGATGTGTGCGTTCCACTCACAGAGTTTAACCTTTCTTTTCATAGAACAGTTTGGAAACACTCTGTTTGTAAAGTCTGCAAGTGGATATTTGGACCTCTTTGAGGATTTCGTTGGAAGCGGGATTTCTTCATCTAATGCTACACAGAAGATTTCTCAGTAACTTCGTTGATTTGTGTGTGTTCAACTAACAGAGTTCAACCTTCCCTTAGACATAGCAGATTGGAAACCCTCTTTTGGTGGAATTTGCAAGTGGAGATTTCAAGCGCTTTGGGGTCAACTGTAGAAAAGGAAATATCCTCGTATAAAAACTAGAGAGAATCATTCTCAGAAACCACTTTGTGTAGTGTGCGTTCCACTCACAGAGTTCAATCTTTGCTTTCATACGGCAGTTTGGAAACACTCTGTTTGTGAAACTGCAAGTGGATATTTGGACCTCTTTGAGTATTTCGTTGGAAACGGGATTTCTTCATCTAATGCTAGAAGGAAGAATTCCCAGAAATTTAGTTGATTTGTGTGTGTTCAGCTAACAGAGCTGAACCATCCTTTAGACAGAGCAGATTGGAAACCCTCTTTTTGAGGAATTTGCTTGTGGAGATTTCAAGCGTTTTGGGGCCAACTGTAGAAAAGAAATATCCTGGTATAAAAACTAGAGAGAATCATTTTCAGAAACCACTTTTTGTTGTGCGCGTTCCACTCACAGAGTTTAACCTTTCTTTTCATAGAGCAGTTTGGAAACACTCTGTTTGTAAAGTCTGCAAGTGGATATTTGGACCTCTTTGAGGATTTCGTTGGAAGCGGGATTTCTTCATCTAATGCTACACAGAAGATTTCTCAGTAACTTCGTTGATTTCTCTGTGTTCAACTAACAGAGTTCAACCTTCCCTTAGAGATAGCAGCTTGGAAACCCTCTTTTTGTGGAATTTGCAAGTGGAGATTTCAAGCGCTTTGGGGCCAACGGTAGAAAAGGAAATATCTTCGTATAAAAACTAGAGAGAATCATTCTCAGAAACCACTTTGTGTAGTGTGCGTTCCACTCACAGAGTTCAATCTTTGCTTTCATACGGCAGTTTGGAAACACTCTGTTTGTGAAGACTGCAAGTGGATATTTGGACCTCTTTGAGGATTTCGTTGGAATCGGGATTTCTTCATCTAATGCTAGAAGGAAGAATTCTCAGAAACTTCTTTGATATGTGTGTGTTCAACTAACAGAGCTGAAACATCCTTTAGACAGAGCAGAATGGAAACCCTCTTTTTGAGGAATTTGCTTGTGGAGATTTCAAGCCTTTTGGGGCCGACGGTAGAAAAGGTAATATCCTCGTATAAAAACTAGAGAGAATCATTCTCAGAAACCACTTTGTGATGTGTGCGTTCCACTCACAGAGTTTAACCTTTCTTTTCATAGAACAGTTTGGAAACACTCTGTTTGTGAAGTCTGCAATTGGATATTTGGACCTCTTTGAGGATTTCGTTGGAAGCGGGATTTCTTCATCTAATGCTACACAGAAGATTTCTCAGTAACTTCGTTGATTTGTGTGTGTTCAACTAACAGAGTTCAACCTTCCCTTAGAGATAGCAGCTTGGAAGCCCTCTTTTTGTGGAATTTGCAAGTGGAGATTTCAAGCGCTTTGGGGCCAACGGTAGAAAAGGAAATATCTTCGTATAAAAACTAGAGAGAACCATTCTCAGAAACCACTTTGTGTTGTGCGCGTTCCACTCACAGAGTTTAACCTTTCTTTTCATAGAGCAGTTTGGAAACACTCTGTTTGTGAAGTCTGCAAGTGGATATTTGGACCTCTTTGAGGATTTCGTTGGAATCGGGATTTCTTCATCTAATGCTAGAAGGAAGAATTCTCAGAAACTTCTTTGATATGTGTGTGTTCAACTAACAGAGCTGAAACATCCTTTAGACAGAGCAGAATGGAAACCCTCTTTTTGAGGAATTTGCTTGTGGAGATTTCAAGCCTTTTGGGGCCAACGGTAGAAAAGGTAATATCCTCGTATAAAAACTAGAGAGAATCATTCTCAGAAACCACTTTGTGATGTGTGCGTTCCACTCACAGAGTTTAACCTTTCTTTTCATAGAACAGTTTGGAAACACTCTGTTTGTGAAGTCTGCAATTGGATATTTGGACCTCTTTGAGGATTTCGTTGGAAGCGGGATTTCTTCATCTAATGCTACACAGAAGATTTCTCAGCAACTTCGTTGATTTCTGTGTGTTCAACTAACAGAGTTCAACCTTCCCTTAGACATAGCAGTTTGGAAACCCTCTTTTTGTGGAATTTGCAAGTGGAGATTTCAAGCGCTTTGCGGTCAACTGTAGAAAAGGAAATATCCTCGTATAAAAACTAGAGAGAATCATTCTCAGAAACCACTTTGTGTAGTGTGCGTTCCACTCACAGAGTTCAATCTTTCCTTTCATACGGCAGTTTGGAAACACTCTGTTTGTGAAGACTGCAAGTGGATATTTGGACCTCTTTGAGGATTTCGTTGGATACGGGATTTCTTCATCTAATGCTAGAAGGAAGAATTCCCAGAAATTCCTTTGATTTGTGTGTGTTCAGCTAACAGAGCTGAACCATCCTTTAGACAGAGCAGATTGGAAACCCTCTTTTTGAGGAATTTGCTTGTGGAGATTACAAGCGTTTTGGGGCCAACGGTAGAAAAGGAAATATCCTCGTATAAAAACTAGAGAGAATCATTCTCAGAAACCACTTTGTGATGTGTGCGTTCCACTCACAGAGTTTAACCTTTCTTTTCATAGAACAGTTTGGAAACACTCTGTTTGTAAAGTCTGCAAGTGGATACTTGGACCTCTTTGAGGATTTCGTTGGAAGCGGGATTTCTTCATCTAATGCTACACAGAAGATTTCTCAGTAACTTCGTTGATTTCTGTGTGTTCAACTAACAGAGTTCAACCTTCCCTTAGACATAGCAGTTTGGAAACCCTCTTTTTGTGGAATTTGCAAGTGGAGATTTCAAGCGCTTTGGGGCCAACGGTAGAAAAGGAAATATCCTCGTATAAAAACTAGAGAGAATCATTCTCAGAAACCACTTTGTGTAGTGTGTGTTCCACTCACAGAGTTCAATCTTTCCTTTCATAGAGCAGTTTGGAAACACTCTGTTTGTGAAGTCTGCAAGTGGATATTTGGACCTCTTTGAGGATTTCGTTGGAAACGGGATTTCTTCATCTAATGCTAGAAGGAAGAATTCCCAGAAATTCCTTTGATTTGTGTGTGTTCAGCTAACAGAGCTGAACCATCCTTTAGACAGAGCAGATTGGAAACCCTCTTTTTGAGGAATTTGCTTGTGGAGATTTCAAGCGTTTTGGGGCCAACTGTAGAAAAGAAATATCCTGGTATAAAAACTAGAGAGAATCATTTTCAGAAACCACTTTTTGTTGTGCGCGTTCCACTCACAGAGTTTAACCTTTCTTTTCATAGAGCAGTTTGGAAACACTCTGTTTGTAAAGTCTGCAAGTGGATATTTGGACCTCTTTGAGGATTTCGTTGGAAGCGGGATTTCTTCATCTAATGCTACACAGAAGATTTCTCAGTAACTTCGTTGATTTGTGTGTGTTCAACTAACAGAGTTCAACCTTCCCTTAGACATAGCAGCTTGGAAACCCTCTTTTTGTGGAATTTGCAAGTGGAGATTTCATGCGCTTTGGGGCCAACGGTAGAAAAGGAAATATCTTCGTATAAAAACTAGAGAGAATCATTCTCAGAAACCACTTTGTGTAGTGTGCGTTCCACTCACAGAGTTCAATCTTTGCTTTCATACGGCAGTTTGGAAACACTCTGTTTGTGAAGACTGCAAGTGGATATTTGGACCTCTTTGAGGATTTCGTTGGAATCGGGATTTCTTCATCTAATGCTAGAAGGAAGAATTCTCAGAAACTTCTTTGATATGTGTGTGTTCAACTAACAGAGCTGAAACATCCTTTAGACAGAGCAGAATGGAAACCCTCTTTTTGAGGAATTTGCTTGTGGAGATTTCAAGCCTTTTGGGGCCGACGGTAGAAAAGGTCATATCCTCGTATAAAAACTAGAGAGAATCATTCTCAGAAACCACTTTGTGATGTGTGCGTTCCACTCACAGAGTTTAACCTTTCTTTTCATAGAACAGTTTGGAAACACTCTGTTTGTGAAGTCTGCAATTGGATATTTGGACCTCTTTGAGGATTTGGTTGGAAGCGGGATTTCTTCATCTAATGCTACACAGAAGATTTCTCAGCAACTTCGTTGATTTCTGTGTGTTCAACTAACAGAGTTCAACCTTCCCTTAGACATAGCAGTTTGGAAACCCTCTTTTTGTGGAATTTGCAAGTGGAGATTTCAAGCGCTTTGGGGTCAACTGTAGAAAAGGAAATATCCTCGTATAAAAACTAGAGAGAATCATTCTCAGAAACCACTTTGTGTAGTGTGCGTTCCAATCACAGAGTTCAATCTTTCCTTTCATACGGCAGTTTGGAAACACTCTGTTTGTGAAGACTGCAAGTGGATATTTGGACCTCTTTGAGGATTTCGTTGGATACGGGATTTCTTCATCTAATGCTAGAAGGAAGAATTCCCAGAAATTCCTTTGATTTGTGTGTGTTCAGCTAACAGAGCTGAACCATCCTTTAGACAGAGCAGATTGGAAACCCTCTTTTTGAGGAATTTGCTTGTGGAGATTACAAGCGTTTTGGGGCCAACGGTAGAAAAGGAAATATCCTCGTATAAAAACTAGAGAGAATCATTCTCAGAAACCACTTTGTGATGTGTGCGTTCCACTCACAGAGTTTAACCTTTCTTTTCATAGAACAGTTTGGAAACACTCTGTTTGTAAAGTCTGCAAGTGGATACTTGGACCTCTTTGAGGATTTCGTTGGAAGCGGGATTTCTTCATCTAATGCTACACAGAAGATTTCTCAGTAACTTCGTTGATTTGTGTGTGTTCAACTAACAGAGTTCAACCTTCCCTTAGAGATAGCAGCTTGGAAACCCTCTTTTTGTGGAATTTGCAAGTGGAGATTTCAAGCGCTTTGGGGTCAACTGTAGAAAAGGAAATATCCTCGTATAAAAACTAGAGAGAATCATTCTCAGAAACCACTTTGTGTAGTGTGCGTTCCACTCACAGAGTTCAATCTTTGCTTTCATACGGCAGTTTGGAAACACTCTGTTTGTGAAGACTGCAAGTGGATATTTGGACCTCTTTGAGTATTTCGTTGGAAACGGGATTTCTTCATCTAATGCTAGAAGGAAGAATTCCCAGAAATTTAGTTGATTTGTGTGTGTTCAGCTAACAGAGCTGAACCATCCTTTAGACAGAGCAGATTGGAAACCCTCTTTTTGAGGAATTTGCTTGTGGAGATTTCAAGCGTTTTGGGGCCAACTGTAGAAAAGAAATATCCTGGTATAAAAACTAGAGAGAATCATTTTCATAAACCACTTTGTGTTGTGCGCGTTCCACTCACAGAGTTTAACCTTTCTTTTCATAGAGCATTTTGGAAACACTCTGTTTGTAAAGTCTGCAAGTGGATATTTGGACCTCTTTGAGGATTTCGTTGGAAGCGGGATTTCTTCATCTAATGCTACACAGAAGATTTCTCAGTAACTTCGTTGATTTGTGTGTGTTCAACTAACAGAGTTCAACCTTCCCTTAGAGATAGCAGCTTGGAAACCCTCTTTTTGTGGAATTTGCAAGTGGAGATTTCAAGCGCTTTGGGGCCAACGGTAGAAAAGGAAATATCTTCGTATAAAAACTAGAGAGAACCATTCTCAGAAACCACTTTGTGTTGTGCGCGTTCCACTCACAGAGTTTAACCTTTCTTTTCATAGAGCAGTTTGGAAACACTCTGTTTGTGAAGTCTGCAAGTGGATATTTGGACCTCTTTGAGGATTTCGTTGGAATCGGGATTTCTTCATCTAATGCTAGAAGGAAGAATTCTCAGAAACTTCTTTGATATGTGTGTGTTCAACTAACAGAGCTGAAACATCCTTTAGACAGAGCAGAATGGAAACCCTCTTTTTGAGGAATTTGCTTGTGGAGATTTCAAGCCTTTTGGGGCCAACGGTAGAAAAGGTATTATCCTCGTATAAAAACTAGAGAGAATCATTCTCAGAAACCACTGTGTGATGTGTGCGTTCCACTCACAGAGTTTAACCTTTCTTTTCATAGAACAGTTTGGAAACACTCTGTTTGTGAAGTCTGCAATTGGATATTTGGACCTCTTTGAGGATTTGGTTGGAAGCGGGATTTCTTCATCTAATGCTACACAGAAGATTTCTCAGCAACTTCGTTGATTTCTGTGTGTTCAACTAACAGAGTTCAACCTTCCCTTAGACATAGCAGTTTGGAAACCCTCTTTTTGTGGAATTTGCAAGTGGAGATTTCAAGCGCTTTGGGGTCAACTGTAGAAAAGGAAATATCCTCGTATAAAAACTAGAGAGAATCATTCTCAGAAACCACTTTGTGTAGTGTGCGTTCCAATCACAGAGTTCAATCTTTCCTTTCATACGGCAGTTTGGAAACACTCTGTTTGTGAAGACTGCAAGTGGATATTTGGACCTCTTTGAGGATTTCGTTGGATACGGGATTTCTTCATCTAATGCTAGAAGGAAGAATTCCCAGAAATTCCTTTGATTTGTGTGTGTTCAGCTAACAGAGCTGAACCATCCTTTAGACAGAGCAGATTGGAAACCCTCTTTTTGAGGAATTTGCTTGTGGAGATTACAAGCGTTTTGGGGCCAACGGTAGAAAAGGAAATATCCTCGTATAAAAACTAGAGAGAATCATTCTCAGAAACCACTTTGTGATGTGTGCGTTCCACTCACAGAGTTTAACCTTTCTTTTCATAGAACAGTTTGGAAACACTCTGTTTGTAAAGTCTGCAAGTGGATACTTGGACCTCTTTGAGGATTTCGTTGGAAGCGGGATTTCTTCATCTAATGCTACACAGAAGATTTCTCAGTAACTTCGTTGATTTCTGTGTGTTCAACTAACAGAGTTCAACCTTCCCTTAGACATAGCAGTTTGGAAACCCTCTTTTTGTGGAATTTGCAAGTGGAGATTTCAAGCGCTTTGGGGCCAACGGTAGAAAAGGAAATATCCTCGTATAAAAACTAGAGAGAATCATTCTCAGAAACCACTTTGTGTAGTGTGTGTTCCACTCACAGAGTTCAATCTTTCCTTTCATAGAGCAGTTTGGAAACACTCTGTTTGTGAAGTCTGCAAGTGGATATTTGGACCTCTTTGAGGATTTCGTTGGAAACGGGATTTCTTCATCTAATGCTAGAAGGAAGAATTCCCAGAAATTCCTTTGATTTGTGTGTGTTCAGCTAACAGAGCTGAACCATCCTTTAGACAGAGCAGATTGGAAACCCTCTTTTTGAGGAATTTGCTTGTGGAGATTACAAGCGTTTTGGGGCCAACGGTAGAAAAGGAAATATCCTCGTATAAAAACTAGAGAGAATCATTCTCAGAAACCACTTTGTGATGTGTGCGTTCCACTCACAGAGTTTAACCTTTCTTTTCATAGAACAGTTTGGAAACACTCTGTTTGTAAAGTCTGCAAGTGGATATTTGGACCTCTTTGAGGATTTCGTTGGAAGCGGGATTTCTTCATCTAATGCTACACAGAAGATTTCTCAGTAACTTCGTTGATTTGTGTGTGTTCAACTAACAGAGTTCAACCTTCCCTTAGAGATAGCAGCTTGGAAACCCTCTTTTTGTGGAATTTGCAAGTGGAGATTTCAAGCGCTTTGGGGCCAACGGTAGAAAAGGAAATATCTTCGTATAAAAACTACAGAGAACCATTCTCAGAAACCACTTTGTGTTGTGCGCGTTCCACTCACAGAGTTTAACCTTTCTTTTCATAGAGCAGTTTGGAAACACTCTGTTTGTGAAGTCTGCAAGTGGATATTTGGACCTCTTTGAGGATTTCGTTGGAATCGGGATTTCTTCATCTAATGCTAGAAGGAAGAATTCTCAGAAATTTCTTTGATATGTGTGTGTTCAACTAACAGAGCTGAACCATCCTTTAGACAGAGCAGAATGGAAACCCTCTTTTTGAGGAATTTGCTTGTGGAGATTTCAAGCCTTTTGGGGCCAACGGTAGAAAAGGAAATATCCTCGTATAAAAACTAGAGAGAATCATTCTCAGAAACCACTTTGTGATGTGTGCGTTCCACTCACAGAGTTTCATCTTTCTTTTCATAGAACAGTTTGGAAACACTCTGTTTGTAAAGTCTGCAAGTGGATATTTGGACCTCTTTGAGGATTTCGTTGGAAGCGGGATTTCTTCATCTAATGCTACACAGAAGATTTCTCAGTAACTTCGTTGATTTCTGTGTGTTCAACTAACAGAGTTCAACCTTCCCTTAGACATAGCAGATTGGAAACCCTCTTTTTGTGGAATTTGCAAGTGGAGATTTCAAGCGCTTTGGGGTCAACTGTAGAAAAGGAAATATCCTCGTATAAAAACTAGAGAGAATCATTCTCAGAAACCACTTTGTGTAGTGTGCGTTCCACTCACAGAGTTCAATCTTTGCTTTCATACGGCAGTTTGGAAACACTCTGTTTGTGAAGACTGCAAGTGGATATTTGGACCTCTTTGAGGATTTCGTTGGAAACGGGATTTCTTCATCTAATGCTAGAAGGAAGAATTCCCAGAAATTTCTTTGATTTGTGTGTGTTCAGCTAACAGAGCTGAACCATCCTTTAGACAGAGCAGATTGGAAACCCTCTTTTTGAGGAATTTGCTTGTGGAGATTTCAAGCGTTTTGGGGCCAACTGTAGAAAAGAAATATCCTGGTATAAAAACTAGAGAGAATCATTCTCAGAAACCACTTTGGATGTGTGCGTTCCACTCACAGAGTTTAACCTTTCTTTTCATAGAACAGTTTGGAAACGCCCTGTTTGTAAAGTCTGCAAGTGGATATTTAGACCTCTTTGAGGATTTCGTTGGAAACGGGATTTCTTCATCTAATGCTACACAGAAGATTTCTCAGTAACTTCGTTGATTTGTGTGTGTTCAACTAACAGAGTTCAACCTTCCCTTAGACATAGCAGATTGGAAACCCTCTTTTTGTGGAACTTGCAAGTGGAGATTTCAAGCGTTTTTGCGGCCAACGGTAGAAAAGGAAATATCCTCGTATAAAAAATAGAGAGAATCATTCTCAGAAACCGCTTTGTGATGTGTGCGTTCCCCTCAAGGAGTTTAACCTTTCTTTTCATAGAGCAGTTTGGACACACTATGTTTGTGAAGTCTGCAAGTGGATATTTGGACCTCTTTGAGGATTTCTTTGGAAGCGGGATTTCATCATCTAATGCTACACAGAAGATTTCTCAGTAACTTCGTTGATTTCTGTGTGTTCAACTAACAGAGCTGAACCGTCCTTTAGACAGAGCAGATTGGAAACCCTCTTTTTGAGAAATTTGCTTTTGGGGATTTCAAGCGTTTTGGGGCCAACGGTAGAAAAGGAAATATCCTCGTATAAAAACTAGAGAGAATCATTCTCAGAAACCGCTTTGTGATGTGTGCGTTCCCCTCACGGAGTTTAACCTTTCTTTTCATAGAGCAGTTTGGACACACTCTGTTTGTGAAGTCTGCAAGTGGATATTTGGACCTCTTTGAGGATTTCGTTGGAAGCGGGATTTCTTCATCTAATGCTACACAGAAGATTTCTCAGTAACTTCGTTGATTTCTCTGTGTTCAACTAACAGAGTTCAACCTTCCCTTAGACATAGCAGATTGGAAACCCTCTTTTTGTGGAATTTGCAAGTGGAGATTTCAAGCGCTTTGGGGCCAACGGTAGAAAAGGAAATATCCTCGTATAAAAACTGGAGAGAATCATTCTCAGAAAACACTTTGTGATGTGTGCGTTCCACTCACAGAGTTTAACCTTTCCTTTCATAGAGCAGTTTGGAAACACTCTGTTTGTGAAGACTGCAAGTGGATATTTGGACCTCTTTGAGGATTTCGTTGGAATCGGGATTTCTTCATCTAATGCTAGAAGGAAGAATTCTCAGAAACTTCTTTGATATGTGTGTGTTCAACTAACAGAGCTGAAACATCCTTTAGACAGAGCAGAATGGAAACCCTCTTTTTGAGGAATTTGCTTGTGGAGATTTCAAGCCTTTTGGGGCCAACGGTAGAAAAGGAAATATCCTCGTATAAAAACTAGAGAGAATCATTCTCAGAAACCACTTTGTGATGTGTGCGTTCCACTCACAGAGTTTAACCTTTCTTTTCATAGAACAGTTTGGAAACACTCTGTTTGTGAAGTCTGCAATTGGATATTTGGACCTCTTTGAGGATTTCGTTGGAAGCGGGATTTCTTCATCTAATGCTACACAGAAGATTTTTCAGCAACTTCGTTGATTTCTGCGTGTTCAACTAACAGAGTTCAACCTTCCCTTAGACATAGCAGTTTGGAAACCCTCTTTTTGTGGAATTTGCAAGTGGAGATTTCAAGCGCTTTGGGGTCAACTGTAGAAAAGGAAATATCCTCGTATAAAAACTAGAGAGAATCATTCTCAGAAACCACTTTGTGTAGTGTGCGTTCCAATCACAGAGTTCAATCTTTCCTTTCATACGGCAGTTTGGAAACACTCTGTTTGTGAAGACTGCAAGTGGATATTTGGACCTCTTTGAGGATTTCGTTGGAATCGGGATTTCTTCATCTAATGCTAGAAGGAAGAATTCTCAGAAATTTCTTTGATATGTGTGTGTTCAACTAACAGAGCTGAACCATCCTTTAGACAGAGCAGAATGGAAACCCTCTTTTTGAGGAATTTGCTTGTGGAGATTTCAAGCCTTTTGGGGCCAACGGTAGAAAAGGAAATATCCTAGTATAAAAACTAGAGAGAATCATTCTCAGAAACCACTTTGTGATGTGTGCGTTCCACTCACAGAGTTTAATCTTTCTTTTCATAGAACAGTTTGGAAACACTCTGTTTGTAAAGTCTGCAAGCGGATATTTGGACCTCTTTGAGGATTTCGTTGGAAGCCGGATTTCTTCATCTAATGCTACACAGAAGATTTCTCAGTAACTTCGTTGATTTCTGTGTGTTCAACTAACAGAGTTCAACCTTCCCTTAGACATAGCAGATTGGAAACCCTCTTTTTGTGGAATTTGCAAGTGGAGATTTCAAGCGCTTTGGGGTCAACTGTAGAAAAGGAAATATCCTCGTATAAAAACTAGAGAGAATCATTCTCAGAAACCACTTTGTGTAGTGTGCGTTCCACTCACAGAGTTCAATCTTTGCTTTCATACGGCAGTTTGGAAACACTCTGTTTGTGAAGACTGCAAGTGGATATTTGGACCTCTTTGAGGATTTCTTTGGAAACGGGATTTCTTCATCTAATGCTACACAGAAGATTTCTCAGTTACTTCGTTGATTTGTGTGTGTTCAACTAACAGAGTTCAACCTTCCCTTAGACATAGCAGATTGGAAACCCTCTTTTTGTGGAACTTGCAAGTGGAGATTTCAAGCGTTTTTGGGGCCAACGGTAGAAAAGGAAATATCCTCGTATAAAAAATAGAGAGAATCATTCTCAGAAACCACTTTGTGATGTGTGCGTTCCCCTCAAGGAGTTTAACCTTTCTTTTCATAGAGCAGTTTGGACACACTATGTTTGTGAAGTCTGCAAGTGGATATTTGGACCTCTTTGAGGATTTCTTTGGAAGCGGGATTTCATCATCTAATGCTACACAGAAGATTTCTCAGTAACTTCGTTGATTTCTGTGTGTTCAACTAACAGAGCTGAACCATCCTTTAGACAGAGCAGATTGGAAACCCTCTTTTTGAGAAATTTGCTTTTGGGGATTTCAAGCGTTTTGGGGCCAACGGTAGAAAAGGAAATATCCTCGTATAAAAACTAGAGAGAATCATTCTCAGAAACCGCTTTGTGATGTGTGCGTTCCCCTCACGGAGTTTAACCTTTCTTTTCATAGAGCAGTTTGGACACACTCTGTTTGTGAAGTCTGCAAGTGGATATTTGGACCTCTTTGAGGATTTCGTTGGAAGCGGGATTTCTTCATCTAATGCTACACAGAAGATTTCTCAGCAACTTCGTTGATTTCTGTGTGTTCAACTAACAGAGTTCAACCTTCCCTTAGACATAGCAGTTTGGAAACCCTCTTTTTGTGGAATTTGCAAGTGGAGATTTCAAGCGCTTTGGGGTCAACTGTAGAAAAGGAAATATCCTCGTATAAAAACTAGAGAGAATCATTCTCAGAAACCACTTTGTGTAGTGTGCGTTCCAATCACAGAGTTCAATCTTTCCTTTCATACGGCAGTTTGGAAACACTCTGTTTGTGAAGACGGCAAGTGGATATTTGGACCTCTTTGAGGATTTCGTTGGATACGGGATTTCTTCATCTAATGCTAGAAGGAAGAATTCCCAGAAATTCCTTTGATTTGTGTGTGTTCAGCTAACAGAGCTGAACCATCCTTTAGACAGAGCAGATTGGAAACCCTCTTTTTGAGGAATTTGCTTGTGGAGATTACAAGCGTTTTGGGGCCAACGGTAGAAAAGGAAATATCCTCGTATAAAAACTAGAGAGAATCATTCTCAGAAACCACTTTGTGATGTGTGCGTTCCACTCACAGAGTTTAACCTTTCTTTTCATAGAACAGTTTGGAAACACTCTGTTTGTAAAGTCTGCAAGTGGATACTTGGACCTCTTTGAGGATTTCGTTGGAAGCGGGATTTCTTCATCTAATGCTACACAGAAGATTTCTCAGTAACTTCGTTGATTTCTGTGTGTTCAACTAACAGAGTTCAACCTTCCCTTAGACATAGCAGTTTGGAAACCCTCTTTTTGTGGAATTTGCAAGTGGAGATTTCAAGCGCTTTGGGGCCAACGGTAGAAAAGGAAATATCCTCGTATAAAAACTAGAGAGAATCATTCTCAGAAACCACTTTGTGTAGTGTGTGTTCCACTCACAGAGTTCAATCTTTCCTTTCATAGAGCAGTTTGGAAACACTCTGTTTGTGAAGTCTGCAAGTGGATATTTGGACCTCTTTGAGGATTTCGTTGGAAACGGGATTTCTTCATCTAATGCTAGAAGGAAGAATTCCCAGAAATTCCTTTGATTTGTGTGTGTTCAGCTAACAGAGCTGAACCATCCTTTAGACAGAGCAGATTGGAAACCCTCTTTTTGAGGAATTTGCTTGTGGAGATTACAAGCGTTTTGGGGCCAACGGTAGAAAAGGAAATATCCTCGTATAAAAACTAGAGAGAATCATTCTCAGAAACCACTTTGTGATGTGTGCGTTCCACTCACAGAGTTTAACCTTTCTTTTCATAGAACAGTTTGGAAACACTCTGTTTGTAAAGTCTGCAAGTGGATATTTGGACCTCTTTGAGGATTTCGTTGGAAGCGGGATTTCTTCATCTAATGCTACACAGAAGATTTCTCAGTAACTTCGTTGATTTGTGTGTGTTCAACTAACAGAGTTCAACCTTCCCTTAGAGATAGCAGCTTGGAAACCCTCTTTTTGTGGAATTTGCAAGTGGAGATTTCAAGCGCTTTGGGGCCAACGGTAGAAAAGGAAATATCTTCGTATAAAAACTACAGAGAACCATTCTCAGAAACCACTTTGTGTTGTGCGCGTTCCACTCACAGAGTTTAACCTTTCTTTTCATAGAGCAGTTTGGAAACACTCTGTTTGTGAAGTCTGCAAGTGGATATTTGGACCTCTTTGAGGATTTCGTTGGAATCGGGATTTCTTCATCTAATGCTAGAAGGAAGAATTCTCAGAAATTTCTTTGATATGTGTGTGTTCAACTAACAGAGCTGAACCATCCTTTAGACAGAGCAGAATGGAAACCCTCTTTTTGAGGAATTTGCTTGTGGAGATTTCAAGCCTTTTGGGGCCAACGGTAGAAAAGGAAATATCCTCGTATAAAAACTAGAGAGAATCATTCTCAGAAACCACTTTGTGATGTGTGCGTTCCACTCACAGAGTTTAATCTTTCTTTTCATAGAACAGTTTGGAAACACTCTGTTTGTAAAGTCTGCAAGTGGATATTTGGACCTCTTTGAGGATTTCGTTGGAAGCGGGATTTCTTCATCTAATGCTACACAGAAGATTTCTCAGTAACTTCGTTGATTTCTGTGTGTTCAACTAACAGAGTTCAACCTTCCCTTAGACATAGCAGATTGGAAACCCTCTTTTTGTGGAATTTGCAAGTGGAGATTTCAAGCGCTTTGGGGTCAACTGTAGAAAAGGAAATATCCTCGTATAAAAACTAGAGAGAATCATTCTCAGAAACCACTTTGTGTAGTGTGCGTTCCACTCACAGAGTTCAATCTTTGCTTTCATACGGCAGTTTGGAAACACTCTGTTTGTGAAGACTGCAAGTGGATATTTGGACCTCTTTGAGGATTTCGTTGGAAACGGGATTTCTTCATCTAATGCTAGAAGGAAGAATTCCCAGAAATTTCTTTGATTTGTGTGTGTTCAGCTAACAGAGCTGAACCATCCTTTAGACAGAGCAGATTGGAAACCCTCTTTTTGAGGAATTTGCTTGTGGAGATTTCAAGCGTTTTGGGGCCAACTGTAGAAAAGAAATATCCTGGTATAAAAACTAGAGAGAATCATTCTCAGAAACCACTTTGGATGTGTGCGTTCCACTCACAGAGTTTAACCTTTCTTTTCATAGAACAGTTTGGAAACACTCTGTTTGTAAAGTCTGCAAGTGGATATTTAGACCTCTTTGAGGATTTCGTTGGAAACGGGATTTCTTCATCTAATGCTACACAGAAGATTTCTCAGTAACTTCGTTGATTTGTGTGTGTTCAACTAACAGAGTTCAACCTTCCCTTAGACATAGCAGATTGGAAACCCTCTTTTTGTGGAACTTGCAAGTGGAGATTTCAAGCGTTTTTGCGGCCAACGGTAGAAAAGGAAATATCCTCGTATAAAAAATAGAGAGAATCATTCTCAGAAACCGCTTTGTGATGTGTGCATTCCCCTCAAGGAGTTTAACCTTTCTTTTCATAGAGCAGTTTGGACACACTATGTTTGTGAAGTCTGCAAGTGGATATTTGGACCTCTTTGAGGATTTCTTTGGAAGCGGGATTTCATCATCTAATGCTACACAGAAGATTTCTCAGTAACTTCGTTGATTTCTGTGTGTTCAACTAACAGAGCTGAACCATCCTTTAGACAGAGCAGATTGGAAACCCTCTTTTTGAGAAATTTGCTTTTGGGGATTTCAAGCGTTTTGGGGCCAACGGTAGAAAAGGAAATATCCTCGTATAAAAACTAGAGAGAATCATTCTCAGAAACCGCTTTGTGATGTGTGCGTTCCCCTCACGGAGTTTAACCTTTCTTTTCATAGAGCAGTTTGGACACACTCTGTTTGTGAAGTCTGCAAGTGGATATTTGGACCTCTTTGAGGATTTCGTTGGAAGCGGGATTTCTTCATCTAATGCTACACAGAAGATTTCTCAGTAACTTCGTTGATTTCTCTGTGTTCAACTAACAGAGTTCAACCTTCCCTTAGACATAGCAGATTGGAAACCCTCTTTTTGTGGAAGTTGCAAGTGGAGATTTCAAGCGCTTTGGGGCCAACGGTAGAAAAGGAAATATCCTCGTATAAAAACTGGAGAGAATCATTCTCAGAAAACACTTTGTGATGTGTGCGTTCCACTCACAGAGTTTAACCTTTCCTTTCATAGAGCAGTTTGGAAACACTCTGTTTGTGAAGACTGCAAGTGGATATTTGGACCTCTTTGAGGATTTCGTTGGAATCGGGATTTCTTCATCTAATGCTAGAAGGAAGAATTCTCAGAAACTTCTTTGATATGTGTGTGTTCAACTAACAGAGCTGAAACATCCTTTAGACAGAGCAGAATGGAAACCCTCTTTTTGAGGAATTTGCTTGTGGAGATTTCAAGCCTTTTGGGGCCAACGGTAGAAAAGGAAATATCCTCGTATAAAAACTAGAGAGAATCATTCTCAGAAACCACTTTGTGATGTGTGCGTTCCACTCACAGAGTTTAACCTTTCTTTTCATAGAACAGTTTGGAAACACTCTGTTTGTGAAGTCTGCAATTGGATATTTGGACCTCTTTGAGGATTTCGTTGGAAGCGGGATTTCTTCATCTAATGCTACACAGAAGATTTCTCAGCAACTTCGTTGATTTCTGTGTGTTCAACTAACAGAGTTCAACCTTCCCTTAGACATAGCAGTTTGGAAACCCTCTTTTTGTGGAATTTGCAAGTGGAGATTTCAAGCGCTTTGGGGTCAACTGTAGAAAAGGAAATATCCTCGTATAAAAACTAGAGAGAATCATTCTCAGAAACCACTTTGTGTAGTGTGCGTTCCAATCACAGAGTTCAATCTTTCCTTTCATACGGCAGTTTGGAAACACTCTGTTTGTGAAGACTGCAAGTGGATATTTGGACCTCTTTGAGGATTTCGTTGGATACGGGATTTCTTCATCTAATGCTAGAAGGAAGAATTCCCAGAAATTCCTTTGATTTGTGTGTGTTCAGCTAACAGAGCTGAACCATCCTTTAGACAGAGCAGATTGGAAACCCTCTTTTTGAGGAATTTGCTTGTGGAGATTACAAGCGTTTTGGGGCCAACGGTAGAAAAGGAAATATCCTCGTATAAAAACTAGAGAGAATCATTCTCAGAAACCACTTTGTGATGTGTGCGTTCCACTCACAGAGTTTAACCTTTCTTTTCATAGAACAGTTTGGAAACACTCTGTTTGTAAAGTCTGCAAGTGGATACTTGGACCTCTTTGAGGATTTCGTTGGAAGCGGGATTTCTTCATCTAATGCTACACAGAAGATTTCTCAGTAACTTCGTTGATTTCTGTGTGTTCAACTAACAGAGTTCAACCTTCCCTTAGACATAGCAGTTTGGAAACCCTCTTTTTGTGGAATTTGCAAGTGGAGATTTCAAGCGCTTTGGGGCCAACGGTAGAAAAGGAAATATCCTCGTATAAAAACTAGAGAGAATCATTCTCAGAAACCACTTTGTGTAGTGTGCGTTCCACTCACAGAGTTCAATCTTTCCTTTCATAGAGCAGTTTGGAAACACTCTGTTTGTGAAGTCTGCAAGTGGATATTTGGACCTCTTTGAGGATTTCATTGGAAACGGGATTTCTTCATCTAATGCTAGAAGGAAGAATTCCCAGAAATTCCTTTGATTTGTGTGTGTTCAGCTAACAGAGCTGAACCATCCTTTAGACAGAGCAGATTGGAAACCCTCTTTTTGAGGAATTTGCTTGTGGAGATTACAAGCGTTTTGGGGCCAACGGTAGAAAAGGAAATATCCTCGTATAAAAACTAGAGAGAATCATTCTCAGAAACCACTTTGTGATGTGTGCGTTCCACTCACAGAGTTTAACCTTTCTTTTCATAGAACAGTTTGGAAACACTCTGTTTGTAAAGTCTGCAAGTGGATATTTGGACCTCTTTGAGGATTTCGTTGGAAGCGGGATTTCTTCATCTAATGCTACACAGAAGATTTCTCAGTAACTTCGTTGATTTGTGTGTGTTCAACTAACAGAGTTCAACCTTCCCTTAGAGATAGCAGCTTGGAAACCCTCTTTTTGTGGAATTTGCAAGTGGAGATTTCAAGCGCTTTGGGGCCAACGGTAGAAAAGGAAATATCTTCGTATAAAAACTACAGAGAACCATTCTCAGAAACCACTTTGTGTTGTGCGCGTTCCACTCACAGAGTTTAACCTTTCTTTTCATAGAGCAGTTTGGAAACACTCTGTTTGTGAAGTCTGCAAGTGGATATTTGGACCTCTTTGAGGATTTCGTTGGAATCGGGATTTCTTCATCTAATGCTAGAAGGAAGAATTCTCAGAAATTTCTTTGATATGTGTGTGTTCAACTAACAGAGCTGAACCATCCTTTAGACAGAGCAGAATGGAAACCCTCTTTTTGAGGAATTTGCTTGTGGAGATTTCAAGCCTTTTGGGGCCAACGGTAGAAAAGGAAATATCCTCGTATAAAAACTAGAGAGAATCATTCTCAGAAACCACTTTGTGATGTGTGCGTTCCACTCACAGAGTTTAATCTTTCTTTTCATAGAACAGTTTGGAAACACTCTGTTTGTAAAGTCTGCAAGTGGATATTTGGACCTCTTTGAGGATTTCGTTGGAAGCGGGATTTCTTCATCTAATGCTACACAGAAGATTTCTCAGTAACTTCGTTGATTTCTGTGTGTTCAACTAACAGAGTTCAACCTTCCCTTAGACATAGCAGATTGGAAACCCTCTTTTTGTGGAATTTGCAAGTGGAGATTTCAAGCGCTTTGGGGTCAACTGTAGAAAAGGAAATATCCTCGTATAAAAACTAGAGAGAATCATTCTCAGAAACCACTTTGTGTAGTGTGCGTTCCACTCACAGAGTTCAATCTTTGCTTTCATACGGCAGTTTGGAAACACTCTGTTTGTGAAGACTGCAAGTGGATATTTGGACCTCTTTGAGGATTTCGTTGGAAACGGGATTTCTTCATCTAATGCTAGAAGGAAGAATTCCCAGAAATTTCTTTGATTTGTGTGTGTTCAGCTAACAGAGCTGAACCATCCTTTAGACAGAGCAGATTGGAAACCCTCTTTTTGAGGAATTTGCTTGTGGAGATTTCAAGCGTTTTGGGGCCAACTGTAGAAAAGAAATATCCTGGTATAAAAACTAGAGAGAATCATTCTCAGAAACCACTTTGGATGTGTGCGTTCCACTCACAGAGTTTAACCTTTCCTTTCATAGAGCAGTTTGGAAACACTCTGTTTGTGAAGACTGCAAGTGGATATTTGGACCTCTTTGAGGATTTCTTTGGAAATGGGATTTCGTCATCAAATGCTAGAAGGAAGAATTCTCAGAAACTTCTTTGATTTGTGCGTGTTCAACTAACACAGCTGAACCATCCTTTAGACAGAGCAGATTGGAAACCCTCTTTTTGAGGAATTTGCTTGTGGAGATTACAAGCGTTTTGGGGCCAACGGTAGAAAAGGAAATATCCTCGTATAAAAACTAGAGAGAATCATTCTCAGAAACCACTTTGTGATGTGTGCGTTCCACTCACAGAGTTTAACCTTTCTTTTCATAGAACAGTTTGGAAACACTCTGTTTGTAAAGTCTGCAAGTGGATACTTGGACCTCTTTGAGGATTTCGTTGGAAGCGGGATTTCTTCATCTAATGCTACACAGAAGATTTCTCAGTAACTTCGTTGATTTGTGTGTGTTCAACTAACAGAGTTCAACCTTCCCTTAGACATAGCAGTTTGGAAACCCTCTTTTTGTGGAATTTGCAAGTGGAGATTTCAAGCGCTTTGGGGCCAACGGTAGAAAAGGAAATATCCTCGTATAAAAACTAGAGAGAATCATTCTCAGAAACCACTTTGTGTAGTGTGCGTTCCACTCACAGAGTTCAATCTTTCCTTTCATAGAGCAGTTTGGAAACACTCTGTTTGTGAAGTCTGCAAGTGGATATTTGGACCTCTTTGAGGATTTCATTGGAAACGGGATTTCTTCATCTAATGCTAGAAGGAAGAATTCCCAGAAATTCCTTTGATTTGTGTGTGTTCAGCTAACAGAGCTGAACCATCCTTTAGACAGAGCAGATTGGAAACCCTCTTTTTGAGGAATTTGCTTGTGGAGATTACAAGCGTTTTGGGGCCAACGGTAGAAAAGGAAATATCCTCGTATAAAAACTAGAGAGAATCATTCTCAGAAACCACTTTGTGATGTGTGCGTTCCACTCACAGAGTTTAACCTTTCTTTTCATAGAACAGTTTGGAAACACTCTGTTTGTAAAGTCTGCAAGTGGATATTTGGACCTCTTTGAGGATTTCGTTGGAAGCGGGATTTCTTCATCTAATGCTACACAGAAGATTTCTCAGTAAATTCGTTGATTTGAGTGTGTTCAACTAACAGAGTTCAACCTTCCCTTAGAGATAGCAGCTTGGAAACCCTCTTTTTGTGGAATTTGCAAGTGGAGATTTCAAGCGCTTTGGGGCCAACGGTAGAAAAGGAAATATCTTCGTATAAAAACTACAGAGAACCATTCTCAGAAACCACTTTGTGTTGTGCGCGTTCCACTCACAGAGTTTAACCTTTCTTTTCATAGAGCAGTTTGGAAACACTCTGTTTGTGAAGTCTGCAAGTGGATATTTGGACCTCTTTGAGGATTTCGTTGGAATCGGGATTTCTTCATCTAATGCTAGAAGGAAGAATTCTCAGAAATTTCTTTGATATGTGTGTGTTCAACTAACAGAGCTGAACCATCCTTTAGACAGAGCAGAATGGAAACCCTCTTTTTGAGGAATTTGCTTGTGGAGATTTCAAGCCTTTTGGGGCCAACGGTAGAAAAGGAAATATCCTCGTATAAAAACTAGAGAGAATCATTCTCAGAAACCACTTTGTGATGTGTGCGTTCCACTCACAGAGTTTAATCTTTCTTTTCATAGAACAGTTTGGAAACACTCTGTTTGTAAAGTCTGCAAGTGGATATTTGGACCTCTTTGAGGATTTCGTTGGAAGCGGGATTTCTTCATCTAATGCTACACAGAAGATTTCTCAGTAACTTCGTTGATTTCTGTGTGTTCAACTAACAGAGTTCAACCTTCCCTTAGACATAGCAGATTGGAAACCCTCTTTTTGTGGAATTTGCAAGTGGAGATTTCAAGCGCTTTGGGGTCAACTGTAGAAAAGGAAATATCCTCGTATAAAAACTAGAGAGAATCATTCTCAGAAACCACTTTGTGTAGTGTGCGTTCCACTCACAGAGTTCAATCTTTGCTTTCATACGGCAGTTTGGAAACACTCTGTTTGTGAAGACTGCAAGTGGATATTTGGACCTCTTTGAGGATTTCGTTGGAAACGGGATTTCTTCATCTAATGCTAGAAGGAAGAATTCCCAGAAATTTCTTTGATTTGTGTGTGTTCAGCTAACAGAGCTGAACCATCCTTTAGACAGAGCAGATTGGAAACCCTCTTTTTGAGGAATTTGCTTGTGGAGATTTCAAGCGTTTTGGGGCCAACTGTAGAAAAGAAATATCCTGGTATAAAAACTAGAGAGAATCATTCTCAGAAACCACTTTGGATGTGTGCGTTCCACTCACAGAGTTTAACCTTTCTTTTCATAGAACAGTTTGGAAACACTCTGTTTGTAAAGTCTGCAAGTGGATATTTGGACCTCTTTGAGGATTTCGTTGGAAACGGGATTTCTTCATCTAATGCTACACAGAAGATTTCTCAGTAACTTCGTTGATTTGTGTGTGTTCAACTAACACAGTTCAACCTTCCCTTAGACATAGCAGATTGGAAACCCTCTTTTTGTGGAACTTGCAAGTGGAGATTTCAAGCGTTTTTGGGGCCAACGGTAGAAAAGGAAATATCCTCGTATAAAAAATAGAGAGAATCATTCTCAGAAACCGCTTTGTGATGTGTGCGTTCCACTCACAGAGTTTAACCTTTCCTTTCATAGAGCAGTTTGGACACACTATGTTTGTGAAGTCTGCAAGTGGATATTTGGACCTCTTTGAGGATTTCTTTGGAAGCGGGATTTCATCATCTAATGCTACACAGAAGATTTCTCAGTAACTTCGTTGATTTCTGTGTGTTCAACTAACAGAGCTGAACCATCCTTTAGACAGAGCAGATTGGAAACCCTCTTTTTGAGAAATTTGCTTTTGGGGATTTCAAGCGTTTTGGGGCCAACGGTAGAAAAGGAAATATCCTCGTATAAAAACTAGAGAGAATCATTCTCAGAAACCGCTTTGTGATGTGTGCGTTCCCCTCACGGAGTTTAACCTTTCTTTTCATAGAGCAGTTTGGACACACTCTGTTTGTGAAGTCTGCAAGTGGATATTTGGACCTCTTTGAGGATTTCGTTGGAAGCGGGATTTCTTCATCTAATGCTACACAGAAGATTTCTCAGTAACTTCGTTGATTTCTCTGTGTTCAACTAACAGAGTTTAACCTTCCCTTAGACATAGCAGATTGGAAACCCTCTTTTTGTGGAATTTGCAAGTGGAGATTTCAAGCGCTTTGGGGCCAACGGTAGAAAAGGAAATATCCTCGTATAAAAACTGGAGAGAATCATTCTCAGAAAACACTTTGTGATGTGTGCTTTCCACTCACAGAGTTTAACCTTTCCTTTCATAGAGCAGTTTGGAAACACTCTGTTTGTGAAGACTGCAAGTGGATATTTGGACCTCTTTGAGGGTTTCGTTGGAAGCGGGATTTCTTCATCTAATGCTAGAAGGAAGAATTCTCAGAAACTTCTTTGATTTGTGTGTGTTCAACTAACAGAGCTGAACCATCCTTTAGACAGAGCAGATTGGAAACCCTCTTTTTGAGGAATTTGCTTGTGGAGATTACAAGCGTTTTGGGGCCAACGGTAGAAAAGAAAATATCCTCGTATAAAAACTAGAGAGAATCATTCTCAGAAACCACTTTGTGATGTGTGCGTTCCACTCACAGAGTTTAATCTTTCTTTTCATAGAACAGTTTGGAAACACTCTGTTTGTAAAGTCTGCAAGTGGATATTTGGACCTCTTTGAGGATTTCGTTGGAAGCGGGATTTCTTCATCTAATGCTACACAGAAGATTTCTCAGTAACTTCGTTGATTTCTGTGTGTTCAACTAACAGAGTTCAACCTTCCCTTAGACATAGCAGATTGGAAACCCTCTTTTTGTGGAATTTGCAAATGGAGATTTCAAGCGCTTTGGGGTCAACTGTAGAAAAGGAAATATCCTCTTATAAAAACTAGAGAGAATCATTCTCAGAAACCACTTTGTGTAGTGTGCGTTCCACTCACAGAGTTCAATCTTTGCTTTCATACGGCAGTTTGGAAACACTCTGTTTGTGAAGACTGCAAGTGGATATTTGGACCTCTTTGAGGATTTCGTTGGAAACGGGATTTCTTCATCTAATGCTAGAAGGAAGAATTCCCAGAAATTTCTTTGATTTGTGTGTGTTCAGCTAACAGAGCTGAACCATCCTTTAGACAGAGCAGATTGGAAACCCTCTTTTTGAGGAATTTGCTTGTGGAGATTTCAAGCGTTTTGGGGCCAACTGTAGAAAAGAAATATCCTGGTATAAAAACTAGAGAGAATCATTCTCAGAAACCACTTTGGATGTGTGCGTTCCACTCACAGAGTTTCACCTTTCTTTTCATAGAACAGTTTGGAAACACTCTGTTTGTAAAGTCTGCAAGTGGATATTTGGACCTCTTTGAGGATTTCGTTGGAAACGGGATTTCTTCATCTAATGCTAGAAGGAAGAATTCCCAGAAATTTCTTTGATTTGTGTGTGTTCAACTAACAGAGTTCAACCTTCCCTTAGACATAGCAGATTGGAAACCCTCTTTTTGTGGAACTTGCAAGTGGAGATTTCAAGCGTTTTTGGGGCCAACGGTAGAAAAGGAAATATCCTCGTATAAAAAATAGAGAGAATCATTCTCAGAAACCGCTTTGTGATGTGTGCGTTCCACTCACAGAGTTTAACCTTTCCTTTCATAGAGCAGTTTGGACACACTATGTTTGTGAAGTCTGCAAGTTGATATTTGGACCTCTTTGAGGATTTCTTTGGAAGCGGGATTTCATCATCTAATGCTACACAGAAGATTTCTCAGTAACTTCGTTGATTTCTGTGTGTTCAACTAACAGAGCTGAACCATCCTTTAGACAGAGCAGATTGGAAACCCTCTTTTTGAGAAATTTGCTTTTGGGGATTTCAAGCGTTTTGGGGCCAACGGTAGAAAAGGAAATATCCTCGTATAAAAACTAGAGAGAATCATTCTCAGAAACCGCTTTGTGATGTGTGCGTTCCCCTCACGGAGTTTAACCTTTCTTTTCATAGAGCAGTTTGGACACACTCTGTTTGTGAAGTCTGCAAGTGGATATTTGGACCTCTTTGAGGATTTCGTTGGAAGCGGGATTTCTTCATCTAATGCTACACAGAAGATTTCTCAGTAACTTCGTTGATTTCTCTGTGTTCAACTAACAGAGTTCAACCTTCCCTTAGACATAGCAGATTGGAAACCCTCTTTTTGTGGAATTTGCAAGTGGAGATTTCAAGCGCTTTGGGGCCAACTGTAGAAAAGGAAATATCCTCGTATAAAAACTGGAGAGAATCATTCTCAGAAAACACTTTGTGATGTGTGCGTTCCACTCACAGAGTTTAACCTTTCCTTTCATAGAGCAGTTTGGAAACACTCTGTTTGTGAAGACTGCAAGTGGATATTTGGACCTCTTTGAGGGTTTCGTTGGAAACGGGATTTCTTCATCTAATGCTAGAAGGAAGAATTCTCAGAAACTTCTTTGATTTGTGTGTGTTCAACTAACAGAGCTGAACCATCCTTTAGACAGAGCAGATTGGAAACCCTCTTTTTGAGGAATTTGCTTGTGGAGATTACAAGCGTTTTGGGGCCAACGGTAGAAAAGAAAATATCCTCGTATAAAAACTAGAGAGAATCATTCTCAGAAACCACTTTGTGATGTGTGCGTTCCACTCACAGAGTTTAACGTTTCTTTTCATAGAACAGTTTGGAAACACTCTGTTTGTAAAGTCTGCAAGTGGATATTTGGACCTCTTTGAGGATTTCGTTGGAAGCGGGATTTCTTCATCTAATGCTACACAGAAGATTTCTCAGTAACTTCGTTGATTTGTGTGTGTTCAACTAACAGAGTTCAACCTTCCCTTAGACATAGCAGATTGGAAACCCTCTTTTTGTGGAATTTGCAAGTGGAGATTTCAAGCGTTTTGGGGCCAACGGTAGAAAAGGAATTATCCTCTTATAAAAACTAGAGAGAATCATTCTCAGAAACCACTTTGTGATGTGTGCGTTCCCCTCACAGATTTTAACCTTTCTTTTCATAGAGCAGTTTGGACACACTCTGTTTGTGAAGTCTGCAATTGGATATTTGGCCCTCTTGGAGGATTTCATAGGAAGCGGGATTTCTTCATCTAATGCTACACAGAAGATTTCTCAGTAACTTCGTTGATTTCTCTGTGTTCAACTAACAGAGTTCAACCTTCCCTTAGAGATAGCAGATTGGAAACCCACTTTTTGCGGAATTTGCAAGTGGAGATTTCAAGCGCTTTGGGGCCAACGGTAGAAAAGGAAATATCCTCGTATAAAAAGTGGAGAGAATCATTCTCAGAAACCACTTTGTGATGTGTGCGTTCCACTCACAGAGTTTAACCTTTCCTTTCATAGAGCAGTTTGGAAACACTCTGTTTGTGAAGACTGCAAGTGGATATTTGGACCTCTTTGAGGATTTCTTTGGAAATGGGATTTCGTCATCAAATGCTAGAAGGAAGAATTCTCAGAAACTTCTTTGATTTGTGCGTGTTCAACTAACACAGCTGAACCATCCTTTAGACAGAGCAGATTGGAAACCATCTTTTTGAGGAATTTGCTTGTGGAGATTTCAAGCGTTTTGGGGCCAACGGTAGAAAAGGAAATATCCTCGTATAAAAACTGGAGTGAATCATTTTCAGAAACCACTTTGTGTTGTGCGCGTTCCACTCACAGAGTTTAACCTTTCTTTTCATTGAGCAGTTTGGAAACACTCTGTTTGTAAAGTCTGCAAGTGGATATTTGGACCTCTTTGAGGATTTCGTTGGAAGCGGGATTTCTTCATCTAATGCTACACAGAAGATTTCTCAGTAACTTCGTTGATTTGTGTGTGTTCAAATAACAGAGTTCAACCTTCCCTTAGAGATAGCAGCTTGGAAACCCTCTTTTTGTGGAATTTGCAAGTGGAGATTTCAAGCGCTTTGGGGCCAACGGTAG
Organism: Gorilla gorilla gorilla; assembly: GCF_029281585.2. Classification (NCBI taxonomy): domain Eukaryota; kingdom Metazoa; phylum Chordata; class Mammalia; order Primates; family Hominidae; genus Gorilla; species Gorilla gorilla. The sequence continues at coordinate 69,739,721 of NC_073247.2, forward strand.
AAAAGGAAATATCTTCGTATAAAAACTACAGAGAACCATTCTCGGAAACCACTTTGTGTTGTGCGCGTTCCACTCACAGAGTTTAACCTTTCTTTTCATAGAGCAGTTTGGAAACACTCTGTTTGTGAAGTCTGCAAGTGGATATTTGGACCTCTTTGAGGATTTCGTTGGAATCGGGATTTCTTCATCTAATGCTAGAAGGAAGAATTCTCAGAAATTTCTTTGATATGTGTGTGTTCAACTAACAGAGCTGAACCATCCTTTAGACAGAGCGGAATGGAAACCCTCTTTTTGAGGAATTTGCTTGTGGAGATTTCAAGCCTTTTGGGGCCAACGGTAGAAAAGGAAATATCCTCGTATAAAAACTAGAGAGAATCATTCTCAGAAACCACTTTGTGATGTGTGCGTTCCACTCACAGAGTTTAATCTTTCTTTTCATAGAACAGTTTGGAAACACTCTGTTTGTAAAGTCTGCAAGTGGATATTTGGACCTCTTTGAGGATTTCGTTGGAAGCGGGATTTCTTCATCTAATGCTACACAGAAGATTTCTCAGTAACTTCGTTGATTTCTGTGTGTTCAACTAACAGAGTTCAACCTTCCCTTAGACATAGCAGATTGGAAACCCTCTTTTTGTGGAATTTGCAAATGGAGATTTCAAGCGCTTGGGGGTCAACTGTAGAAAAGGAAATATCCTCTTATAATAACTAGAGAGAATCATTCTCAGAAACCACTTTGTGTAGTGTGCGTTCCACTCACAGAGTTCAATCTTTGCTTTCATACGGCAGTTTGGAAACACTCTGTTTGTGAAGACTGCAAGTGGATATTTGGACCTCTTTGAGGATTTCGTTGGAAACGGGATTTCTTCATCTAATGCTAGAAGGAAGAATTCCCAGAAATTTCTTTGATTTGTGTGTGTTCAGCTAACAGAGCTGAACCATCCTTTAGACAGAGCAGATAGGAAACCCTCTTTTTGAGGAATTTGCTTGTGGAGATTTCAAGCGTTTTGGGGCCAACTGTAGAAAAGAAATATCCAGGTATAAAAACTAGAGAGAATCATTCTCAGAAACCACTTTGGATGTGTGCGTTCCACTCACAGAGTTTAACCTTTCTTTTCATAGAACAGTTTGGAAACACTCTGTTTGTAAAGTCTGCAAGTGGATATTTGGACCTTTTGAGGATTTCGTTGGAAACGGGATTTCTTCATCTAATGCTACACAGAAGATTTCTCAGTAACTTCGTTGATTTGTGTGTGTTCAACTAACAGAGTTCAACCTTTCCTTAGACATAGCAGATTGGAATCCCTCTTTTTGTGGAACTTGCAAGTGGAGATTTCAAGCGTTTTTGGGGCCAACGGTAGAAAAGGAAATATCCTCGTATAAAAAATAGAGAGAATCATTCTCAGAAACCGCTTTGTGATGTGTGCGTTCCACTCACAGAGTTTAACCTTTCCTTTCATAGAGCAGTTTGGACACACTATGTTTGTGAAGTCTGCAAGTGGATATTTGGACCTCTTTGAGGATTTCTTTGGAAGCGGGATTTCATCATCTAATGCTACACAGAAGATTTCTCTGTAACTTCGTTGATTTCTGTGTGTTCAACTAACAGAGCTGAACCATCCTTTAGACAGAGCAGATTGGAAACCCTCTTTTTGAGAAATTTGCTTTTGGGGATTTCAAGCGTTTTGGGGCCAACGGTAGAAAAGGAAATATCCTCGTATAAAAACTAGAGAGAATCATTCTCAGAAACCGCTTTGTGATGTGTGCGTTCCCCTCACGGAGTTTAACCTTTCTTTTCATAGAGCAGTTTGGACACACTCTGTTTGTGAAGTCTGCAAGTGGATATTTGGACCTCTTTGAGGATTTCGTTGGAAGCGGGATTTCTTCATCTAATGCTACACAGAAGATTTCTCAGTAACTTCGTTGATTTCTCTGTGTTCAACTAACAGAGTTCAACCTTCCCTTAGACATAGCAGATTGGAAACCCTCTTTTTGTGGAATTTGCAAGTGGAGATTTCAAGCGCTTTGGGGCCAACGGTAGAAAAGGAAATATCCTCGTATAAAAACTAGAGAGAATCATTCTCAGAAACCACTTTGTGATGTGTGCGTTCCACTCACAGAGTTTAACCTTTCTTTTCATAGAACAGTTTGGAAACACTCTGTTTGTAAAGTCTGCAAGTGGATATTTGGACCTCTTTGAGGATTTCGTTGGAAGCGGGATTTCTTCATCTAATGCTACACAGAAGATTTCTCAGTAACTTCGTTGATTTGTGTGTGTTCAAATAACAGAGTTCAACCTTCCCTTAGAGATAGCAGCTTGGAAACCCTCTTTTTGTGGAATTTGCAAGTGGAGATTTCAAGCGCTTTGGGGCCAACGGTAGAAAAGGAAATATCTTCGTATAAAAACTACAGAGAACCATTCTCAGAAACCACTTTGTGTTGTGCGCGTTCCACTCACAGAGTTTAACCTTTCTTTTCATAGAGCAGTTTGGAAACACTCTGTTTGTGAAGTCTGCAAGTGGATATTTGGACCTCTTTGAGGATTTCGTTGGAATCGGGATTTCTTCATCTAATGCTAGAAGGAAGAATTCTCAGAAATTTCTTTGATATGTGTGTGTTCAACTAACAGAGCTGAACCATCCTTTAGACAGAGCAGAATGGAAACCCTCTTTTTGAGGAATTTGCTTGTGGAGATTTCAAGCCTTTTGGGGCCAACGGTAGAAAAGGAAATATCCTCGTATAAAAACCAGAGAGAATCATTCTCAGAAACCACTTTGTGATGTGTGCGTTCCACTCACAGAGTTTAATCTTTCTTTTCATCGAACAGTTTGGAAACACTCTGTTTGTAAAGTCTGCAAGTGGATATTTGGACCTCTTTGAGGATTTCGTTGGAAGCGGGATTTCTTCATCTAATGCTACACAGAAGATTTCTCAGTAACTTCGTTGATTTCTGTGTGTTCAACTAACAGAGTTCAACCTTCCCTTAGACATAGCAGATTGGAAACCCTCTTTTTGTGGAATTTGCAAATGGAGATTTCAAGCGCTTGGGGGTCAACTGTAGAAAAGGAAATATCCTCGTATAAAAACTAGAGAGAATCATTCTCAGAAACCACTTTGTGTAGTGTGCGTTCCACTCACAGAGTTCAATCTTTGCTTTCATACGGCAGTTTGGAAACACTCTGTTTGTGAAGACTGCAAGTGGATATTTGGACCTCTTTGAGGATTTCGTTGGAAACGGGATTTCTTCATCTAATGCTAGAAGGAAGAATTCCCAGAAATTTCTTTGATTTGTCTGTGTTCAGCAAACAGAGCTGAACCATCCTTTAGACAGAGCAGATTGGAAACCCTCTTTTTGAGGAATTTGCTTGTGGAGATTTCAAGCGTTTTGGGGCCAACTGTAGAAAAGAAATATCCTGGTATAAAAACTAGAGAGAATCATTCTCAGAAACCACTTTGGATGTGTGCGTTCCACTCACAGAGTTTAACCTTTCTTTTCATAGAACAGTTTGGAAACACTCTGTTTGTAAAGTCTGCAAGTGGATATTTGGACCTCTTTGAGGATTTCGTTGGAAACGGGATTTCTTCATCTAATGCTACACAGAAGATTTCTCAGTAACTTCGTTGATTTGTGTGTGTTCAACTAACAGAGTTCAACCTTCCCTTAGACATAGCAGATAGGAAACCCTCTTTTTGTGGAACTTGCAAGTGGAGATTTCAAGCGATTTTGGGGCCAACGGTAGAAAAGGAAATATCCTCGTATAAAAAATAGAGAGAATCATTCTCAGAAACCGCTTTGTGATGTGTGCGTTCCCCTCAAGGAGTTTAACCTTTCTTTTCATAGAGCAGTTTGGACACACTATGTTTGTGAAGTCTGCAAGTGGATATTTGGACCTCTTTGAGGATTTCTTTGGAAGCGGGATTTCATCATCTAATGCTACACAGAAGATTTCTCAGTAGCTTCGTTGATTTCTGTGTGTTCAACCAACAGAGCTGAACCATACTTTAGACAGAGCAGATTGGAAACCCTCTTTTTGAGAAATTTGCTTTTGGGGATTTCAAGCGTTTTGGGGCCAACGGTAGAAAAGGAAATATCCTCGTATAAAAACTAGAGAGAATCATTCTCAGAAACCGCTTTGTGATGTGTGCGTTCCCCTCACGGAGTTTAACCTTTCTTTTCATAGAGCAGTTTGGACACACTCTGTTTGTGAAGTCTGCAAGTGGATATTTGGACCTCTTTGAGGATTTCGTTGGAAGCGGGATTTCTTCATCTAATGCTAGAAGGAAGAATTCTCAGTAACTTCGTTGATTTCTGTGTGTTCAACTAACAGAGTTCAACCTTCCCTTAGACATAGCAGTTTGGAAACCCTCTTTTTGTGGAATTTGCAAGTGGAGATTTCAAGCGCTTTGGGGCCAACGGTAGAAAAGGAAATATCCTCGTATAAAAACTAGAGAGAATCATTCTCAGAAACCACTTTGTGTAGTCTGCGTTCCACTCACAGAGTTCAATCTTTCCTTTCATAGAGCAGTTTGGAAACACTCTGTTTGTGAAGACTGCAAGTGGATATTTGGACCTCTTTGAGGATTTCGTTGGATACGGGATTTCTTCATCTAATGCTAGAAGGAAGAATTCCCAGAAATTCCTTTGATTTGTGTGTGTTCAGCTAACAGAGCTGAACCATCCTTTAGACAGAGCAGATTGGAAACCCTCTTTTTGAGGAATTTGCTTGTGGAGATTACAAGCGTTTTGGGGCCAACGGTAGAAAAGGAAATATCCTGGTATAAAAACTAGAGAGAATCATTCTCAGAAACCACTTTGTGATGTGTGCGTTCCACTCACACAGTTTAACCTTTCTTTTCATAGAACAGTTTGGAAACACTCTGTTTGTAAAGTCTGCAAGTGGATATTTGGACCTCTTTGAGGATTTCGTTGGAAGCGGGATTTCTTCTTCTAATGCTACACAGAAGATTTCTCAGTAACTTCGTTGATTTGTGTGTGTTCAAATAACAGAGTTCAACCTTCCCTTAGAGATAGCAGCTTGGAAACCCTCTTTTTGTGGAATTTGCAAGTGGAGATTTCAAGCGTTTTGGGGCCAACGGTAGAAAAGGAAATATCCTCGTATAAAAACTGGAGAGAACCATTCTCAGAAACCACTTTGTGTTGTGCGCGTTCCACTCACAGAGTTTAACCTTTCTTTTCATAGAGCAGTTTGGAAACACTCTGTTTGTGAAGTCTGCAAGTGGATATTTGGACCTCTTTGAGGATTTCGTTGGAATCGGGATTTCTTCATCTAATGCTAGAAGGAAGAATTCTCAGAAATTTCTTTGATATGTGTGTGTTCAACTAACAGAGCTGAACCATCCTTTAGACAGAGCAGAATGGAAACCCTCTTTTTGAGGAATTTGCTTGTGGAGATTTCAAGCCTTTTGGGGCCAACGGTAGAAAAGGAAATATCCTCGTATAAAAACTAGAGAGAATCATTCTCAGAAACCACTTTGTGATGTGTGCGTTCCACTCACAGAGTTTAACCTTTCTTTTCATAGAACAGTTTGGAAACACTCTGTTTGTAAAGTCTGCAAGTGGATATTTGGACCTCTTTGAGGATTTCGTTGGAAGCGGGATTTCTTCATCTAATGCTACACAGAAGATTTCTCAGTAACTTCGTTGATTTCTGTGTGTTCAACTAACAGAGTTCAACCTTCCCTTAGACATAGCAGATTGGAAACCCTCTTTTTGTGGAATTTGCAAATGGAGATTTCAAGCGCTTGGGGGTCAACTGTAGAAAAGGAAATATCCTCGTATAAAAACTGGAGAGAATCATTCTCAGAAACCACTTTGTGTAGTGTGCGTTCCACTCACAGAGTTCAATCTTTGCTTTCATACGGCAGTATGGAAACACTCTGTTTGTGAAGACTGCAAGTGGATATTTGGACCTCTTTGAGGATTTCGTTGGAAACGGGATTTCTTCATCTAATGCTAGAAGGAAGAATTCCCAGAAATTTCTTTGATTTGTCTGTGTTCAGCTAACAGAGCTGAACCATCCTTTAGACAGAGCAGATTGGAAACCCTCTTTTTGAGGAATTAGCTTGTGGAGATTTCAAGCGTTTTGGGGCCAACTGTAGAAAAGAAATATCCTGGTATAAAAACTAGAGAGAATCATTCTCAGAAACCACTTTGTGATGTGTGCGTTCCCCTCACAGATTTTAACCTTTCTTTTCATAGAGCAGTTTGGACACACTCTGTTTGTGAAGTCTGCAATTGGATATTTGGCCCTCTTTGAGGATTTCATAGGAAGCGGGATTTCTTCATCTAATGCTGCACAGAAGATTTCTCAGTAACTTCGTTGATTTCTGTGTGTTCAACTAACAGAGTTCAACCTTCCCTTAGAGATAGCAGATTGGAAACCCACTTTTTGTGGAATTTGCAAGTGGAGATTTCAAGCGCTTTGGGGTCAACGGTAGAAAAGGAAATATCCTCGTATAGAAAGTGGAGAGAATCATTCTCAGAAACCACTTTGTGATGTGTGCGTTCCACTCACAGAGTTTAACCTTTCCTTTCATAGAGCAGTTGGGAAACACTCTGTTTGTGAAGACTGCAAGTGGATATTTGGACCTCTTTGAGGATTTCTTTGGAAACGGGATTTCTTCATCTAATGCTAGAAGGAAGAATTCTCAGAAACTTCTTTGATTTGTGTGTGTTCAACTAACGGAGCTGAACCATCCTTTAGACAGAGCAGATTGGAAACCCTCTTTTTGAGGAATTTGCTTGTGGAGATTACAAGCGTTTTGGGGCCAACGGTAGAAAAGAAAATATCCTCGTATAAAAACTAGAGAGAATCATTCTCAGAAACCACTTTGTGATGTGTGCGTTCCACTCACAGAGTTTAACCTTTCTTTTCATAGAACAGTTTGGAAACACTCTGTTTGTAAAGTCTGCAAGTGGATATTTGGACCTCTTTGAGGATTTCGTTGGAAGCGGGATTTCTTCATCTAATGCTACACAGAAGATTTCTCAGTAACTTCGTTGATTTGTGTGTGTTCAACTAACAGAGTTCAACCTTCCCTTAGACATAGCAGTTTGGAAACCCTCTTTTTGTGGAATTTGCAAGGGGAGATTTCAAGAGCTTTGGGGCCAACGGTAGAAAAGGAAATATCTTCGTATAAAAACTAGAGAGAACCATTCTCAGAAACCACTTTGTGTTGTGCGCATTCCACTCACAGAGTTTAACCTTTCTTTTCATAGAGCAGTTTGGACACACTCTGTTTGTGAAGTCTGCAAGTGGATATTTGGACCTCTTTGAGGATTTCGTTGGAATCGGGATTTCTTCATCTAATGCTAGAAGGAAGAATTCTCAGAAACTTCTTTGATATGTGTGTGTTCAACTAACAGAGCTGAACCATCCTTTAGACAGAGCAGAATGGAAACCCTCTTTTTGAGGAATTTGCTTGTGGAGATTTCAAGCCTTTTGGGGCCAACGGTAGAAAAGGAAATATCCTCGTATAAAAACTAGAGAGAATCATTCTCAGAAACCACTTTGTGATGTGTGCGTTCCACTCACAGAGTTTAATCTTTCTTTTCATAGAACAGTTTGGAAACACTCTGTTTGTAAAGTCTGCAAGTGGATATTTGGACCTCTTTGAGGATTTCGTTGGAAGCGGGATTTCTTCATCTAATGCTACACAGAAGATTTCTCAGTAACTTCGTTGATTTCTGTGTGTTCAACTAACAGAGTTCAACCTTCCCTTAGACATAGCAGTTTGGAAACCCTCTTTTTGTGGAATTTGCAAGTGGAGATTTCAAGCGCTTTGGGGCCAACGGTAGAAAAGGAAATATCCTCGTATAAAAACTAGAGAGAATCATTCTCAGAAACCACTTTGTGTAGTGTGCGTTCCACTCACAGAGTTCAATCTTTCCTTTCATAGAGCAGTTTGGAAACACTCTGTTTGTGAAGACTGCAAGTGGATATTTGGACCTCTTTGAGGATTTCGTTGGAAGCGGGATTTCTTCATCTAATGCTACACAGAAGATTTCTCAGTAACTTCGTTGATTTCTGTGTGTTCAACTAACAGAGTTCAACCTTCCCTTAGACATAGCAGATTGGAAACCCTCTTTTTGTGGAATTTGCAAATGGAGATTTCAAGCGCTTTGGGGTCAACTGTAGAAAAGGAAATATCCTCTTATAAAAACTAGAGAGAATCATTCTCAGAAACCACTTTGTGTAGTGTGCGTTCCACTCACAGAGTTCAATCTTTGCTTTCATACGGCAGTTTGGAAACACTCTGTTTGTGAAGACTGCAAGTGGATATTTGGACCTCATTGAGGATTTCGTTGGAAACGGGATTTCTTCATCTAATGCTAGAAGGAAGAATTCCCAGAAATTTCTTTGATTTGTGTGTGTTCAGCTAACAGAGCTGAACCATCCTTTAGACAGAGCAGATAGGAAACCCTCTTTTTGAGGAATTTGCTTGTGGAGATTTCAAGCGTTTTGGGGCCAACTGTAGAAAAGAAATATCCTGGTATAAAAACTAGAGAGAATCATTCTCAGAAACCACTTTGGATGTGTGCGTTCCACTCACAGAGTTTCACCTTTCTTTTCATAGAACAGTTTGGAAACACTCTGTTTGTAAAGTCTGCAAGTGGATATTTGGACCTCTTTGAGGATTTCGTTGGAAACGTGATTTCTTCATCTAATGCTACACAGAAGATTTCTCAGTAACTTCGTTGATTTGTGTGTGTTCAACTAACAGAGTTCAACCTTCCCTTAGACATAGCAGATTGGAAACCCTCTTTTTGTGGAACTTGCAAGTGGAGATTTCAAGCGTTTTTGGGGCCAACGGTAGAAAAGGAAATATCCTCGTATAAAAAATAGAGAGAATCATTCTCAGAAACCGCTTTGTGATGTGTGCGTTCCACTCACAGAGTTTAACCTTTCCTTTCATAGAGCAGTTTGGACACACTATGTTTGTGAAGTCTGCAAGTGGATATTTGGACCTCTTTGAGGATTTCTTTGGAAGCGGGATTTCATCATCTAATGCTACACAGAAGATTTCTCAGTAACTTCGTTGATTTCTGTGTGTTCAACTAACAGAGCTGAACCATCCTTTAGACAGAGCAGATTGGAAACCCTCTTTTTGAGAAATTTGCTTTTGGGGATTTCAAGCATTTTGGGGCCAACGGTAGAAAAGGAAATATCCTCGTATAAAAACTAGAGAGAATCATTCTCAGAAACCGCTTTGTGATGTGTGCGTTCCCCTCACGGAGTTTAACCTTTCTTTTCATAGAGCAGTTTGGACACACTCTGTTTGTGAAGTCTGCAAGTGGATATTTGGACCTCTTTGAGGATTTCGTTGGAAGCGGGATTTCTTCATGTAATGCTACACAGAAGATTTCTCAGTAACTTCGTTGATTTCTCTGTGTTCAACTAACAGAGTTCAACCTTCCCTTAGACATAGCAGATTGGAAACCCTCTTTTTGTGGAATTTGCAAGTGGAGATTTCAAGCACTTTGGGGCCAACGGTAGAAAAGGAAATATCCTCGTATAAAAACTGGAGAGAATCATTCTCAGAAAACACTTTGTGATGTGTGCTTTCCACTCACAGAGTTTAACCTTTCCTTTCATAGAGCAGTTTGGAAACACTCTGTTTGTGAAGACTGCAAGTGGATATTTGGACCTCTTTGAGGGTTTCGTTGGAAGCGGGATTTCTTCATCTAATGCTAGAAGGAAGAATTCTCAGAAACTTCTTTGATTTGTGTGTGTTCAACTAACAGAGCTGAACCATCCTTTAGACAGAGCAGATTGGAAACCCTCTTTTTGAGGAATTTGCTTGTGGAGATTACAAGCGTTTTGGGGCCAACGGTAGAAAAGAAAATATCCTCGTATAAAAACTAGAGAGAATCATTCTCAGAAACCACTTTGTGATGTGTGCGTTCCACTCACAGAGTTTAATCTTTCTTTTCATAGAACAGTTTGGAAACACTCTGTTTGTAAAGTCTGCAAGTGGATATTTGGACCTCTTTGAGGATTTCGTTGGAAGCGGGATTTCTTCATCTAATGCTACACAGAAGATTTCTCAGTAACTTCGTTGATTTCTGTGTGTTCAACTAACAGAGTTCAACCTTCCCTTAGACATAGCAGATTGGAAACCCTCTTTTTGTGGAATTTGCAAATGGAGATTTCAAGCGCTTTGGGGTCAACTGTAGAAAAGGAAATATCCTCTTATAAAAACTAGAGAGAATCATTCTCAGAAACCACTTTGTGTAGTGTGCGTTCCACTCACAGAGTTCAATCTTTGCTTTCATACGGCAGTTTGGAAACACTCTGTTTGTGAAGACTGCAAGTGGATATTTGGACCTCTTTGAGGATTTCGTTGGAAACGGGATTTCTTCATCTAATGCTAGAAGGAAGAATTCCCAGAAATTTCTTTGATTTGTGTGTGTTCAGCTAACAGAGCTGAACCATCCTTTAGACAGAGCAGATTGGAAACCCTCTTTTTGAGGAATTTGCTTGCGGAGATTTCAAGCGTTTTTGGGCCAACTGTAGAAAAGAAATATCCTGGTATAAAAACTAGAGAGAATCATTCTCAGAAACCACTTTGGATGTGTGCGTTCCACTAACAGAGTTTCACCTTTCTTTTCATAGAACAGTTTGGAAACACTCTGTTTGTAAAGTCTGCAAGTGGATATTTGAACCTCTTTGAGGATTTCGTTGGAAACGGGATTTCTTCATCTAATGCTACACAGAAGATTTCTCAGTAACTTCGTTGATTTGTGTGTGTTCAACTAACAGAGTTCAACCTTCCCTTAGACATAGCAGATTGGAAACCCTCTTTTTGTGGAACTTGCAAGTGGAGATTTCAAGCGTTTTTGGGGCCAACGGTAGAAAAGGAAATATCCTCGTATAAAAAATAGAGAGAATCATTCTCAGAAACCGCTTTGTGATGTGTGCGTTCCACTCACAGAGTTTAACCTTTCCTTTCATAGAGCAGTTTGGACACACTATGTTTGTGAAGTCTGCAAGTTGATATTTGGACCTCTTTGAGGATTTCTTTGGAAGCGGGATTTCATCCTCTAATGCTACACAGAAGATTTCTCAGTAACTTCGTTGATTTCTGTGTGTTCAACTAACAGAGCTGAACCATCCTTTAGACAGAGCAGATTGGAAACCCTCTTTTTGAGAAATTTGCTTTTGGGGATTTCAAGCGTTTTGGGGCCAACGGTAGAAAAGGAAATATCCTCGTATAAAAACTAGAGAGAATCATTCTCAGAAACCGCTTTGTGATGTGTGCGTTCCCCTCACGGAGTTTAACCTTTCTTTTCATAGAGCAGTTTGGACACACTCTGTTTGTGAAGTCTGCAAGTGGATATTTGGACCTCTTTGAGGATTTCGTTGGAAGCGGGATTTCTTCATCTAATGCTACACAGAAGATTTCTCAGTAACTTCGTTGATTTCTCTGTGTTCAACTAACAGAGTTCAACCTTCCCTTAGACATAGCAGATTGGAAACCCTCTTTTTGTGGAATTTGCAAGTGGAGATTTCAAGCGCTTTGGGGCCAACTGTAGAAAAGGAAATATCCTCGTATAAAAACTGGAGAGAATCATTCTCAGAAAACACTTTGTGATGTGTGCGTTCCACTCACAGAGTTTAACCTTTCCTTTCATAGAGCAGTTTGGAAACACTCTGTTTGTGAAGACTGCAAGTGGATATTTGGACCTCTTTGAGGGTTTCGTTGGAAACGGGATTTCTTCATCTAATGCTAGAAGGAAGAATTCTCAGAAACTTCTTTGATTTGTGTGTGTTCAACTAACAGAGCTGAACCATCCTTTAGACAGAGCAGATTGGAAACCCTCTTTTTGAGGAATTTGCTTGTGGAGATTACAAGCGTTTTGGGGCCAACGGTAGAAAAGAAAATATCCTCGTATAAAAACTAGAGAGAATCATTCTCAGAAACCACTTTGTGATGTGTGCGTTCCACTCACAGAGTTTAACCTTTCTTTTCATAGAACAGTTTGGAAACACTCTGTTTGTAAAGTCTGCAAGTGGATATTTGGACCTCTTTGAGGATTTCGTTGGAAGCGGGATTTCTTCATCTAATGCTACACAGAAGATTTCTCAGTAACTTCGTTGATTTGTGTGTGTTCAACTAACAGAGTTCAACCTTCCCTTAGACATAGCAGATTGGAAACCCTCTTTTTGTGGAATTTGCAAGTGGAGATTTCAAGCGTTTTGGGGCCAACGGTAGAAAAGGAATTATCCTCTTATAAAAACTAGAGAGAATCATTCTCAGAAACCACTTTGTGATGTGTGCGTTCCCCTCACAGATTTTAACCTTTCTTTTCATAGAGCAGTTTGGACACACTCTGTTTGTGAAGTCTGCAATTGGATATTTGGCCCTCTTGGAGGAATTCATAGGAAGCGGGATTTCTTCATCTAATGCTACACAGAAGATTTCTCAGTAACTTCGTTGATTTCTCTGTGTTCAACTAAGAGAGTTCAACCTTCCCTTAGAGATAGCAGATTGGAAACCCACTTTTTGCGGAATTTGCAAGTGGAGATTTCAAGCGCTTTGGGGCCAACGGTAGAAAAGGAAATATCCTCGTATAAAAAGTGGAGAGAATCATTCTCAGAAACCACTTTGTGATGTGTGCGTTCCACTCACAGAGTTTAACCTTTCCTTTCATAGAGCAGTTTGGAAACACTCTGTTTGTGAAGACTGCAAGTGGATATTTGGACCTCTTTGAGGATTTCTTTGGAAATGGGATTTCTTCATCTAATGCTAGAAGGAAGAATTCTCAGAAACTTCTTTGATTTGTGCGTGTTCAACTAACAGAGCTGAACCATCCTTTAGACAGAGCAGATTGGAAACCATCTTTTTGAGGAATTTGCTTGTGGAGATTTCAAGCGTTTTGGGGCCAACGGTAGAAAAGGAAATATCCTCGTATAAAAACTGGAGTGAATCATTTTCAGAAACCACTTTGTGTTGTGCGCGTTCCACTCACAGAGTTTAACCTTTCTTTTCATTGAGCAGTTTGGAAACACTCTGTTTGTAAAGTCTGCAAGTGGATATTTGGACCTCTTTGAGGATTTCGTTGGAAGCGGGATTTCTTCATCTAATGCTACACAGAAGATTTCTCAGTAACTTCGTTGATTTGTGTGTGTTCAACTAACAGAGTTCAACCTTCCCTTAGAGATAGCAGCTTGGAAACCCTCTTTTTGTGGAATTTGCAAGTGGAGATTTCAAGCGCTTTGGGGCCAACGGTAGAAAAGGAAATATCTTCGTATAAAAACTAGAGAGAACCATTCTCAGAAACCACTTTGTGTTGTGCGCATTCCACTCACAGAGTTTAACCTTTCTTTTCATAGAGCAGTTTGGAAACACTCTGTTTGTGAAGTCTGCAAGTGGATATTTGGACCTCTTTGAGGATTTCGTTGGAATCGGGATTTCTTCATCTAATGCTAGAAGGAAGAATTCTCAGAAACTTCTTTGATATGTGTGTGTTCAACTAACAGAGCTGAACCATCCTTTAGACAGAGCAGAATGGAAACCCTCTTTTTGAGGAATTTGCTTGTGGAGATTTCAAGCCTTTTGGGGCCAACGTTAGAAAAGGAAATTTCCTCGTATAAAAACTAGAGAGAATCATTCTCAGAAACCACTTTGTGATGTGTGCGTTCCACTCACAGAGTTTAATCTTTCTTTTCATAGAACAGTTTGGAAACACTCTGTTTGTAAACTCTGCAAGTGGATATTTGGACCTCTTTGAGGATTTCGTTGGAAGCGGGATTTCTTCATCTAATGCTACACAGAAGATTTCTCAGTAACTTCGTTGATTTCTGTGTGTTCAACTAACAGAGTTCAACCTTCCCTTAGACATAGCAGTTTGGAAACCCTCTTTTTGTGGAATTTGCAAGTGGAGATTTCAAGCGCTTTGGGGTCAACTGTAGAAAAGGAAATATCCTCGTATAAAAACTAGAGAGAATCATTCTCAGAAACCACTTTGTGTAGTGTGCGTTCCACTCACAGAGTTCAATCTTTCCTTTCATAGAGCAGTTTGGAAACACTCTGTTTGTGAAGACTGCAAGTGGATATTTGGACCTCTTTGAGGATTTCGTTGGATACGGGATTTCTTCATCTAATGCTAGAAGGAAGAATTCCCAGAAATTCCTTTGATTTGTGTGTGTTCAGCTAACAGAGCTGAACCATCCTTTAGACAGAGCAGATTGGAAACCCTCTTTTTGAGGAATTTGCTTGTGGAGATTACAAGCGTTTTGGGGCCAACGGTAGAAAAGGAAATATCCTCGTATAAAAACTAGAGAGAATCATTCTCAGAAACCACTTTGTGATGTGTGCGTTCCACTCACAGAGTTTAACCTTTCTTTTCATAGAACAGTTTGGAAACACTCTGTTTGTAAAGTCTGCAAGTGGATATTTGGACCTCTTTGAGGATTTCGTTGGAAGCGGGATTTCTTCATCTAATGCTACACAGAAGATTTCTCAGTAACTTCGTTGATTTGTGTGTGTTCAAATAACAGAGTTCAACCTTCCCTTAGAGATAGCAGCTTGGAAACCCTCTTTTTGTGGAATTTGCAAGTGGAGATTTCAAGCGCTTTGGGGCCAACGGTAGAAAAGGAAATATCTTCGTATAAAAACTACAGAGAACCATTCTCAGAAACCACTTTGTGTTGTGCGCGTTCCACTCACAGAGTTTAACCTTTCTTTTCATAGAGCAGTTTGGAAACACTCTGTTTGTGAAGTCTGCAAGTGGATATTTGGACCTCTTTGAGGATTTCGTTGGAATCGGGATTTCTTCATCTAATGCTAGAAGGAAGAATTCTCAGAAATTTCTTTGATATGTGTGTGTTCAACTAACAGAGCTGAACCATCCTTTAGACAGAGCAGAATGGAAACCCTCTTTTTGAGGAATTTGCTTGTGGAGATTTCAAGCCTTTTGGGGCCAACGGTAGAAAAGGAAATATCCTCGTATAAAAACTAGAGAGAATCATTCTCAGAAACCACTTTGTGATGTGTGCGTTCCACTCACAGAGTTTAATCTTTCTTTTCATAGAACAGTTTGGAAACACTCTGTTTGTAAAGTCTGCAAGTGGATATTTGGACCTCTTTGAGGATTTCGTTGGAAGCGGGATTTCTTCATCTAATGCTACACAGAAGATTTCTCAGTAACTTCGTTGATTTCTGTGTGTTCAACTAACAGAGTTCAACCTTCCCTTAGACATAGCAGATTGGAAACCCTCTTTTTGTGGAATTTGCAAATGGAGATTTCAAGCGCTTTGGGGTCAACTGTAGAAAAGGAAATATCCTCTTATAAAAACTAGAGAGAATCATTCTCAGAAACCACTTTGTGTAGTGTGCGTTCCACTCACAGAGTTCAATCTTTGCTTTCATACGGCAGTTTGGAAACACTCTGTTTGTGAAGACTGCAAGTGGATATTTGGACCTCTTTGAGGATTTCGTTGGAAACGGGATTTCTTCATCTAATGCTAGAAGGAAGAATTCCCAGAAATTTCTTTGATTTGTGTGTGTTCAGCTAACAGAGCTGAACCATCCTTTAGACAGAGCAGATTGGAAACCCTCTTTTTGAGGAATTTGCTTGTGGAGATTTCAAGCGTTTTGGGGCCAACTGTAGAAAAGATATATCCTGGTATAAAAACTAGAGAGAATCATTCTCAGAAACCACTTTGGATGTGTGCGTTCCACTCACAGAGTTTAACCTTTCTTTTCATAGAACAGTTTGGAAACACTCTGTTTGTAAAGTCTGCAAGTGGATATTTGGACCTCTTTGAGGATTTCGTTGGAAACGGGATTTCTTCATCTAATGCTACACAGAAGATTTCTCAGTAACTTCGTTGATTTGTGTGTGTTCAACTAACAGAGTTCAACCTTCCCTTAGACATAGCAGATTGGAAACCCTCTTTTTGAGAAATTTGCTTTTGGGGATTTCAAGCGTTTTGGGGCCAACGGTAGAAAAGGAAATATCCTCGTATAAAAACTAGAGAGAATCATTCTCAGAAACCGCTTTGTGATGTGTGCATTCCCCTCACGGAGTTTAACCTTTCTTTTCATAGAGCAGTTTGGACACACTCTGTTTGTGAAGTCTGCAAGTGGATATTTGGACCTCTTTGAGGATTTCGTTGGAAGCGGGATTTCTTCATCTAATGCTACACAGAAGATTTCTCAGTAACTTCGTTGATTTCTCTGTGTTCAACTAACAGAGTTCAACCTTCCCTTAGACATAGCAGATTGGAAACCCTCTTTTTGTGGAATTTGCAAGTGGAGATTTCAAGCGCTTTGGGGCCAACGGTAGAAAAGGAAATATCCTCGTATAAAAACTAGAGAGAATCATTCTCAGAAACCACTTTGTGTAGTGTGCGTTCCACTCACAGAGTTCAATCTTTCCTTTCATAGAGCAGTTTGGAAACACTCTGTTTGTGAAGACTGCAAGTGGATATTTGGACCTCTTTGAGGATTTCGTTGGATACGGGATTTCTTCATCTAATGCTAGAAGGAAGAATTCCCAGAAATTCCTTTGATTTGTGTGTGTTCAGCTAACAGAGCTGAACCATCCTTTAGACAGAGCAGATTGGAAACCATCTTTTTGAGGAATTTGCTTGTGGAGATTACAAGCGTTTTGGGGCCAACGGTAGAAAAGGAAATATCCTCGTATAAAAACTAGAGAGAATCATTCTCAGAAACCACTTTGTGATGTGTGCGTTCCACTCACAGAGTTTAACCTTTCTTTTCATAGAACAGTTTGGAAACACTCTGTTTGTAAAGTCTGCAAGTGGATATTTGGACCTCTTTGAGGATTTCGTTGGAAGCGGGATTTCTTCATCTAATGCTACACAGAAGATTTCTCAGTAACTTCGTTGATTTGTGTGTGTTCAACTAACAGAGTTCAACCTTCCCTTAGAGATAGCAGCTTGGAAACCCTCTTTTTGTGGAATTTGCAAGTGGAGATTTCAAGCGCTTTGGGGCCAACGGTAGAAAAGGAAATATCTTCGTATAAAAACTACAGAGAACCATTCTCAGAAACCACTTTGTGTTGTGCGCGTTCCACTCACAGAGTTTAACCTTTCTTTTCATAGAGCAGTTTGGAAACACTCTGTTTGTGAAGTCTGCAAGTGGATATTTGGACCTCTTTGAGGATTTCGTTGGAATCGGGATTTCTTCATCTAATGCTAGAAGGAAGAATTCTCAGAAATTTCTTTGATATGTGTGTGTTCAACTAACAGAGCTGAACCATCCTTTAGACAGAGCAGTATGGAAACCCTCTTTTTGAGGAATTTGCTTGTGGAGATTTCAAGCCTTTTGGGGCCAACGGTAGAAAAGGAAATATCCTCGTATAAAAACCAGAGAGAATCATTCTCAGAAACCACTTTGTGATGTGTGCGTTCCACTCACAGAGTTTAATCTTTCTTTTCATAGAACAGTTTGGAAACACTCTGTTTGTAAAGTCTGCAAGTGGATATTTGGACCTCTTTGAGGATTTCGTTGGAAGCGGGATTTCTTCATCTAATGCTACACAGAAGATTTCTCAGTAACTTCGTTGATTTCTGTGTGTTCAACTAACAGAGTTCAACCTTCCCTTAGACATAGCAGATTGGAAACCCTCTTTTTGTGGAATTTGCAAATGGAGATTTCAAGCGCTTTGGGGTCAACTGTAGAAAAGGAAATATGCTCGTATAAAAACTAGAGAGAATCATTCTGAGAAACCACTTTGTGTAGTGTGCGTTCCACTCACAGAGTTCAATCTTTGCTTTCATACGGCAGTTTGGAAACACTCTGTTTGTGAAGACTGCAAGTGGATATTTGGACCTCTTTGAGGATTTCGTTGGAAACGGGATTTCTTCATCTAATGCTAGAAGGAAGAATTCCCAGAAATTTCTTTGATTTGTCTGTGTTCAGCTAACAGAGCTGAACCATCCTTTAGACAGAGCAGATTGGAAACCCTCTTTTTGAGGAATTTGCTTGTGGAGATTTCAAGCGTTTTGGGGCCAACTGTAGAAAAGAAATATCCTGGTATAAAAACTAGAGAGAATCATTCTCAGAAACCACTTTGGATGTGTGCGTTCCACTCACAGAGTTTAACCTTTCTTTTCATAGAACAGTTTGGAAACACTCTGTTTGTAAAGTCTGCAAGTGGATATTTGGACCTCTTTGAGGATTTCGTTGGAAACGGGATTTCTTCATCTAATGCTACACAGAAGATTTCTCAGTAACTTCGTTGATTTGTGTGTGTTCAACTAACAGAGTTCAACCTTCCCTTAGACATAGCAGATTGGAAACCCTCTTTTTGTGGAACTTGCAAGTGGAGATTTCAAGCGATTTTGGGGCCAACGGTAGAAAAGGAAATATCCTCGTATAAAAAATAGAGAGAATCATTCTCAGAAACCGCTTTGTGATGTGTGCGTTCCCCTCAAGGAGTTTAACCTTTCTTTTCATAGAGCAGTTTGGACACACTATGTTTGTGAAGTCTGCAAGTGGATATTTGGACCTCTTTGAGGATTTCTTTGGAAGCGGGATTTCATCATCTAATGCTACACAGAAGATTTCTCAGTAGCTTCGTTGATTTCTGTGTGTTCAACTAACAGAGCTGAACCATACTTTAGACAGAGCAGATTGGAAACCCTCTTTTTGAGAAATTTGCTTTTGGGGATTTCAAGCGTTTTGGGGCCAACGGTAGAAAAGGAAATATCCTCGTATAAAAACTAGAGAGAATCATTCTCAGAAACCGCTTTGTGATGTGTGCGTTCCCCTCACGGAGTTTAACCTTTCTTTTCATAGAGCAGTTTGGACACACTCTGTTTGTGAAGTCTGCAAGTGGATATTTGGACCTCTTTGAGGATTTCGTTGGAAGCGGGATTTCTTCATCTAATGCTAGAAGGAAGAATTCTCAGTAACTTCGTTGATTTCTGTGTGTTCAACTAACAGAGTTCAACCTTCCCTTAGACATAGCAGTTTGGAAACCCTCTTTTTGTGGAATTTGCAAGTGGAGATTTCAAGCGCTTTGGGGCCAACGGTAGAAAAGGAAATATCCTCGTATAAAAACTAGAGAGAATCATTCTCAGAAACCACTTTGTGTAGTCTGCGTTCCACTCACAGAGTTCAATCTTTCCTTTCATAGAGCAGTTTGGAAACACTCTGTTTGTGAAGACTGCAAGTGGATATTTGGACCTCTTTGAGGATTTCGTTGGATACGGGATTTCTTCATCTAATGCTACACAGAAGATTTCTCAGTAACTTCGTTGATTTGTGTGTGTTCAAATAACAGAGTTCAACCTTCCCTTAGAGATAGCAGCTTGGAAACCCTCTTTTTGTGGAATTTGCAAGTGGAGATTTCAAGCGCTTTGGGGCCAACGGTAGAAAAGGAAATATCTTCGTATAAAAACTACAGAGAACCATTCTCAGAAACCACTTTGTGTTGTGCGCGTTCCACTCACAGAGTTTAACCTTTCTTTTCATAGAGCAGTTTGGAAACACTCTGTTTGTGAAGTCTGCAAGTGGATATTTGGACCTCTTTGAGGATTTCGTTGGAATCGGGATTTCTTCATCTAATGCTAGAAGGAAGAATTCTCAGAAATTTCTTTGATATGTGTGTGTTCAACTAACAGAGCTGAACCATCCTTTAGACAGAGCAGAATGGAAACCCTCTTTTTGAGGAATTTGCTTGTGGAGATTTCAAGCCTTTTGGGGCCAACGGTAGAAAAGGAAATATCCTCGTATAAAAACTAGAGAGAATCATTCTCAGAAACCACTTTGTGATGTGTGCGTTCCACTCACAGAGTTTAATCTTTCTTTTCATAGAACAGTTTGGAAACACTCTGTTTGTAAAGTCTGCAAGTGGATATTTGGACCTCTTTGAGGATTTCGTTGGAAGCGGGATTTCTTCATCTAATGCTACACAGAAGATTTCTCAGTAACTTCGTTGATTTCTGTGTGTTCAACTAACAGAGTTCAACCTTCCCTTAGACATAGCAGATTGGAAACCCTCTTTTTGTGGAATTTGCAAATGGAGATTTCAAGCGCTTTGGGGTCAACTGTAGAAAAGGAAATATCCTCTTATAAAAACTAGAGAGAATCATTCTCAGAAACCACTTTGTGTAGTGTGCGTTCCACTCACAGAGTTCAATCTTTGCTTTCATACGGCAGTTTGGAAACACTCTGTTTGTGAAGACTGCAAGTGGATATTTGGACCTCTTTGAGGATTTCGTTGGAAACGGGATTTCTTCATCTAATGCTAGAAGGAAGAATTCCCAGAAATTTCTTTGATTTGTGTGTGTTCAGCTAACAGAGCTGAACCATCCTTTAGACAGAGCAGATTGGAAACCCTCTTTTTGAGGAATTTGCTTGTGGAGATTTCAAGCGTTTTGGGGCCAACTGTAGAAAAGATATATCCTGGTATAAAAACTAGAGAGAATCATTCTCAGAAACCACTTTGGATGTGTGCGTTCCACTCACAGAGTTTAACCTTTCTTTTCATAGAACAGTTTGGAAACACTCTGTTTGTAAAGTCTGCAAGTGGATATTTGGACCTCTTTGAGGATTTCGTTGGAAACGGGATTTCTTCATCTAATGCTACACAGAAGATTTCTCAGTAACTTCGTTGATTTGTGTGTGTTCAACTAACAGAGTTCAACCTTCCCTTAGACATAGCAGATTGGAAACCCTCTTTTTGAGAAATTTGCTTTTGGGGATTTCAAGCGTTTTGGGGCCAACGGTAGAAAAGGAAATATCCTCGTATAAAAACTAGAGAGAATCATTCTCAGAAACCGCTTTGTGATGTGTGCATTCCCCTCACGGAGTTTAACCTTTCTTTTCATAGAGCAGTTTGGACACACTCTGTTTGTGAAGTCTGCAAGTGGATATTTGGACCTCTTTGAGGATTTCGTTGGAAGCGGGATTTCTTCATCTAATGCTACACAGAAGATTTCTCAGTAACTTCGTTGATTTCTCTGTGTTCAACTAACAGAGTTCAACCTTCCCTTAGACATAGCAGATTGGAAACCCTCTTTTTGTGGAATTTGCAAGTGGAGATTTCAAGCGCTTTGGGGCCAACGGTAGAAAAGGAAATATCCTCGTATAAAAACTAGAGAGAATCATTCTCAGAAACCACTTTGTGTAGTGTGCGTTCCACTCACAGAGTTCAATCTTTCCTTTCATAGAGCAGTTTGGAAACACTCTGTTTGTGAAGACTGCAAGTGGATATTTGGACCTCTTTGAGGATTTCGTTGGATACGGGATTTCTTCATCTAATGCTAGAAGGAAGAATTCCCAGAAATTCCTTTGATTTGTGTGTGTTCAGCTAACAGAGCTGAACCATCCTTTAGACAGAGCAGATTGGAAACCATCTTTTTGAGGAATTTGCTTGTGGAGATTACAAGCGTTTTGGGGCCAACGGTAGAAAAGGAAATATCCTCGTATAAAAACTAGAGAGAATCATTCTCAGAAACCACTTTGTGATGTGTGCGTTCCACTCACAGAGTTTAACCTTTCTTTTCATAGAACAGTTTGGAAACACTCTGTTTGTAAAGTCTGCAAGTGGATATTTGGACCTCTTTGAGGATTTCGTTGGAAGCGGGATTTCTTCATCTAATGCTACACAGAAGATTTCTCAGTAACTTCGTTGATTTGTGTGTGTTCAAATAACAGAGTTCAACCTTCCCTTAGAGATAGCAGCTTGGAAACCCTCTTTTTGTGGAATTTGCAAGTGGAGATTTCAAGCGCTTTGGGGCCAACGGTAGAAAAGGAAATATCTTCGTATAAAAACTACAGAGAACCATTCTCAGAAACCACTTTGTGTTGTGCGCGTTCCACTCACAGAGTTTAACCTTTCTTTTCATAGAGCAGTTTGGAAACACTCTGTTTGTGAAGTCTGCAAGTGGATATTTGGACCTCTTTGAGGATTTCGTTGGAATCGGGATTTCTTCATCTAATGCTAGAAGGAAGAATTCTCAGAAATTTCTTTGATATGTGTGTGTTCAACTAACAGAGCTGAACCATCCTTTAGACAGAGCAGAATGGAAACCCTCTTTTTGAGGAATTTGCTTGTGGAGATTTCAAGCCTTTTGGGGCCAACGGTAGAAAAGGAAATATCCTCGTATAAAAACCAGAGAGAATCATTCTCAGAAACCACTTTGTGATGTGTGCGTTCCACTCACAGAGTTTAATCTTTCTTTTCATAGAACAGTTTGGAATCACTCTGTTTGTAAAGTCTGCAAGTGGATATTTGGACCTCTTTGAGGATTTCGTTGGAAGCGGGATTTCTTCATCTAATGCTACACAGAAGATTTCTCAGTAACTTCGTTGATTTCTGTGTGTTCAACTAACAGAGTTCAACCTTCCCTTAGACATAGCAGATTGGAAACCCTCTTTTTGTGGAATTTGCAAATGGAGATTTCAAGCGCTTTGGGGTCAACTGTAGAAAAGGAAATATCCTCGTATAAAAACTAGAGAGAATCATTCTGAGAAACCACTTTGTGTAGTGTGCGTTCCACTCACAGAGTTCAATCTTTGCTTTCATACGGCAGTTTGGAAACACTCTGTTTGTGAAGACTGCAAGTGGATATTTGGACCTCTTTGCGGATTTCGTTGGAAACGGGATTTCTTCATCTAATGCTAGAAGGAAGAATTCCCAGAAATTTCTTTGATTTGTCTGTGTTCAGCTAACAGAGCTGAACCATCCTTTAGACAGAGCAGATTGGAAACCCTCTTTTTGAGGAATTTGCTTGTGGAGATTTCAAGCGTTTTGGGGCCAACTGTAGAAAAGAAATATCCTGGTATAAAAACTAGAGAGAATCATTCTCAGAAACCACTTTGGATGTGTGCGTTCCACTCACAGAGTTTAACCTTTCTTTTCATAGAACAGTTTGGAAACACTCTGTTTGTAAAGTCTGCAAGTGGATATTTGGACCTCTTTGAGGATTTCGTTGGAAACGGGATTTCTTCATCTAATGCTACACAGAAGATTTCTCAGTAACTTCGTTGATTTGTGTGTGTTCAACTAACAGAGTTCAACCTTCCCTTAGACATAGCAGATTGGAAACCCTCTTTTTGTGGAACTTGCAAGTGGAGATTTCAAGCGATTTTGGGGCCAACGGTAGAAAAGGAAATATCCTCGTATAAAAAATAGAGAGAATCATTCTCAGAAACCGCTTTGTGATGTGTGCGTTCCCCTCAAGGAGTTTAACCTTTCTTTTCATAGAGCAGTTTGGACACACTATGTTTGTGAAGTCTGCAAGTGGATATTTGGACCTCTTTGAGGATTTCTTTGGAAGCGGGATTTCATCATCTAATGCTACACAGAAGATTTCTCAGTAGCTTCGTTGATTTCTGTGTGTTCAACTAACAGAGCTGAACCATACTTTAGACAGAGCAGATTGGAAACCCTCTTTTTGAGAAATTTGCTTTTGGGGATTTCAAGCGTTTTGGGGCCAACGGTAGAAAAGGAAATATCCTCGTATAAAAACTAGAGAGAATCATTCTCAGAAACCGCTTTGTGATGTGTGCGTTCCCCTCACGGAGTTTAACCTTTCTTTTCATAGAGCAGTTTGGACACACTCTGTTTGTGAAGTCTGCAAGTGGATATTTGGACCTCTTTG
Organism: Gorilla gorilla gorilla; assembly: GCF_029281585.2. Lineage (NCBI taxonomy): Eukaryota > Metazoa > Chordata > Mammalia > Primates > Hominidae > Gorilla > Gorilla gorilla. Next base: position 69,763,327 of record NC_073247.2, read on the forward strand.
AGGATTTCGTTGGAAGCGAGATTTCTTCATCTAATGCTAGAAGGAAGAATTCTCAGTAACTTCGTTGATTTCTGTGTGTTCAACTAACAGAGTTCAACCTTCCCTTAGACATAGCAGTTTGGAAACCCTCTTTTTGTGGAATTTGCAAGTGGAGATTTCAAGCGCTTTGGGGCCAACGGTAGAAAAGGAAATATCCTCGTATAAAAACTAGAGAGAATCATTCTCAGAAACCACTTTGTGTAGTCTGCGTTCCACTCACAGAGTTCAATCTTTCCTTTCATAGAGCAGTTTGGAAACACTCTGTTTGTGAAGACTGCAAGTGGATATTTGGACCTCTTTGAGGATTTCGTTGGATACGGGATTTCTTCATCTAATGCTAGAAGGAAGAATTCCCAGAAATTCCTTTGATTTGTGTGTGTTCAACTAACAGAGCTGAACCATCCTTTAGACAGAGCAGATTGGAAACCCTCTTTTTGAGGAATTTGCTTGTGGAGATTACAAGCGTTTTGGGGCCAACGGTAGAAAAGGAAATATCCTCGTATAAAAACTAGAGAGAATCATTCTCAGAAACCACTTTGTGATGTGTGCGTTCCACTCACACAGTTTAACCTTTCTTTTCATAGAACAGTTTGGAAACACTCTGTTTGTAAAGTCTGCAAGTGGATATTTGGACCTCTTTGAGGATTTCGTTGGAAGCGGGATTTCTTCTTCTAATGCTACACAGAAGATTTCTCAGTAACTTCGTTGATTTGTGTGTGTTCAAATAACAGAGTTCAACCTTCCCTTAGAGATAGTAGCTTGGAAACCCTCTTTTTGTGGAATTTGCAAGTGGAGATTTCAAGCGTTTTGGGGCCAACGGTAGAAAAGGAAATATCCTCGTATAAAAACTGGAGAGAACCATTCTCAGAAACCACTTTGTGTTGTGCGCGTTCCACTCACAGAGTTTAACCTTTCTTTTCATAGAGCAGTTTGGAAACACTCTGTTTGTGAAGTCTGCAAGTGGATATTTGGACCTCTTTGAGGATTTCGTTGGAATCGGGATTTCTTCATCTAATGCTAGAAGGAAGAATTCTCAGAAATTTCTTTGATATGTGTGTGTTCAACTAACAGAGCTGAACCATCCTGTAGACAGAGCAGAATGGAAACCCTCTTTTTGAGGAATTTGCTTGTGGAGATTTCAAGCCTTTTGGGGCCAACGGTAGAAAAGGAAATATCCTCGTATAAAAACTAGAGAGAATCATTCTCAGAAACCACTTTGTGATGTGTGCGTTCCACTCACAGAGTTTAACCTTTCTTTTAATAGAACAGTTTGGAAACACTCTGTTTGTAAAGTCTGCAAGTGGATATTTGGACCTCTTTGAGGATTTCGTTGGAAGCGGGATTTCTTCATCTAATGCTACACAGAAGATTTCTCAGTAACTTCGTTGATTTCTGTGTGTTCAACTAACAGAGTTCAACCTTCCCTTAGACATAGCAGATTGGAAACCCTCTTTTTGTGGAATTTGCAAATGGAGATTTCAAGCGCTTGGGGGTCAACTGTAGAAAAGGAAATATCCTCGTATAAAAACTAGAGAGAATCATTCTCAGAAACCACTTTGTGTAGTGTGCGTTCCACTCACAGAGTTCAATCTTTGCTTTCATACGGCAGTTTCGAAACACTCTGTTTGTGAAGACTGCAAGTGGATATTTGGACCTCTTTGAGGATTTCGTTGGAAACGGGATTTCTTCATCTAATGCTAGAAGGAAGAATTCCCAGAAATTTCTTTGATTTGTCTGTGTTCAGCTAACAGAGCTGAACCATCCTTTAGACAGAGCAGATTGGAAACCCTCTTTTTGAGGAATTTGCTTGTGGAGATTTCAAGCGTTTTGGGGCCAACTGTAGAAAAGAAATATCCTGGTAGAAAAACTAGAGAGAATCATTCCCAGAAACCACTTTGGATGTGTGCGTTCCACTCACAGAGTTTAACCTTTCTTTTCATAGAACAGTTTGGAAACACTCTGTTTGTAAAGTCTTCAAGTGGATATTTGGACCTCTTTGAGGATTTCGTTGGAAACGGGATTTCTTCATCTAATGCTACACAGAAGATTTCTCAGTAACTTCGTTGATTTGTGTGTGTTCAACTAACAGAGTTCAACCTTCCCTTAGACATAGCAGATTGGAAACCCTCTTTTTGTGGAACTTGCAAGTGGAGATTTCAAGCGATTTTGGGGCCAACGGTAGAAAAGGAAATATCCTCGTATAAAAAATAGAGAGAATCATTCTCAGAAACCGCTTTGTGATGTGTGCGTTCCCCTCAAGGAGTTTAACCTTTCTTTTCATAGAGCAGTTTGGACACACTATGTTTGTGAAGTCTGCAAGTGGATATTTGGACCTCTTTGAGGATTTCTTTGGAAGCGGGATTTAATCATCTAATGCTACACAGAAGATTTCTCAGTAACTTCGTTGATTTCTGTGTGTTCAACTAACAGAGCTGAACCATACTTTAGACAGAGCAGATTGGAAACCCTCTTTTTGAGAAATTTGCTTTTGGGGATTTCAAGCGTTTTGGGGCCAACGGTAGAAAAGGAAATATCCTCGTATAAAAACTAGGGAGAATCATTCTCAGAAACCGCTTTGTGATGTGTGCGTTCCCCTCACGGAGTTTAACCTTTCTTTTCATAGAGCAGTTTGGACACACTCTGTTTGTGAAGTCTGCAAGTGGATATTTGGACCTCTTTGAGGATTTCGTTGGAAGCGGGATTTCTTCATCTAATGCTACACAGAAGATTTCTCAGTAACTTCGTTGATTTCTCTGTGTTCAACTAACAGAGTTCAACCTTCCCTTAGACATAGCAGATTGGAAACCCTCTTTTTGTGGAATTTGCAAGTGGAGATTTCAAGCGCTTTGTGGCCAACGGTAGAAAAGGAAATATCCTCGTATAAAAACTGGAGAGAATCATTCTCAGAAAACACTTTGTGATGTGTGCGTTCCACTCACAGAGTTTAACCTTTCCTTTCATAGAGCAGTTTGGAAACACCCTGTTTGTGAAGACTGCAAGTGGATATTTGGACCTCTTTGAGGGTTTCGTTGGAAACGGGATTTCTTCATCTAATGCTAGAAGGAAGAATTCTCAGAAACTTCTTTGATTTGTGTGTGTTCAACTAACGGAGCTGAACCATCCTTTAGACAGAGCAGATTGGAAACCCTCTTTTTGAGGAATTTGCTTGTGGAGATTACAACCGTTTTGGGGCCAACGGTAGAAAAGGAAATATCCTGGTATAAAAACTAGAGAGAATCATTCTCAGAAACCACTTTGTGATGTGTGCGTTCCACTCACAGAGTTTAACCTTTCTTTTCATAGAACAGTTTGGAAACACTCTGTTTGTAAAGTCTGCAAGTGGATATTTGGACCTCTTTGAGGATTTCGTTGGAAGAGGGATTTCTTCATCTAATGCTACACAGAAGATTTCTCAGTAACTTCGTTGATTTCTGTGTGTTCAACTAACAGAGTTCAACCTTCCCTTAGACATAGCAGTTTGGAAACCCTCTTTTTGTGGAATTTGCAAGTGGAGATTTCAAGCGCTTTGGGGCCAACGGTAGAAAAGGAAATATCCTCGTATAAAAACTAGAGAGAATCATTCTCAGAAACCACTTTGTGTAGTGTGCGTTCCACTCACAGAGTTCAATCTTTCCTTTCATAGAGCAGTTTGGAAACACTCTGTTTGTGAAGATTGCAAGTGGATATTTGGACCTGTTTGAGGATTTCGTTGGATACGGGATTTCTTCATCTAATGCTAGAAGGAAGAATTCCCAGAAATTCCTTTGATTTGTGTGTGTTCAGCTAACAGAGCTGAACCATCCTTTAGACAGAGCAGATTGCAAACCCTCTTTTTGAGGAATTTGCTTGTGGAGATTACAAGCATTTTGGGGCCAACGGTAGAAAAGGAAATATCCTCGTATAAAAACTAGAGAGAATCATTCTCAGAAACCACTTTGTGATGTGTGCGTTCCACTCACAGAGTTTAACCTTTCTTTTCATAGAACAGTTTGGAAACACTCTGTTTGTAAAGTCTGCAAGTGGATATTTGGACCTCTTTGAGGATTTCGTTGGAAGCGGGATTTCTTCATCTAATGCTACACAGAAGATTTCTCAGTAACTTCGTTGATTTGTGTGTGTTCAAATAACAGAGTTCAACCTTCCCTTAGAGATAGCAGCTTGGAAACCCTCTTTTTGTGGAATTTGCAAGTGGAGATTTCAAGCGCTTTGGGGCCAACGGTAGAAAAGGAAATATCTTCGTATAAAAACTACAGAGAACCATTCTCAGAAACCACTTTGTGTTGTGCGCGTTCCACTCACAGAGTTTAACCTTTCTTTTCATAGAGCAGTTTGGAAACACTCTGTTTGTGAAGTCTGCAAGTGGATATTTGAACCTCTTTGAGGATTTCGTTGGAATCGGGATTTCTTCATCTAATGCTAGAAGGAAGAATTCTCAGAAATTTCTTTGATATGTGTGTGTTCAACTAACAGAGCTGAACCATCCTTTAGACAGAGCAGAATGGAAACCCTCTTTTTGAGGAATTTGCTTGTGGAGATTTCAATCCTTTTGGGGCCAACGGTAGAAAAGGAAATATCCTCGTATAAAAACTAGAGAGAATCATTCTCAGAAACCACTTTGTGATGTGTGCGTTCCACTCACAGAGTTTAATCTTTCTTTTCATAGAACAGTTTGGAAACACTCTGTTTGTAAAGTCTGCAAGTGGATATTTGGACCTCTTTGAGGATTTCGTTGGAAGCGGGATTTCTTCATCTAATGCTACACAGAAGATTTCTCAGTAACTTCGTTGATTTCTGTGTGTTCAACTAACAGAGTTCAACCTTCCCTTAGACATAGCAGATTGGAAACCCTCTTTTTGTGGAATTTGCAAATGGAGATTTCAAGCGCTTTGGGGTCAACTGTAGAAAAGGAAATATCCTCTTATAAAAACTAGAGAGAATCATTCTCAGAAACCACTTTGTGTAGTGTGCGTTCCACTCACAGAGTTCAATCTTTGCTTTCATACGGCAGTTTGGAAACACTCTGTTTGTGAAGACTGCAAGTGGATATTTGGACCTCTTTGAGGATTTCGTTGGAAACGGGATTTCTTCATCTAATGCTAGAAGGAAGAATTCCCAGAAATTTCTTTGATTTGTGTGTGTTCAGCTAACAGAGCTGAACCATCCTTTAGACAGAGCAGATTGGAAACCCTCTTTTTGAGGAATTTGCTTGTGGAGATTTCAAGCGTTTTGGGGCCAACTGTAGAAAAGAAATATCCTGGTATAAAAACTAGAGAGAATAATTCTCAGAAACCACTTTGGATGTGTGCGTTCCACTCACAGAGTTTCACCTTTCTTTTCATAGAACAGTTTGGAAACACTCTGTTTGTAAAGTCTGCAAGTGGATATTTGGACCTCTTTGAGGATTTCGTTGGAAGCGGGATTTCTTCATCTAATGCTACACAGAAGATTTCTCAGTAACTTCGTTGATTTGTGTGTGTTCAACTAACAGAGTTCAACCTTCCCTTAGACATAGCAGATTGGAAACCCTCTTCTTGTGGAACTTGCAAGTGGAGATTTCAAGCGTTTTTGGGGCCAACGGTAGAAAAGGAAATATCCTCGTATAAAAAATAGAGAGAATCATTCTCAGAAACCGCTTTGTGATGTGTGCGTTCCACTCACAGAGTTTAACCTTTCCTTTCACAGAGCAGTTTGGACACACTATGTTTGTGAAGTCTGCAAGTGGATATTTGGACCTCTTTGAGGATTTCTTTGGAAGCGGGATTTCATCATCTAATGCTACACAGAAGATTTCTCAGTAACTTCGTTGATTTCTGTGTGTTCAACTAACAGAGCTGAACCATCCTTTAGACAGAGCAGATTGGAAACCCTCTTTTTGAGAAATTTGCTTTTGGGGATTTCAAGCGTTTTGGGGCCAACGGTAGAAAAGGAAATATCCTCGTATAAAAACTAGAGAGAATCATTCTCAGAAACCGCTTTGTGATGTGTGCGTTCCCCTCACGGAGTTTAACCTTTCTTTTCATAGAGCAGTTTGGACACACTCTGTTTGTGAAGTCTGCAAGTGGATATTTGGACCTCTTTGAGGATTTCGTTGGAAGCGGGATTTCTTCATCTAATGCTACACAGAAGATTTCTCAGTAACTTCGTTGATTTCTCTGTGTTCAACTAACAGAGTTCAACCTTCCCTTAGACATAGCAGATTGGAAACCCTCTTTTTGTGGAATGTGCAAGTGGAGATTTCAAGCGCTTTGGGGCCAACGGTAGAAAAGGAAATATCCTCGTATAAAAACTAGAGAGAATCATTCTCAGAAACCACTTTGTGTAGTGTGCGTTCCACTCACAGAGTTCAATCTTTGCTTTCATACGGCAGTTTGGAAACACTCTGTTTGTGAAGACTGCAAGTGGATATTTGGACCTCTTTGAGGGTTTCGTTGGAAACGGGATTTCTTCATCTAATGCTAGAAGGAAGAATTCTCAGAAACTTCTTTGATTTGTGTGTGTTCAACTAACGGAGCTGAACCATCCTTTAGACAGAGCAGATTGGAAACCCTCTTTTTGAGGAATTTGCTTGTGGAGATTTCAAGCCTTTTGGGGCCAACGGTAGAAAAGGAAATATCCTCGTATAAACAGTAGAGAGAATCATTCTCAGAAACCACTTTGTGATGTGTGCGTTCCACTCACAGAGTTTAACCTTTCTTTTCATAGAACAGTTTGGAAACACTCTGTTTGTAAAGTCTGCAAGTGGATATTTGGACCTCTTTGAGGATTTCGTTGGAAGCGGGATTTCTTCATCTAATGCTACACAGAAGATTTCTCAGTAACTTCGTTGATTTCTGTGTGTTCAACTAACAGAGTTCAACCTTCCCTTAGACATAGCAGATTGGAAACCCTCTTTTTGTGGAATTTGCAAGTGGAGATTTCAAGCGCTTTGGGGTCAACTGTAGAAAAGGAAATATCCTCGTATAAAAACTAGAGAGAATCATTCTCAGAAACCACTTTGTGTAGTGTGCGTTCCACTCACAGAGTTCAATCTTTCCTTTCATACGGCAGTTTGGAAACACTCTGTTTGTGAAGACTGCAAGTGGATATTTGGACCTCTTTGAGGATTTCGTTGGAAACGGGATTTCTTCATCTAATGCTAGAAGGAAGAATTCCCAGAAATTTCTTTGATTTGTGTGTGTTCAGCTAACAGAGCTGAACCATCCTTTAGACAGAGCAGATTGGAAACCCTCTTTTTGAGGAATTTGCTTGTGGAGATTTCAAGCGTTTTGGGGCCAACTGTAGAAAAGAAATATCCTGGTATAAAAACTAGAGAGAATCATTCTCAGAAACCACTTTGGATGTGTGCGTTCCACTCACAGAGTTTAACCTTTCTTTTCATAGAACAGTTTGGAAACACTCTGTTTGTAAAGTCTGCAAGTGGATATTTGGACCTCTTTGAGGATTTCGTTGGAAGCGGGATTTCTTCATCTAATGCTACACAGAAGATTTCTCAGTAACTTCGTTGATTTGTGTGTGTTCAACTAACAGAGTTCAACCTTCCCTTAGACATAGCAGATTGGAAACCCTCTTTTTGTGGAACTTGCAAGTGGAGATTTCAAGCGTTTTTGGGGCCAACGGTAGAAAAGGAAATATCCTCGTATAAAAAATAGAGAGAAACATTCTCAGAAACCGCTTTGGGATGTGTGCGTTCCCCTCAAGGAGTTTAACCTTTCTTTTCATAGAGCAGTTTGGACACACTATGTTTGTGAAGTCTGCAAGTGGATATTTGGACCTCTTTGAGGATTTCTTTGGAAGCGGGATTTCATCATCTAATGCTACACAGAAGATTTCTCAGTAACTTCGTTGATTTCTGTGTGTTCAACTAACAGAGCTGAACCATCCTTTAGACAGAGCAGATTGGAAACCCTCTTTTTGAGAAATTTGCTTTTGGGGATTTCAAGCGTTTTGGAGCCAACGGTAGAAAAGGAAATATCCTCGTATAAAAACTAGAGAGAATCATTCTCAGAAACCGCTTTGTGATGTGTGCGTTCCCCTCACGGAGTTTAACCTTTCTTTTCATAGAGCAGTTTGGACACACTCTGTTTGTGAAGTCTGCAAGTGGATATTTGGACCTCTTTGAGGATTTCGTTGGAAGCGGGATTTCTTCATCTAATGCTACACAGAAGATTTCTCAGTAACTTCGTTGATTTCTCTGTGTTCAACTAACAGAGTTCAACCTTCCCTTAGACATAGCAAATTGGAAACCCTCTTTTTGTGGAATTTGCAAGTGGAGATTTCAAGCGCTTTGGGGCCAACGGTAGAAAAGGAAATATCCTCGTATAAAAACTGGAGAGAATCATTCTCAGAAAACACTTTGTGATGTGTGCATTCCACTCACAGAGTTTAACCTTTCCTTTCATAGAGCAGTTTGGAAACACTCTGTTTGTGAAGACTGCAAGTGGATATTTGGACCTCTTTGAGGGTTTCGTTGGAAACGGGATTTCTTCATCTAATGCTAGAAGGAAGAATTCTCAGAAACTTCTTTGATTTGTGTGTGTTCAACTAACAGAGTTCAACCTTCCCTTAGACATAGCAGATTGGAAACCCTCTTTTTGTGGAACTTGCAAGTGGAGATTTCAAGCGTTTTTGGGGCCAACGGTAGAAAAGGAAATATCCTCGTATAAAAAATAGAGAGAATCATTCTCAGAAACCGCTTTGGGATGTGTGCGTTCCCCTCAAGGAGTTTAACCTTTCTTTTCATAGAGCAGTTTGGACACACTATGTTTGTGAAGTCTGCAAGTGGATATTTGGACCTCTTTGAGGATTTCTTTGGAAGCGGGATTTCATCATCTAATGCTACACAGAAGATTTCTCAGTAACTTCGTTGATTTCTGTGTGTTCAACTAACAGAGCTGAACCATCCTTTAGACAGAGCAGATTGGAAACCCTCTTTTTGAGAAATTTGCTTTTGGGGATTTCAAGCGTTTTGGAGCCAACGGTAGAAAAGGAAATATCCTCGTATAAAAACTAGAGAGAATCATTCTCAGAAACCGCTTTGTGATGTGTGCGTTCCCCTCACGGAGTTTAACCTTTCTTTTCATAGAGCAGTTTGGACACACTCTGTTTGTGAAGTCTGCAAGTGGATATTTGGACCTCTTTGAGGATTTCGTTGGAAGCGGGATTTCTTCATCTAATGCTACACAGAAGATTTCTCAGTAACTTCGTTGATTTCTCTGTGTTCAACTAACAGAGTTCAACCTTCCCTTAGACATAGCAAATTGGAAACCCTCTTTTTGTGGAATTTGCAAGTGGAGATTTCAAGCGCTTTGGGGCCAACGGTAGAAAAGGAAATATCCTCGTATAAAAACTGGAGAGAATCATTCTCAGGAAACACTTTGTGATGTGTGCATTCCACTCACAGAGTTTAACCTTTCCTTTCATAGAGCAGTTTGGAAACACTCTGTTTGTGAAGACTGCAAGTGGATATTTGGACCTCTTTGAGGGTTTCGTTGGAAACGGGATTTCTTCATCTAATGCTAGAAGGAAGAATTCTCAGAAACTTCTTTGATTTGTGTGTGTTCAACTAACGGAGCTGAACCATCCTTTAGACAGAGCAGATTGGAAACCCTCTTTTTGAGGAATTTGCTTGTGGAGATTACAAGCGTTTTGGGGCCAACGGTAGAAAAGGAAATATCGTCGTATAAACACTAGAGAGAATCATTCTCAGAAACCACTTTGTGATGTGTGCGTTCCACTCACAGAGTTTAACCTTTCTTTTCATAGAACAGTTTGGAAACACTCTGTTTGTAAAGTCTGCAAGTGGATATTTGGACCTCTTTGAGGATTTCGTTGGAAGCGGGATTTCTTCATCTAATGCTACACAGAAGATTTCTCAGTAACTTCGTTGATTTGTGTGTGTTCAACTAACAGAGTTCAACCTTCCCTTAGACATAGCAGATTGGAAACCCTCTTTTTGTGGAATTTGCAAGTGGAGATTTCAAGCGTTTTGGGGCCAACGGTAGAAAAGGAATTATCCTCGTATAAAAACTAGAGAGAATCATTCTCAGAAACCACTTTGTGATGTGTGCGTTCCCCTCACAGATTTTAACCTTTCTTTTCATAGAGCAGTTTGGACACACTCTGTTTGTGAAGTCTGCAATTGGATATTTGGCCCTCTTTGAGGATTTCATAGGAAGCGGGATTTCTTCATCTAATGCTACACAGAAGATTTCTCAGTAACTTCGTTGATTTCTGTGTGTTCAACTAACAGAGTTCAACCTTCCCTTAGAGATAGCAGATTGGAAACCCACTTTTTGAGGAATTTGCAAGTGGAGATTTCAAGCGCTTTGGGGCCAACGGTAGAAAAGGAAATATCCTCGTATAAAAAGTGGAGAGAATCATTCTCAGAAACCACTTTGTGATGTGTGCGTTCCACTCACAGAGTTTAACCTTTCCTTTCATAGAGCAGTTTGGAAACACTCTGTTTGTGAAGACTGCAAGTGGATATTTGGACCTCTTTGAGGATTTCTTTGGAAACGGGATTTCTTCATCTAATGCTAGAAGGAAGTATTCTCAGAAACTTCTTTGATTTGTGTGTGTTCAACTAACGGAGCTGAACCATCCTTTAGACAGAGCAGATTGGAAACCATCTTTTTGAGGAATTTGCTTGTGGAGATTTCAAGCGTTTTGGGGCCAACGGTAGAAAAGGAAATATCCTCGTATAAAAACTAGAGAGAATCATTTTCAGAAACCACTTTGTGTTGTGCGCGTTCCACTCACAGAGTTTAACCTTTCTTTTCATAGAGCAGTTTGGAAACACTCTGTTTGTAAAGTCTGCAAGTGGATATTTGGACCTCTTTGAGGATTTCGTTGGAAGCGGGATTTCTTCATCTAATGCTACACAGAAGATTTCTCAGTAACTTCGTTGATTTGTGTGTGTTCAACTAACAGAGTTCAACCTTCCCTTAGAGATAGCAGCTTGGAAACCCTCTTTTTGTGGAATTTGCAAGTGGAGATTTCAAGCGCTTTGGGGCCAACGGTAGAAAAGGAAATATCTTCGTATAAAAACTAGAGAGAACCATTCTCAGAAACCACTTTGTGTTGTGCGCGTTCCACTCACAGAGTTTAACCTTTCTTTTCATAGAGCAGTTTGGAAACACTCTGTTTGTGAAGTCTGCAAGTGGATATTTGGACCTCTTTGAGGATTTCGTTGGAATCGGGATTTCTTCATCTAATGCTAGAAGGAAGAATTCTCAGAAACTTCTTTGATATGTGTGTGTTCAACTGACAGAGCTGAACCATCCTTTAGACAGAGCAGAATGGAAACCCTCTTTTTGAGGAATTTGCTTGTGGAGATTTCAAGCCTTTTGGGGCCAACGGTAGAAAAGGAAATATCCTCGTATAAAAAATAGAGAGAATCATTCTCAGAAACCACTTTGTGATGTGTGCGTTCCACTCACAGAGTTTAACCTTTCTTTTCATAGAACAGTTTGGAAACACTCTGTTTGTAAAGTCTGCAAGTGGATATTTGGACCTCTTTGAGGATTTCGTTGGAAGCGGGATTTCTTCATCTAATGCTACACAGAAGATTTCTCAGTAACTTCGTTGATTTCTGTGTGTTCAACTAACAGAGTTCAACCTTCCCTTAGACATAGCAGATTGGAAACCCTCTTTTTGTGGAATTTGCAAGTGGAGATTTCAAGCGCTTTGGGGTCAACTGTAGAAAAGGAAATATCCTCGTATAAAAACTAGAGAGAATCATTCTCAGAAACCACTTTGTGTAGTGTGCGTTCCACTCACAGAGTTCAATCTTTCCTTTCATACGGCAGTTTGGAAACACTCTGTTTGTGAAGACTGCAAGTGGATATTTGGACCTCTTTGAGGATTTCGTTGGAAACGGGATTTCTTCATCTAATGCTAGAAGGAAGAATTCCCAGAAATTTCTTCGATTTGTGTGTGTTCAGCTAACAGAGCTGAACCATCCTTTAGACAGAGCAGATTGGAAACCCTCTTTTTGAGGAATTTGCTTGTGGAGATTTCAAGCGTTTTGGGGCCAACTGTAGAAAAGAAATATCCTGGTATAAAAACTAGAGAGAATCATTCTCAGAAACCACTTTGGATGTGTGCGTTCCACTCACAGAGTTTAACCTTTCTTTTCATAGAACAGTTTGGAAACACTCTGTTTGTAAAGTCTGCAAGTGGATATTTGGACCTCTTTGAGGATTTCGTTGGAAGCGGGATTTCTTCATCTAATGCTACACAGAAGATTTCTCAGTAACTTCGTTAATTTGTGTGTGTTCAACTAACAGAGTTCAACCTTCCCTTAGACATAGCAGATTGGAAACCCTCTTTTTGTGGAACTTGCAAGTGGAGATTTCAAGCGTTTTTGGGGCCAACGGTAGAAAAGGAAATATCCTCGTATAAAAAATAGAGAGAATCATTCTCAGAAACCGCTTTCGGATGTGTGCGTTCCCCTCAAGGAGTTTAACCTTTCTTTTCATAGAGCAGTTTGGACACACTATGTTTGTGAAGTCTGCAAGTGGATATTTGGACCTCTTTGAGGATTTCTTTGGAAGCGGGATTTCATCATCTAATGCTACACAGAAGATTTCTCAGTAACTTCGTTGATTTCTGTGTGTTCAACTAACAGAGCTGAACCATCCTTTAGACAGAGCAGATTGGAAACCCTCTTTTTGAGAAATTTGCTTTTGGGGATTTCAAGCGTTTTGGGGCCAACGGTAGAAAAGGAAATATCCTCGTATAAAAACTAGAGAGAATCATTCTCAGAAACCGCTTTGTGATGTGTGCGTTCCCCTCACGGAGTTTAACCTTTCTTTTCATAGAGCAGTTTGGACACACTCTGTTTGTGAAGTCTGCAAGTGGATATTTGGACCTCTTTGAGGATTTCGTTGGAAGCGGGATTTCTTCATCTAATGCTACACAGAAGATTTCTCAGTAACTTCGTTGATTTCTCTGTGTTCAACTAACAGAGTTCAACCTTCCCTTAGACATAGCAGATTGGAAACCCTCTTTTTGTGGAATTTGCAAGTGGAGATTTCAAGCGCTTTGGGGCCAACGGTAGAAAAGGAAATATCCTCGTATAAAAACTGGAGAGAATCATTCTCAGAAAACACTTTGTGATGTGTGCGTTCCACTCACAGAGTTTAACCTTTCCTTTCATAGAGCAGTTTGGAAACCCTCTGTTTGTGAAGATTGCAAGTGGATATTTGGACCTCTTTGAGGGTTTCGTTGGAAACGGGATTTCTTCATCTAATGCTAGAAGGAAGAATTCTCAGAAACTTCTTTGATTTGTGTGTGTTCAACTAACGGAGCTGAACCATCCTTTAGACAGAGCAGATTGGAAACCCTCTTTTTGAGGAATTTGCTTGTGGAGATTACAAGCGTTTTGGGGCCAACGGTAGAAAAGGAAATATCGTCGTATAAAAACTAGAGAGAATCATTCTCAGAAACCACTTTGTGATGTGTGCGTTCCACTCACAGAGTTTAACCTTTCTTTTCATAGAACAGTTTGGAAACACTCTGTTTGTAAAGTCTGCAAGTGGATATTTGGACCTCGTTGAGGATTTCGTTGGAAGCGGGATTTCTTCATCTAATGCTACACAGAAGGTTTCTCAGTAACTTCGTTGATTTGTGTGTGTTCAACTAACAGAGTTCAACCTTCCCTTAGACATAGCAGATTGGAAACCCTCTTTTTGTGGAATTTGCAAGTGGAGATTTCAAGCGTTTTGGGGCCAACGGTAGAAAAGGAATTATCCTCGTATAAAAAGTGGAGAGAATCATTCTCAGAAACCACTTTGTGATGTGTGCGTTCCCCTCACAGATTTTAACCTTTCTTTTCATAGAGCAGTTTGGACACACTCTGTTTGTGAAGTCTGCAATTTGATATTTGGCCCTCTTTGAGGATTTCATAGGAAGCGGGATTTCTTCATCTAATGCTACACAGAAGATTTCTCAGTAACTTCGTTGATTTCTGTGTGTTCAACTAACAGAGTTCAACCTTCCCTTAGAGATAGCAGATTGGAAACCCACTTTTTGTGGAATTTGCAAGTGGAGATTTCAAGCGCTTTGGGGCCAACGGTAGAAAAGGAAATATCCTCGTATAAAAAGTGGAGAGAATCATTCTCAGAAACCACTTTGTGTAGTGTGCGTTCCACTCACAGAGTTCAATCTTTCCTTTCATACGGCAGTTTGGAAACACTCTGTTTGTGAAGACTGCAAGTGGATATTTGGACCTCTTTGAGGATTTCGTTGGAAACGGGATTTCTTCATCTAATGCTAGAAGGAAGAATTCCCAGAAATTTCTTTGATTTGTGTGTGTTCAGCTAAGAGAGCTGAACCATCCTTTAGACAGAGCAGATTGGAAACCCTCTTTTTGAGGAATTTGCTTGTGGAGATTTCAAGCGTTTTGGGGCCAACTGTAGAAAAGAAATATCCTGGTATAAAAACTAGAGAGAATCATTCTCAGAAACCACTTTGGATGTGTGCGTTCCACTCACAGAGTTTAACCTTTCTTTTCATAGAACAGTTTGGAAACACTCTGTTTGTAAAGTCTGCAAGTGGATATTTGGACCTCTTTGAGGATTTCGTTGGAAGCGGGATTTCTTCATCTAATGCTACACAGAAGATTTCTCAGTAACTTCGTTGATTTGTGTGTGTTCAACTAACAGAGTTCAACCTTCCCTTAGACATAGCAGATTGGAAACCCTCTTTTTGTGGAACTTGCAAGTGGAGATTTCCAGTGTTTTTGGGGCCAACGGTAGAAAAGGAAATATCCTCGTATAAAAAATAGAGAGAATCATTCTCAGAAACAGCTTTGGGATGTGTGCGTTCCCCTCAAGGAGTTTAACCTTTCTTTTCATAGAGCAGTTTGGACACACTATGTTTGTGAAGTCTGCAAGTGGATATTTGGACCTCTTTGAGGATTTCTTTGGAAGCGGGATTTCATCATCTAATGCTACACAGAAGATTTCTCAGTAACTTCGTTGATTTCTGTGTGTTCAACTAACAGAGCTGAACCATCCTTTAGACAGAGCAGATTGGAAACCCTCTTTTTGAGAAATTTGCTTTTGGGGATTTCAAGCGTTTTGGGGCCAACGGTAGAAAAGGAAATATCCTCGTATAAAAACTAGAGAGAATCATTCTCAGAAACCGCTTTGTGATGTGTGCGTTCCCCTCACGGAGTTCAACCTTTCTTTTCATAGAGCAGTTTGGACACACTCTGTTTGTGAAGTCTGCAAGTGGATATTTGGACCTCTTTGAGGATTTCGTTGGAAGCGGGATTTCTTCATCTAATGCTACACAGAAGATTTCTCAGTAACTTCGTTGATTTCTCTGTGTTCAACTAACAGAGTTCAACCTTCCCTTAGACATAGCAGATTGGAAACCCTCTTTTTGTGGAATTTGCAAGTGGAGATTTCAAGCGCTTTGGGGCCAACGGTAGAAAAGGAAATATCCTCGTATAAAAACTGGAGAGAATCATTCTCAGAAAACACTTTGTGATGTGTGCGTTCCACTCACAGAGTTTAACCTTTCCTTTCATAGAGCAGTTTGGAAACACTCTGTTTGTGAAGACTGCAAGTGGATATTTGGACCTCTTTGAGGGTTTCGTTGGAAACGGGATTTCTTCATCTAATGCTAGAAGGAAGAATTCTCAGAAACTTCTTTGATTTGTGTGTGTTCAACTAACGGAGCTGAACCATCCTTTAGACAGAGCAGATTGGAAACCCTCTTTTTGAGGAATTTGCTTGTGGAGATTACAAGCGTTTTGGGGCCAACGGTAGAAAAGGAAATATCGTCGTATAAACACTAGAGAGAATCATTCTCAGAAACCACTTTGTGATGTGTGCGTTCCACTCACAGAGTTTAACCTTTCTTTTCATAGAACAGTTTGGAAACAATCTGTTTGTAAAGTCTGCAAGTGGATATTTGGACCTCTTTGAGGATTTCGTTGGAAGCGGGATTTCTTCATCTAATGCTACACAGAAGATTTCTCAGTAACTTCGTTGATTTGTGTGTGTTCAACTAACAGAGTTCAACCTTCCCTTAGACATAGCAGATTGGAAACCCTCTTTTTGTGGAATTTGCAAGTGGAGATTTCAAGCGTTTTGGGGCCAACGGTAGAAAAGGAATTATCCTCGTATAAAAACTAGAGAGAATCATTCTCAGAAACCACTTTGTGATGTGTGCGTTCCCCTCACAGATTTTAACCTTTCTTTTCATAGAGCAGTTTGGACACACTCTGTTTGTGAAGTCTGCAATTGGATATTTGGCCCTCTTTGAGGATTTCATAGGAAGCGGGATTTCTTCATCTAATGCTACACAGAAGATTTCTCAGTAACTTCGTTGATTTCTGTGTGTTCAACTAACAGAGTTCAACCTTCCCTTAGAGATAGCAGATTGGAAACCCACTTTTTGAGGAATTTGCAAGTGGAGATTTCAAGCGCTTTGGGGCCAACGGTAGAAAAGGAAATATCCTCGTATAAAAAGTGGAGAGAATCATTCTCAGAAACCACTTTGTGATGTGTGCGTTCCACTCACAGAGTTTAACCTTTCCTTTCATAGAGCAGTTTGGAAACACTCTGTTTGTGAAGACTGCAAGTGGATATTTGGACCTCTTTGAGGATTTCTTTGGAAACGGGATTTCTTCATCTAATGCTAGAAGGAAGTATTCTCAGAAACTTCTTTGATTTGTGTGTGTTCAACTAACGGAGCTGAACCATCCTTTAGACAGAGCAGATTGGAAACCATCTTTTTGAGGAATTTGCTTGTGGAGATTTCAAGCGTTTTGGGGCCAACGGTAGAAAAGGAAATATCCTCGTATAAAAACTAGAGAGAATCATTTTCAGAAACCACTTTGTGTTGTGCGCGTTCCACTCACAGAGTTTAACCTTTCTTTTCATAGAGCAGTTTGGAAACACTCTGTTTGTAAAGTCTGCAAGTGGATATTTGGACCTCTTTGAGGATTTCGTTGGAAGCGGGATTTCTTCATCTAATGCTACACAGAAGATTTCTCAGTAACTTCGTTGATTTGTGTGTGTTCAACTAACAGAGTTCAACCTTCCCTTAGAGATAGCAGCTTGGAAACCCTCTTTTTGTGGAATTTGCAAGTGGAGATTTCAAGCGCTTTGGGGCCAACGGTAGAAAAGGAAATATCTTCGTATAAAAACTAGAGAGAACCATTCTCAGAAACCACTTTGTGTTGTGCGCGTTCCACTCACAGAGTTTAACCTTTCTTTTCATAGAGCAGTTTGGAAACACTCTGTTTGTGAAGTCTGCAAGTGGATATTTGGACCTCTTTGAGGATTTCGTTGGAATCGGGATTTCTTCATCTAATGCTAGAAGGAAGAATTCTCAGAAACTTCTTTGATATGTGTGTGTTCAACTGACAGAGCTGAACCATCCTTTAGACAGAGCAGAATGGAAACCCTCTTTTTGAGGAATTTGCTTGTGGAGATTTCAAGCCTTTTGGGGCCAACGGTAGAAAAGGAAATATCCTCGTATAAAAAATAGAGAGAATCATTCTCAGAAACCACTTTGTGATGTGTGCGTTCCACTCACAGAGTTTAACCTTTCTTTTCATAGAACAGTTTGGAAACACTCTGTTTGTAAAGTCTGCAAGTGGATATTTGGACCTCTTTGAGGATTTCGTTGGAAGCGGGATTTCTTCATCTAATGCTACACAGAAGATTTCTCAGTAACTTCGTTGATTTCTGTGTGTTCAACTAACAGAGTTCAACCTTCCCTTAGACATAGCAGATTGGAAACCCTCTTTTTGTGGAATTTGCAAGTGGAGATTTCAAGCGCTTTGGGGTCAACTGTAGAAAAGGAAATATCCTCGTATAAAAACTAGAGAGAATCATTCTCAGAAACCACTTTGTGTAGTGTGCGTTCCACTCACAGAGTTCAATCTTTCCTTTCATACGGCAGTTTGGAAACACTCTGTTTGTGAAGACTGCAAGTGGATATTTGGACCTCTTTGAGGATTTCGTTGGAAACGGGATTTCTTCATCTAATGCTAGAAGGAAGAATTCCCAGAAATTTCTTCGATTTGTGTGTGTTCAGCTAACAGAGCTGAACCATCCTTTAGACAGAGCAGATTGGAAACCCTCTTTTTGAGGAATTTGCTTGTGGAGATTTCAAGCGTTTTGGGGCCAACTGTAGAAAAGAAATATCCTGGTATAAAAACTAGAGAGAATCATTCTCAGAAACCACTTTGGATGTGTGCGTTCCACTCACAGAGTTTAACCTTTCTTTTCATAGAACAGTTTGGAAACACTCTGTTTGTAAAGTCTGCAAGTGGATATTTGGACCTCTTTGAGGATTTCGTTGGAAGCGGGATTTCTTCATCTAATGCTACACAGAAGATTTCTCAGTAACTTCGTTAATTTGTGTGTGTTCAACTAACAGAGTTCAACCTTCCCTTAGACATAGCAGATTGGAAACCCTCTTTTTGTGGAACTTGCAAGTGGAGATTTCAAGCGTTTTTGGGGCCAACGGTAGAAAAGGAAATATCCTCGTATAAAAAATAGAGAGAATCATTCTCAGAAACCGCTTTCGGATGTGTGCGTTCCCCTCAAGGAGTTTAACCTTTCTTTTCATAGAGCAGTTTGGACACACTATGTTTGTGAAGTCTGCAAGTGGATATTTGGACCTCTTTGAGGATTTCTTTGGAAGCGGGATTTCATCATCTAATGCTACACAGAAGATTTCTCAGTAACTTCGTTGATTTCTGTGTGTTCAACTAACAGAGCTGAACCATCCTTTAGACAGAGCAGATTGGAAACCCTCTTTTTGAGAAATTTGCTTTTGGGGATTTCAAGCGTTTTGGGGCCAACGGTAGAAAAGGAAATATCCTCGTATAAAAACTAGAGAGAATCATTCTCAGAAACTGCTTTGTGATGTGTGCGTTCCCCTCACGGAGTTTAACCTTTCTTTTCATAGAGCAGTTTGGACACACTCTGTTTGTGAAGTCTGCAAGTGGATATTTGGACCTCTTTGAGGATTTCGTTGGAAGCGGGATTTCTTCATCTAATGCTACACAGAAGATTTCTCAGTAACTTCGTTGATTTCTCTGTGTTCAACTAACAGAGTTCAACCTTCCCTTAGACATAGCAGATTGGAAACCCTCTTTTTGTGGAATTTGCAAGTGGAGATTTCAAGCGCTTTGGGGCCAACGGTAGAAAAGGAAATATCCTCGTATAAAAACTGGAGAGAATCATTCTCAGAAAACACTTTGTGATGTGTGCGTTCCACTCACAGAGTTTAACCTTTCCTTTCATAGAGCAGTTTGGAAACACTCTGTTTGTGAAGACTGCAATTGGATATTTGGACCTCTTTGAGGGTTTCGTTGGAAACAGGATTTCTTCATCTAATGCTAGAAGGAAGAATTCTCAGAAACTTCTTTGATTTGTGTGTGTTCAACTAACGGAGCTGAACCATCCTTTAGACAGAGCAGATTGGAAACCCTCTTTTTGAGGAATTTGCTTGTGGAGATTACAAGCGTTTTGGGGCCAACGGTAGAAAAGGAAATATCGTCGTATA
This sequence comes from Gorilla gorilla gorilla, assembly GCF_029281585.2. NCBI lineage: Eukaryota > Metazoa > Chordata > Mammalia > Primates > Hominidae > Gorilla > Gorilla gorilla. The sequence goes on from NC_073247.2 coordinate 69,782,905, forward strand.
AAAACTAGAGAGAATCATTCTCAGAAACCACTTTGTGATGTGTGCGTTCCACTCACAGAGTTTAACCTTTCTTTTCATAGAACAGTTTGGAAACACTCTGTTTGTAAAGTCTGCAAGTGGATATTTGGACCTCGTTGAGGATTTCGTTGGAAGCGGGATTTCTTCATCTAATGCTACACAGAAGGTTTCTCAGTAACTTCGTTGATTTGTGTGTGTTCAACTAACAGAGTTCAACCTTCCCTTAGACATAGCAGATTGGAAACCCTCTTTTTGTGGAATTTGCAAGTGGAGATTTCAAGCGTTTTGGGGCCAACGGTAGAAAAGGAATTATCCTCGTATAAAAAGTGGAGAGAATCATTCTCAGAAACCACTTTGTGATGTGTGCGTTCCCCTCACAGATTTTAACCTTTCTTTTCATAGAGCAGTTTGGACACACTCTGTTTGTGAAGTCTGCAATTTGATATTTGGCCCTCTTTGAGGATTTCATAGGAAGCGGGATTTCTTCATCTAATGCTACACAGAAGATTTCTCAGTAACTTCGTTGATTTCTGTGTGTTCAACTAACAGAGTTCAACCTTCCCTTAGAGATAGCAGATTGGAAACCCACTTTTTGTGGAATTTGCAAGTGGAGATTTCAAGCGCTTTGGGGCCAACGGTAGAAAAGGAAATATCCTCGTATAAAAAGTGGAGAGAATCATTCTCAGAAACCACTTTGTGTAGTGTGCGTTCCACTCACAGAGTTCAATCTTTCCTTTCATACGGCAGTTTGGAAACACTCTGTTTGTGAAGACTGCAAGTGGATATTTGGACCTCTTTGAGGATTTCGTTGGAAACGGGATTTCTTCATCTAATGCTAGAAGGAAGAATTCCCAGAAATTTCTTTGATTTGTGTGTGTTCAGCTAAGAGAGCTGAACCATCCTTTAGACAGAGCAGATTGGAAACCCTCTTTTTGAGGAATTTGCTTGTGGAGATTTCAAGCGTTTTGGGGCCAACTGTAGAAAAGAAATATCCTGGTATAAAAACTAGAGAGAATCATTCTCAGAAACCACTTTGGATGTGTGCGTTCCACTCACAGAGTTTAACCTTTCTTTTCATAGAACAGTTTGGAAACACTCTGTTTGTAAAGTCTGCAAGTGGATATTTGGACCTCTTTGAGGATTTCGTTGGAAGCGGGATTTCTTCATCTAATGCTACACAGAAGATTTCTCAGTAACTTCGTTGATTTGTGTGTGTTCAACTAACAGAGTTCAACCTTCCCTTAGACATAGCAGATTGGAAACCCTCTTTTTGTGGAACTTGCAAGTGGAGATTTCCAGTGTTTTTGGGGCCAACGGTAGAAAAGGAAATATCCTCGTATAAAAAATAGAGAGAATCATTCTCAGAAACAGCTTTGGGATGTGTGCGTTCCCCTCAAGGAGTTTAACCTTTCTTTTCATAGAGCAGTTTGGACACACTATGTTTGTGAAGTCTGCAAGTGGATATTTGGACCTCTTTGAGGATTTCTTTGGAAGCGGGATTTCATCATCTAATGCTACACAGAAGATTTCTCAGTAACTTCGTTGATTTCTGTGTGTTCAACTAACAGAGCTGAACCATCCTTTAGACAGAGCAGATTGGAAACCCTCTTTTTGAGAAATTTGCTTTTGGGGATTTCAAGCGTTTTGGGGCCAACGGTAGAAAAGGAAATATCCTCGTATAAAAACTAGAGAGAATCATTCTCAGAAACCGCTTTGTGATGTGTGCGTTCCCCTCACGGAGTTTAACCTTTCTTTTCATAGAGCAGTTTGGACACACTCTGTTTGTGAAGTCTGCAAGTGGATATTTGGACCTCTTTGAGGATTTCGTTGGAAGCGGGATTTCTTCATCTAATGCTACACAGAAGATTTCTCAGTAACTTCGTTGATTTCTCTGTGTTCAACTAACAGAGTTCAACCTTCCCTTAGACATAGCAGATTGGAAACCCTCTTTTTGTGGAATTTGCAAGTGGAGATTTCAAGCGCTTTGGGGCCAACGGTAGAAAAGGAAATATCCTCGTATAAAAACTGGAGAGAATCATTCTCAGAAAACACTTTGTGATGTGTGCATTCCACTCACAGAGTTTAACCTTTCCTTTCATAGAGCAGTTTGGAAACACTCTGTTTGTGAAGACTGCAAGTGGATATTTGGACCTCTTTGAGGGTTTCGTTGGAAACGGGATTTCTTCATCTAATGCTAGGAGGAAGAATTCTCAGAAACTTCTTTGATTTGTGTGTGTTCAACTAACGGAGCTGAACCATCCTTTAGACAGAGCAGATTGGATACCCTCTTTTTGAGGAATTTGCTTGTGGAGATTACAAGCGTTTTGGGGCCAACGGTAGAAAAGGAAATATCCTCGTATAAAAACTAGAGAGAATCATTCTCAGAAACCACTTTGTGATGTGTGTGTTCCACTCACAGAGTTTAACCTTTCTTTTCATAGAACAGTTTGGAAACACTCTGTTTGTAAAGTCTGCAAGTGGATATTTGGACCTCTTTGAGGATTTCGTTGGAAGCGGGATTTCTTCATCTAATGCTACACAGAAGATTTCTCAGTAACTTCGTTGATTTGTGTGTGTTCAACTAACAGAGTTCAACCTTCCCTTAGACATAGCAGATTGGAAACCCTCTTTTTGTGGAATTTGCAAGTGGAGATTTCAAGCGTTTTGGGGCCAACGGTAGAAAAGGAATTATCCTCGTATAAAAAGTGGAGAGAATCATTCTCAGAAACCACTTTGTGATGTGTGCGTTCCCCTCACAGATTTTAACCTTTCTTTTCATAGAGCAGTTTGGACACACTCTGTTTGTGAAGTCTGCAATTGGATATTTGGCCCTCTTTGAGGATTTCATAGGAAGCGGGATTTCTTCATCTAATGCTACACAGAAGATTTCTCAGTAACTTCGTTGATTTCTGTGTGTTCAACTAACAGAGTTCAACCTTCCCTTAGAGATAGCAGATTGGAAACCCACTTTTCGTGGAATTTGCAAGTGGAGATTTCAAGCGCTTTGGGGCCAACGGTAGAAAAGGAAATATCCTCGTATAAAAAGTGGAGAGAATCATTCTCAGAAACCACTTTGTGATGTGTGCGTTCCACTCACAGAGTTTAACCTTTCCTTTCATAGAGCAGTTTGGAAACACTCTGTTTGTGAAGACTGCAAGTGGATATTTGGACCTCTTTGAGGATTTCTTTGGAAACGGGATTTCTTCATCTAATGCTAGAAGGAAGAATTCTCAGAAACTTCTTTGATTTGTGTGTGTTCAACTAACGGAGCTGAACCATCCTTTAGACAGAGCAGATTGGAAACCATCTTTTTGAGGAATTTGCTTGTGGAGATTTCAAGCGTTTTGGGGCCAACGGTAGAAAAGGAAATATCCTCGTATAAAAACTAGAGAGAATCATTTTCAGAAACCACTTTGTGTTGTGCGCGTTCCACTCACAGAGTTTAACCTTTCTTTTCATAGAGCAGTTTGGAAACACTCTGTTTGTAAAGTCTGCAAGTGGATATTTGGACCTCTTTGAGGATTTCGTTGGAAGCGGGATTTCTTCATCTAATGCTACACAGAAGATTTCTCAGTAACTTCGTTGATTTGTGTGTGTTCAACTAACAGAGTTCAACCTTCCCTTAGAGATAGCAGCTTGGAAACCCTCTTTTTGTGGAATTTGCAAGTGGAGATTTCAACTGCTTTGGGGCCAACTGTAGAAAAGGAAATATCTTCGTATAAAAACTAGAGAGAACCATTCTCAGAAATCACTTTGTGTTGTGCGCGTTCCACTCACAGAGTTTAACCTTTCTTTTCATAGAGCAGTTTGGAAACACTCTGTTTGTGAAGTCTGCAAGTGGATATTTGGACCTCTTTGAGGATTTCGTTGGAATCGGGATTTCTTCATCTAATGCTAGAAGGAAGAATTCTCAGAAACTTCTTTCATATGTGTGTGTTCAACTGACAGAGCTGAACCATCCTTTAGACAGAGCAGAATGGAAACCCTCTTTTTGAGGAATTTGCTTGTGGAGATTTCAAGCCTTTTGGGGCCAACGGTAGAAAATGAAATATCCTCGTATAAAAACTAGAGAGAATCATTCTCAGAAACCACTTTGTGATGTGTGCGTTCCACTCACAGAGTTTAATCTTTCTTTTCATAGAACAGTTTGGAAACACTCTGTTTGTAAAGACTGCAAGTGGATATTTGGACCTCTTTGAGGATTTCGTTGGAAGCGGGATTTCTTCATCTAATGCTACACAGAAGATTTTTCAGTAACTTCGTTGATTTCTGTGTGTTCAACTAACAGAGTTCAACCTTCCCTTAGACATAGCAGATTGGAAACCCTCTTTTTGTGGAATTTGCAAGTGGAGATTTCAAGTGCTTTGGGGTCAACTGTAGAAAAGGAAATATCCTCGTATAAAAACTAGAGAGAATCATTCTCAGAAACCACTTTGTGTAGTGTGCGTTCCACTCACAGAGTTCAATCTTTCCTTTCATACGGCAGTTTGGAAACACTCTGTTTGTGAAGACTGCAAGTGGATATTTGGACCTCTTTGAGGATTTCGTTGGAAACGGGATTTCTTCATCTAATGCTAGAAGGAAGAATTCCCAGAAATTTCTTTGATTTGTGTGTGTTCAGCTAACAGAGCTGAACCATCCTTTAGACAGAGCAGATTGGAAACCCTCTTTTTGAGGAATTTGCTTGTGGAGATTTCAAGCGTTTTGGGGCCAACTGTAGAAAAGAAATATCCTGGTATAAAAACTAGAGAGAATCATTCTCAGAAACCACTTTGGATGTGTGTGTTCCACTCACAGAGTTTAACCTTTCTTTTCATAGAACAGTTTGGAAACACTCTGTTTGTAAAGTCTGCAAGTGGATATTTGGACCTCTTTGAGGATTTCGTTGGAAGCGGGATTTCTTCATCTAATGCTACACAGAAGATTTCTCAGTAACTTCGTTGATTTGTGTGTGTTCAACTAACAGAGTTCAACCTTCCCTTAGACATAGCAGATTGGAAACCCTCTTTTTGTGGAACTTGCAAGTGGAGATTTCAAGCGTTTTTGGGGCCAACGGTAGAAAAGGAAATATCCTCGTATAAAAAATAGAGAGAATCATTCTCAGAAACCGCTTTGGGATGTGTGCGTTCCCCTCAAGGAGTTTAACCTTTCTTTTCATAGAGCAGTTTGGACACACTATGTTTGTGAAGTCTGGAAGTGGATATTTGGACCTCTTTGAGGATTTCTTTGGAAGCGGGATTTCATCATCTAATGCTACACAGAAGATTTCTCAGTAACTTCGTTGATTTCTGTGTGTTCAACTAACAGAGCTGAACCATCCTTTAGACAGAGCAGATTGGAAACCCTCTTTTTGAGAAATTTGCTTTTGGGGATTTCAAGCGTTTTGGGGCCAACGGTAGAAAAGGAAACATCCTCGTATAAAAACTAGAGAGAATCATTCTCAGAAACCGCTTTGCGATGTGTGCGTTCCCCTCACGGAGTTTAACCTTTCTTTTCATAGAGCAGTTTGGACACACTCTGTTTGTGAAGTCTGCAACTGGATATTTGGACCTCTTTGAGGATTTCGTTGGAAGCGGGATTTCTTCATCTAATGCTACACAGAAGATTTCTCAGTAACTTCGTTGATTTCTCTGTGTTCAACTAACAGAGTTCAACCTTCCCTTAGACATAGCAGATTGGAAACCCTCTTTTTGTGGAACTTGCAAGTGGAGATTTCAAGCGCTTTGGGGCCAACGGTAGAAAAGGAAATATCCTCGTATAAAAACTGGAGAGAATCATTCTCAGAAAACACTTTGTGATGTGTGCGTTCCACTCACAGAGTTTAACCTTTCCTTTCATAGAGCAGTTTGGAAACACTCTGTTTGTGAAGACTGCAAGTGGATATTTGGACCTCTTTGAGGGTTTCGTTGGAAACGGGATTTCTTCATCTAATGCTAGAAGGAAGAATTCTCAGAAACTTCTTTGATTTGTGTGTGTTCAACTAACAGAGCTGAACCATCCTTTAGACAGAGCAGATTGGAAACCCTCTTTTTGAGGAATTTGCTTGTGGAGATTACAAGCGTTTTGGGGCCAACGGTAGAAAAGGAAATATCCTCGTATAAAAACTAGAGAGAATCATTCTCAGAAACCACTTTGTGATGTGTGCGTTCCACTCACAGAGTTTAACCTTTCTTTTCATAGAACAGTTTGGAAACACTCTGTTTGTAAAGTCTGCAAGTGGATATTTGGACCTCTTTGAGGATTTCGTTGGAAGCGGGATTTCTTCATCTAATGCTACACAGAAGATTTCTCAGTAACTTCGTTGATTTGTGTGTGTTCAACTAACAGAGTTCAACCTTCCCTTAGACATAGCAGATTGGAAACCCTCTTTTTGTGGAATTTGCAAGTGGAGATTTCAAGCGTTTTGGGGCCAACGGTAGAAAAGGAATTATCCTCGTATAAAAACTAGAGAGAATCATTCTCAGAAACCACTTTGTGATGTGTGCGTTCCCCTCACAGATTTTAACCTTTCTTTTCATAGAGCAGTTTGGACACACTCTGTTTGTGAAGTCTGCAATTGGATATTTGGCCCTCTTTGAGGATTTCGTTGGAAGCGGGATTTCTTCATCTAATGCTACACAGAAGATTTCTCAGTAACTTCGTTGATTTGTGTGAGTTCAACTAACAGAGTTCAACCTTCCCTTAGAGATAGCAGCTTGGAAACCCTCTTTTTGTGGAATTTGCAAGTGGGGATTTCAAGTGCTTTGGGGTCAACTGTAGAAAAGGAAATATCCTCGTATAAAAACTAGAGAGAATCATTCTCAGAAACCACTTTGTGTAGTGTGCGTTCCACTCACAGAGTTCAATCTTTCCTTTCATACGGCAGTTTGGAAACACTCTGTTTGTGAAGACTGCAAGTGGATATTTGGACCTCTTTGAGGATTTCGTTGGAAACGGGATTTCTTCATCTAATGCTAGAAGGAAGAATTCCCAGAAATTTCTTTGATTTGTGTGTGTTCAGCTAACAGAGCTGAACCATCCTTTAGACAGAGCAGATTGGAAACCCTCTTTTTGAGGAATTTGCTTGTGGAGATTTCAAGCGTTTTGGGGCCAACTGTAGAAAAGAAATATCCTGGTATAAAAACTAGAGAGAATCGTTCTCAGAAACCACTTTGGATGTGTGCGTTCCACTCACAGAGTTTAACCTTTCTTTTCATAGAACAGTTTGGAAACACTCTGTTTGTAAAGTCTGCAAGTGGATATTTGGACCTCTTTGAGGATTTCGTTGGAAGCGGGATTTCTTCATCTAATGCTACACAGAAGATTTCTCAGTAACTTCGTTGATTTGTGTGTGTTCAACTAACAGAGTTCAACCTTCCCTTAGACATAGCAGATTGGAAACCCTCTTTTTGTGGAACTTGCAAGTGGAGATTTCAAGCGTTTTTGGGGCCAACGGTAGAAAAGGAAATATCCTCGTATAAAAAATAGAGAGAATCATTCTCAGAAACCGCTTTGGGATGTGTGCGTTCCCCTCAAGGAGTTTAACCTTTCTTTTCATAGAGCAGTTTGGACACACTATGTTTGTGAAGTCTGCAAGTGGATATTTGGACCTCTTTGAGGATTTCTTTGGAAGCGGGATTTCATCATCTAATGCTACACAGAAGATTTCTCAGTAACGTCGTTGATTTCTGTGTGTTCAACTAACAGAGCTGAACCATCCTTTAGACAGAGCAGATTGGAAACCCTCTTTTTGAGAAATTTGCTTTTGGGGATTTCAAGCGTTTTGGGGCCAACGGTAGAAAAGGAAATATCCTCGTGTAAAAACTAGAGAGAATCATTCTCAGAAACCGCTTTGTGATGTGTGCGTTCCCCTCACGGAGTTTAACCTTTCTTTTCATAGAGCAGTTTGGACACACTCTGTTTGTGAAGTCTGCAAGTGGATATTTGGACCTCTTTGAGGATTTCGTTGGAAGCGGGATTTCTTCATCTAATGCTACACAGAAGATTTCTCAGTAACTTCGTTGATTTCTCTGTGTTCAACTAACAGAGTTCAACCTTCCCTTAGACATAGCAGATTGGAAACCCTCTTTTTGTGGAATTTGCAAGTGGAGATTTCAAGCGCTTTGGGGCCAACGGTAGAAAAGGAAATATCTTCGTATAAAAACTGGAGAGAATCATTCTCAGAAAACACTTTGTGATGTGTGCATTCCACTCACAGAGTTTAACCTTTCCTTTCATAGAGCAGTTTGGAAACACTCTGTTTGTGAAGACTGCAAGTGGATATTTGGACCTCTTTGAGGGTTTCGTTGGAAACGGGATTTCTTCATCTAATGCTAGAAGGAAGAATTCTCAGAAACTTCTTTGATTTGTGTGTGTTCAACTAACGGAGCTGAACCATCCTTTAGACAGAGCAGATTGGATACCCTCTTTTTGAGGAATTTGCTTGTGGAGATTACAAGCGTTTTGGGGCCAACGGTAGAAAAGGAAATATCCTCGTATAAAAACTAGAGAGAATCATTCTCAGAAACCACTTTGTGATGTGTGCGTTCCACTCACAGAGTTTAACCTTTCTTTTCATAGAACAGTTTGGAAACACTCTGTTTGTAAAGTCTGCAAGTGGATATTTGGACCTCTTTGAGGATTTCGTTGGAAGCGGGATTTCTTCATCTAATGCTACACAGAAGATTTCTCAGTAACTTCGTTGATTTGTGTGTGTTCAACTAACAGAGTTCAACCTTCCCTTAGACATAGCAGATTGGAAACCCTCTTTTTGTGGAATTTGCAAGTGGAGATTTCAAGAGTTTTGGGGCCAACGGTAGAAAAGGAATTATCCTCGTATAAAAAGTGGAGAGAATCATTCTCAGAAACCACTTTGTGATGTGTGCGTTCCACTCACAGAGTTTAACCTTTCCTTTCATAGAGCAGTTTGGAAACACTCTGTTTGTGAAGACTGCAAGCGGATATTTGGACCTCTTTGAGGATTTCTTTGGAAACGGGATTTCTTCATCTAATGCTAGAAGGAAGAATTCTCAGAAACTTCTTTGATTTGTGTGTGTTCAACTAACGGAGCTGAACCATCCTTTAGACAGAGCAGATTGGAAACCATCTTTTTGAGGAATTTGCTTGTGGAGATTTCAAGCGTTTTGGGGCCAACGGTAGAAAAGGAAATATCTTCGTATAAAAACTAGAGAGAATCATTTTCAGAAACCACTTTGTGTTGTGCGCGTTCCACTCACAGAGTTTAACCTTTCTTTTCATAGAGCAGTTTGGAAACACTCTGTTTGTAAAGTCTGCAAGTGGATATTTGGACCTCTTTGAGGATTTCGTTGGAAGCGGGATTTCTTCATCTAATGCTACACAGAAGATTTCTCAGTAACTTCGTTGATTTGTGTGTGTTCAACTAACAGAGTTCAACCTTCCCTTAGAGATAGCAGCTTGGAAACCCTCTTTTTGTGGAATTTGCAAGTGGAGATTTCAACCGCTTTGGGGCCAACGGTAGAAAAGGAAATATCTTCGTATAAAAACTAGAGAGAACCATTCTCAGAAATCACTTTGTGTTGTGCGCGTTCCACTCACAGAGTTTAACCTTTCTTTTCATAGAGCAGTTTGGAAACACTCTGTTTGTGAAGTCTGCAAGTGGATATTTGGACCTCTTTGAGGATTTCGTTGGAATCGGGATTTCTTCATCTAATGCTAGAAGGAAGAATTCTCAGAAACTTCTTTGATATGTGTGTGTTCAACTGACAGAGCTGAACCATCCTTTAGACAGAGCAGAATGGAAACCCTCTTTTTGAGGAATTTGCTTGTGGAGATTTCAAGCCTTTTGGGGCCAACGGTAGAAAAGGAAATATCCTCGTATAAAAACTAGAGAGAATCATTCTCAGAAACCACTTTGTGATGTGTGCGTTCCACTCACAGAGTTTAATCTTTCTTTTCATAGAACAGTTTGGAAACACTCTGTTTGTAAAGTCTGCAAGTGGATATTTGGACCTCTTTGAGGATTTCGTTGGAAGCGGGATTTCTTCATCTAATGCTACACAGAAGATTTCTCAGTAACTTCGTTGATTTCTGTGTGTTCAACTAACAGAGTTCAACCTTCCCTTAGACATAGCAGATTGGAAACCCTCTTTTTGTGGAATTTGCAAGTGGAGATTTCAAGTGCTTTGGGGTCAACTGTAGAAAAGGAAATATCCTCGTATAAAAACTAGAGAGAATCATTCTCAGAAACCACTTTGTGTAGTGTGCGTTCCACTCACAGAGTTCAATCTTTCCTTTCATACGGCAGTTTGGAAACACTCTGTTTGTGAAGACTGCAAGTGGATATTTGGACCTCTTTGAGGATTTCGTTGGAAACGGGATTTCTTCATCTAATGCTAGAAGGAAGAATTCCCAGAAATTTCTTTGATTTGTGTGTGTTCAGCTAACAGAGCTGAACCATCCTTTAGACAGAGCAGATTGGAAACCCTCTTTTTGAGGAATTTGCTTGTGGAGATTTCAAGCGTTTTGGGGCCAACTGTAGAAAAGAAATATCCTGGTATAAAAACTAGAGAGAATCATTCTCAGAAACCACTTTGGATGTGTGCGTTCCACTCACAGAGTTTAACCTTTCTTTTCATAGAACAGTTTGGAAACACTCTGTTTGTAAAGTCTGCAAGTGGATATTTGGACCTCTTTGAGGATTTCGTTGGAAGCGGGATTTCTTCATCTAATGCTACACAGAAGATTTCTCAGTAACTTCGTTGATTTGTGTGTGTTCAACTAACAGAGTTCAACCTTCCCTTAGACATAGCAGATTGGAAACCCTCTTTTTGTGGAACTTGCAAGTGGAGATTTCAAGTGTTTTTGGGGCCAACGGTAGAAAAGGAAATATCCTCGTATAAAAAATAGAGAGAATCATTCTCAGAAACCGCTTTGGGATGTGTGCGTTCCCCTCAAGGAGTTTAACCTTTCTTTTCATAGAGCAGTTTGGACACACTCTGTTTGTGAAGTCTGCAATTGGATATTTGGCCCTCTTTGAGGATTTCATAGGAAGCGGGATTTCTTCATCTAATGCTACACAGAAGATTTCTCAGTAACTTCGTTGATTTCTGTGTGTTCAACTAACAGAGTTCAACCTTCCCTTAGAGATAGCAGATTGGAAACCCTCTTTTTTTGGAATTTGCAAGTGGAGATTTCAAGCGCTTTGGGGCCAACGGTAGAAAAGGAATTATCCTCGTATAAAAACTACAGAGAACCATTCTCAGAAACCACTTTGTGTTGTGCGCGTTCCACTCACAGAGTTTAACCTTTCTTTTCATAGAGCAGTTTGGAAACACTCTGTTTGTGAAGTCTGCAAGTGGATATTTGGACCTCTTTGAGGATTTCGTTGGAATCGGGATTTCTTCATCTAATGCTAGAAGGAAGAATTCTCAGAAATTTCTTTGATATGTGTGTGTTCAACTAACAGAGCTGAACCATCCTTTAGACAGAGCAGAATGGAAACCCTCTTTTTGAGGAATTTGCTTGTGGAGATTTCAAGCCTTTTGGGGCCAACGATAGAAAAGGAAATATGCTCGTATAAAAACTAGAGAGAATCATTCTCAGAAACCACTTTGTGATGTGTGCGTTCCACTCACAGAGTTTAATCTTTCTTTTCATAGAACAGTTTGGAAACACTCTGTTTGTAAAGTCTGCAAGTGGATATTTGGACCTCTTTGAGGATATCGTTGGAAGCGGGATTTCGTCATCTAATGCTACACAGAAGATTTCTCAGTAACTTCGTTGATTTCTGTGTGTTCAACTAACAGAGTTCAACCTTCCCTTAGACATAGCAGATTGGAAACCCTCTTTTTGTGGAATTTGCAAATGGAGATTTCAAGCGCTTTGGGGTCAACTGTAGAAAAGGAAATATCCTCTTATAAAAACTAGAGAGAATCATTCTCAGAAACCACTTTGTGATGTGTGCGTTCCACTCACAGAGTTCAATCTTTGCTTTCATACGGCAGTTTGGAAACACTCTGTTTGTGAAGACTGCAAGTGGATATTTGGACCTCTTTGAGGATTTCGTTGGAAACGGGATTTCTTCATCTAATGCTAGAAGGAAGAATTCCCAGAAATTTCTTTGATTTGTGTGTGTTCAGCTAACAGAGCTGAACCATCCTTTAGACAGAGAAGATTGGAAACCCTCTTTTTGAGGAATTTGCTTGTGGAGATTTCAAGCGTTTTGGGGCCAACTGTAGAAAAGAAATATCCTGGTATAAAAACTAGAGAGAATCATTCTCAGAAACCACTTTGGATGTGTGCGTTCCACTCACAGAGTTTAACCTTTCTTTTCATAGAACAGTTTGGAAACACTCTGTTTGTAAAGTCTGCAAGTGGATATTTGGACCTCTTTGAGGATTTCGTTGGAAACGGGATTTCTTCATCTAATGCTACACAGAAGATTTCTCAGTAACTTCGTTGATTTGTGTGTGTTCAACTAACAGAGTTCAACCTTCCCTTAGACATAGCAGATTGGAAACCCTCTTTTTGTGGAACTTGCAAGTGGAGATTTCAAGCGTTTTTGGGGCCAACGGTAGAAAAGGAAATATCCTCGTATAAAAAATAGAGAGAATCATTCTCCGAAACCGCTTTGGGATGTGTGCATTGCACTCACAGAGTTTAACCTTTCCTTTCATAGAGCAGTTTGGACACACTATGTTTGTGAAGTCTGCAAGTGGATATTTGGACCTCTTTGAGGATTTCTTTGGAAGCGGGATTTCATCATCTAATGCTACACAGAAGATTTCTCAGTAACTTCGTTGATTTCTGTGTGTTCAACTAACAGAGCTGAACCATCCTTTAGACAGAGCAGATTGGAAACCCTCTTTTTGAGAAATTTGCTTTTGGGGATTTCAAGCGTTTTGGGGCCAACGGTAGAAAAGGAAATATCCTCGTATAAAAAATAGAGAGAATCATTCTCAGAAACCGCTTTGTGATGTGTGCGTTCCCCTCACGGAGTTTAACCTTTCTTTTCATAGAGCAGTTTGGACACACTCTGTTTGTGAAGTCTGCAACTGGATATTTGGACCTCTTTGAGGATTTCGTTGGAAGCGGGATTTCTTCATCTAATGCTACACAGAAGATTTCTCAGTAACTTCGTTGATTTCTCTGTGTTCAACTAACAGAGTTCAACCTTCCCTTAGACATAGCAGATTGGAAACCCTCTTTTTGTGGAATTTGCAAGTGGAGATTTCAAGCGCTTTGGGGCCAACGGTAGAAAAGGAAATATCTTCGTATAAAAACTAGAGAGAACCATTCTCAGAAACCACTTTGTGTTGGGCGCATTCCACTCACAGAGTTTAACCTTTCTTTTCATAGAGCAGTTTGGAAACACTCTGTTTGTGAAGTCTGCAAGTGGATATTTGGACCTCTTTGAGGATTTCGTTGGAATCGGGATTTCTTCATCTAATGCTAGAAGGAAGAATTCTCAGAAACTTCTTTGATATGTGTGTGTTCAACTAACAGAGCTGAACCATCCTTTAGACAGAGCAGAATGGAAACCCTCTTTTTGAGGAATTTGCTTGTGGAGATTTCAAGCCTTTTGGGGCCAACGGTAGAAAAGGAAATATCCTCGTATAAAAACTAGAGAGAATCATTCTCAGAAACCACTTTGTGATGTGTGCGTTCCACTCACAGAGTTTAACCTTTCTTTTCATAGAACAGTTTGGAAACACTCTGTTTGTAAAGTCTGCAAGTGGATATTTGGACCTCTTTGAGGATTTCGTTGGAAGCGGGATTTCTTCATCTAATGCTACACAGAAGATTTCTCAGTAACTTCGTTGATTTGTGTGTGTTCAACTAACAGAGTTCAACCTTCCCTTAGACATAGCAGATTGGAAACCCTCTTTTTGTGGAATTTGCAAGTGGAGATTTCAAGCGTTTTGGGGCCAACGGTAGAAAAGGAATTATCCTCGTATAAAAACTAGAGAGAATCATTCTCAGAAACCACTTTGTGATGTGTGCGTTCCCCTCACAGATTTTAACCTTTCTTTTCATAGAGCAGTTTGGACACACTTTGATTGTGAAGTCTGCAATTGGATATTTGGCCCTCTTTGAGGATTTCATAGGAAGCGGGATTTCTTCATCTAATGCTACACAGAAGATTTCTCAGTAACTTCGTTGATTTCTGTGTGTTCAACTAACAGAGCTGAACCATCCTTTAGACAGAGCAGATTGGAAACCCTCTTTTTGAGAAATTTGCTTTTGGGGATTTCAAGCGTTTTGGGGCCAACGGTAGAAAAGGAAATATCCTCGTATAAAAACTAGAGAGAATCATTCTCAGAAACCGCTTTGTGATGTGTGCGTTCCCCTCACGGAGTTTAACCTTTCTTTTCATAGAGCAGTTTGGACACACTCTGTTTGTGAAGTCTGCAAGTGGATATTTGGACCTCTTTGAGAATTTCGTTGGAAGCGGGATTTCTTCATCTAATGCTACACAGAAGATTTCTCAGTAACTTCGTTGATTTCTGTGTGTTCAACTAACAGAGTTCAACCTTCCCTTAGACATAGCAGTTTGGAAACCCTCTTTTTTTGGAATTTGCAAGTGGAGATTTCAAGCGCTTTGGGGCCAACTGTAGAAAAGGAAATATCCTCGTATAAAAACTAGAGAGAATCATTCTCAGAAACCACTTTGTGTAGTGTGCGTTCCACTCACAGAGTTCAATCTTTACTTTCATAGAGCAGTTTGGAAACACTCTGTTTGTGAAGTCTGCAAGTGGATATTTGGACCTCTTTGAGGATTTCGTTGGATACGGGATTTCTTCATCTAATGCTAGAAGGAAGAATTCTCAGAAATTCCTGTGATTTGTGTGTGTTCAGCTAACAGAGCTGAACCATCCTTTAGACAGAGCAGATTGGAAGCCTTCTTTTTGAGGAATTTGCTTGTGGAGATTACAAGCGTTCTGGGGCCAACGGTAGAAAAGGAAATATCCTCGTATAAAAACTAGAGAGAATCATTCTCAGAAACCACTTTGTGATGTGTGCGTTCCACTCACAGAGTTTAACCTTTCTTTTCATAGAACAGTTTGGAAACACTCTGTTTGTAAAGTCTGCAAGTGGATATTTGGACCTCTTTGAGGATTTCGTTGGAAGCGGGATTTCTTCATCTAATGCTACACAGAAGATTTCTCAGTAACTTCGTTGATTTGTGTGTGTTCAACTAACAGAGTTCAACCTTCCCTTAGACATAGCAGATTGGAAACCCTCTTTTTGTGATATTTGCAAGTGGAGATTTCAAGCGTTTTGGGGACAACGGTAGAAAAGGAATTATCCTCGTATAAAAACTAGAGAGAATCATTCTCAGAAACCACTTTGTGATGTGTGCGTTCCCCTCACGGAGTTTAACCTTTCTTTTCATAGAGCAGTTTGGACACACTCTGTTTGTGAAGTCTGCAATTGGATATTTGGCCCTCTTTGAGGATTTCATAGGAAGCGGGATTTCTTCATCTAATGCTACACAGAAGATTTCTCAGTAACTTCGTTGATTTCTGTGTGTTCAACTAACAGAGTTCAACCTTCCCTTAGAGATAGCAGATTGGAAACCCTCTTTTTTTGGAATTTGCAAGTGGAGATTTCAAGCGCTTTGGGGCCCACGGTAGAAAAGGAATTATCCTCGTATAAAAACTACAGAGAACCATTCTCAGAAACCACTTTGTGTTGTGCGCGTTCCACTCACAGAGTTTAACCTTTCTTTTCATAGAGCAGTTTGGAAACACTCTGTTTGTGAAGTCTGCAAGTGGATATTTGGACCTCTTTGAGGATTTCGTTGGAATCGGGATTTCTTCATCTAATGCTAGAAGGAAGAATTCTCAGAAATTTCTTTGATATGTGTGTGTTCAACTAACAGAGCTGAACCATCCTTTAGACAGAGCAGAATGGAAACCCTCTTTTTGAGGAATTTGCTTGTGGAGATTTCAAGCCTTTTGGGGCCAACGATAGAAAAGGAAATATGCTCGTATAAAAACTAGAGAGAATCATTCTCAGAAACCACTTTGTGATGTGTGCGTTCCACTCACAGAGTTTAATCTTTCTTTTCATAGAACAGTTTGGAAACACTCTGTTTGTAAAGTCTGCAAGTGGATATTTGGACCTCTTTGAGGATATCGTTGGAAGCGGGATTTCGTCATCTAATGCTACACAGAAGATTTCTCAGTAACTTCGTTGATTTCTGTGTGTTCAACTAACAGAGTTCAACCTTCCCTTAGACATAGCAGATTGGAAACCCTCTTTTTGTGGAATTTGCAAATGGAGATTTCAAGCGCTTTGGGGTCAACTGTAGAAAAGGAAATATCCTCTTATAAAAACTAGAGAGAATCATTCTCAGAAACCACTTTGTGATGTGTGCGTTCCACTCACAGAGTTCAATCTTTGCTTTCATACGGCAGTTTGGAAACACTCTGTTTGTGAAGACTGCAAGTGGATATTTGGACCTCTTTGAGGATTTCGTTGGAAACGGGATTTCTTCATCTAATGCTAGAAGGAAGAATTCCCAGAAATTTCTTTGATTTGTGTGTGTTCAGCTAACAGAGCTGAACCATCCTTTAGACAGAGAAGATTGGAAACCCTCTTTTTGAGGAATTTGCTTGTGGAGATTTCAAGCGTTTTGGGGCCAACTGTAGAAAAGAAATATCCTGGTATAAAAACTAGAGAGAATCATTCTCAGAAACCACTTTGGATGTGTGCGTTCCACTCACAGAGTTTAACCTTTCTTTTCATAGAACAGTTTGGAAACACTCTGTTTGTAAAGTCTGCAAGTGGATATTTGGACCTCTTTGAGGATTTCGTTGGAAACGGGATTTCTTCATCTAATGCTACACAGAAGATTTCTCAGTAACTTCGTTGATTTGTGTGTGTTCAACTAACAGAGTTCAACCTTCCCTTAGACATAGCAGATTGGAAACCCTCTTTTTGTGGAACTTGCAAGTGGAGATTTCAAGCGTTTTTGGGGCCAACGGTAGAAAAGGAAATATCCTCGTATAAAAAATAGAGAGAATCATTCTCCGAAACCGCTTTGGGATGTGTGCGTTGCACTCACAGAGTTTAACCTTTCCTTTCATAGAGCAGTTTGGACACACTATGTTTGTGAAGTCTGCAAGTGGATATTTGGACCTCTTTGAGGATTTCTTTGGAAGCGGGATTTCATCATCTAATGCTACACAGAAGATTTCTCAGTAACTTCGTTGATTTCTGTGTGTTCAACTAACAGAGCTGAACCATCCTTTAGACAGAGCAGATTGGAAACCCTCTTTTTGAGAAATTTGCTTTTGGGGATTTCAAGCGTTTTGGGGCCAACGGTAGAAAAGGAAATATCCTCGTATAAAAACTAGAGAGAATCATTCTCAGAAACCGCTTTGTGATGTGTGCGTTCCCCTCACGGAGTTTAACCTTTCTTTTCATAGAGCAGTTTGGACACACTCTGTTTGTGAAGTCTGCAAGTGGATATTTGGACCTCTTTGAGGATTTCGTTGGAAGCGGGATTTCTTCATCTAATGCTACACAGAAGATTTCTCAGTAACTTCGTTGATTTCTCTGTGTTCAACTAACAGAGTTCAACCTTCCCTTAGACATAGCAGATTGGAAACCCTCTTTTTGTGGAATTTGCAAGTGGAGATTTCAAGCGCTTTGGGGCCAACGGTACAAAAGGAAATATCCTCGTATAAAAACTGGAGAGAATCATTCTCAGAAAACACTTTGTGATGTGTGCGTTCCACTCACAGAGTTTAACCTTTCCTTTCATAGAGCAGTTTGGAAACACTCTGTTTGTGAAGACTGCAAGTGGATATTTGGACCTCTTTGAGGGTTTCGTTGGAAACGGGATTTCTTCATCTAATGCTAGAAGGAAGAATTCTCAGAAACTTCTTTGATTTGTGTGTGTTCAACTAACGGAGCTGAACCATCCTTTAGACAGAGCAGATTGGAAACCCTCTTTTTGAGGAATTTGCTTGTGGAGATTACAAGCGTTTTGGGGCCAACGGTAGAAAAGGAAATATCCTCGTATAAAAAGTAGAGAGAATCATTCTCAGAAACCACTTTGTGATGTGTGCGTTCCACTCACAGAGTTTAACCTTTCTTTTCATAGAACAGTTTGGAAACACTCTGTTTGTAAAGTCTGCAAGTGGATATTTGGACCTCTTTGAGGATTTCGTTGGAAGCGGGATTTCTTCATCTAATGCTACACAGAAGATTTCTCAGTAACTTCGTTGATTTCTGTGTGTTCAACTAACAGAGTTCAACCTTCCCTTAGACATAGCAGTTTGGAAACCCTCTTTTTGTGGAATTTGCAAGTGGAGATTTCAAGCGCTTTGGGGCCAACGGTAGAAAAGGAAATATCCTCGTATAAAAACTAGAGAGAATCATTCTCAGAAACCACTTTGTGTAGTGTGCGTTCCACTCACAGAGTTCAATCTTTCTTTTCATAGAGCAGTTTGGAAACACTCTGTTTGTGAAGACTGCAAGTGTATATTTGGACCTCTTTGAGGATTTCGTTGGATACGGGATTTATTCATCTAATGCTAGAAGGAAGAATTCCCAGAAATTCCTTTGATTTGTGTGTGTTCAGCTAACAGAGCTGAACCATCCTTTAGACAGAGCAGAATGGAAACCATCTTTTTGAGGAATTTGCTTGTGGAGATTACAAGCGTTTTGGGGCCAACGGTAGAAAAGGAAATATCCTCGTATAAAAACTAGAGAGAATCATTCTCAGAAACCACTTTGTGATGTGTGCGTTCCACTCACAGAGTTTAACCTTTCTTTTCATAGAACAGTTTGGAAACACTCTGTTTGTAAAGTCTGCAAGTGGATATTTGGACCTTCTTGAGGATTTCGTTGGAAGCGGGATTTCTTCATCTAATGCTACACAGAAGATTTCTCAGTAACTTCGTTGATTTGTGTGTGTTCAAATAACAGAGTTCAACCTTCCCTTAGAGATAGCAGCTTGGAAACCCTCTTTTTGTGGAATTTGCAAGTGGAGATTTCAAGCGCTTTGGGGCCAACGGTAGAAAAGGAAATATCTTCGTATAAAAACTACAGAGAACCATTCTCAGAAACCACTTTGTGTTGTGCGCGTTCCACTCACAGAGTTTAACCTTTCTTTTCATAGAGCAGTTTGGAAACACTCTGTTTGTGAAGTCTGCAAGTGGATATTTGGACCTCTTTGAGGATTTCGTTGGAATCGGGATTTCTTCATCTAATGCTAGAAGGAAGAATTCTCAGAAATTTCTTTGATATGTGTGTGTTCAACTAACAGAGCTGAACCATCCTTTAGACAGAGCAGAATGGAAACCCTCTTTTTGAGGAATTTGCTTGTGGAGATTTCAAGCCTTTTGGGGCCAACAGTAGAAAAGGAAATATCCTCGTATAAAAACTAGAGAGAATCATTCTCAGAAACCACTTTGTGATGTGTGCGTTCCACTCACAGAGTTTAATCTTTCTTTTCATAGAACAGTTTGGAAACACTCTGTTTGTAAAGTCTGCAAGTGGATATTTGGACCTCTTTGAGGATTTCGTTGGAAGCGGGATTTCTTCATCTAATGCTACACAGAAGATTTCTCAGTAACTTCATTGATTTCTGTGTGTTCAACTAACAGAGTTCAACCTTCCCTTAGACATAGCAGATTGGAAACCCTCTTTTTGTGGAATTTGCAAATGGAGATTTCAAGCGCTTTGGGGTCAACTGTAGAAAAGGAAATATCCTCTTATAAAAACTAGAGAGAATCATTCTCAGAAACCACTTTGTGTAGTGTGCGTTCCACTCACAGAGTTCAATCTTTGCTTTCATACGGCAGTTTGGAAACACTCTGTTTGTGAAGACTGCAAGTGGATATTTGGACCTCTTTGAGGATTTCGTTGGAAACGGGATTTCTTCATCTAATGCCAGAAGGAAGAATTCCCAGAAATTTCTTTGATTTGTCTGTGTTCAGCTAACAGAGCTGAACCATCCTTTAGACAGAGCAGATTGGAAACCCTCTTTTTGAGGAATTTGCTTGTGGAGATTTCAAGCGTTTTGGGGCCAACTGTAGAAAAGAAATATCCTGGTATAAAAACTAGAGAGAATCATTCTCAGAAACCACTTTGGATGTGTGCGTTCCACTCACAGAGTTTAACCTTTCTTTTCATAGAACAGTTTGGAAACACTCTGTTTGTAAAGTCTGCAAGTGGATATTTGGACCTCTTTGAGGATTTCGTTGGAAACGGGATTTCTTCATCTAATGCTACACAGAAGATTTCTCAGTAACTTCGTTGATTTGTGTGTGTTCAACTAACAGAGTTCAACCTTCCCTTAGACATAGCAGATTGGAAACCCTCTTTTTGTGGAACTTGCAAGTGGAGATTTCAAGCGTTTTTGGGGCCAACGGTAGATAAGGAAATATCCTCGTATAAAAAATAGAGAGAATCATTCTCAGAAACCGCTTTGTGATGTGTGCGTTCCACTCACAGAGTTTAACCTTTCCTTTCATAGAGCAGTTTGGACACACTATGTTTGTGAAGTCTGCAAGTGGATATTTGGACCTCTTTGAGGATTTCTTTGGAAGCGGGATTTCATCATCTAATGCTACACAGAAGATTTCTCTGTAACTTCGTTGATTTCTGTGTGTTCAACTAACAGAGCTGAACCATCCTTTAGACAGAGCAGATTGGAAACCCTCTTTTTGAGGAATTTGCTTTTGGGGATTTCAAGCATATTGGGGCCAACGGTAGAAAAGGAACTATCCTCGTATAAAAACTAGAGAGAATCATTCTCAGAAACCGCTTTGTGATGTGTGCATTCCCCTCACGGAGTTTAACCTTTCTTTTCATAGAGCAGTTTGGACACACTCTGTTTGTGAAGTCTGCAAGTGGATATTTGGACCTCTTTGAGGATTTCGTTGGAAGCGGGATTTCTTCATCTAATGCTACACAGAAGATTTCTCAGTAACTTCGTTGATTTGTGTGTGTTCAAATAACAGAGTTCCACCTTCCCTTAGAGATAGCAGCTTGGAAACCCTCTTTTTGTGGAATTTGCAAGTGGAGATTTCAAGCGCTTTGGGGCCAACGGTAGAAAAGGAAATATCTTCGTATAAAAACTACAGAGAACCATTCTCAGAAACCACTTTGTGTTGTGCGCGTTCCACTCACAGAGTTTAACCTTTCTTTTCATAGAGCAGTTTGGAAACACTCTGTTTGTGAAGTCTGCAAGTGGATATTTGGACCTCTTTGAGGATTTCGTTGGAATCGGGATTTCTTCATCTAATGCTAGAAGGAAGAATTCTCAGAAATTTCTTTGATATGTGTGTGTTCAACTAACGGAGCTGAACCATCCTTTAGACAGAGCAGATTGGAAACCCTCTTTTTGAGGAATTTGCTTGTGGAGATTACAAGCGTTTTGGGGCCAACGGTAGAAAAGGAAATATCCTCGTATAAAAACTAGAGAGAATCATTCTCAGAAACCACTTTGTGATGTGTGCGTTCCACTCACAGAGTTTAACCTTTCTTTTCATAGAACAGTTTGGAAACACTCTGTTTGTAAAGTCTGCAAGTGGATATTTGGACCTCTTTGAGGATTTCGTTGGAAGCGGGATTTCTTCATCTAATGCTACACAAAAGATTTCTCAGTAACTTCGTTGATTTGTGTGTGTTCAACTAACAGAGTTCAACCTTCCCTTAGACATAGCAGATTGGAAACCCTCTTTTTGTGGAATTTGCAAGTGGAGATTTCAAGCGTTTTGGGGCCAACGGTAGAAAAGGAATTATCCTCGTATAAAAAGTGGAGAGAATCATTCTCAGAAACCACTTTGTGATGTGTGCGTTCCCCTCACAGATTTTAACCTTTCTTTTCATAGAGCAGTTTGGACACACTCTGTTTGTGAAGTCTGCAATTGGATATTTGGCCCTCTTTGAGGATTTCATAGGAAGCGGGATTTCTTCATCTTATGCTACACAGAAGATTTCTCAGTAACTTCGTTGATTTCTGTGTGTTCAACTAACAGAGTTCAACCTTCCCTTAGAGATAGCAGATTGGAAACCCACTTTTCGTGGAATTTGCAAGTGGAGATTTCAAGCGCTTTGGGGCCAACGGTAGAAAAGGAAATATCCTCGTATAAAAAGTGGAGAGAATCATTCTCAGAAACCACTTTGTGATGTGTGCGTTCCACTCACAGAGTTTAACCTTTCCTTTCATAGAGCAGTTTGGAAACACTCTGTTTGTGAAGACTGCAAGTGGATATTTGGACCTCTTTGAGGATTTCTTTGGAAACGGGATTTCTTCATCTAATGCTAGAAGGAAGAATTCTCAGAAACTTCTTTGATTTGTGTGTGTTCAACTAACGGAGCTGAACCATCCTTTAGACAGAGCAGATTGGAAACCATCTTTTTGAGGAATTTGCTTGTGGAGATTTCAAGCGTTTTGGGGCCAACGGTAGAAAAGGAAATATCCTCGTATAAAAACTAGAGAGAATCATTTTCAGAAACCACTTTGTGTTGTGCGCGTTCCACTCACAGAGTTTAACCTTTCTTTTCATAGAGCAGTTTGGAAACACTCTGTTTGTAAAGTCTGCAAGTGGATATTTGGACCTCTTTGAGGATTTCGTTGGAAGCGGGATTTCTTCATCTAATGCTACACAGAAGATTTCTCAGTAACTTCGTTGATTTGTGTGTGTTCAACTAACAGAGTTCAACCTTCCCTTAGAGATAGCAGCTTGGAAACCCTCTTTTTGTGGAATTTACAAGTGGAGATTTCAACCGCTTTGGGGCCAACGGTAGAAAAGGAAATATCTTCGTATAAAAACTAGAGAGAACCATTCTCAGAAATCACTTTGTGTTGTGCGCGTTCCACTCACAGAGTTTAACCTTTCTTTTCATAGAGCAGTTTGGAAACACTCTGTTTGTGAAGTCTGCAAGTGGATATTTGGACCTCTTTGAGGATTTCGTTGGAATCGGGATTTCTTCATCTAATGCTAGAAGGAAGAATTCTCAGAAACTTCTTTGATATGTGTGTGTTCAACTGACAGAGCTGAACCATCCTTTAGACAGAGAAGAATGGAAACCCTCTTTTTGAGGAATTTGCTTGTGGAGAGTTCAAGCCTTTTGGGGCCAACGGTAGAAAAGGAAATATCCTCGTATAAAAACTAGAGAGAATCATTCTCAGAAACCACTTTGTGATGTGTGCGTTCCACTCACAGAGTTTAATCTTTCTTTTCATAGAACAGTTTGGAAACACTCTGTTTGTAAAGTCTGCAAGTGGATATTTGGACCTCTTTGAGGATTTCGTTGGAAGCGGGATTTCTTCATCTAATGCTACACAGAAGATTTCTCAGTAACTTCGTTGATTTCTGTGTGTTCAACTAACAGAGTTCAACCTTCCCTTAGACATAGCAGATTGGAAACCCTCTTTTTGTGGAATTTGCAAGTGGAGATTTCAAGTGCTTTGGGGTCAACTGTAGAAAAGGAAATATCCTCGTATAAAAACTAGAGAGAATCATTCTCAGAAACCACTTTCTGTAGTGTGCGTTCCACTCACAGAGTTCAATCTTTCCTTTCATACGGCAGTTTGGAAACACTCTGTTTGTGAAGACTGCAAGTGGATATTTGGACCTCTTTGAGGATTTCGTTGGAAACGGGATTTCTTCATCTAATGCTAGAAGGAAGAATTCCCAGAAATTTCTTTGATTTGTGTGTGTTCAGCTAACAGAGCTGAACCATCCTTTAGACAGAGCAGATTGGAAACCCTCTTTTTGAGGAATTTGCTTGTGGAGATTTCAAGCGTTTTGGGGCCAACTGTAGAAAAGAAATATCCTGGTATAAAAACTAGAGAGAATCATTCTCAGAAACCACTTTGGATGTGTGCGTTCCACTCACAGAGTTTAACCTTTCTTTTCATAGAACAGTTTGGAAACACTCTGTTTGTAAAGTCTGCAAGTGGATATTTGGACCTCTTTGAGGATTTCGTTGGAAGCGGGATTTCTTCATCTAATGCTACACAGAAGATTTCTCAGTAACTTCGTTGATTTGTGTGTGTTCAACTAACAGAGTTCAACCTTCCCTTAGACATAGCAGATTGGAAACCCTCTTTTTGTGGAACTTGCAAGTGGAGATTTCAAGCGTTTTTGGGGCCAACGGTAGAAAAGGAAATATCCTCGTATAAAAAATAGAGAGAATCATTCTCAGAAACCGCTTTGGGATGTGTGCGTTCCCCTCAAGGAGTTTAACCTTTCTTTTCATAGAGCAGTTTGGACACACTATGTTTGTGAAGTCTGGAAGTGGATATTTGGACCTCTTTGAGGATTTCTTTGGAAGCGGGATTTCATCATCTAATGCTACACAGAAGATTTCTCAGTAACTTCGTTGATTTCTGTGTGTTCAACTAACAGAGCTGAACCATCCTTTAGACAGAGCAGATTGGAAACCCTCTTTTTGAGAAATTTGCTTTTGGGGATTTCAAGCGTTTTGGGGCCAACGGTAGAAAAGGAAATATCCTCGTATAAAAACTAGAGAGAATCATTCTCAGAAACCGCTTTGTGATGTGTGCGTTCCCCTCACGGAGTTTAACCTTTCTTTTCATAGAGCAGTTTGGACACACTCTGTTTGTGAAGTCTGCAAGTGGATATTTGGACCTCTTTGAGGATTTCGTTGGAAGCGGGATTTCTTCATCTAATGCTACACAGAAGATTTCTCAGTAACTTCGTTGATTTCTCTGTGTTCAACTAACAGAGTTCAACCTTCCCTTAGACATAGCAGATTGGAAACCCTCTTTTTGTGGAACTTGCAAGTGGAGATTTCAAGCGCTTTGGGGCCAACGGTAGAAAAGGAAATATCCTCGTATAAAAACTGGAGAGAATCATTCTCAGAAAACACTTTGTGATGTGTGCGTTCCACTCACAGAGTTTAACCTTTCCTTTCATAGAGCAGTTTGGAAACACTCTGTTTGTGAAGACTGCAAGTGGATATTTGGACCTCTTTGAGGGTTTCGTTGGAAACGGGATTTCTTCATCTAATGCTAGAAGGAAGAATTCTCAGAAACTTCTTTGATTTGTGTGTGTTCAACTAACAGAGCTGAACCATCCTTTAGACAGAGCAGATTGGAAACCCTCTTTTTGAGGAATTTGCTTGTGGAGATTACAAGCGTTTTGGGGCCAACGGTAGAAAAGGAAAT
This sequence comes from Gorilla gorilla gorilla, assembly GCF_029281585.2. Classification (NCBI taxonomy): domain Eukaryota; kingdom Metazoa; phylum Chordata; class Mammalia; order Primates; family Hominidae; genus Gorilla; species Gorilla gorilla. Next base: position 69,808,046 of record NC_073247.2, read on the forward strand.
ATCCTCGTATAAAAACTAGAGAGAATCATTCTCAGAAACCACTTTGTGATGTGTGCGTTCCACTCACAGAGTTTAACCTTTCTTTTCATAGAACAGTTTGGAAACACTCTGTTTGTAAAGTCTGCAAGTGGATATTTGGACCTCTTTGAGGATTTCGTTGGAAGCGGGATTTCTTCATCTAATGCTACACAGAAGATTTCTCAGTAACTTCGTTGATTTGTGTGTGTTCAACTAACAGAGTTCAACCTTCCCTTAGACATAGCAGATTGGAAACCCTCTTTTTGTGGAATTTGCAAGTGGAGATTTCAAGCGTTTTGGGGCCAACGGTAGAAAAGGAATTATCCTCGTATAAAAACTAGAGAGAATCATTCTCAGAAACCACTTTGTGATGTGTGCGTTCCCCTCACAGATTTTAACCTTTCTTTTCATAGAGCAGTTTGGACACACTCTGTTTGTGAAGTCTGCAATTGGATATTTGGCCCTCTTTGAGGATTTCATAGGAAGCGGGATTTCTTCATCTAATGCTACACAGAAGATTTCTCAGTAACTTCGTTGATTTCTGTGTGTTCAACTAACAGAGCTGAACCATCCTTTAGACAGAGCAGATTGGAAACCCTCTTTTTGAGAAATTTGCTTTTGGGGATTTCAAGCGTTTTGGGGCCAACGGTAGAAAAGGAAATATCCTCGTATAAAAACTAGAGAGAATCATTCTCAGAAACCGCTTTGTGATGTGTGCGTTCCCCTCACGGAGTTTAACCTTTCTTTTCATAGAGCAGTTTGGAAACACTCTGTTTGTGAAGTCTGCAAGTGGATATTTGGACCTCTTTGAGGATTTCGTTGGAATCGGGATTTCTTCATCTAATGCTAGAAGGAAGAATTCTCAGAAATTTCTTTGATATGTGTGTGTTCAACTAACAGAGCTGAACCATCCTTTAGACAGAGCAGAATGGAAACCCTCTTTTTGAGGAATTTGCTTGTGGAGATTTCAAGCCTTTTGGGGCCAACGGTAGAAAAGGAAATATGCTCGTATAAAAACTAGAGAGAATCATTCTCAGAAACCACTTTGTGATGTGTGCGTTCCACTCACAGAGTTTAATCTTTCTTTTCATAGAACAGTTTGGAAACACTCTGTTTGTAAAGTCTGCAAGTGGATATTTGGACCTCTTTGAGGATTTCGTTGGAAGCGGGATTTCTTCATCTAATGCTACACAGAAGATTTCTCAGTAACTTCGTTGATTTCTGTGTGTTCAACTAACAGAGTTCAACCTTCCCTTAAACATAGCAGATTGGAATCCCTCTTTTTGTGGAATTTGCAAATGGAGATTTCAAGTGCTTTGGGGTCAACTGTAGAAAAGGAAATATCCTCTTATAAAAACTAGAGAGAATCATTCTCAGAAACCACTTTGTGTAGTGTGCGTTCCACTCACAGAGTTCAATCTTTGCTTTCATACGGCAGTTTGGAAACACTCTGTTTGTGAAGACTGCAAGTGGATATTTGGACCTCTTTGAGGATTTCGTTGGAAACGGGATTTCTTCATCTAATGCTAGAAGGAAGAATTCCCAGAAATTTCTTTGATTTGTGTGTGTTCAGCTAACAGAGCTGAACCATCCTTTAGACAGAGAAGATTGGAAACCCTCTTTTTGAGGAATTTGCTTGTGGAGATTTCAAGCGTTTTGGGGCCAACTGTAGAAAAGAAATATCCTGGTATAAAAACTAGAGAGAATCATTCTCAGAAACCACTTTGGATGTGTGCGTTCCACTCACAGAGTTTAACCTTTCTTTTCATAGAACAGTTTGGAAACACTCTGTTTGTAAAGTCTGCAAGTGGATATTTGGACCTCTTTGAGGATTTCGTTGGAAACGGGATTTCTTCATCTAATGCTACACAGAAGATTTCTCAGTAACTTCGTTGATTTGTGTGTGTTCAACTAACAGAGTTCAACCTTCCCTTAGACATAGCAGATTGGAAACCCTCTTTTTGTGGAACTTGCAAGTGGAGATTTCAAGTGTTTTTGGGGCCAACGGTAGAAAAGGAAATATCCTCGTATAAAAAATAGAGAGAATCATTCTCAGAAACCGCTTTGGGATGTGTGCGTTCCACTCACAGAGTTTAACCTTTCCTTTCATAGAGCAGTTTGGACACACTATGTTTGTGAAGTCTGCAAGTGGATATTTGGACCTCTTTGAGGATATCTTTGGAAGCGGGATTTCATCATCTAATGCTACACAGAAGATTTCTCAGTAACTTCGTTGATTTCTGTGTGTTCAACTAACAGAGCTGAACCATCCTTTAGACAGAGCAGATTGGAAACCCTCTTTTTGAGAAATTTGCTTTTGGGGATTTCAAGCGTTTTGGGGCCAACGGTAGAAAAGGAAATATCCTCGTATAAAAACTAGAGAGAATCATTCTCAGAAACCGCTTTGTGATGTGTGCGTTCCCCTCACGGAGTTTAACCTTTCTTTTCATAGAGCAGTTTGGACACACTCTGTTTGTGAAGTCTGCAAGTGGATATTTGGACCTCTTTGAGGATTTCGTTGGAAGCGGGATTTCTTCATCTAATGCTACACAGAAGATTTCTCAGTAACTTCGTTGATTTCTCTGTGTTCAACTAACAGAGTTCAACCTTCCCTTAGACATAGCAGATTGGAAACCCTCTTTTTGTGGAATTTGCAAGTGGAGATTTCAAGCGCTTTGGGGCCAACGGTAGAAAAGGAAATATCCTCGTATAAAAACTGGAGAGAATCATTCTCAGAAACCACTTTGTGATGTGTGCGTTCCACTCACAGAGTTTAACCTTTCCTTTCATAGAGCAGTTTGGAAACACTCTGTTTGTGAAGACTGCAAGTGGATATTTGGACCTCTTTGAGGGTTTCGTTGGAAACCGGATTTCTTCATCTAATGCTAGAAGGAAGAATTCTCAGAAACTTCTTTGATTTGTGTGTGTTCAACTAACGGAGCTGAACCATCCTTTAGACAGAGCAGATTGGAAACCCTCTTTTTGAGGAATTTGCTTGTGGAGCTTACAAGCGTTTTGGGGCCAACGGTAGAAAAGGAAATATCCTCGTATAAAAACTAGAGAGAAACATTCTCAGAAACCACTTTGTGATGTGTGCGTTCCACTCACAGAGTTTAACCTTTCTTTTCATAGAACAGTTTGGAAACACTCTGTTTGTAAAGTCTGCAAGTGGATATTTGGACCTCTTTGAGGATTTCGTTGGAAGCGGGATTTCTTCATCTAATGCTACACAGAAGATTTCTCAGTAACTTCGTTGATTTCTGTGTGTTCAACTAACATAGTTCAACCTTCCCTTAGACATAGCAGTTTGGAAACCCTCTTTTTGTGGAATTTGCAAGTGGAGATTTCAAGCGCTTTGGGGCCAACGGTAGAAAAGGAAATATCCTCGTATAAAAACTAGAGAGAATCATTCTCAGAAACCACTTTGTGTAGTGTGCGTTCCACTCACAGAGTTCAATCTTTCCTTTCATAGAGCAGTTTGGAAACACTCTGTTTGTGAAGACTGCAAGTGGATATTTGGACCTCTTTGAGGATTTCGTTGGATACGGGATTTCTTCATCTAATGCTAGAAGGAAGAATTCCCAGAAATTCCTTTGATTTGTGTGTGTTCAGCTAACAGAGCTGAACCATCCTTTAGACAGAGCAGAATGGAAACCATCTTTTTGAGGAATTTGCTTGTGGAGATTACAAGCGTTTTGGGGCCAACGGTAGAAAAGGAAATATCCTCGTATAAAAACTAGAGAGAATCATTCTCAGAAACCACTTTGTGATGTGTGCGTTCCACTCACAGAGTTTAACCTTTCTTTTCATAGAACAGTTTGGAAACACTCTGTTTGTAAAGTCTGCAAGTGGATATTTGGACCTCTTTGAGGATTTCGTTGGAAGCGGGATTTCTTCATCTAATGCTACACAGAAGATTTCTCAGTAACTTCGTTGATTTGTGTGTGTTCAAATAACAGAGTTCAACCTTCCCTTAGAGATAGCAGCTTGGAAACCCTCTTTTTGTGGAATTTGCAAGTGGAGATTTCAAGCGCTTTGGGGCCAACGGTAGAAAAGGAAATATCTTCGTATAAAAACTACAGAGAACCATTCTCAGAAACCACTTTGTGTTGTGCGCGTTCCACTCACAGAGTTTAACCTTTCTTTTCATAGAGCAGTTTGGAAACACTCTGTTTGTGAAGTCTGCAAGTGGATATTTGGACCTCTTTGAGGATTTCGTTGGAATCGGGATTTCTTCATCTAATGCTAGAAGGAAGAATTCTCAGAAATTTCTTTGATATGTGTGTGTTCAACTAACAGAGCTGAACCATCCTTTAGACAGAGCAGAATGGAAACCCTCTTTTTGAGGAATTTGCTTGTGGAGATTTCAAGCCTTTTGGGGCCAACGGTAGAAAAGGAAATATCCTCGTATAAAAACTAGAGAGAATCATTCTCAGAAACCACTTTGTGATGTGTGCGTTCCACTCACAGAGTTTAATCTTTCTTTTCATAGAACAGTTTGGAAACACTCTGTTTGTAAAGTCTGCAAGTGGATATTTGGACCTCTTTGAGGATTTCGTTGGAAGCGGGATTTCTTCATCTAATGCTACACAGAAGATTTCTCAGTAACTTCATTGATTTCTGTGTGTTCAACTAACAGAGTTCAACCTTCCCTTAGACATAGCAGATTGGAAACCCTCTTTTTGTGGAACTTGCAAGTGGAGATTTCAAGCGTTTTTGGGGCCAACGGTAGAAAAGGAAATATCCTCGTATAAAAAATAGAGAGAATCATTCTCAGAAACCGCTTTGTGATGTGTGCGTTCCACTCACAGAGTTTAACCTTTCCTTTCATAGAGCAGTTTGGACACACTATGTTTGTGAAGTCTGCAAGTGGATATTTGGACCTCTTTGAGGATTTCTTTGGAAGCGGGATTTCATCATCTAATGCTACACAGAAGATTTCTCAGTAACTTCGTTGATTTCTGTGTGTTCAACTAACAGAGCTGAACCATCCTTTAGACAGAGCAGATTGGAAACCCTCTTTTTGAGGAATTTGCTTTTGGGGATTTCAAGCGTATTGGGGCCAACGGTAGAAAAGGAACTATCCTCGTATAAAAACTAGAGAGAATCATTCTCAGAAACCGCTTTGTGATGTGTGCGTTCCCCTCACGGAGTTTAACCTTTCTTTTCATAGAGCAGTTTGGACACACTCTGTTTGTGAAGTCTGCAAGTGGATATTTGGACCTCTTTGAGGATTTCGTTGGAAGCGGGATTTCTTCATCTAATGCTACACAGAAGATTTCTCAGTAACTTCGTTGATTTCTGTGTGTTCAACTAACAGAGTTCAACCTTCCCTTAGACATAGCAGTTTGGAAACCCTCTTTTTGTGGAATTTGCAAGTGGAGATTTCAAGCGCTTTAGGGCCAACGGTAGAAAAGGAAATATCCTCGTATAAAAACTAGAGAGAATCATTCTCAGACACCACTTTGTGTAGTGTGCGTTCCACTCACAGAGTTCAATCTTTCCTTTCATAGAGCAGTTTGGAAACACTCTGTTTGTGAAGACTGCAAGTGGATATTTGGACCTCTTTGAGGATTCCGTTGGATACGGGATTTCTTCATCTAATGCTAGAAGGAAGAATTCCCAGAAATTCCTGTGATTTGTGTGTGTTCAGCTAACAGAGCTGAAACATCCTTTAGACAGAGCAGATTGGAAACCCTCTTTTTGAGGAATTTGCTTGTGGAGATTACAAGCGTTTTGCGGCCAACGGTAGAAAAGGAAATATCCTCGTATAAAAACTAGAGAGAATCATTCTCAGAAACCACTTTGTGATGTGTGCGTTCCACTCACAGAGTTTAACCTTTCTTTTCATAGAACAGTTTGGAAACACTCTGTTTGTAAAGTCTGCAAGTGGATATTTGGACCTCTTTGAGGATTTCGTTGGAAGCGGGATTTCTTTTTCTAATGCTACACAGAAGATTTCTCAGTAACTTCGTTGATTTGTGTGTGTTCAAATAACAGAGTTCAACCTTCCCTTAGAGATAGCAGCTTGGAAACCCTCTTTTTGTGGAATTTGCAAGTGGAGATTTCAAGCGCTTTGGGGCCAACGGTAGAAAAGGAAATATCTTCGTATAAAAACTACAGAGAACCATTCTCAGAAACCACTTTGTGTTGTGCGCGTTCCACTCACAGAGTTTAACCTTTCTTTTCATAGAGCAGTTTGGAAACACTCTGTTTGTGAAGTCTGCAAGTGGATATTTGGACCTCTTTGAGGATTTCGTTGGAATCGGGATTTCTTCATCTAATGCTAGAAGGAAGAATTCTCAGAAATTTCTTTGATATGTGTGTGTTCAACTAACAGAACTGAACCATCCTTTAGACAGAGCAGAATGGAAACCCTCTTTTTGAGGAATTTGCTTGTGGAGATTTCAAGCCTTTTGGGGCCAACGGTAGAAAAGGAAATATCCTCGTATAAAAACTAGAGAGAATCATTCTCAGAAACCACTTTGTGATGTGTGCGTTCCACTCACAGAGTTTAATCTTTCTTTTCATACAACAGTTTGGAAACACTCTGTTTGTAAAGTCTGCAAGTGGATATTTGGACCTCTTTGAGGATTTCGTTGGAAGCGGGATTTCTTCATCTAATGCTACACAGAAGATTTCTCAGTAACTTCGTTGATTTCTGTGTGTTCAACTAATAGAGTTCAACCTTCCCTTAGACATAGCAGATTGGAAACCCTCTTTTTGTGGAATTTGCAAATGGAGATTTCAAGCGCTTTGGGGTCAACTGTAGAAAAGGAAATATCCTCTTATAAAAACTAGAGAGAATCATTCTCAGAAACCACTTTGTGTAGTGTGCATTCCACTCACAGAGTTCAATCTTTGCTTTCATACGGCAGTTTGGAAACACTCTGTTTGTGAAGACTGCAAGTGGATATTTGGACCTCTTTGAGGATTTCGTTGGAAACGGGATTTCTTCATCTAATGCTAGAAGGAAGAATTCCCAGAAATTTCTTTGATTTGTGTGTGTTCAGCTAACAGAGCTGAACCATCCTTTAGACAGAGCAGATTGGAAACCCTCTTTTTGAGGAATTTGCTTGTGGAGATTTCAAGCGTTTTGGGGCCAAATGTAGAAAAGAAATATCCTGGTATAAAAACTAGAGGGAATCATTCTCAGAAACCACTTTGGATGTGTGCGTTCCACTCACAGAGTTTAACCTTTCTTTTCATAGAACAGTTTGGAAACACTCTGTTTGTAAAGTCTGCAAGTGGATATTTGGACCTCTTTGAGGATTTCGTTGGAAACGGGATTTCTTCATCTAATGCTACACAGAAGATTTCTCAGTAACTTCGTTGATTTGTGTGTGTTCAACTAACAGAGTTCAACCTTCCCTTAGACATAGCAGATTGGAAACCCTCTTTTTGTGGAATTTGCAAGTGGAGATTTCAAGCGTTTTGGGGCCAACGGTAGAAAAGGAATTATCCTCGTATAAAAACTAGAGAGAATCATTCTCAGAAACCACTTTGTGATGTGTGCGTTCCCCTCACAGATTTTAACCTTTCTTCTCATAGAGCAGTTTGGACACACTCTGTTTGTGAAGTCTGCAATTGGATATTTGGCCCTCTTTGAGGATTTCATAGGAAGCGGGATTTCTTCATCTAATGCTGCACAGAAGATTTCTCAGTAACTTCGTTGATTTCTGTGTGTTCAACTAACAGAGTTCAACCTTCCCTTAGACATAGCAGATTGGAAACCCTCTTTTTGTGGAATTTGCAAGTGGAGATTTCAAGCGCTTTGGGGCCAACGGTAGAAAAGGAAATATCCTCGTATAAAAACTGGAGAGAATCATTCTCAGAAAACACTTTGTGATGTGTGCGTTCCACTCACAGAGTTTAACCTTTCCTTTCATAGAGCAGTTTGGAAACACTCTGTTTGTGAAGACTGCAAGTGGATATTTGGACCTCTTTGAGGGTTTCGTTGGAAACGGGATTTCTTCATCTAATGCTAGAAGGAAGAATTCTCAGAAACTTCTTTGATTTGTGTGTGTTCAACTAACGGAGCTGAACCATCCTTTAGACAGAGCAGATTGGAAACCCTCTTTTTGAGGAATTTGCTTGTGGAGATTACAAGCGTTTTGGGGCCAACGGTAGAAAAGGAAATATCCTCGTATAAAAACTAGAGAGAATCATTCTCAGAAACCACTTTGTGATGTGTGCGTTCCACTCACAGAGTTTAACCTTTCTTTTCATAGAACATTTTGGAAACACTCTGTTTGTAAAGTCTGCAAGTGGATATTTGGACCTCTTTGAGGATTTCGTTGGAAGCGGGATTTCTTCATCTAATGCTACACAGAAGATTTCTCAGTAACTTCGTTGATTTCTGTGTGTTCAACTAACAGAGTTCAACCTTCCCTTAGACATAGCAGTTTGGAAACCCTCTTTTTGTGGAATTTGCAAGTGGAGATTTCAAGCGCTTTGGGGCCAACGGTAGAAAAGGAAATATCCTCGTATAAAAACTAGAGAGAATCATTCTCAGAAACCACTTTGTGATGTGTGCGTTCCACTCACAGAGTTCAATCTTTCCTTTCATAGAGCAGTTTGGAAACACTCTGTTTGTGAAGACTGCAAGTGGATATTTGGACCTCTTTGAGGATTTCGTTGGATACGGGATTTCTTCATCTAATGCTAGAAGGAAGAATTCCCAGAAATTCCTTTGATTTGTGTGTGTTCAGCTAACAGAGCTGAACCATCCTTTAGACAGAGCAGAATGGAAACCATCTTTTTGAGGAATTTGCTTGTGGAGATTACAAGCGTTTTGGGGCCAACGGTAGAAAAGGAAATATCCTCGTATAAAAACTAGAGAGAATCATTCTCAGAAACCACTTTGTGATGTGTGCGTTCCACTCACAGAGTTTAACCTTTCTTTTCATAGAACAGTTTGGAAACACTCTGTTTGTAAAGTCTGCAAGTGGATATTTGGACCTCTTTGAGGATTTCGTTGGAAGCGGGATTTCTTCATCTAATGCTACACAGAAGATTTCTCAGTAACTTCGTTGATTTGTGTGTGTTCAAATAACAGAGTTCAACCTTCCCTTAGAGATAGCAGCTTGGAAACCCTCTTTTTGTGGAATTTGCAAGTGGAGATTTCAAGCGCTTTGGGGCCAACGGTAGAAAAGGAAATATCTTCGTATAAAAACTACAGAGAACCATTCTCAGAAACCACTTTGTGTTGTGCGCGTTCCACTCACAGAGTTTAACCTTTCTTTTCATAGAGCAGTTTGGAAACACTCTGTTTGTGAAGTCTGCAAGTGGATATTTGGACCTCTTTGAGGATTTCGTTGGAATCGGGATTTCTTCATCTAATGCTAGAAGGAAGAATTCCCAGAAATTTCTTTGATTTGTCTGTGTTCAGCTAACAGAGCTGAACCATCCTTTAGACAGAGCAGATTGGAAACCCTCTTTTTGAGGAATTTGCTTGTGGAGATTTCAAGCGTTTTGGGGCCAACTGTAGAAAAGAAATATCCTGGTATAAAAACTAGAGAGAATCATTCTCAGAAACCACTTTGGATGTGTGCGTTCCACTCACAGAGTTTAACCTTTCTTTTCATAGAACAGTTTGGAAACACTCTGTTTGTGAAGTCTGCAAGTGGATATTTGGACCTCTTTGAGGATTTCGTTGGAAACGGGATTTCTTCATCTAATGCTACACAGAAGATTTCTCAGTAACTTCGTTGATTTGTGTGTGTTCAACTAACAGAGTTCAACCTTCCCTTAGACATAGCAGATTGGAAACCCTCTTTTTGTGGAACTTGCAAGTGGAGATTTCAAGCGTTTTTGGGGCCAACGGTAGAAAAGGAAATATCCTCGTATAAAAAATAGAGAGAATCATTCTCAGAAACCGCTTTGTGATGTGTGCGTTCCACTCACAGAGTTTAACCTTTCCTTTCATAGAGCAGTTTGGACACACTATGTTTGTGAAGTCTGCAAGTGGATATTTGGACCTCTTTGAGGATTTCTTTGGAAGCGGGATTTCATCATCTAATGCTACACAGAAGATTTCTCAGTAACTTCGTTGATTTCTGTGTGTTCAACTAACAGAGCTGAACCATCCTTTAGACAGAGCAGATTGGAAACCCTCTTTTTGAGGAATTTGCTTTTGGGGATTTCAAGCGTATTGGGGCCAACGGTAGAAAAGGAACTATCCTCGTATAAAAACTAGAGAGAATCATTCTCAGAAACCGCTTTGTGATGTGTGCGTTCCCCTCACGGAGTTTAACCTTTCTTTTCATAGAGCAGTTTGGACACACTCTGTTTGTGAAGTCTGCAAGTGGATATTTGGACCTCTTTGAGGATTTCGTTGGAAGCGGGATTTCTTCATCTAATGCTACACAGAAGATTTCTCAGTAACTTCGTTGATTTCTGTGTGTTCAACTAACAGAGTTCAACCTTCCCTTAGACATAGCAGTTTGGAAACCCTCTTTTTGTGGAATTTGCAAGTGGAGATTTCAAGCGCTTTGGGGCCAACGGTAGAAAAGGAAATATCCTCGTATAAAAACTAGAGAGAATCATTCTCAGACACCACTTTGTGTAGTGTGCGTTCCACTCACAGAGTTCAATCTTTCCTTTCATAGAGCAGTTTGGAAACACTCTGTTTGTGAAGACTGCAAGTGGATATTTGGACCTCTTTGAGGATTTCGTTGGATACGGGATTTCTTCATCTAATGCTAGAAGGAAGAATTCCCAGAAATTCCTTTGATTTGTGTGTGTTCAGCTAACAGAGCTGAAACATCCTTTAGACAGAGCAGATTGGAAACCCTCTTTTTGAGGAATTTGCTTGTGGAGATTACAAGCGTTTTGCGGACAACGGTAGAAAAGGAAATATCCTCGTATAAAAACTAGAGAGAATCATTCTCAGAAACCACTTTGTGATGTGTGCGTTCCACTCACAGAGTTTAACCTTTCTTTTCATAGAACAGTTTGGAAACACTCTGTTTGTAAAGTCTGCAAGTGGATATTTGGACCTCTTTGAGGATTTCGTTGGAAGCGGGATTTCTTCTTCTAATGCTACACAGAAGATTTCTCAGTAACTTCGTTGATTTGTGTGTGTTCAAATAACAGAGTTCAACCTTCCCTTAGAGATAGCAGCTTGGAAACCCTCTTTTTGTGGAATTTGCAAGTGGAGATTTCAAGCGCTTTGGGGCCAACGGTAGAAAAGGAAATATCTTCGTATAAAAACTACAGAGAACCATTCTCAGAAACCACTTTGTGTTGTGCGCGTTCCACTCACAGAGTTTAACCTTTCTTTTCATAGAGCAGTTTGGAAACACTCTGTTTGTGAAGTCTGCAAGTGGATATTTGGACCTCTTTGAGGATTTCGTTGGAATCGGGATTTCTTCATCTAATGCTAGAAGGAAGAATTCTCAGAAATTTCTTTGATATGTGTGTGTTCAACTAACAGAACTGAACCATCCTTTAGACAGAGCAGAATGGAAACCCTCTTTTTGAGGAATTTGCTTGTGGAGATTTCAAGCCTTTTGGGGCCAACGGTAGAAAAGGAAATATCCTCGTATAAAAACTAGAGAGAATCATTCTCAGAAACCACTTTGTGATGTGTGCGTTCCACTCACAGAGTTTAATCTTTCTTTTCATACAACAGTTTGGAAACACTCTGTTTGTAAAGTCTGCAAGTGGATATTTGGACCTCTTTGAGGATTTCGTTGGAAGCGGGATTTCTTCATCTAATGCTACACAGAAGATTTCTCAGTAACTTCGTTGATTTCTGTGTGTTCAACTAATAGAGTTCAACCTTCCCTTAGACATAGCAGATTGGAAACCCTCTTTTTGTGGAATTTGCAAATGGAGATTTCAAGCGCTTTGGGGTCAACTGTAGAAAAGGAAATATCCTCTTATAAAAACTAGAGAGAATCATTCTCAGAAACCACTTTGTGTAGTGTGCATTCCACTCACAGAGTTCAATCTTTGCTTTCATACGGCAGTTTGGAAACACTCTGTTTGTGAAGACTGCAAGTGGATATTTGGACCTCTTTGAGGATTTCGTTGGAATCGGGATTTCTTCATCTAATGCTAGAAGGAAGAATTCTCAGAAATTTCTTTGATATGTGTGTGTTCAACTAACAGAACTGAACCATCCTTTAGACAGAGCAGAATGGAAACCCTCTTTTTGAGGAATTTGCTTGTGGAGATTACAAGCGTTTTGGGGCCAACGGTAGAAAAGGAAATATCCTCGTATAAAAACTAGAGAGAATCATTCTCAGAAACCACTTTGTGATGTGTGCGTTCCACTCACAGAGTTTAACCTTTCTTTTCATAGAACAGTTTGGAAACACTCTGTTTGTAAAGTCTGCAAGTGGATATTTGGACCTATTTGAGGATTTCGTTGGAAGCGGGATTTCTTCATCTAATGCTACACAGAAGATTTCTCAGTAACTTCGTTGATTTGTGTGTGTTCAACTAACAGAGTTCAACCTTCCCTTAGACATAGCAGATTGGAAACCCTCTTTTTGTGGAATTTGCAAGTGGAGATTTCAAGCGTTTTGGGGCCAACGGTAGAAAAGGAATTATCCTCGTATAAAAACTAGAGAGAATCATTCTCAGAAACCACTTTGTGATGTGTGCGTTCCCCTCACAGATTTTAACCTTTCTTCTCATAGAGCAGTTTGGACACACTCTGTTTGTGAAGTCTGCAATTGGATATTTGGCCCTCTTTGAGGATTTCATAGGAAGCGGGATTTCTTCATCTAATGCTGCACAGAAGATTTCTCAGTAACTTCGTTGATTTCTGTGTGTTCAACTAACAGAGTTCAACCTTCCCTTAGACATAGCAGATTGGAAACCCTCTTTTTGTGGAATTTGCAAGTGGAGATTTCAAGCGCTTTGGGGCCAACGGTAGAAAAGGAAATATCCTCGTATAAAAACTGGAGAGAATCATTCTCAGAAAACACTTTGTGATGTGTGCGTTCCACTCACAGAGTTTAACCTTTCCTTTCATAGAGCAGTTTGGAAACACTCTGTTTGTGAAGACTGCAAGTGGATATTTGGACCTCTTTGAGGGTTTCGTTGGAAACGGGATTTCTTCATCTAATGCTAGAAGGAAGAATTCTCAGAAACTTCTTTGATTTGTGTGTGTTCAACTAACGGAGCTGAACCATCCTTTAGACAGAGCAGATTGGAAACCCTCTTTTTGAGGAATTTGCTTGTGGAGATTACAAGCGTTTTGGGGCCAACGGTAGAAAAGGAAATATCCTCGTATAAAAACTAGAGAGAATCATTCTCAGAAACCACTTTGTGATGTGTGCGTTCCACTCACAGAGTTTAACATTTCTTTTCATAGAACATTTTGGAAAAACTCTGTTTGTAAAGTCTGCAAGTGGATATTTGGACCTCTTTGAGGATTTCGTTGGAAGCGGGATTTCTTCATCTAATGCTACACAGAAGATTTCTCAGTAACTTCGTTGATTTCTGTGTGTTCAACTAACAGAGTTCAACCTTCCCTTAGACATAGCAGTTTGGAAACCCTCTTTTTTTGGAATTTGCAAGTGGAGATTTCAAGCGCTTTGGGGCCAACGGTAGAAAAGGAAATATCCTCGTATAAAAACTAGAGAGAATCATTCTCAGAAACCACTTTGTGTAGTGTGCGTTCCACTCACAGAGTTCAATCTTTCCTTTCATAGAGCAGTTTGGAAACACTCTGTTTGTGAAGTCTGCAAGTGGATATTTGGACCTCTTTGAGGATTTCGTTGGATACGGGATTTCTTCATCTAATGCTAGAAGGAAGAATTCTCAGAAATTCCTTTGATTTGTGTGTGTTCAGCTAACAGAGCTGAACCATCCTTTAGACAGAGCAGATTGGAAGCCTTCTTTTTGAGGAATTTGCTTGTGGAGATTACAAGCGTTTTGGGGCCAACGGTAGAAAAGGAAATATCCTCGTATAAAAACTAGAGAGAATCATTCTCAGAAACCACTTTGTGATGTGTGCGTTCCACTCACAGAGTTTAACCTTTCTTTTCATAGAACAGTTTGGAAACACTCTGTTTGTAAAGTCTGCAAGTGGATATTTGGACCTCTTTGAGGATTTCGTTGGAAGCGGGATTTCTTCATCTAATGCTACACAGAAGATTTCTCAGTAACTTCGTTGATTTGTGTGTGTTCAACTAACAGAGTTCAACCTTCCCTTAGACATAGCAGATTGGAAACCCTCTTTTTGTGATATTTGCAAGTGGAGATTTCAAGCGTTTTGGGGACAACGGTAGAAAAGGAATTATCCTCGTATAAAAACTAGAGAGAATCATTCTCAGAAACCACTTTGTGATGTGTGCGTTCCCCTCACAGATTTTAACCTTTCTTTTCATAGAGCAGTTTGGACACACTCTGTTTGTGAAGTCTGCAATTGGATATTTGGCCCTCTTTGAGGATTTCATAGGAAGCGGGATTTCTTCATCTAATGCTACACAGAAGATTTCTCAGTAACTTCGTTGATTTCTGTGTGTTCAACTAACAGAGTTCAACCTTCCCTTAGAGATAGCAGATTGGAAACCCTCTTTTTTTGGAATTTGCAATTGGAGATTTCAAGCGCTTTGGGGCCAACGGTAGAAAAGGAATTATCCTCGTATAAAAACTACAGAGAACCATTCTCAGAAACCACTTTGTGTTGTGCGCGTTCCACTCACAGAGTTTAACCTTTCTTTTCATAGAGCAGTTTGGAAACACTCTGTTTGTGAAGTCTGCAAGTGGATATTTGGACCTCTTTGAGGATTTCGTTGGAATCGGGATTTCTTCATCTAATGCTAGAAGGAAGAATTCTCAGAAATTTCTTTGATATGTGTGTGTTCAACTAACAGAGCTGAACCATCCTTTAGACAGAGCAGAATGGAAACCCTCTTTTTGAGGAATTTGCTTGTGGAGATTTCAAGCCTTTTGGGGCCAACGGTAGAAAAGGAAATATGCTCGTATAAAAACTAGAGAGAATCATTCTCAGAAACCACTTTGTGATGTGTGCGTTCCACTCACAGAGTTTAATCTTTCTTTTCATAGAACAGTTTGGAAACACTCTGTTTGTAAAGTCTGCAAGTGGATATTTGGACCTCTTTGAGGATTTCGTTGGAAGCGGGATTTCTTCATCTAATGCTACACAGAAGATTTCTCAGTAACTTCGTTGATTTCTGTGTGTTCAACTAACAGAGTTCAACCTTCCCTTAAACATAGCAGATTGGAAACCCTCTTTTTGTGGAATTTGCAAATGGAGATTTCAAGTGCTTTGGGGTCAACTGTAGAAAAGGAAATATCCTCTTATAAAAACTAGAGAGAATCATTCTCAGAAACCACTTTGTGTAGTGTGCGTTCCACTCACAGAGTTCAATCTTTGCTTTCATACGGCAGTTTGGAAACACTCTGTTTGTGAAGACTGCAAGTGGATATTTGGACCTCTTTGAGGATTTCGTTGGAAACGGGATTTCTTCATCTAATGCTAGAAGGAAGAATTCCCAGAAATTTCTTTGATTTGTGTGTGTTCAGCTAACAGAGCTGAACCATCCTTTAGACAGAGAAGATTGGAAACCCTCTTTTTGAGGAATTTGCTTGTGGAGATTTCAAGCGTTTTGGGGCCAACTGTAGAAAAGAAATATCCTGGTATAAAAACTAGAGAGAATCATTCTCAGAAACCACTTTGGATGTGTGCGTTCCACTCACAGAGTTTAACCTTTCTTTTCATAGAACAGTTTGGAAACACTCTGTTTGTAAAGTCTGCAAGTGGATATTTGGACCTCTTTGAGGATTTCGTTGGAAACGGGATTTCTTCATCTAATGCTACACAGAAGATTTCTCAGTAACTTCGTTGATTTGTGTGTGTTCAACTAACAGAGTTCAACCTTCCCTTAGACATAGCAGATTGGAAACCCTCTTTTTGTGGAACTTGCAAGTGGAGATTTCAAGTGTTTTTGGGGCCAACGGTAGAAAAGGAAATATCCTCGTATAAAAAATAGAGAGAATCATTCTCAGAAACCGCTTTGGGATGTGTGCGTTCCACTCACAGAGTTTAACCTTTCCTTTCATAGAGCAGTTTGGACACACTATGTTTGTGAAGTCTGCAAGTGGATATTTGGACCTCTTTGAGGATATCTTTGGAAGCGGGATTTCATCATCTAATGCTACACAGAAGATTTCTCAGTAACTTCGTTGATTTCTGTGTGTTCAACTAACAGAGCTGAACCATCCTTTAGACAGAGCAGATTGGAAACCCTCTTTTTGAGAAATTTGCTTTTGGGGATTTCAAGCGTTTTGGGGCCAACGGTAGAAAAGGAAATATCCTCGTATAAAAACTAGAGAGAATCATTCTCAGAAACCGCTTTGTGATGTGTGCGTTCCCCTCACGGAGTTTAACCTTTCTTTTCATAGAGCAGTTTGGACACACTCTGTTTGTGAAGTCTGCAAGTGGATATTTGGACCTCTTTGAGGATTTCGTTGGAAGCGGGATTTCTTCATCTAATGCTACACAGAAGATTTCTCAGTAACTTCGTTGATTTCTCTGTGTTCAACTAACAGAGTTCAACCTTCCCTTAGACATAGCAGATTGGAAACCCTCTTTTTGTGGAATTTGCAAGTGGAGATTTCAAGCGCTTTGGGGCCAACGGTAGAAAAGGAAATATCCTCGTATAAAAACTGGAGAGAATCATTCTCAGAAAACACTTTGTGATGTGTGCGTTCCACTCACAGAGTTTAACCTTTCCTTTCATAGAGCAGTTTGGAAACACTCTGTTTGTGAAGACTGCAAGTGGATATTTGGACCTCTTTGAGGATTTCGTTGGATACGGGATTTCTTCATCTAATGCTAGAAGGAAGAATTCCCAGAAATTCCTTTGATTTGTGTGTGTTCAGCTAACAGAGCTGAACCATCCTTTAGACAGAGCAGAATGGAAACCATCTTTTTGAGGAATTTGCTTGTGGAGATTACAAGCGTTTTGGGGCCAACGGTAGAAAAGGAAATATCCTCGTATAAAAACTAGAGAGAATCATTCTCAGAAACCACTTTGTGATGTGTGCGTTCCACTCACAGAGTTTAACCTTTCTTTTCATAGAACAGTTTGGAAACACTCTGTTTGTAAAGTCTGCAAGTGGATATTTGGACCTCTTTGAGGATTTCGTTGGAAGCGGGATTTCTTCATCTAATGCTACACAGAAGATTTCTCAGTAACTTCGTTGATTTGTGTGTGTTCAAATAACAGAGTTCAACCTTCCCTTAGAGATAGCAGCTTGGAAACCCTCTTTTTGTGGAATTTGCAAGTGGAGATTTCAAGCGCTTTGGGGCCAACGGTAGAAAAGGAAATATCTTCGTATAAAAACTACAGAGAACCATTCTCAGAAACCACTTTGTGTTGTGCGCGTTCCACTCACAGAGTTTAACCTTTCTTTTCATAGAGCAGTTTGGAAACACTCTGTTTGTGAAGTCTGCAAGTGGATATTTGGACCTCTTTGAGGATTTCGTTGGAATCGGGATTTCTTCATCTAATGCTA
This sequence comes from Gorilla gorilla gorilla, assembly GCF_029281585.2. Classification (NCBI taxonomy): domain Eukaryota; kingdom Metazoa; phylum Chordata; class Mammalia; order Primates; family Hominidae; genus Gorilla; species Gorilla gorilla. The sequence continues at coordinate 69,825,569 of NC_073247.2, forward strand.
GAAGGAAGAATTCTCAGAAATTTCTTTGATATGTGTGTGTTCAACTAACAGAGCTGAACCATCCTTTAGACAGAGCAGAATGGAAACCCTCTTTTTGAGGAATTTGCTTGTGGAGATTTCAAGCCTTTTGGGGCCAACGGTAGAAAAGGAAATATCCTCGTATAAAAACTAGAGAGAATCATTCTCAGAAACCACTTTGTGATGTGTGCGTTCCACTCACAGAGTTTAATCTTTCTTTTCATAGAACAGTTTGGAAACACTCTGTTTGTAAAGTCTGCAAGTGGATATTTGGACCTCTTTGAGGATTTCGTTGGAAGCGGGATTTCTTCATCTAATGCTACACAGAAGATTTCTCAGTAACTTCATTGATTTCTGTGTGTTCAACTAACAGAGTTCAACCTTCCCTTAGACATAGCAGATTGGAAACCCTCTTTTTGTGGAACTTGCAAGTGGAGATTTCAAGCGTTTTTGGGGCCAACGGTAGAAAAGGAAATATCCTCGTATAAAAAATAGAGAGAATCATTCTCAGAAACCGCTTTGTGATGTGTGCGTTCCACTCACAGAGTTTAACCTTTCCTTTCATAGAGCAGTTTGGACACACTATGTTTGTGAAGTCTGCAAGTGGATATTTGGACCTCTTTGAGGATTTCTTTGGAAGCGGGATTTCATCATCTAATGCTACACAGAAGATTTCTCAGTAACTTCGTTGATTTCTGTGTGTTCAACTAACATAGCTGAACCATCCTTTAGACAGAGCAGATTGGAAACCCTCTTTTTGAGGAATTTGCTTTTGGGGATTTCAAGCGTATTGGGGCCAACGGTAGAAAAGGAACTATCCTCGTATAAAAACTAGAGAGAATCATTCTCAGAAACCGCTTTGTGATGTGTGCGTTCCCCTCACGGAGTTTAACCTTTCTTTTCATAGAGCAGTTTGGACACACTCTGTTTGTGAAGTCTGCAAGTGGATATTTGGACCTCTTTGAGGATTTCGTTGGAAGCGGGATTTCTTCATCTAATGCTACACAGAAGATTTCTCAGTAACTTCGTTGATTTCTGTGTGTTCAACTAACAGAGTTCAACCTTCCCTTAGACATAGCAGTTTGGAAACCCTCTTTTTGTGGAATTTGCAAGTGGAGATTTCAAGCGCTTTGGGGCCAACGGTAGAAAAGGAAATATCCTCGTATAAAAACTAGAGAGAATCATTCTCAGACACCACTTTGTGTAGTGTGCGTTCCACTCACAGAGTTCAATCTTTCCTTTCATAGAGCAGTTTGGAAACACTCTGTTTGTGAAGACTGCAAGTGGATATTTGGACCTCTTTGAGGATTTCGTTGGATACGGGATTTCTTCATCTAATGCTAGAAGGAAGAATTCCCAGAAATTCCTTTGATTTGTGTGTGTTCAGCTAACAGAGCTGAAACATCCTTTAGACAGAGCAGATTGGAAACCCTCTTTTTGAGGAATTTGCTTGTGGAGATTACAAGCGTTTTGCGGCCAATGGTAGAAAAGGAAATATCCTCGTATAAAAACTAGAGAGAATCATTCTCAGAAACCACTTTGTGATGTGTGCGTTCCACTCACAGAGTTTAACCTTTCTTTTCATAGAACAGTTTGGAAACACTCTGTTTGTAAAGTCTGCAAGTGGATATTTGGACCTCTTTGAGGATTTCGTTGGAAGCGGGATTTCTTCTTCTAATGCTACACAGAAGATTTCTCAGTAACTTCGTTGATTTGTGTGTGTTCAAATAACAGAGTTCAACCTTCCCTTAGAGATAGCAGCTTGGAAACCCTCTTTTTGTGGAATTTGCAAGTGGAGATTTCAAGCGCTTTGGGGCCAACGGTAGAAAAGGAAATATCTTCGTATAAAAACTACAGAGAACCATTCTCAGAAACCACTTTGTGTTGTGCGCGTTCCACTCACAGAGTTTAACCTTTCTTTTCATAGAGCAGTTTGGAAACACTCTGTTTGTGAAGTCTGCAAGTGGATATTTGGACCTCTTTGAGGATTTCGTTGGAATCGGGATTTCTTCATCTAATGCTAGAAGGAAGAATTCTCAGAAATTTCTTTGATATGTGTGTGTTCAACTAACAGAACTGAACCATCCTTTAGACAGAGCAGAATGGAAACCCTCTTTTTGAGGAATTTGCTTGTGGAGATTTCAAGCCTTTTGGGGCCAACCGTAGAAAAGGAAATATCCTCGTATAAAAACTAGAGAGAATCATTCTCAGAAACCACTTTGTGATGTGTGCGTTCCACTCACAGAGTTTAATCTTTCTTTTCATACAACAGTTTGGAAACACTCTGTTTGTAAAGTCTGCAAGTGGATATTTGGACCTCTTTGAGGATTTCGTTGGAAGCGGGATTTCTTCATCTAATGCTACACAGAAGATTTCTCAGTAACTTCGTTGATTTCTGTGTGTTCAACTAATAGAGTTCAACCTTCCCTTAGACATAGCAGATTGGAAACCCTCTTTTTGTGGAATTTGCAAATGGAGATTTCAAGCGCTTTGGGGTCAACTGTAGAAAAGGAAATATCCTCTTATAAAAACTAGAGAGAATCATTCTCAGAAACCACTTTGTGTAGTGTGCATTCCACTCACAGAGTTCAATCTTTGCTTTCATACGGCAGTTTGGAAACACTCTGTTTGTGAAGACTGCAAGTGGATATTTGGACCTCTTTGAGGATTTCGTTGGAATCGGGATTTCTTCATCTAATGCTAGAAGGAAGAATTCTCAGAAATTTCTTTGATATGTGTGTGTTCAACTAACAGAACTGAACCATCCTTTAGACAGAGCAGAATGGAAACCCTCTTTTTGAGGAATTTGCTTGTGGAGATTACAAGCGTTTTGGGGCCAACGGTAGAAAAGGAAATATCCTCGTATAAAAACTAGAGAGAATCATTCTCAGAAACCACTTTGTGATGTGTGCGTTCCACTCACAGAGTTTAACCTTTCTTTTCATAGAACAGTTTGGAAACACTCTGTTTGTAAAGTCTGCAAGTGGATATTTGGACCTATTTGAGGATTTCGTTGGAAGCGGGATTTCTTCATCTAATGCTACACAGAAGATTTCTCAGTAACTTCGTTGATTTGTGTGTGTTCAACTAACAGAGTTCAACCTTCCCTTAGACATAGCAGATTGGAAACCCTCTTTTTGTGGAATTTGCAAGTGTAGATTTCAAGCGTTTTGGGGCCAACGGTAGAAAAGGAATTATCCTCGTATAAAAACTAGAGAGAATCATTCTCAGAAACCACTTTGTGATGTGTGCGTTCCCCTCACAGATTTTAACCTTTCTTCTCATAGAGCAGTTTGGACACACTCTGTTTGTGAAGTCTGCAATTGGATATTTGGCCCTCTTTGAGGATTTCATAGGAAGCGGGATTTCTTCATCTAATGCTGCACAGAAGATTTCTCAGTAACTTCGTTGATTTCTGTGTGTTCAACTAACAGAGTTCAACCTTCCCTTAGACATAGCAGATTGGAAACCCTCTTTTTGTGGAATTTGCAAGTGGAGATTTCAAGCGCTTTGGGGCCAACGGTAGAAAAGGAAATATCCTCGTATAAAAACTGGAGAGAATCATTCTCAGAAAACACTTTGTGATGTGTGCGTTCCACTCACAGAGTTTAACCTTTCCTTTCATAGAGCAGTTTGGAAACACTCTGTTTGTGAAGACTGCAAGTGGATATTTGGACCTCTTTGAGGGTTTCGTTGGAAACGGGATTTCTTCATCTAATGCTAGAAGGAAGAATTCTCAGAAACTTCTTTGATTTGTGTGTGTTCAACTAACGGAGCTGAACCATCCTTTAGACAGAGCAGATTGGAAACCCTCTTTTTGAGGAATTTGCTTGTGGAGATTACAAGCGTTTTGGGGCCAACGGTAGAAAAGGAAATATCCTCGTATAAAAACTAGAGAGAATCATTCTCAGAAACCACTTTGTGATGTGTGCGTTCCACTCACAGAGTTTAACCTTTCTTTTCATAGAACATTTTGGAAACACTCTGTTTGTAAAGTCTGCAAGTGGATATTTGGACCTCTTTGAGGATTTCGTTGGAAGCGGGATTTCTTCATCTAATGCTACACAGAAGATTTCTCAGTAACTTCGTTGATTTCTGTGTGTTCAACTAACAGAGTTCAACCTTCCCTTAGACATAGCAGTTTGGAAACCCTCTTTTTGTGGAATTTGCAAGTGGAGATTTCAAGCGCTTTGGGGCCAACGGTAGAAAAGGAAATATCCTCGTATAAAAACTAGAGAGAATCATTCTCAGAAACCACTTTGTGTAGTGTGCGTTCCACTCACAGAGTTCAATCTTTCCTTTCATAGAGCAGTTTGGAAACACTCTGTTTGTGAAGACTGCAAGTGGATATTTGGACCTCTTTGAGGATTTCGTTGGATACGGGATTTCTTCATCTAATGCTAGAAGGAAGAATTCCCAGAAATTCCTTTGATTTGTGTGTGTTCAGCTAACAGAGCTGAACCATCCTTTAGACAGAGCAGAATGGAAACCATCTTTTTGAGGAATTTGCTTGTGGAGATTACAAGCGTTTTGGGGCCAACGGTAGAAAAGGAAATATCCTCGTATAAAAACTAGAGAGAATCATTCTCAGAAACCACTTTGTGATGTGTGCGTTCCACTCACAGAGTTTAACCTTTCTTTTCATAGAACAGTTTGGAAACACTCTGTTTGTAAAGTCTGCAAGTGGATATTTGGACCTCTTTGAGGATTTCGTTGGAAGCGGGATTTCTTCATCTAATGCTACACAGAAGATTTCTCAGTAACTTCGTTGATTTGTGTGTGTTCAAATAACAGAGTTCAACCTTCCCTTAGAGATAGCAGCTTGGAAACCCTCTTTTTGTGGAATTTGCAAGTGGAGATTTCAAGCGCTTTGGGGCCAACGGTAGAAAAGGAAATATCTTCGTATAAAAACTACAGAGAACCATTCTCAGAAACCACTTTGTGTTGTGCGCGTTCCACTCACAGAGTTTAACCTTTCTTTTCATAGAGCAGTTTGGAAACACTCTGTTTGTGAAGTCTGCAAGTGGATATTTGGACCTCTTTGAGGATTTCGTTGGAATCGGGATTTCTTCATCTAATGCTAGAAGGAAGAATTCTCAGAAATTTCTTTGATATGTGTGTGTTCAACTAACAGAGCTGAACCATCCTTTAGACAGAGCAGAATGGAAACCCTCTTTTTGAGGAATTTGCTTGTGGAGATTTCAAGCCTTTTGGGGCCAACGGTAGAAAAGGAAATATCCTTGTATAAAAACTAGAGAGAATCATTCTCAGAAACCACTTTGTGATGTGTGCGTTCCACTCACAGAGTTTAATCTTTCTTTTCATAGAACAGTTTGGAAACACTCTGTTTGTAAAGTCTGCAAGTGGATATTTGGACCTCTTTGAGGATTTCGTTGGAAGCGGGATTTCTTCATCTAATGCTACACAGAAGATTTCTCAGTAACTTCATTGATTTCTGTGTGTTCAACTAACAGAGTTCAACCTTCCCTTAGACATAGCAGATTGGAAACCCTCTTTTTGTGGAATTTGCAAATGGAGATTTCAAGCGCTTTGGGGTCAACTGTAGAAAAGGAAATATCCTCGTATAAAAACTAGAGAGAATCATTCTCAGAAACCACTTTGTGTAGTGTGCGTTCCACTCACAGAGTTCAATCTTTGCTTTCATACGGCAGTTTGGAAACACTCTGTTTGTGAAGACTGCAAGTGGATATTTGGACCTCTTTGAGGATTTCGTTGGAAACGGGATTTCTTCATCTAATGCTACACAGAAGATTTCTCAGTAACTTCGTTGATTTGTGTGTGTTCAACTAACAGAGTTCAACCTTCCCTTAGACATAGCAGATTGGAAACCCTCTTTTTGTGGAACTTGCAAGTGGAGATTTCAAGCGTTTTTGGGGCCAACGGTAGAAAAGGAAATATCCTCGTATAAAAAAGAGAGAGAATCATTCTCAGAAACCGCTTTGTGATGTGTGCGTTCCACTCACAGAGTTTAACCTTTCCTTTCATAGAGCAGTTTGGACACACTATGTTTGTGAAGTCTGCAAGTGGATATTTGTTCCTCTTTGAGGATTTCTTTGGAAGCGGGATTTCATCATCTAATGCTACACAGAAGATTTCTCAGTAACTTCGTTGATTTCTGTGTGTTCAACTAACAGAGCTGAACCATCCTTTAGACAGAGCAGAGTGGAAACCCTCTTTTTGAGGAATTTGCTTTTGGGGATTTCAAGCGTATTGGGGCCAACGGTAGAAAAGGAACTATCCTCGTATAAAAACTAGAGAGAATCATTCTCAGAAACCACTTTGTGATGTGTGCGTTCCACTCACAGAGTTTAACCTTTCTTTTCATAGAACAGTTTGGAAACACTCTGTTTGTAAAGTCTGCAAGTGGATATTTGGACCTCTTTGAGGATTTCGTTGGAAGCGGGATTTCTTCATCTAATGCTACACAGAAGATTTCTCAGTAACTTCGTTGATTTGTGTGTGTTCAACTAACAGAGTTCAACCTTCCCTTAGACATAGCAGATTGGAAACCCTCTTTTTGTGGAATTTGCAAGTGGAGATTTCAAGCGCTTTGGGGCCAACGGTAGAAAAGGAAATATCCTCGTATAAAAACTGGAGAGAATCATTCTCAGAAAACACTTTGTGATGTGTGCGTTCCACTCACAGAGTTCAATCTTTCCTTTCATAGAGCAGTTTGGAAACACTCTGTTTGTGAAGACTGCAAGTGGATATTTGGACCTCTTTGAGGATTTCGTTGGATACGGGATTTCTTCATCTAATGCTAGAAGGAAGAATTCCCAGAAATTCCTTTGATTTGTGTGTGTTCAGCTAACAGAGCTGAACCATCCTTTAGACAGAGCAGATTGGAAACCCTCTTTTTGAGGAATTTGCTTGTGGAGATTTCAAGCGTTCTGGGGCCAACTGTAGAAAAGAAATATTCTGGTATAAAAACTAGAGAGAATCATTCTCAGAAACCAATTTGGATGTGTGCGTTCCACTCACAGAGTTTAAACTTTCTTTTCATAGAACATTTTGGAAACACTCTGTTTGTAAAGTCTGCAAGTGGATATTTGGACCTCTTTGAGGATTTCGTTGGAAACGGGATTTCTTCATCTAGTGCCACACAGAAGATTTCTCAGTAACTTCGTTGATTTGTGTGTGTTCAACTAACAGAATTCAACCTTCCCTTAGACATAGCAGATTGGAAACCCTCTTTTTGTGGAACTTGCAAGTGGAGATTTCAAGCGTTTTTGGGGCCAACGGTAGAAAAGGAAATATCCTCGTATAAAAAATAGAGAGAATCATTCTCAGAAACCGCTTTGGGATGTGTGCGTTCCCCTCAAGGAGTTTAACCTTTCTTTTCATAGAGCAGTTTCGACACACTATGTTTGTGAAGTCTGCAAGTGGATATTTGGACCTCTTTGAGGATTTCTTTGGAAGCGGGATTTCATCATCTAATGCTACACAGAAGATTTCTCAGTAACTTCGTTGATTTCTGTGTGTTCAACTAACAGAGCTGAACCATCCTTTAGACAGAGCAGATTGGAAACCCTCTTTTTGAGAAATTTGCTTTTGGGGATTTCAAGCGTTTTGGGGCCAACGGTAGAAAAGGAAATATCCTCGTATAAAAACTAGAGAGAATCATTCTCAGAAACCGCTTTGTGATGTGTGCGTTCCCCTCACGGAGTTTAACCTTTCTTTTCATAGAGCAATTTGGACACACTCTGTTTGTGAAGTCTGCAAGTGGATATTTGGACCTCTTTGAGGATTTCGTTGGAAGCGGGATTTCTTCATCTAATGCTACACAGAAGATTTCTCAGTAACTTCGTTGATTTCTCTGTGTTCAACTAACAGAGTTCAACCTTCCCTTAGACATAGCAGATTGGAAACCCTCTTTTTGTGGAATTTGCAAGTGGAGATTTCAAGCGCTTTGGGGCCAACGGTAGAAAAGGAAATATCCTCGTATAAAAACTGGAGAGAATCATTCTCAGAAACCACTTTGTGATGTGTGCGTTCCACTCACAGAGTTTAACCTTTCCTTTCATAGAGCAGTTTGGACACACTCTGTTTGTGAAGTCTGCAATTGGATATTTGGCCCTCTTTGAGGATTTCATAGGAAGCGGGATTTCTTCATCTAATGCTACACAGAAGATTTCTCAGTAACTTCGTTGATTTCTGTGTGTTCAACTAACAGAGTTCAACCTTCCCTTAGAGATAGCAGATTGGAAACCCACTTTTTGCGGAATTTGCAAGTGGAGATTTCAAGCGCTTTGGGGCCAACGGTAGAAAAGGAAATATCCTCGTATAAAAAGTGGAGAGAATCATTCTCAGAAACCACTTTGTGATGTGTGCGTTCCACTCACAGAGTTTAACCTTTCCTTTCATAGAGCAGTTTGGAAACACTCTGTTTGTGAAGACTGCAAGTGGATATTTGGACCTCTTTGAGGATTTCTATGGAAATGGGATTTCTTCATCTAATGCTAGAAGGAAGAATTCTCAGAAACTTCTTTGATTTGTGTGTGTTCAACTAACAGAGCTGAACAATCCTTTAGACAGAGCAGATTGGAAACCATCTTTTTGAGGAATTTGCTTGTGGAGATTTCAAGCGTTTTGGGGCCAACGGTAGAAAAGGAAATATCCTCGTATAAAAACTAGAGTGAATCATTTTCAGAAACCACTTTGTGTTGTGCGCGTTCCACTCACAGAGTTTAACCTTTCTTTTCATTGAGCAGTTTGGAAACACTCTGTTTGTAAAGTCTGCAAGTGGATATTTGGACCTCTTTGAGGATTTCGTTGGAAGCGGGATTTCTTCATCTAATGCTACACAGAAGATTTCTCAGTAACTTCGTTGATTTCTCTGTGTTCAACTAACAGAGTTCAACCTTCCCTTAGACATAGCAGATTGGAAACCCTCTTTTTGTGGAATTTGCAAATGGAGATTTCAAGCGCTTTGGGGCCAACGGTAGAAAAGGAAATATCCTCGTATAAAAAGTGGAGAGAATCATTCTCAGAAACCACTTTGTGATGTGTGCGTTCCACTCACAGAGTTTAACCTTTCCTTTCATAGAGCAGTTTGGAAACACTCTGTTTGTGAAGACTGCAAGTGGATATTTGGACCTCTTTGAGGATTTCTATGGAAATGGGATTTCTTCATCTAATGCTAGAAGGAAGAATTCTCAGAAACTTCTTTGATTTGTGTGTGTTCAACTAACAGAGCTGAACCATCCTTTAGACAGAGCAGATTGGAAACCATCTTTTTGAGGAATTTGCTTGTGGAGATTTCAAGCGTTTTGGGGCCAACGGTAGAAAAGGAAATATCCTCGTATAAAAACTAGAGTGAATCATTTTCAGAAACCACTTTGTGTTGTGCGCGTTCCACTCACAGAGTTTAACCTTTCTTTTCATTGAGCAGTTTGGAAACACTCTGTTTGTAAAGTCTGCAAGTGGATATTTGGACCTCTTTGAGGATTTCGTTGGAAGCGGGATTTCTTCATCTAATGCTACACAGAAGATTTCTCAGTAACTTCGTTGATTTGTGTGTGTTCAACTAACAGAGTTCAACCTTCCCTTAGAGATAGCAGCTTGGAAACCCTCTTTTTGTGGAATTTGCAAGTGGAGATTTCAAGCGCTTTGGGGCCAACGGTAGAAAAGGAAATATCTTCGTATAAAAACTAGAGAGAACCATTCTCAGAAACCACTTTGTGTTGTGCGCATTCCACTCACAGAGTTTAACCTTTCTTTTCATAGAGCAGTTTGGAAACACTCTGTTTGTGAAGTCTGCAAGTGGATATTTGGACTTCTTTGAGGATTTCGTTGGAATCGGGATTTCTTCATCTAATGCTAGAAGGAAGAATTCTCAGAAACTTCTTTGATATGTGTGTGTTCAACTAACAGAGCTGAACCATCCTTTAGACAGAGCAGAATGGAAACCCTCTTTTTGAGGAATTTGCTTGTGGAGATTTCAAGCGTTTTGGGGCCAACGGTAGAAAAGGAAATATCCTCGTATAAAAACTAGAGTGAATCATTTTCAGAAACCACTTTGTGTTGTGCGCGTTCCACTCACAGAGTTTAACCTTTCTTTTCATTGAGCAGTTTGGAAACACTCTGTTTGTAAAGTCTGCAAGTGGATATTTGGACCTCTTTGAGGATTTCGTTGGAAGCGGGATTTCTTCATCTAATGCTACACAGAAGATTTCTCAGTAACTTCGTTGATTTCTGTGTGTTCAACTAACAGAGTTCAACCTTCCCTTAGACATAGCAGTTTGGAAACCCTCTTTTTGTGGAATTTGCAAGTGGAGATTTCAAGCGCTTTGGGGCCAACGGTAGAAAAGGAAATATCCTCGTATAAAAACTGGAGAGAATCATTCTCAGAAAACACTTTGTGATGTGTGCGTTCCACTCACAGAGTTCAATCTTTCCTTTCATAGAGCAGTTTGGAAACACTCTGTTTGTGAAGACTGCAAGTGGATATTTGGACCTCTTTGAGGATTTCGTTGGATACGGGATTTCTTCATCTAATGCTAGAAGGAAGAATTCCCAGAAATTCCTTTGATTTGTGTGTGTTCAGCTAACAGAGCTGAACCATCCTTTAGACAGAGCAGATTGGAAACCCTCTTTTTGAGGAATTTGCTTGTGGAGATTTCAAGCGTTCTGGGGCCAACTGTAGAAAAGAAATATTCTGGTATAAAAACTAGAGAGAATCATTCTCAGAAACCAATTTGGATGTGTGCGTTCCACTCACAGAGTTTAAACTTTCTTTTCATAGAACATTTTGGAAACACTCTGTTTGTAAAGTCTGCAAGTGGATATTTGGACCTCTTTGAGGATTTCGTTGGAAACGGGATTTCTTCATCTAGTGCCACACAGAAGATTTCTCAGTAACTTCGTTGATTTGTGTGTGTTCAACTAACAGAATTCAACCTTCCCTTAGACATAGCAGATTGGAAACCCTCTTTTTGTGGAACTTGCAAGTGGAGATTTCAAGCGTTTTTGGGGCCAACGGTAGAAAAGGAAATATCCTCGTATAAAAAATAGAGAGAATCATTCTCAGAAACCGCTTTGGGATGTGTGCGTTCCCCTCAAGGAGTTTAACCTTTCTTTTCATAGAGCAGTTTCGACACACTATGTTTGTGAAGTCTGCAAGTGGATATTTGGACCTCTTTGAGGATTTCTTTGGAAGCGGGATTTCATCATCTAATGCTACACAGAAGATTTCTCAGTAACTTCGTTGATTTCTGTGTGTTCAACTAACAGAGCTGAACCATCCTTTAGACAGAGCAGATTGGAAACCCTCTTTTTGAGAAATTTGCTTTTGGGGATTTCAAGCGTTTTGGGGCCAACGGTAGAAAAGGAAATATCCTCGTATAAAAACTAGAGAGAATCATTCTCAGAAACCGCTTTGTGATGTGTGCGTTCCCCTCACGGAGTTTAACCTTTCTTTTCATAGAGCAATTTGGACACACTCTGTTTGTGAAGTCTGCAAGTGGATATTTGGACCTCTTTGAGGATTTCGTTGGAAGCGGGATTTCTTCATCTAATGCTACACAGAAGATTTCTCAGTAACTTCGTTGATTTCTCTGTGTTCAACTAACAGAGTTCAACCTTCCCTTAGACATAGCAGATTGGAAACCCTCTTTTTGTGGAATTTGCAAGTGGAGATTTCAAGCGCTTTGGGGCCAACGGTAGAAAAGGAAATATCCTCGTATAAAAACTGGAGAGAATCATTCTCAGAAACCACTTTGTGATGTGTGCGTTCCACTCACAGAGTTTAACCTTTCCTTTCATAGAGCAGTTTGGACACACTCTGTTTGTGAAGTCTGCAATTGGATATTTGGCCCTCTTTGAGGATTTCATAGGAAGCGGGATTTCTTCATCTAATGCTACACAGAAGATTTCTCAGTAACTTCGTTGATTTCTGTGTGTTCAACTAACAGAGTTCAACCTTCCCTTAGAGATAGCAGATTGGAAACCCACTTTTTGCGGAATTTGCAAGTGGAGATTTCAAGCGCTTTGGGGCCAACGGTAGAAAAGGAAATATCCTCGTATAAAAAGTGGAGAGAATCATTCTCAGAAACCACTTTGTGATGTGTGCGTTCCACTCACAGAGTTTAACCTTTCCTTTCATAGAGCAGTTTGGAAACACTCTGTTTGTGAAGACTGCAAGTGGATATTTGGACCTCTTTGAGGATTTCTATGGAAATGGGATTTCTTCATCTAATGCTAGAAGGAAGAATTCTCAGAAACTTCTTTGATTTGTGTGTGTTCAACTAACAGAGCTGAACAATCCTTTAGACAGAGCAGATTGGAAACCATCTTTTTGAGGAATTTGCTTGTGGAGATTTCAAGCGTTTTGGGGCCAACGGTAGAAAAGGAAATATCCTCGTATAAAAACTAGAGTGAATCATTTTCAGAAACCACTTTGTGTTGTGCGCGTTCCACTCACAGAGTTTAACCTTTCTTTTCATTGAGCAGTTTGGAAACACTCTGTTTGTAAAGTCTGCAAGTGGATATTTGGACCTCTTTGAGGATTTCGTTGGAAGCGGGATTTCTTCATCTAATGCTACACAGAAGATTTCTCAGTAACTTCGTTGATTTCTCTGTGTTCAACTAACAGAGTTCAACCTTCCCTTAGACATAGCAGATTGGAAACCCTCTTTTTGTGGAATTTGCAAATGGAGATTTCAAGCGCTTTGGGGCCAACGGTAGAAAAGGAAATATCCTCGTATAAAAAGTGGAGAGAATCATTCTCAGAAACCACTTTGTGATGTGTGCGTTCCACTCACAGAGTTTAACCTTTCCTTTCATAGAGCAGTTTGGAAACACTCTGTTTGTGAAGACTGCAAGTGGATATTTGGACCTCTTTGAGGATTTCTATGGAAATGGGATTTCTTCATCTAATGCTAGAAGGAAGAATTCTCAGAAACTTCTTTGATTTGTGTGTGTTCAACTAACAGAGCTGAACCATCCTTTAGACAGAGCAGATTGGAAACCATCTTTTTGAGGAATTTGCTTGTGGAGATTTCAAGCGTTTTGGGGCCAACGGTAGAAAAGGAAATATCCTCGTATAAAAACTAGAGTGAATCATTTTCAGAAACCACTTTGTGTTGTGCGCGTTCCACTCACAGAGTTTAACCTTTCTTTTCATTGAGCAGTTTGGAAACACTCTGTTTGTAAAGTCTGCAAGTGGATATTTGGACCTCTTTGAGGATTTCGTTGGAAGCGGGATTTCTTCATCTAATGCTACACAGAAGATTTCTCAGTAACTTCGTTGATTTGTGTGTGTTCAACTAACAGAGTTCAACCTTCCCTTAGAGATAGCAGCTTGGAAACCCTCTTTTTGTGGAATTTGCAAGTGGAGATTTCAAGCGCTTTGGGGCCAACGGTAGAAAAGGAAATATCTTCGTATAAAAACTAGAGAGAACCATTCTCAGAAACCACTTTGTGTTGTGCGCATTCCACTCACAGAGTTTAACCTTTCTTTTCATAGAGCAGTTTGGAAACACTCTGTTTGTGAAGTCTGCAAGTGGATATTTGGACTTCTTTGAGGATTTCGTTGGAATCGGGATTTCTTCATCTAATGCTAGAAGGAAGAATTCTCAGAAACTTCTTTGATATGTGTGTGTTCAACTAACAGAGCTGAACCATCCTTTAGACAGAGCAGAATGGAAACCCTCTTTTTGAGGAATTTGCTTGTGGAGATTTCAAGCGTTTTGGGGCCAACGGTAGAAAAGGAAATATCCTCGTATAAAAACTAGAGTGAATCATTTTCAGAAACCACTTTGTGTTGTGCGCGTTCCACTCACAGAGTTTAACCTTTCTTTTCATTGAGCAGTTTGGAAACACTCTGTTTGTAAAGTCTGCAAGTGGATATTTGGACCTCTTTGAGGATTTCGTTGGAAGCGGGATTTCTTCATCTAATGCTACACAGAAGATTTCTCAGTAACTTCGTTGATTTCTGTGTGTTCAACTAACAGAGTTCAACCTTCCCTTAGACATAGCAGTTTGGAAACCCTCTTTTTGTGGAATTTGCAAGTGGAGATTTCAAGCGCTTTGGGGCCAACGGTAGAAAAGGAAATATCCTCGTATAAAAACTAGAGAGAATCATTCTCAGAAACCACTTTGTGTAGTGTGCGTTCCACTCACAGAGTTCAATCTTTCCTTTCATAGAGCAGTTTGGAAACACTCTGTTTGTGAAGACTGCAAGTGGATATTTGGACCTCTTTGAGGATTTCGTTGGATACGGGATTTCTTCATCTAATGCTAGAAGGAAGAATTCCCAGAAATTCCTTTGATTTGTGTGTGTTCAACTAACAGAGCTGAACCATCCTTTAGCAGAGCAGATTGGAAACCCTCTTTTTGAGGAATTTGCTTGTGGAGATTACAAGCGTTTTGGCACCAACGGTAGAAAAGGAAATATCCTCGTATAAAAACTAGAGAGAATCATTCTCAGAAACCACTTTGTGATGTGTGCGTTCCACTCACAGAGTTTAACCTTTCTTTTCATAGAACAGTTGGGAAACACTCTGTTTGTAAAGTCTGCAAGTGGATATTTGGACCTCTTTGAGGATTTCGTTGGAAGCGGGATTTCTTCATCTAATGCTACACAGAAGATTTCTCAGTAACTTCGTTGATTTGTGTGTGTTCAACTAACAGAGTTCAACCTTCCCTTAGAGATAGCAGCTTGGAAACCCTCTTTTTGTGGAATTTGCAAGTGGAGATTTCAAGCGCTTTGGGGCCAACGGTAGAAAAGGGAATATCTTCGTATAAAAACTACAGAGAACCATTCTCAGAAACCACTTTGTGTTGTGCGCGTTCCACTCACAGAGTTTAACCTTTCTTTTCATAGAGCAGTTTGGAAACACTCTGTTTGTGAAGTCTGCAAGTGGATATTTGGACCTCTTTGAGGATTTCGTTGGAATCGGGATTTCTTCATCTAATGCTAGAAGGAAGAATTCTCAGAAATTTCTTTGATATGTCTGTGTTCAACTAACAGAGCTGAACCATCCTTTAGACAGAGCAGAATGGAAACCCTCTTTTTGAGGAATTTGCTTGTGGAGATTTCAAGCCTTTTGGGGCCAACGGTAGAAAAGGAAATATCCTCGTATAAAAACTAGAGAGAATCATTCTCAGAAACCACTTTGTGATGTGTGCGTTCCACTCACAGAGTTTAATCTTTCTTTTCATAGAACAGTTTGGAAACACTCTGTTTGTAAAGTCTGCAAGTGGATATTTGGACCTCTTTGAGGATTTCGTTGGAAGCGGGATTTCTTCATCTAATGCTACACAGAAGATTTCTCAGTAACTTCGTTGATTTCTGTGTGTTCAACTAACAGAGTTCAACCTTCCCTTAGACATAGCAGATTGGAAACCCTCTTTTTGTGGAATTTGCAAATGGAGATTTCAAGCGCTTTGGGGTCAACTGTAGAAAAGGAAATATCCTCTTATAAAAACTAGAGAGAATCATTCTCAGAAACCACTTTGTGTAGTGTGCGTTCCACTCACAGAGTTCAATCTTTGCTTTCATACGGCAGTTTGGAAACACTCTGTTTGTGAAGACTGCAAGTGGATATTTGGACCTCTTTGAGGATTTCGTTGGAAACGGGATTTCTTCATCTAATGCTAGAAGTAAGAATTCCCAGAAATTTCTTTGATTTGTGTGTGTTCAGCTAACAGAGCTGAACCATCCTTTAGACAGAGCAGATTGGAAACCCTCTTTTTGAGGAATTTGCTTGTGGAGATTTCAAGCGTTTTGGGGCCAACTGTAGAAAAGAAATATCCTGGTATAAAAACTAGAGAGAATCATTCTCAGAAACCACTTTGGATGTGTGCGTTCCACTCACAGAGTTTAACCTTTCTTTTCATAGAACAGTTTGGAAACACTCTGTTTGTAAAGTCTGCAAGTGGATATTTGGACCTCTTTGAGGATTTCGTTGGAAACGGGATTTCTTCATCTAATGCTACACAGAAGATTTCTCAGTAACTTCGTTGATTTGTGTGTGTTCAACTAACAGAGTTCAACCTTCCCTTAGACATAGCAGATTGGAAACCCTCTTTTTGTGGAATTTGCAAGTGGAGATTTCAAGCGTTTTTGGGGCCAACGGTAGAAAAGGAATTATCCTCGTATAAAAACTAGAGAGAATCGTTCTCAGAAACCACTTTGTGATGTGTGCGTTCCCCTCACAGATTTTAACCTTTCTTTTCATAGAGCAGTTTGGACACACTCTGTTTGTGAAGTCTGCAATTGGATATTTGGCCCTCTTTGAGGATTTCATAGGAAGCGGGATTTCTTCATCTAATGCTACACAGAAGATTTCTCAGGAACTTCGTTGATTTCTGTGTGTTCAACTAACAGAGTTCAACCTTCCCTTAGAGATAGCAGATTGGAAACCCACTTTTTGTGGAATTTGCAAGTGGAGATTTCAAGCGCTTTGGGGCCAATGGTAGAAAAGGAAATATCCTCGTATAAAAAGTGGAGAGAATCATTCTCAGAAACCACTTTGTGATGTGTGCGTTCCACTCACAGAGTTTAACCTTTCCTTTAATAGAGCAGTTTGGAAACACTCTGTTTGTGAAGACTGCAAGTGGATATTTGGACCTCTTTGAGGATTTCTTTGGAAACGGGATTTCTTCATCTAATGCTAGAAGGAAGAATTCTCAGAAACTTCTTTGATATGTGTGTGTTCAACTAACAGAGCTGAACCATCCTTTAGACAGAGCAGATTGGAAACCATCTTTTTGAGGAATTTGCTTGTGGAGATTTCAAGCGTTTTGGGGCCAACGGTAGAAAAGGAAATATCCTTGTATAAAAACTAGAGAGAATCATTCTCAGAAACCACTTTGTGATGTGTGCGTTCCACTCACAGAGTTTAACCTTTCTTTTCATAGAGCAGTTTGGAAACACTCTGTTTGTAAAGTCTGCAAGTGGATATTTGGACCTCTTTGAGGATTTCGTTGGAAGCGGGATTTCTTCATCTAATGCTACACAGAAGATTTCTCAGTAACTTCGTTGATTTGTGTGTGTTCAAATAACAGAGTTCAACCTTCCCTTAGAGATAGCAGCTTGGAAACCCTCTTTTTGTGGAATTTGCAAGTGGAGATTTCAAGCGCTTTGGGGCCAACGGTAGAAAAGGAAATATCTTCGTATAAAAACTAGAGGGAACCATTCTCAGAAACCACTTTGTGTTGTGCGCGTTCCACTCACAGAGTTTAACCTTTCTTTTCATAGAGCAGTTTGGAAACACTCTGTTTGTGAAGTCTGCAAGTGGATATTTGGACCTCTTTGAGGATTTCGTTGGAATCGGGATTTCTTCATCTAATGCTAGAAGGAAGAATTCTCAGAAATTTCTTTGATATGTGTGTGTTCAACTAACAGAGCTGAACCATCCTTTAGACAGAGCAGAATGGAAACCCTCTTTTTGAGGAATTTGCTTGTGGAGATTTCAAGCCTTTTGGGGCCAACGGTAGAAAAGGAAATATCCTCATATAAAAACTAGAGAGAATCATTCTCAGAAACCACTTTGTGATGTGTGCGTTCCACTCACAGAGTTTAATCTTTCTTTTCATAGAACAGTTTGGAAACACTCTGTTTGTAAAGTCTGCAAGTGGATATTTGGACCTCTTTGAGGATTTCGTTGGATGCGGGATTTCTTCATCTAATGCTACACAGAAGATTTCTCAGTAACTTCGTTGATTTCTGTGTGTTCAACTAACAGAGTTCAACCTTCCCTTAGACATAGCAGATTGGAAACCCTCTTTTTGTGGAATTTGCAAGTGGAGATTTCAAGCGCTTTGGGGTCAACTGTAGAAAAGGAAATATCCTCTTATAAAAACTAGAGAGAATCATTCTCAGAAACCACTTTGTGTAGTGTGCGTTCCACTCACAGAGTTCAATCTTTGCTTTCATACGGCAGTTTGGAAACACTCTGTTTGTGAAGACTGCAAGTGGATATTTGGACCTCTTTGAGGATTTCGTTGGAAACGGGATTTCTTCATCTAATGCTAGAAGGAAGAATTCCCAGAAATTTCTTTGATTTGTGTGTGTTCAGCTAACAGAGCTGAACCATCGTTTAGACAGAGCAGATTGGAAACCCTCTTTTTGAGGAATTTGCTTGTGGAGATTTCAAGCGTTTTGGGGCCAACTGTAGAAAAGAAATATCCTGGTATAAAAACTAGAGAGAATCATTCTCAGAAACCACTTTGGATGTGTGCGTTCCACTCACAGAGTTTAACCTTTCTTTTCATAGAACAGTTTGGAAACACTCTGTTTGTAAAGTCTGCAATTGGATATTTGGACCTCTTTGAGGATTTCGTTGGAAACGGGATTTCTTCATCTAATGCTACACAGAAGATTTCTCAGTAACTTCGTTGATTTGTGTGTGTTCAACTAACAGAGTTCAACCTTCCCTTAGACATAGCAGATTGGAAACCCTCTTTTTGTGGAACTTGCAAGTGGAGATTTCAAGCGTTTTTGGGGCCAACGGTAGAAAAGGAAATATCCTCGTATAAAAAATAGAGAGAATCATTCTCAGAAACCGCTTTGTGATGTGTGCGTTCCCCTCAAGGAGTTTAACCTTTCTTTTCATAGAGCAGTTTTGACACACTATGTTTGTGAAGTCTGCAAGTGGATATTTGGACCTCTTTGAGGATTTCTTTGGAAGCGGGATTTCATCATCTAATGCTACACAGAAGATTTCTCAGTAACTTCGTCGATTTGTGTGTGTTCAACTAACAGAGTTCAACCTTCCCTTAGACATAGCAGATTGGAAACCCTCTTTTTGTGGAACTTGCAAGTGGAGATTTCAAGCGTTTTTGGGGCCAACGGTAGAAAAGGAAATATCCTCGTATAAAAACTAGAGAGAATCATTCTCAGAAACCGCTTTGTGATGTGTGCGCTCCCCTCACGGAGTTTAACCTTTCTTTTCATAGAGCAGTTTGGACACACTCTGTTTGTGAAGTCTGCAAGTGGATATTTGGACCTCTTTGAGGATTTCGTTGGAAGCGGGATTTCTTCATCTAATGCTACACAGAAGATTTCTCAGTAACTTCGTTGATTTCTCTGTGTTCAACTAACAGAGTTCAACCTTCCCTTAGACATAGCAGATTGGAAACCCTCTTTTTGTGGAATTTGCAAGTGGAGATTTCAAGCGCTTTGGGGCCAACGGTAGAAAAGGAAATATCCTCGTATAAAAACTGGAGAGAATCATTCTCAGAAAACACTTTGTGATGTGTGCGTTCCACTCACAGAGTTTAACCTTTCTTTTCATAGAACAGTTTGGACACACTCTGTTTGTGAAGTCTGCAATTGGATATTTGGCCCTCTTTGAGGATTTCATAGGAAGCGGGATTTCTTCATCTAATGCTACACAGAAGATTTCTCAGTAACTTCGTTGATTTCTGTGTGTTCAACTAACAGAGTTCAACCTTCCCTTAGAGATAGCAGATTGGAAACCCACTTTTTGCGGAATTTGCAAGTGGAGATTTCAAGCGCTTTGGGGCCAACGGTAGAAAAGGAAATATCCTCGTATAAAAAGTGGAGAGAATCATTCTCAGAAACCACTTTGTGATGTGTGCGTTCCACTCACAGAGTTTAACCTTTCCTTTCATAGAGCAGTTTGGAAACACTCTGTTTGTGAAGACTGCAAGTGGATATTTGGACCTCTTTGAGGATTTCTATGGAAATGGGATTTCTTCATCTAATGCTAGAAGGAAGAATTCTCAGAAACTTCTTTGATTTGTGTGTGTTCAACTAACAGAGCTGAACAATCCTTTAGACAGAGCAGATTGGAAACCATCTTTTTGAGGAATTTGCTTGTGGAGATTTCAAGCGTTTTGGGGCCAACGGTAGAAAAGGAAATATCCTCGTATAAAAACTAGAGTGAATCATTTTCAGAAACCACTTTGTGTTGTGCGCGTTCCACTCACAGACTTTAACCTTTCTTTTCATTGAGCAGTTTGGAAACACTCTGTTTGTAAAGTCTGCAAGTGGATATTTGGACCTCTTTGAGGATTTCGTTGGAAGCGGGATTTCTTCATCTAATGCTACACAGAAGATTTCTCAGTAACTTCGTTGATTTCTGTGTGTTCAACTAACAGAGTTCAACCTTCCCTTAGACATTGCAGATTGGAAACCCTCTTTTTGTGGAATTTGCAAGTGGAGATTTCAAGCGCTTTGGGGCCAACGGTAGAAAAGGAAATATCCTCGTATAAAAACTGGAGAGAATCATTCTCAGAAAACATTTTGTGATGTGTGCGTTCCACTCACAGAGTTTAACCTTTGTTTTCATAGAACAGTTTGGACACACTCTGTTTGTGAAGTCTGCAATTGGATATTTGGCCCTCTTTGAGGATTTCATAGGAAGCGGGATTTCTTCATCTAATGCTACACAGAAGATTTCTCAGTAACTTCGTTGATTTCTGTGTGTTCAACTAACAGAGTTCAACCTTCCCTTAGAGATAGCAGATTGGAAACCCACTTTTTGCGGAATTTGCAAGTGGAGATTTCAAGCGCTTTGGGGCCAACGGTAGAAAAGGAAATATCCTCGTATAAAAAGTGGAGAGAATCATTCTCAGAAACCACTTTGTGATGTGTGCGTTCCACTCACAGAGTTTAACCTTTCCTTTCATAGAGCAGTTTGGAAACACTCTGTTTGTGAAGACTGCAAGTGGATATTTGGACCTCTTTGAGGATTTCTATGGAAATGGGATTTCTTCATCTAATGCTAGAAGGAAGAATTCTCAGAAACTTCTTTGATTTGTGTGTGTTCAACTAACAGAGCTGAACCATCGTTTAGACAGAGCAGATTGGAAACCATCTTTTTGAGGAATTTGCTTGTGGAGATTTCAAGCGTTTTGGGGCCAACGGTAGAAAAGGAAATATCCTCGTATAAAAACTAGAGTGAATCATTTTCAGAAACCACTTTGTGTTGTGCGCGTTCCACTCACAGAGTTTAACCTTTCTTTTCATTGAGCAGTTTGGAAACACTCTGTTTGTAAAGTCTGCAAGTGGATATTTGGACCTCTTTGAGGATTTCGTTGGAAGCGGGATTTCTTCATCTAATGCTACACAGAAGATTTCTCAGTAACTTCGTTGATTTGTGTGTGTTCAACTAACAGAGTTCAACCTTCCCTTAGAGATAGCAGCTTGGAAACCCTCTTTTTGTGGAATTTGCAAGTGGAGATTTCAAGCGCTTTGGGGCCAACGGTAGAAAAGGAAATATCTTCGTATAAAAACTACAGAGAACCATTCTCAGAAACCACTTTGTGTTGTGCGCGTTCCACTCACAGAGTTTAACCTTTCTTTTCATAGAGCAGTTTGGAAACACTCTGTTTGTGAAGTCTGCAAGTGGATATTTGGACCTCTTTGAGGATTTCGTTGGAATCGGGATTTCTTCATCTAATGCTAGAAGGAAGAATTCTCAGAAATTTCTTTGATATGTGTGTGTTCAACTAACAGAGCTGAACCATCCTTTAGACAGAGCAGAATGGAAACCCTCTTTTTGAGGAATTTGCTTGTGGAGATTTCAAGCCTTTTGGGGCCAACGGTAGAAAAGGAAATATCCTCGTATAAAAACTAGAGAGAATCATTCTCAGAAACCACTTTGTGATGTGTGCGTTCCACTCACAGAGTTTAATCTTTCTTTTCATAGAACAGTTTGGAAACACTCTGTTTGTAAAGTCTGCAAGTGGATATTTGGACCTCTTTGAGGATTTCGTTGGAAGCGGGATTTCTTCATCTAATGCTACACAGAAGATTTCTCAGTAACTTCGTTGATTTCTGTGTGTTCAACTAACAGAGTTCAACCTTCCCTTAGACATAGCAGATTGGAAACCCTCTTTTTGTGGAATTTGCAAGTGGAGATTTCAAGCGCTTTGGGGTCAACTGAAGAAAAGGAAATATCCTCTAATAAAAACTAGAGAGAATCATTCTCAGAAACCACTTTGTGTAGTGTGCGTTCCACTCACAGAGTTCAATCTTTGCTTTCATACGGCAGTTTGGAAACACTCTGTTTGTGAAGACTGCAAGTGGATATTTGGACCTCTTTGAGGATTTCGTTGGAAACGGGATTTCTTCATCTAATGCTAGAAGGAAGAATTCCCAGAAATTTCTTTGATTTGTGTGTGTTCAGCTAACAGAGCTGAACCATCCTTTAGACAGAGCAGATTGGAAACCCTCTTTTTGAGGAATTTGCTTGTGGAGATTTCAAGCGTTTTGGGGCCAACTGTAGAAAAGAAATATCCTAGTATAAAAACTAGAGAGAATCATTCTCAGAAACCGCTTTGTGATGTGTGCGCTCCCCTCACGGAGTTTAACCTTTCTTTTCATAGAGCAGTTTGGACACACTCTGTTTGTGAAGTCTGCAAGTGGATATTTGGACCTCTTTGAGGATTTCGTTGGAAGCGGGATTTCTTCATCTAATGCTACACAGAAGATTTCTCAGTAACTTCGTTGATTTCTCTGTGTTCAACTAACAGAGTTCAACCTTCCCTTAGACATAGCAGATTGGAAACCCTCTTTTTGTGGAATTTGCAAGTGGAGATTTCAAGCGTTTTGGGGCCAACGGTAGAAAAGGAAATATCCTCGTATAAAAACTGGAGAGAATCATTCTCAGAAAACACTTTGTGATGTGTGCGTTCCACTCACAGAGTTTAACCTTTCTTTTCATAGAACAGTTTGGACACACTCTGTTTGTGAAGTCTGCAATTGGATATTTGGCCCTCTTTGAGGATTTCATAGGAAGCGGGATTTCTTCATCTAATGCTACACAGAAGATTTCTCAGTAACTTCGTTGATTTCTGTGTGTTCAACTAACAGAGTTCAACCTTCCCTTAGAGATAGCAGATTGGAAACCCACTTTTTGCGGAATTTGCAAGTGGAGATTTCAAGCGCTTTGGGGCCAACGGTAGAAAAGGAAATATCCTCGTATAAAAAGTGGAGAGAATCATTCTCAGAAACCACTTTGTGATGTGTGCGTTCCACTCACAGAGTTTAACCTTTCCTTTCATAGAGCAGTTTGGAAACACTCTGTTTGTGAAGACTGCAAGTGGATATTTGGACCTCTTTGAGGATTTCTATGGAAATGGGATTTCTTCATCTAATGCTAGAAGGAAGAATTCTCAGAAACTTCTTTGATTTGTGTGTGTTCAACTAACAGAGCTGAACAATCCTTTAGACAGAGCAGATTGGAAACCATCTTTTTGAGGAATTTGCTTGTGGAGATTTCAAGCGTTTTGGGGCCAACGGTAGAAAAGGAAATATCCTCGTATAAAAACTAGAGTGAATCATTTTCAGAAACCACTTTGTGTTGTGCGCGTTCCACTCACAGAGTTTAACCTTTCTTTTCATTGAGCAGTTTGGAAACACTCTGTTTGTAAAGTCTGCAAGTGGATATTTGGACCTCTTTGAGGATTTCGTTGGAAGCGGGATTTCTTCATCTAATGCTACACAGAAGATTTCTCAGTAACTTCGTTGATTTGTGTGTGTTCAACTAACAGAGTTCAACCTTCCCTTAGAGATAGCAGCTTGGAAACCCTCTTTTTGTGGAATTTGCAAGTGGAGATTTCAAGCGCTTTGGGGCCAACGGTAGAAAAGGAAATATCTTCGTATAAAAACTACAGAGAACCATTCTCAGAAACCACTTTTTGTTGTGCGCGTTCCACTCACAGAGTTTAACCTTTCTTTTCATAGAGCAGTTTGGAAACACTCTGTTTGTGAAGTCTGCAAGTGGATATTTGGACCTCTTTGAGGATTTCGTTGGAATCGGGATTTCTTCATCTAATGCTAGAAGGAAGAATTCTCAGAAATTTCTTTGATATGTGTGTGTTCAACTAACAGAGCTGAACCATCCTTTAGACAGAGCAGAATGGAAACCCTCTTTTTGAGGAATTTGCTTGTGGAGATTTCAAGCCTTTTGGGGCCAACGGTAGAAAAGGAAATATCCTCGTATAAAAACTAGAGAGAATCATTCTCAGAAACCACTTTGTGATGTGTGCGTTCCACTCACAGAGTTTAATCTTTCTTTTCATAGAACAGTTTGGAAACACTCTGTTTGTAAAGTCTGCAAGTGGATATTTGGACCTCTTTGAGGATTTCGTTGGAAGCGGGATTTCTTCATCTAATGCTACACAGAAGATTTCTCAGTAACTTCGTTGATTTCTGTGTGTTCAACTAACAGAGTTCAACCTTCCCTTAGACATAGCAGATTGGAAACCCTCTTTTTGTGGAATTTGCAAGTGGAGATTTCAAGCGCTTTGGGGTCAACTGTAGAAAAGGAAATATCCTCTTATAAAAACTAGAGAGAATCATTCTCAGAAACCACTTTGTGTAGTGTGCGTTCCACTCACAGAGTTCAATCTTTGCTTTCATACGGCAGTTTGGAAACACTCTGTTTGTGAAGACTGCAAGTGGATATTTGGACCTCTTTGAGGATTTCGTTGGAAACGGGATTTCTTCATCTAATGCTAGAAGGAAGAATTCCCAGAAATTTCTTTGATTTGTGTGTGTTCAGCTAACAGAGCTGAACCATCCTTTAGACAGAGCAGATTGGAAACCCTCTTTTTGAGGAATTTGCTTGTGGAGATTTCAAGCGTTTTGGGGCCAACTATAGAAAAGAAATATCCTGGTATAAAAACTAGAGAGAATCATTCTCAGAAACCACTTTGGATGTGTGCGTTCCACTCACAGAGTTTAACCTTTCTTTTCATAGAACAGTTTGGAAACACTCTGTTTGTAAAGTCTGCAAGTGGATATTTGGACCTCTTTGAGGATTTCGTTGGAAACGGGATTTCTTCATCTAATGCTACACAGAAGATTTCTCAGTAACTTCGTTGATTTGTGTGTGTTCAACTAACAGAGTTCAACCTTCCCTTAGACATAGCAGATTGGAAACCCTCTTTTTGTGGAACTTGCAAGTGGAGATTTCAAGCGTTTTTGGGGCCAACGGTAGAAAAGGAAATATCCTCGTATAAAAAATAGAGAGAATCATTCTCAGAAACCGCTTTGTGATGTGTGCGTTCCCCTCAAGGAGTTTAACCTTTCTTTTCATAGAGCAGTTTGGACACACTATGTTTGTGAAGTCTGCAAGTGGATATTTGGACCTCTTTGAGGATTTCTTTGGAAGCAGGATTTCATCATCTAATGCTACACAGAAGATTTCTCAGTAACTTCGTTGATTTCTGTGTGTTCAACTAACAGAGCTGAACCATCCTTTAGACAGAGCAGATTGGAAACCCTCTTTTTGAGAAATTTGCTTTTGGGGATTTCAAGCGTTTTGGGGCCAACGGTAGAAAAGGAAATATCCTCGTATAAAAACTAGAGAGAATCATTCTCAGAAACCGCTTTGTGATGTGTGCGTTCCCCTCACGGAGTTTAACCTTTCTTTTCATAGAGCAGTTTGGACACACTCTGTTTGTGAAGTCTCCAAGTGGATATTTGGACCTCTTTGAGGATTTCGTTGGAAGCGGGATTTCTTCATCTAATGCTACACAGAAGATTTCTCAGTAACTTCGTTGATTTCTCTGTGTTCAACTAACAGAGTTCAACCTTCCCTTAGACATAGCAGATTGGAAACCCTCTTTTTGTGGAATTTGCAAGTGGAGATTTCAAGCGCTTTGGGGCCAACGGTAGAAAAGGAAATATCCTCGTATAAAAACTGGAGAGAATCATTCTCAGAAAACACTTTGTGATGTGTGCGTTCCACTCACAGAGTTTAACCTTTGTTTTCATAGAACAGTTTGGACACACTCTGTTTGTGAAGTCTGCAATTGGATATTTGGCCCTCTTTGAGGATTTCATAGGAAGCGGGATTTCTTCATCTAATGCTACACAGAAGATTTCTCAGTAACTTCGTTGATTTCTGTGTGTTCAACTAACAGAGTTCAACCTTCCCTTAGAGATAGCAGATTGGAAACCCACTTTTTGCGGAATTTGCAAGTGGAGATTTCAAGCGCTTTGGGGCCAACGGTAGAAAAGGAAATATCCTCGTATAAAAAGTGGAGAGAATCATTCTCAGAAACCACTTTGTGATGTGTGCGTTCCACTCACAGAGTTTAACCTTTTCTTTCATAGAGCAGTTTGGAAACACTCTGTTTGTGAAGACTGCAAGTGGATATTTGGACCTCTTTGAGGATTTCTATGGAAATGGGATTTATTCATCTAATGCTAGAAGGAAGAATTCTCAGAAACTTCTTTGATTTGTGTGTGTTCAACTAACAGAGCTGAACAATCCTTTAGACAGAGCAGATTGGAAACCATCTTTTTGAGGAATTTGCTTCTGGAGATTTCAAGCGTTTTGGGGCCAACGGTAGAAAAGGAAATATCCTCGTATAAAAACTAGAGTGAATCATTTTCAGAAACCACTTTGTGTTGTGCGCGTTCCACTCACAGAGTTTAACCTTTCTTTTCATTGAGCAGTTTGGAAACACTCTGTTTGTAAAGTCTGCAAGTGGATATTTGGACCTCTTTGAGGATTTCGTTGGAAGCGGGATTTCTTCATCTAATGCTACACAGAAGATTTCTCAGTAACTTCGTTGATTTCTCTGTGTTCAACTAACAGAGTTCAACCTTCCCTTAGACATAGCAGATTGGAAACCCTCTTTTTGTGGAATTTGCAAGTGGAGATTTCAAGCGCTTTGGGGCCAACGGTAGAAAAGGAAATATCCTCGTATAAAAACTGGAGAGAATCATTCTCAGAAAACATTTTGTGATGTGTGCGTTCCACTCACAGAGTTTAACCTTTGTTTTCATAGAACAGTTTGGACACACTCTGTTTGTGAAGTCTGCAATTGGATATTTGGCCCTCTTCGAGGATTTCATAGGAAGCGGGATTTTTTCATCTAATGCTACACAGAAGATTTCTCAGTAACTTCGTTGATTTCTGTGTGTTCAACTAACAGAGTTCAACCTTCCCTTAGAGATAGCAGATTGGAAACCCACTTTTTGCGGAATTTGCAAGTGGAGATTTCAAGCGCTTTGGGGCAAACGGTAGAAAAGGAAATATCCTCGTATAAAAAGTGGAGAGAATCATTCTCAGAAACCACTTTGTGATGTGTGCGTTCCACTCACAGAGTTTAACCTTTCCTTTCATAGAGCAGTTTGGAAACACTCTGTTTGTGAAGACTGCAAGTGGATATTTGGACCTCTTTGAGGATTTCTATGGAAATGGGATTTCTTCATCTAATGCTAGAAGGAAGAATTCTCAGAAACTTCTTTGATTTGTGTGTGTTCAACTAACAGAGCTGAACCATCCTTTAGACAGAGCAGTTTGGAAACCATCTTTTTGAGGAATTTGCTTGTGGAGATTTCAAGCGTTTTGGGGCCAACGGTAGAAAAGGAAATATCCTCGTATAAAAACTAGAGTGAATCATTTTCAGAAACCACTTTGTGCTGTGCGCGTTCCACTCACAGAGTTTAACCTTTCTTTTCATTGAGCAGTTTGGAAACACTCTGTTTGTAAAGTCTGCAAGTGGATATTTGGACCTCTTTGAGGATTTCGTTGGAAGCGGGATTTCTTCATCTAATGCTACACAGAAGATTTCTCAGTAACTTCGTTGATTTGTGTGTGTTCAACTGACAGAGTTCAACCTTCCCTTAGAGATAGCAGCTTGGAAACCCTCTTTTTGTGGAATTTGCAAGTGGAGATTTCAAGCGCTTTGGGGCCAACGGTAGAAAAGGAAATATCTTCGTATAAAAACTAGAGAGAACCATTCTCAGAAACCACTTTGTGTTGTGCGCATTCCACTCACAGAGTTTAACCTTTCTTTTCATAGAGCAGTTTGGAAACACTCTGTTTGTGAAGTCTGCAAGTGGATATTTGGACCTCTTTGAGGATTTCGTTGGAATCGGGATTTATTCATCTAATGCTAGAAGGAAGAATTCTCAGAAACTTCTTTGATATGTGTGTGTTCAACTAACAGAGCTGAACCATCCTTTAGACAGAGCAGAATGGAAACCCTCTTTTTGAGGAATTTGCTTGTGGAGATTTCAAGCGTTTTGGGGCCAACGGTAGAAAAGGAAATATCCTCGTATAAAAACTTGAGTGAATCATTTTCAGAAACCACTTTGTGTTGTGCGCGTTCCACTCACAGAGTTTAACCTTTCTTTTCATTGAGCAGTTTGGAAACACTCTGTTTGTAAAGTCTGCAAGTGGATATTTGGACCTCTTTGAGGATTTCGTTGGAAGCGGGATTTCTTCATCTAATGCTACACAGAAGATTTCTCAGTAACTTCGTTGATTTGTGTGTGTTCAAATAACAGAGTTCAACCTTCCCTTAGAGATAGCAGCTTGGAAACCCTCTTTTTGTGGAATTTGCAAGTGGAGATTTCAAGCGCTTTGGGGCCAGCGGTAGAAAAGGGAATATCTTCGTATAAAAACTACAGAGAACAATTCTCAGAAACCACTTTGTGTTGTGCGCGTTCCACTCACAGAGTTTAACCTTTCTTTTCATAGAGCAGTTTGGAAACACTCTGTTTGTGAAGTCTGCAAGTGGATATTTGGACCTCTTTGAGGATTTCGTTGGAATCGGGATTTCTTCATCTAATGCTAGAAGGAAGAATTCTCAGAAATTTCTTTGATATGTGTGTGTTCAACTAACAGAGCTGAACCATCCTTTAGACAGAGCAGAATGGAAACCCTCTTTTTGAGGAATTTGCTTGTGGAGATTTCAAGCCTTTTGGGGCCAACGGTAGAAAAGGAAATATCCTCGTATAAAAACTAGAGAGAATCATTCTCAGAAACCACTTTGTGATGTGTGCGTTCCACTCACAGAGTTTAATCTTTCTTTTCATAGAACAGTTTGGAAACACTCTGTTTGTAAAGTCTGCAAGTGGATATTTGGACCTCTTTGAGGATTTCGTTGGAAGCGGGATTTCTTCATCTAATGCTACACAGAAGATTTCTCAGTAACTTCGTTGATTTCTGTGTGTTCAACTAACAGAGTTCAACCTTCCCTTAGACATAGCAGATTGGAAACCCTCTTTTTGTGGAATTTGCAAATGGAGATTTCAAGCGCTTTGGGGTCAACTGTAGAAAAGGAAATATCCTCTTATAAAAACTAGAGAGAATCATTCTCAGAAACCACTTTGTGTAGTGTGCGTTCCACTCACAGAGTTCAATCTTTGCTTTCATACGGCAGTTTGGAAACACTCTGTTTGTGAAGACTGCAAGTGGATATTTGGACCTCTTTGAGGATTTCGTTGGAAACGGGATTTCTTCATCTAATGCTAGAAGGAAGAATTCCCAGAAATTTCTTTGATTTGTGTGTGTTCAGCTAACAGAGCTGAACCATCCTTTAGACAGAGCAGATTGGAAACCCTCTTTTTGAGGAATTTGCTTGTGGAGATTTCAAGCGTTTTGGGGCCAACTGTAGAAAAGAAATATCCTGGTATAAAAACTAGAGAGAATCATTCTCAGAAACCACTTTGGATGTGTGCGTTCCACTCACAGAGTTTAACCTTTCTTTTCATAGAACAGTTTGGAAACACTCTGTTTGTAAAGTCTGCAAGTGGATATTTGGACCTCTTTGAGGATTTCGTTGGAAACGGGATTTCTTCATCTAATGCTACACAGAAGATTTCTCAGTAACTTCGTTGATTTGTGTGTGTTCAACTAACAGAGTTCAACCTTCCCTTAGACATAGCAGATTGGAAACCCTCTTTTTGTGGAATTTGCAAGTGGAGATTTCAAGCGCTTTGGGGTCAACTGTAGAAAAGGAAATATCCTCTTATAAAAACTAGAGAGAATCATTCTCAGAAACCACTTTGTGTAGTGTGCGTTCCACTCACAGAGTTCAATCTTTGCTTTCATACGGCAGTTTGGAAACACTCTGTTTGTGAAGACTGCAAGTGGATATTTGGACCTCTTTGAGGATTTCGTTGGAAACGGGATTTCTTCATCTAATGCTAGAAGGAAGAATTCCCAGAAATTTCTTTGATTTGTGTGTGTTCAGCTAACAGAGCTGAACCATCCTTTAGACAGAGCAGATTGGAAACCCTCTTTTTGAGGAATTTGCTTGTGGAGATTTCAAGCGTTTTGGGGCCAACTGTAGAAAAGAAATATCCTAGTATAAAAACTAGAGAGAATCATTCTCAGAAACCGCTTTGTGATGTGTGCGCTCCCCTCACGGAGTTTAACCTTTCTTTTCATAGAGCAGTTTGGACACACTCTGTTTGTGAAGTCTGCAAGTGGATATTTGGACCTCTTTGAGGATTTCGTTGGAAGCGGGATTTCTTCATCTAATGCTACACAGAAGATTTCTCAGTAACTTCGTTGATTTCTCTGTGTTCAACTAACAGAGTTCAACCTTCCCTTAGACATAGCAGATTGGAAACCCTCTTTTTGTGGAATTTGCAAGTGGAGATTTCAAGCGCTTTGGGGCCAACGGTAGAAAAGGAAATATCCTCGTATAAAAACTGGAGAGAATCATTCTCAGAAAACACTTTGTGATGTGTGCGTTCCACTCACAGAGTTTAACCTTTGTTTTCATAGAACAGTTTGGACACACTCTGTTTGTGAAGTCTGCAATTGGATATTTGGCCCTCTTTGAGGATTTCATAGGAAGCGGGATTTCTTCATCTAATGCTACACAGAAGATTTCTCAGTAACTTCGTTGATTTCTGTGTGTTCAACTAACAGAGTTCAACCTTCCCTTAGAGATAGCAGATTGGAAACCCACTTTTTGCGGAATTTGCAAGTGGAGATTTCAAGCGCTTTGGGGCCAACGGTAGAAAAGGAAATATCCTCGTATAAAAAGTGGAGAGAATCATTCTCAGAAACCACTTTGTGATGTGTGCGTTCCACTCACAGAGTTTAACCTTTCCTTTCATAGAGCAGTTTGGAAACACTCTGTTTGTGAAGACTGCAAGTGGATATTTGGACCTCTTTGAGGATTTCTATGGAAATGGGATTTCTTCATCTAATTCTAGAAGGAAGAATTCTCAGAAACTTCTTTGATTTGTGTGTGTTCAACTAACAGAGCTGAACAATCCTTTAGACAGAGCAGATTGGAAACCATCTTTTTGAGGAATTTGCTTGTGGAGATTTCAAGCGTTTTGGGGCCAACGGTAGAAAAGGAAATATCCTCGTATAAAAACTAGAGTGAATCATTTTCAGAAACCACTTTGTGTTGTGCGCGTTCCACTCACAGAGTTTAACCTTTCTTTTC
Organism: Gorilla gorilla gorilla; assembly: GCF_029281585.2. NCBI lineage: Eukaryota > Metazoa > Chordata > Mammalia > Primates > Hominidae > Gorilla > Gorilla gorilla. Next base: position 69,856,742 of record NC_073247.2, read on the forward strand.
ATTGAGCAGTTTGGAAACACTCTGTTTGTAAAGTCTGCAAGTGGATATTTGGACCTCTTTGAGGATTTCGTTGGAAGCGGGATTTCTTCATCTAATGCTACACAGAAGATTTCTCAGTAACTTCGTTGATTTGTGTGTGTTCAACTAACAGAGTTCAACCTTCCCTTAGAGATAGCAGCTTGGAAACCCTCTTTTTGTGGAATTTGCAAGTGGAGATTTCAAGCGCTTTGGGGCCAACGGTAGAAAAGGAAATATCTTCGTATAAAAACTACAGAGAACCATTCTCAGAAACCACTTTTTGTTGTGCGCGTTCCACTCACAGAGTTTAACCTTTCTTTTCATAGAGCAGTTTGGAAACACTCTGTTTGTGAAGTCTGCAAGTGGATATTTGGACCTCTTTGAGGATTTCGTTGGAATCGGGATTTCTTCATCTAATGCTAGAAGGAAGAATTCTCAGAAATTTCTTTGATATGTGTGTGTTCAACTAACAGAGCTGAACCATCCTTTAGACAGAGCAGAATGGAAACCCTCTTTTTGAGGAATTTGCTTGTGGAGATTTCAAGCCTTTTGGGGCCAACGGTAGAAAAGGAAATATCCTCGTATAAAAACTAGAGAGAATCATTCTCAGAAACCACTTTGTGATGTGTGCGTTCCACTCACAGAGTTTAATCTTTCTTTTCATAGAACAGTTTGGAAACACTCTGTTTGTAAAGTCTGCAAGTGGATATTTGGACCTCTTTGAGGATTTCGTTGGAAGCGGGATTTCTTCATCTAATGCTACACAGAAGATTTCTCAGTAACTTCGTTGATTTGTGTGTGTTCAACTAACAGAGTTCAACCTTCCCTTAGACATAGCAGATTGGAAACCCTCTTTTTGTGGAATTTGCAAGTGGAGATTTCAAGCGCTTTGGGGTCAACTGTAGAAAAGGAAATATCCTCTTATAAAAACTAGAGAGAATCATTCTCAGAAACCACTTTGTTTAGTGTGCGTTCCACTCACAGAGTTCAATCTTTGCTTTCATACGGCAGTTTGGAAACACTCTGTTTGTGAAGACTGCAAGTGGATATTTGGACCTCTTTGAGGATTTCGTTGGAAACGGGATTTCTTCATCTAATGCTAGAAGGAAGAATTCCCAGAAATTTCTTTGATTTGTGTGTGTTCAGCTAACAGAGCTGAACCATCCTTTAGACAGAGCAGATTGGAAACCCTCTTTTTGAGGAATTTGCTTGTGGAGATTTCAAGCGTTTTGGGGCCAACTGTAGAAAAGAAATATCCTGGTATAAAAACTAGAGAGAATCATTCTCAGAAACCACTTTGGATGTGTGCGTTCCACTCACAGAGTTTAACCTTTCTTTTCATAGAACAGTTTGGAAACACTCTGTTTGTAAAGTCTGCAAGTGGATATTTGGACCTCTTTGAGGATTTCGTTGGAAACGGGATTTCTTCATCTAATGCTACACAGAAGATTTCTCAGTAACTTCGTTGATTTGTGTGTGTTCAACTAACAGAGTTCAACCTTCCCTTAGACATAGCAGATTGGAAACCCTCTTTTTGTGGAACTTGCAAGTGGAGATTTCAAGCGTTTTTGGGGCCAACGGTAGAAAAGGAAATATCCTCGTATAAAAAATAGAGAGAATCATTCTCAGAAACCGCTTTGTGATGTGTGCGTTCCCCTCAAGGAGTTTAACCTTTCTTTTCATAGAGCAGTTTGGACACACTATGTTTGTGAAGTCTGCAAGTGGATATTTGGACCTCTTTGAGGATTTCTTTGGAAGCGGGATTTCATCATCTAATGCTACACAGAAGATTTCTCAGTAACTTCGTTGATTTCTGTGTGTTCAACTAACAGAGCTGAACCATCCTTTAGACAGAGCAGATTGGAAACCCTCTTTTTGAGAAATTTGCTTTTGGGGATTTCAAGCGTTTTGGGGCCAACGGTAGAAAAGGAAATATCCTCGTATAAAAACTAGAGAGAATCATTCTCAGAAACCGCTTTGTGATGTGTGCGTTCCCCTCACGGAGTTTAACCTTTCTTTTCATAGAGCAGTTTGGACACACTCTGTTTGTGAAGTCTCCAAGTGGATATTTGGACCTCTTTGAGGATTTCGTTGGAAGCGGGATTTCTTCATCTAATGCTACACAGAAGATTTCTCAGTAACTTCGTTGATTTCTCTGTGTTCAACTAACAGAGTTCAACCTTCCCTTAGACATAGCAGATTGGAAACCCTCTTTTTGTGGAATTTGCAAGTGGAGATTTCAAGCGCTTTGGGGCCAACGGTAGAAAAGGAAATATCCTCGTATAAAAACTGGAGAGAATCATTCTCAGAAAACACTTTGTGATGTGTGCGTTCCACTCACAGAGTTTAACCTTTGTTTTCATAGAACAGTTTGGACACACTCTGTTTGTGAAGTCTGCAATTGGATATTTGGCCCTCTTTGAGGATTTCATAGGAAGCGGGATTTCTTCATCTAATGCTACACAGAAGATTTCTCAGTAACTTCGTTGATTTCTGTGTGTTCAACTAACAGAGTTCAACCTTCCCTTAGAGATAGCAGATTGGAAACCCACTTTTTGCGGAATTTGCAAGTGGAGATTTCAAGCGCTTTGGGGCCAACGGTAGAAAAGGAAATATCCTCGTATAAAAAGTGGAGAGAATCATTCTCAGAAACCACTTTGTGATGTGTGCGTTCCACTCACAGAGTTTAACCTTTCCTTTCATAGAGCAGTTTGGAAACACTCTGTTTGTGAAGACTGCAAGTGGATATTTGGACCTCTTTGAGGATTTCTATGGAAATGGGATTTATTCATCTAATGCTAGAAGGAAGAATTCTCAGAAACTTCTTTGATTTGTGTGTGTTCAACTAACAGAGCTGAACAATCCTTTAGACAGAGCAGATTGGAAACCATCTTTTTGAGGAATTTGCTTGTGGAGATTTCAAGCGTTTTGGGGCCAACGGTAGAAAAGGAAATATCCTCGTATAAAAACTAGAGTGAATCATTTTCAGAAACCACTTTGTGTTGTGCGCGTTCCACTCACAGAGTTTAACCTTTCTTTTCATTGAGCAGTTTGGAAACACTCTGTTTGTAAAGTCTGCAAGTGGATATTTGGACCTCTTTGAGGATTTCGTTGGAAGCGGGATTTCTTCATCTAATGCTACACAGAAGATTTCTCAGTAACTTCGTTGATTTCTCTGTGTTCAACTAACAGAGTTCAACCTTCCCTTAGACATAGCAGATTGGAAACCCTCTTTTTGTGGAATTTGCAAGTGGAGATTTCAAGCGCTTTGGGGCCAACGGTAGAAAAGGAAATATCCTCGTATAAAAACTGGAGAGAATCATTCTCAGAAACATTTTGTGATGTGTGCGTTCCACTCACAGAGTTTAACCTTTGTTTTCATAGAACAGTTTGGACACACTCTGTTTGTGAAGTCTGCAATTGGATATTTGGCCCTCTTCGAGGATTTCATAGGAAGCGGGATTTCTTCATCTAATGCTACACAGAAGATTTCTCAGTAACTTCGTTGATTTCTGTGTGTTCAACTAACAGAGTTCAACCTTCCCTTAGAGATAGCAGATTGGAAACCCACTTTTTGCGGAATTTGCAAGTGGAGATTTCAAGCGCTTTGGGGCCAACGGTAGAAAAGGAAATATCCTCGTATAAAAAGTGGAGAGAATCATTCTCAGAAACCACTTTGTGATGTGTGCGTTCCACTCACAGAGTTTAACCTTTCCTTTCATAGAGCAGTTTGGAAACACTCTGTTTGTGAAGACTGCAAGTGGATATTTGGACCTCTTTGAGGATTTCTATGGAAATGGGTTTTCTTCATCTAATGCTAGAAGGAAGAATTCTCAGAAACTTCTTTGATTTGTGTGTGTTCAACTAACAGAGCTGAACCATCCTTTAGACAGAGCAGATTGGAAACCATCTTTTTGAGGAATTTGCTTGTGGAGATTTCAAGCGTTTTGGGGCCAACGGTAGAAAAGGAAATATCCTCGTATAAAAACTAGAGTGAATCATTTTCAGAAACCACTTTGTGTTGTGCGCGTTCCACTCACAGAGTTTAACCTTTCTTTTCATTGAGCAGTTTGGAAACACTCTGTTTGTAAAGTCTGCAAGTGGATATTTGGACCTCTTTGAGGATTTCGTTGGAAGCGGGATTTCTTCATCTAATGCTACACAGAAGATTTCTCAGTAACTTCGTTGATTTGTGTGTGTTCAACTGACAGAGTTCAACCTTCCCTTAGAGATATCAGCTTGGAAACCCTCTTTTTGTGGAATTTGCAAGTGGAGATTTCAAGCGCTTTGCTGCCAACGGTAGAAAAGGAAATATCTTCGTATAAAAACTAGAGAGAACCATTCTCAGAAACCACTTTGTGTTGTGCGCATTCCACTCACAGAGTTTAACCTTTCTTTTCATAGAGCAGTTTGGAAACACTCTGTTTGTGAAGTCTGCAAGTGGATATTTGGACCTCTTTGAGGATTTCGTTGGAATCGGGATTTATTCATCTAATGCTAGAAGGAAGAATTCTCAGAAACTTCTTTGATATGTGTGTGTTCAACTAACAGAGCTGAACCATCCTTTAGACAGAGCAGAATGGAAACCCTCTTTTTGAGGAATTTGCTTGTGGAGATTTCAAGCGTTTTGGGGCCAACGGTAGAAAAGGAAATATCCTCGTATAAAAACTTGAGTGAATCATTTTCAGAAACCACTTTGTGTTGTGCGCGTTCCACTCACAGAGTTTAACCTTTCTTTTCATTGAGCAGTTTGGAAACACTCTGTTTGTAAAGTCTGCAAGTGGATATTTGGACCTCTTTGAGGATTTCGTTGGAAGCGGGATTTCTTCATCTAATGCTACACAGAAGATTTCTCAGTAACTTCGTTGATTTGTGTGTGTTCAAATAACAGAGTTCAACCTTCCCTTAGAGATAGCAGCTTGGAAACCCTCTTTTTGTGGAATTTGCAAGTGGAGATTTCAAGCGCTTTGGGGCCAGCGGTAGAAAAGGGAATATCTTCGTATAAAAACTACAGAGAACCATTCTCAGAAACCACTTTGTGTTGTGCGCGTTCCACTCACAGAGTTTAACCTTTCTTTTCATAGAGCAGTTTGGAAACACTCTGTTTGTGAAGTCTGCAAGTGGATATTTGGACCTCTTTGAGGATTTCGTTGGAATCGGGATTTCTTCATCTAATGCTAGAAGGAAGAATTCTCAGAAATTTCTTTGATATGTGTGTGTTCAACTAACAGAGCTGAACCATCCTTTAGACAGAGCAGAATGGAAACCCTCTTTTTGAGGAATTTGCTTGTGGAGATTTCAAGCCTTTTGGGGCCAACGGTAGAAAAGGAAATATCCTCGTATAAAAACTAGAGAGAATCATTCTCAGAAACCACTTTGTGATGTGTGCGTTCCACTCACAGAGTTTAATCTTTCTTTTCATAGAACAGTTTGGAAACACTCTGTTTGTAAAGTCTGCAAGTGGATATCTTTGAGGATTTCGTTGGAAGCGGGATTTCTTCATCTAATGCTACACAGAAGATTTCTCAGTAACTTCGTTGATTTCTGTGTGTTCAACTAACAGAGTTCAACCTTCCCTTAGACATAGCAGATTGGAAACCCTCTTTTTGTGGAATTTGCAAATGGAGATTTCAAGCGCTTTGGGGTCAACTGTAGAAAAGGAAATATCCTCTTATAAAAACTAGAGAGAATCATTCTCAGAAACCACTTTGTGTAGTGTGCGTTCCACTCACAGAGTTCAATCTTTGCTTTCATACGGCAGTTTGGAAACACTCTGTTTGTGAAGACTGCAAGTGGATATTTGGACCTCTTTGAGGATTTCGTTGGAAACGGGATTTCTTCATCTAATGCTAGAAGGAAGAATTCCCAGAAATTTCTTTGATTTGTGTGTGTTCAGCTAACAGAGCTGAACCATCCTTTAGACAGAGCAGATTGGAAACCCTCTTTTGGAGGAATTTGCTTGTGGAGATTTCAAGCGTTTTGGGGCCAACTGTAGAAAAGAAATATCCTGGTATAAAAACTAGAGAGAATCATTCTCAGAAACCACTTTGGATGTGTGCGTTCCACTCACAGAGTTTAACCTTTCTTTTCATAGAACAGTTTGGAAACACTCTGTTTGTAAAGTCTGCAAGTGGATATTTGGACCTCTTTGAGGATTTCGTTGGAAACGGGATTTCTTCATCTAATGCTACACAGAAGATTTCTCAGTAACTTCGTTGATTTGTGTGTGTTCAACTAACAGAGTTCAACCTTCCCTTAGACATAGCAGATTGGAAACCCTCTTCTTGTGGAACTTGCAAGTGGAGATTTCAAGCGTTTTTGGGGCCAACGGTAGAAAAGGAAATATCCTCGTATAAAAAATAGAGAGAATCATTCTCAGAAACCGCTTTGTGATGTGTGCGTTCCCCTCAAGGAGTTTAACCTTTCTTTTCATAGAGCAGTTTGGACACACTCTGTTTGTGAAGTCTGCAAGTGGATATTTGGACCTCTTTGAGGATTTCTTTGGAAGCGGGATTTCATCATCTAATGCTACACAGAAGATTTCTCAGTAACTTCGTTGATTTCTGTGTGTTCAACTAACAGAGCTGAACCATCCTTTAGACAGAGCAGATTGGAAACCCTCTTTTTGAGAAATTTGCTTTTGGGGATTTCAAGCGTTTTGGGGCCAACGGTAGAAAAGGAAATATCCTCGTATAAAAACTAGAGAGAATCATTCTCAGAAACCGCTTTGTGATGTGTGCGTTCCCCTCACGGAGTTTAACCTTTCTTTTCATAGAGCAGTTTGGACACACTCTGTTTGTGAAGTCTCCAAGTGGATATTTGGACCTCTTTGAGGATTTCGTTGGAAGCGGGATTTCTTCATCTAATGCTACACAGAAGATTTCTCAGTAACTTCGTTGATTTGTGTGTGTTCAACTAACAGAGTTCAACCTTCCCTTAGACATAGCAGATTGGAAACCCTCTTTTTGTGGAATTTGCAAGTGGAGATTTCAAGCGCTTTGGGGCCAACGGTAGAAAAGGACATATCCTCGTTTAAAAACTGGAGAGAATCATTCTCAGAAAACACTTTGTGATGTGTGCGTTCCACTCACAGAGTTTAACCTTTCCTTTCATAGAGCAGTTTGGAAACACTCTGTTTGTGAAGACTGCAAGTGGATATTTGGACCTCTTTGAGGGTTTCGTTGGAAACGGGATTTCTTCATCTAATGCTAGAAGGAAGAATTCCCAGAAATTTCTTTGATTTGTGTGTGTTCAGCTAACAGAGCTGAACCATCCTTTAGACAGAGCAGATTGGAAACCCTCTTTTTGAGGAATTTGCTTGTGGAGATTTCAAGCGTTTTGGGGCCAACTGTAGAAAAGAAATATCCTGGTATAAAAACTAGAGAGAATCATTCTCAGAAACCACTTTGGATGTGTGCGTTCCACTCACAGAGTTTAACCTTTCTTTTCATAGAACAGTTTGGAAACACTCTGTTTGTAAAGTCTGCAAGTGGATATTTGGACCTCTTTGAGGATTTCGTTGGAAGCGGGATTTCTTCATCTAATGCTACACAGAAGATTTCTCAGTAACTTCGTTGATTTGTGTGTGTTCAACTAACAGAGTTCAACCTTCCCTTAGACATAGCAGATTGGAAACCCTCTTTTTGTGGAATTTGCAAGTGGAGATTTCAAGCGCTTTGGGGCCAACGGTAGAAAAGGAAATATCCTCGTATAAAAACTGGAGAGAATCATTCTCAGAAACCACTTTGTGATGTGTGCGTTCCACTCACAGAGTTTAACCTTTCTTTTCATAGAGCAGTTTGGACACACTCTGTTTGTGAAGTCTGCAATTGGATATTTGGCCCTCTTTGAGGATTTCATAGGAAGCGGGATTTCTTCATCTAATGCTACACAGAAGATTTCTCAGTAACTTCGTTGATTTCTGTGTGTTCAACTAACAGAGTTCAACCTTCCCTTAGAGATAGCAGCTTGGAAACCCTCTTTTTGTGGAATTTGCAAGTGGAGATTTCAAGCGCTTTGGGGCCAACGGTAGAAAAGGAAATATCTTCGTATAAAAACTAGAGAGAACCATTCTCAGAAACCACTTTGTGTTGTGCGCATTCCACTCACAGAGTTTAACCTTTCTTTTCATAGAGCAGTTTGGAAACACTCTGTTTGTGAAGTCTGCAAGTGGATATTTGGACCTCTTTGAGGATTTCGTTGGAATCGGGATTTCTTCATCTAATGCTAGAAGGAAGAATTCTCAGAAACTTCTTTGATATGGGTGTGTTCAACTAACAGAGCTGAACCATCCTTTGGACAGAGCAGAATGGAAACCCTCTTTTTGAGGAATTTGCTTGTGGAGATTTCAAGCCTTTTGGGGCCAACGGTAGAAAAGGAAATATCCTCGTATAAAAACTAGAGAGAATCATTCTCAGAAACCACTTTGTGATGTGTGCGTTCCACTCACAGTGTTTAATCTTTCTTTTCATAGAACAGTTTGGAAACACTCTGTTTGTAAAGTCTGCAAGTGGATATTTGGACCTCTTTGAGGATTTCGTTGGAAGCGGGATTTCTTCATCTAATGCTACACAGAAGATTTCTCAGTAACTTCGTTGATTTCTGTGTGTTCAACTAACAGAGTTCAACCTTCCCTTAGACATAGCAGTTTGGAAACCCTCTTTTTGTGGAATTTGCAAGTGGAGATTTCAAGCGCTTTGGGGCCAACGGTAGAAAAGGGATCATCCTCGTATAAAAACTAGAGAGAATCATTCTCAGAAACCACTTTGTGTAGTGTGCGTTCCACTCACAGAGTTCAATCTTTCCTTTCATAGAGCAGTTTGGAAACACTCTGTTTGTGAAGACTGCAAGTGGATATTTGGACCTCTTTGAGGATTTCGTTGGATACGGGATTTCTTCATCTAATGCTAGAAGGAAGAATTCCCAGAAATTCCTTTGATTTGTGTGTGTTCAGCTAACAGAGCTGAACCATCCTTTAGACAGAGCAGATTGGAAACCCTCTTTTTGAGGAATTTGCTTGTGGAGATTACAAGCGTTTTGGGGCCAACGGTAGAAAAGGAAATATCCTCGTGTAAAAACTAGAGAGAATCATTCTCAGAAACCACTTTGTGATGTGTGCGTTCCACTCACAGAGTTTAACCTTTCCTTTCATAGAGCAGTTTGGAAACACTCTGTTTGTGAAGACTGCAAGTGGATATTTGGACCTCTTTGAGGATTTCTTTGGAAATGGGATTTCTTCATCTAATGCTAGAAGGAAGAATTCTCAGAAACTTCTTTGATTTGTGTGTGTTCAACTAACAGAGCTGAACCATCCTTTAGACAGAGCAGATTGGAAACCATCTTTTTGAGGAATTTGCTTGTGGAGATTTCAAGCGTTTTGGGGCCAACGGTAGAAAAGGAAATATCCTCGTATAAAAACTAGAGTGAATCATTTTCAGAAACCACTTTGTGTTGTGCGCGTTCCACTCACAGAGTTTAACCTTTCTTTTCATTGAGCAGTTTGGAAACACTCTGTTTGTAAAGTCTGCAAGTGGATATTTGGACCTCTTTGAGGATTTCGTTGGAAGCGGGATTTCTTCATCTAATGCTACACAGAAGATTTCTCAGTAACTTCGTTGATTTGTGCGTGTTCAACTAACAGAGTTCAACCTTCCCTTAGACATAGCAGATTGGAAACCCTCTTTTTGTGGAATTTGCAAGTGGAGATTTCAAGCGCTTTGGGGCCAACGGTAGAAAAGGAAATATCTTCGTATAAAAACTAGAGAGAACCATTCTCAGAAACCACTTTGTGTTGTGCGCATTCCACTCACAGAGTTTAACCTTTCTTTTCGTAGAGCAGTTTGGAAACACTCTGTTTGTGAAGTCTGCAAGTGGATATTTGGACCTCTTTGAGGATTTCGTTGAAATCGGGATTTCTTCATCTAATGCTAGAAGGAAGAATTCTCAGAAACTTCTTTGATATGTGTGTGTTCAACTAACAGAGCTGAACCATCCTTTAGACAGAGCAGAATGGAAACCCTCTTTTTGAGGAATTTGCTTGTGGAGATTTCAAGCCTTTTGGGGCCAACGGTAGAAAAGGAAATATCCTCGTATAAAAACTAGAGAGAATCTTTCTCAGAAACCACTTTGTGATGTGTGCGTTCCACTCACAGAGTTTAATCTTTCTTTTCATAGAACAGTTTGGAAACACTCTGTTTGTAAAGTCTGCAATTGGATATTTGGACCTCTTTGAGGATTTCGTTGGAAGCGGGATTTCTTCATCTAATGCTACACAGAAGATTTCTCAGTAACTTCGTTGATTTGTGTGTGTTCAACTAACAGAGTTCAACCTTCCCTTAGACATAGCAGTTTGGAAACCCTCTTTTTGTGGAATTTGCAAGTGGAGATTTCAAGCGCTTTGGGGCCAACGGTAGAAAAGGAAATATCCTCGTATAAAAACTAGAGAGAATCATTCTCAGAAACCACTTTGTGTAGTGTGCGTTCCACTCACAGAGTTCAATCTTTCCTTTCATAGAGCAGTTTGGAAACACTCTGTTTGTGAAGACTGCAAGTGGATATTTGGACCTCTTTGAGGATTTCGTTGGATACGGGATTTCTTCATCTAATGCTAGAAGGAAGAATTCCCAGAAATTCCTTTGATTTGTGTGTGTTCAGCTAACAGAGCTGAACCATCCTTTAGACAGAGCAGATTGGACACCCTCTTTTTGAGGAATTTGCTTGTGGAGATTACAAGCGTTTTGGG